>NW_024423453.1:8283150-8334153 GCF_017311325.1 Ursus maritimus
ATTGTGTTTCCAGAGGCTAAGAGATAGACATATTTGTACCTGATTTGTCCATGCACAGACTACATTTACTGACAAATGTAGAAAAACTGGATGAATTAAGCAGACTCCTATTTACCTCTATATGGTACATACTATTCATCAGCTCACCCAGTGTACAAACATTATTGAAGTATCCCTTTTCTTGTGCTAGTTCCCATGTGAAGTGTAGAGGTTACAAAGGTGAATAGAATTTGATTCTCACCCATGATAAACGTTGCTGGGAAGATAAACAGAGAACACAAATGCAATAAATTGGAAAAAGAACCAAACTTTCTGATTGGTCAGAGGATAAACTAAGCCAGCTTGTGAGTCTTAGACAAACCTGAAATTGATATGAGATGCAGTTTGTAGGAATCATTTTATAATGATGGAAAGCGGAGTAATGGTGTGTTACTTGGAAGACTCCTAAAGCCGATTTTATTGTTTGATGGCTCCTTCCGCACTCTCCCCATATTCTCTTAGGGTCCAGAACACCAAATTTGGCTTATTTTTAATTAAAATTGTAAAAATGGGGAGAAAATTAGAAGTCATGGTAATTCTCTAATAATATTACTAGACTTTTATTTTATATGGGTACCTTGAAATGTAGACTTGGTTCCTAGCACAGTTTGGCATACAGTAAATGTTCAGTAGATGTTTTAATTTGTGAATAATTGATACTCAATTGTTATTTTGTTTTGAATTTAAGCGTTCTGTAGTCTTTATTAAGTTTAAACTCTGTACCATGTTTTTATCTGAGTTTAATATTTTGTACAAAATTGTTTCTTCACTTGTGCCTCTTTTGAAGTAGGAGGATGGAAGAGCACCTGACTGGCTCAGTCAGTAGAGCATATGACTCTTAATGTCAGGGTTGTAAGCTCAAGCCCCATGTTGAGTGTAAAGATTACTTAAAAATAAAAAATCTAAAAAAGAGAGAGAGAGAGAGAGAGAAAGAGAAAGAGAATTAGGAGGATAGGGCACATACTGGAATTAGCTATGGAACTTTTTTTAGGTTCTGTTCTCCCTTCTTGCTTTCCTTCCCTTTGAGATCCTGCCACTCTTTCCCTCTCTTACTTCAGTCTCATCCTTGGCCCCTGGAGGCACATCCACTCCAGGCTGCAGCACTAGGGAGTTCTTCCATTTCATTGGGGGGGGGGGAAGGTTACCGATTGGTTCTGATACATACTCCTTCTCCTTGCTTACTGGTTTTGATAAATTCTATGTTAAAAGGAGAAAATCCAAGTTTTTTAATGCCCTCTTTCAAGATGAGTTGACTGAAATATTAAATGAGTCAGTGATACACAAAGACAAGATTTATTCTCTTGGTTATTTTCTTTAAAAGCTTCTGGAAATTATACTCTCATTACTTGTCATCTGTTCTAAGAACCACAGAATTTTATTACTGTAAGAAACTTAAGGGATCAACCGATCTAAACCCTTTCCTTCATTTTTACTTTACATTAAACCTAGCTAAGCTTGACATGGGTATGATAATAACATTTAGAATGCATTATAGAATTCCTTTCTAATTTTGACACATTTGGACATTCTATGTCTAGAAAGGGGATAATTTTTCTACTTAACTACTGACTTATTATGAGAGACTGAGATATTTCCTATTCCACAAAACACCAAATAGAATTAATGAGAAATTGAAGTCTGAAGAAAGCTAAATAGGATTATAATGCTGGGCCCATAGATTTTTTTTTTTTCAATTGTAAGGATTAAGCGCATGGGTTCTGAGCTGGAATCACCAGGTAGTTCATAACTCATAATGTTCAATGTAAGGTTAAGTGCGTTAATGGAATTAAAAGCTTAGAACCGAGACTGACACTTAAGAATAAGTTATAATAAGTTTTAGCTATTATTTAAATAATTTGCTGCCAACTTTTAAAGTTAATATTTAAATCTCTTTAACCCATGACTATCATAATAAGTAGCTCAAATAATGTTCTTCCTTTGAGCTTCTTATACTGATTTGCTTTAGCACCTGTGAAGTCAAAAATGAAAGAAATAATTTATCCATTATTTCTCAGAAAATTTAACCAAAGAAATAAGACTATGTGAAAACATTTAAATTAGGAGAGTTAAAGCTTTCAGTCATAAAATAGCAGCTCTTTGAATTATTAACAAGGATGATTACGAATGGATTCGTTTCCCGTCTGCTTCCTAGGTAAATCATTTCTGCACGACTTAATAATTTCTCTAGCCCAGGTAAACATGATATGTTAGACTCAAAAATGCTCAATTCAACTCATCATATTAAACCAAATCTCAGTGCTAGAAAACAGGAGTGAGGAGTATATGAATTTATTACTTCTAGCACCTAACCAGGAAATCATATTTTACATTCGTATATTGATTTATAGATTCAAAATAGCATAAACCTACATTATTTTATATTCTTTTTAAAATAACCATCTGAAGTACCGTGAGAAATTTCCCCTTTTTACTAATGAAGAAACTTTAAATAGTGCTGCTAGTAACGGAGAGCAGCTAGGAACTCGGGTTTCACGTTGCCTCCAGTGCGCCACGCCCCCGTCACAGCCCCGGATGTGCACGTGGTGCAGCGGCGGCTTCGCCCATGTTCTCAAAGTGAAGAACTCTCCTTTGTCCCATCATCATCCTTCATGTTTGCATCGCAGCACTCATGTAAAATAGGAATGATTAAGTTCAGAAAATTCAAATAAGCATACCATAGAAACCAATGCTCTCTTAGAATGGTTTTGGTGAACGTCAGATTTTTACTTATTTGGTCTGAAAGAGTTTTCCCAAGATGCCCTCATGTCTTGGGTCTTGCCAAACCCTGCTTAGTTTTATTGTTTTGTGTTTTTTGTTTTTTGTTTTTTGTTTTTTGTTTTTTTTTTGTCTAGAACACGTGTGTGCACACTTTCTCTCTCTCTCTCTCTCTCTGATACATACCTGTGTGCAGGTATGCATGTGTATTGTGAAGTTTCACCAAAACTAAAACAAAACAACCAAAAACTCCAAGCAAAATCAACACTTGCTCATCCACAGTGCATTCCATTTTTCTTCATTCCACTTTATGTTTTAAAATGTTGATTGGCAATCCATTAAATAGATTTTGTGACCTACAGTTTGAAACTTGCTTTAGAACTTATTTTAGCTTAAAAACACGAATTTGTGAATCAGATCAAGTTTGGATTTTTGCTATTCCATTTTTTAGTGGTGAGGGTCTTTGAGACAAATCACTTCTGAGCATTTTAGGGTCTTCTCTGTAAAATATAATAATGTGATATATGTAAAATATAAAAAATATAATAATGATATGTATGTCATTAAGTTTTTCATTGTTTCATTCATCATGTATTTATTTCTCAGCCCCTGTAACCTCTTCATCCCTCTTGATCTTGGTAAGATTTTGAAGAATTTTCAGAACTCTTTCTTCCAGGCTAGCTCATCATCATCATATTTAAATTCATTCTATGTATTTTGGGGATTATATGATAGAAAGATTTGATGGGGCTGGACAGGGGAGAAAGACCGGTGGCCAAAAAAGGAGCAACTAGCCAGAAGCACTATAGATATCTGGGTGTCCCTGGATCATAGATGACATGGAGATCTGAAAGTGGATTTTACAGGGGCGCCTCAGTGGCTCAGTCGTTAAGCGTCTGCCTTCGGCTCAGGGCGTGATCCCGGCGTTCTGGGATTGACCCCCACATTTGGCTCCTCCACTGGGAGCCTGCTTCTTCCTCTCCCATTCCCCTGCTTGTGTTCCCTCTCTCGCTGGCTGTCTCTCTCTGTCAAATAAATAAATAAAATCTTAAAAAAAAAAAGTGGATTTTACAAAGTAATGTTTTCTTTCTTTTTTTTTTAAGTTTTTATTTTTTTTTTTTTAAAGATTTTATGTATTTATTTGAGAGAGACAGAGAGCACAAGCAGGGGGAGCAGGAGGGAGAGGGAGACGTAGGCTTCCCACTGGGCAAGGAGCTCATCAGGGGGCTCGGTGGGGGCTCTATCCCAGGATCCCGGGATCATGATCTGAGCCAGAGGCAGAACCTTAACCGACTGAGCCACCCAGGCACCACTCAAAATGATAAAGCAGTCTTATTCTAAGCATTTTCCCTATGAAATAAATGAGCTACCAAATTCCAAGCCTCATTGTAAATTAGCAAATACCTTACTAAACATTCATCATTTTGGAATTATAAAGAAAGCCTTGAAGATCTGAGAATAACTAACTAGTAAAACAAGTCTTCTCATGGGTCATCCATAGTTTGATTTACTTGATTAAATTAAAAACTTTTGGAGGCCAACTAAAGACATGGTAAAATCAGTTAAATGGTGTATGACAAAGATGACACATTGTTTGCTTTGTTGTTCCCAGTCTTCATAAAAACTGAATGAATCTTTACTTCCATGACAGTGAGTACTCTTAGTTAAGAGCAACCACCATGGAAGAGGTGGGAAAGGTGCAGCTAGATTATGGCTGGGTGTAAGGAGTGAAAATTGGGTTGGGGATATATAAACAGGTTATTTTTGTTTTGAGTTTGAATTCTTTTTCTCCATGTATAGATAATTTCTTTTGCTGATGTCATTTATGCCAATGGAAGTGTGAAATTATAAATCATATTTCATCATTATTTGTATCTCTATATGTGGGCATGTAGTTCCTCTTGAGAAGAGCTCCTGGTTTAAGACATCTCTGACACAGAAGCCCCATTCAGAGTGGGGGTGGGGTGGAGATTGGGGGTCAGGTTTCACTTTCTTTTCTCTGTTATTACCCTTTGATTGTCCCCATTTGCTCTCCATCTTTTTCTTCTAATATTTTTTAAGAATTTATATATTTCAATAGTCTCCTTCCAAATATTTACATTTTAGTAGAATTAAGAAAGTTATATAAGTTACTTGTACTTTTCTGATGTGCATAAGACAGATTGGAGTACACTTAACTCAACATGTAAGATTTGCAAAGTAGAATAGCCAGAGATTTGAAAAAAAACCACAAACAAGTATATGTAGCACAGAGGTGATTTTCAGTTGTTTAATGATAAATATCTTGGGGCTCTTTGGGAACAGAAAATATGTCACATGTCCTTTGCTTTTCCCTTAGAACCCAGCACCTAGAGATGAGCACTTGGTGGGTTCGTGGCAAACACTTGTTGATTAGGGATTTGTACTAAGATGCAAAACAGCTTAATGGATTTTGATGCAAGCATTTAACCTTTGCGTATGTTTAGCTGTACCTTCTTGAATCTGTTCTTTAACTTTTCCAGATGAACTACTCTATTTCTTTTCTGTACGTGCCAGAAATGTAATAACACTTGAATGGCTCTCTAAAAATTTTTATTGGCTATCTGTTCTACCTGGGGTTTCATGCACTAGTTTTATATGATCATAGAAAAGCAGTCAATGGGCAAAATAGCTCATAAAATCAACAAGAGAAATGGTGAATACAGCTTACTGTAAAATCTGATTGTAAATAATGTTATAAAATTGCTTTATAAAAATTTAATAGAAGTGCTAAGCAATAATATCTGCCCTTTAAGATTGATTAATTTGCATATGGTTGGGGTACCTGGGTGGCTCAGTTGGTTGAGCATCTGACTCTTGATTTTGGCTCAGGTCATGATGTCAGGATTGTGAGATTGAGCTCTGCTCTGACTCCATGCTAGGGGTGGAGCCTGCTTGGGCTTCTCTCTTTCCCTTTGCCCCTTCCCTACCTCCCAAATTTTTGCACATGGTTGTTTCAAAGTAACATTAAGATACTTTTTTTTTTTTTTAACTATTTGGTATGGTCATTTTAATGGTATTCTTCAGAAATAGTGTTATTCCAAAAGTTGTTGAATCAAAGGTGATACCTTGCCTTGGACTCACAGATCTACAAGCCCTTTCGTAAGAGCTCAATGAATATTTGTTGTTTGTTTCAAAAGACTCAAATTCATATTATTTTATCAACGTTAATTTACATAAAGCAATATCAAGGACTTATCAGTAGTAGCCTGCTTTGGTGGGTTCCCATTCAGTTTGTGGCAACATTAGCTGGTAGCGTCAGCCCTGGGACTCCCAGGTGCAGCAGACCTATAGTCCTGGGAACTGGCACAGGCATCCCAGACAAGAACAACAAGGAATGCTTGAAGGAGATGGAGGTGGAGAGTTGAGCAGTCAGTTCTGAGGGTTCTGGTAACCAGAATCCCAGCTGTTGTGCCTACTGTACCCAAGTCCCCATGGTAGTACCCATGTAGGTCCCAGCAGCTCCTGTGATTAGCCCATTTATTGCGACCAAAACATACCAGCAGATCCAGTGGACTCTTGGTTCCTCCCATGGTGAGTGGTTCACTTACCTTTTGCCCTGGTGATTGGAGTCACCTGGGAAGTCCAGGGGCTCAGGAAGCCCTGTTCCTATGGCATGTAGCTGTGGTCTCTCAGACGACCCCTATCCTGCATCTGGCCTTCATTTCCCATTTACTACAGAGAGCAGATTATGTTCTTCCCTCTGTAGCATGTAGTCACCCCCCCTCTGGCTCTGTGGGCCACCCTGCTAGGTCCTTGTGGGCCCCCTATGATGCTGCCCCCAATGGCTGGCTCCCTATTTCCCATCTCTATGGCTGCTCTGAGGCCTCTACTGGAAGGGCCAGCAACTCCCTAGCAGCTGGGCTTAGGCCTTGGCATTGGGCCTGAAAGAGAAGGAAGAGGCGTGGTGACAGCAATAGCGGGGCTAGAGAAGACTAGTGTACATTGGTTGCTATGGAGGCAGGCGGCACCCCAGCTGGTCCTGAAGTCATTGGGCTTATCCTGCCAGTGGCCCTGTCCATGCTTTTGCATGAGCCTGAGCCCCTCCCACTAGAAGGAGTGTGGGAAAGAACTCTACCACCCACCCTGTGCATTTCTGGACTCCTGTCACTAAGTCCATGGACCTGGCCCCCTTGCCTTGGCCTCATGGCTTTGGAGGTCCCAGAGCCCCTGGGTAAGGACAAGAAGGAAAGAAAGCCAGAGAAGTTGAAACGCTGCATTTGTTCGGCACTTGCGAGAATCCTAGCCTGCTGGAGTGGAACGCAGATGATTTCCACATCTTCTGTGGGGATCTGACCAGTGAGGTGAATGATGACATCTTGGCACGTATCTTCAGCCACTTCCCATCCTTTCTTAAGGCTAAGGTGATCTGCGACACGTCTGAGGCAAGACCAAGGGTTAGTCAGCTTTCAAGGCCTTCAGCAATTATGCGCAGACCATGGGCACGCCAGGCGTGAGATGAATGGGAAGTAATGAGCTCGTGCCCCATCAAGCTGCCCCGGGGCAGGTGGAAGGACTGGAAGCTGGACGTGGTGTGCAAGAAGCAGAAGGAGAAGAAATTGGGTGTAAGATAGGGTCTGTGGCCAAGCACCTTCTCCCTCCCTCCTGGGGGTTGGCTCCTTTCCACAGTTCTCTTTGGAAGACCCCCAACTATTCACCCACACATCCTCCCCCAAACCAGTTTCAATAAATTTACATTCATTAAAAAAAAAGGCTAAAACAATGGCACACAACTGGTGCTCATAAATGTTTATTTCTTTATTGTTGTCTTCACATTTTCGTTGTCATCATTATCATCATTTTTATAGATCAGATCATTAGAGGACAGAGAGGTTAAGTGATTTGCCCAAAGTCACACATCTGGTTAGGAGCTGAGCAAGGACCTGATTGCATTTCTTATTCCCAACACAGTGTTATTATTTCTGCAGTTGACTGCACTGTGTTTAAAAAAAGAAAATAGAAAGATGAAGGGAAGAAAGAAAGAGAAAAACAATTTCGGTCAGTTGCATACAAATGAGAAACATTTAACCTTTTAACAACCTTAAAAGGAAAGATTTCCAATCAATGACAAGATGCTCTTCCAATGTCTCATACAGTTGTTGCTGTTTTTGTTATTGTTGTTGTTGTTGTTATTTTTACTGTGTGTTTATCCATTTTCCTCCAGATTTGCTTTAGGAGAGATATAACACCAACAGTTTTTATTCTCAAGCATGCTGAGGATTTAATTCACTGTTTAGGCTACTGTTTCTCTGGTTTAATTAATTCTTAGATTTTCCTCTTAAGATTCTGTTTTTGATTTTTAAATTATTTTAAATTATGACCTAAGTTGTTTCCACAGCGTTGGTCAGTATGTTGAGCCACTGAGTAGCTAATTAGTATTAATCAAAGCATAATTGCTGTAAATCCTGTGAGATAAGGTATCAAACTCAGGGAAAGCACTTGGCATAATGCTGTTTTGAAGAAGTTTTACAGTCATGTTTTGGTGGCACAACATATACACACACATACCCTCATATGTACTGTGATTGTGACATCATTAAAAACAAAACTAAACAAGATAAAAGCAAAACCAAGGAAAAGAGGAATAGAGAACTTGTGGTAATTAATTCTAATGGATATTGAATTTATTCTGTGTTGCCTGGAAGTTAGTGAAAAAGACAAACACATTAATTTATGCAGTTTTCCTAAATTAAAGTTTAGAAAAAAGAGGTGCAGAGGCTTTTCCTGTTACTAAACTTTTTCCTGTCATTGAGCTCAACAATAGTCAATCCAGAAAACCCATATAAAATAAACACAAGGGTATAAATATTGCTCAAATAGACATTTCTTATATTCGCTTTACATATAAACCAAATATGTAGTAATATTTTATAAGTCAGTGAAGCCATTTCTCTAGGGAATAGAGATAACGTAATCTAGGTACATTGTTTTCTGGTGATCTAACGGAATGTCTAAGCTGATATTAATTTAAAAGAGTGAATAGTTATTGTTTCTGTTACATACGAATTGTTTCAGAAGACTCTTTGGCCAGAAGTCAGTCATCTCATGATGAGTGTTCTAATAAATGCAGAAACTGACAATATTTTATGTTTTGGATATATGCCTCAAATACTGTGTGTGTGGGGGAAGCACTATTGGGAAAGTCCTGGAATCTGCCCTGTATTTGCACTGAAATATAAAAGATCTGACTAGGGACGGTTGGGTGGCTCAGTTGGTTAAGTGTCTGCCTTTGGCTCAGGTCATCATCTCAGGGTCCTGGAAACGAGCCCCACATGGGCTCCTTGCTCAGCGGGGAGTCTGCTAGTCCCTCTGGCCCTTCCCCTGTCCATGTTCTCTCTCTCTCAAATAAATAAGTAAAATCTTAAAAAAAAAAAAAAAAAGAGAGATCTGACTGGTTGGGCGTGTCCACCTCCTCATTCCTTTACCTGACAAAGTGAAGAATATCTAACAACAACATAACATCCTTTGAAATGTCAGCCAGTGCTCCTAATTGACCATGGTAAGCTCAAGCATGTCAGTGTGGCTCCTGTGGGAAATTTGGTTTTTAGAAACATGACCTCGGGGACTAGCCAAAATGGGTTAACTGAAAAATGTATTCTCTAGGAGTTAGCTGAATTGTACTATTGAATGCGATTATTTATCACTTTTCATTTAAATGTGATTAACTTATATGTTAGCTCATATTCATAAGATAAAATATTTTTTGTTTAAGTCTAGTTGATGCTGGTTGCTTTTTCTGATAACAGTTACTCAACATATTCAATTGCTAATTAAATCTATTTTTGGTTAGAAATTCTAGAACCAGAAGATTAAGCATAGAGCAAATTGCTTCTTCTCTTTCCAACAGCTAATTCAATAATATGATAGCAATAATATGATAGTCCCAATTTTGTTGCATTTTTAAAGAAGGCAGATTAAAAATGTATAGCATTTATAACTAGAATGTCACACATCATCTGTGTCTTTATAACCACTCTAGTTTCAGTAGTATTAGTATCACAGAAATCTTAAGGACACATGTGTATCTTGACCCAATTTATATATTATATACAGTTTGGTTTCTGAACTAATACCTCGTATGGAAATTTTTAATCATATTCTTGACGATGTTTTCAATAAAATGCAACTCTATTTCAGTGATTTGTAGTAAGACCTTTGTATCTCCAAAAAGGGTACTTTTTCATCGGGAAATTCTTTTGACTTAGAGCATCTCAATAATTGATTGAAAAGAAAGCTAGCCAATTATTGAGGAAATGTTCTATCCTGTTCTGTGGATTTAAATGGGTTTTTTTGTTTGTTTGTTTGTTTTGTGAAAATGAGGTCAGCTACATTTTGAATTCATGAAAAGAAAATTGTGGAGTAAACTAAGAAAATAGTTGGGCATTGGAGTCCTCCTTAGGGTAGTTTCTCCTGAATATGTTTAATTTAAATATATATTTGAACTTTACAAGTTTTTAGACTGTGTCAGCTGTATTCTATTTGAGAGAGTGTTTTCTTAGCTTTGTCAATTTTTTTAATAAAAAGTTTTTGTCAATATTTATTAAAACATGAAAATAAGAAGTCTGTGTTCCAGTGGTCTGGTCTACAGCAAGTTAAAGCTTTCAGCTGAGTGGATGCTATAGAATGAAAAGAGAAAGGTCACCTGGAGGGGAAATTGAGAAGAGTATTGTGAATCCTCTAAACATCAGAGCAGGCCACTCATGGAATTGAAGAAAATTTTATACCTTTTTATTTTTTTTAATTTTTAAAAGATTTTATGTATTTACTTATTTTATTATTTATTTATTTTTTTAAAAGATTTTGTTTATTTGACACAGAGAGAGATCACAAGCAGGGGGAGTGGCAGAGGGAGAGGGAAAAGCAGTCTCCCAGCTGAGCAGGGAGCCCAATGCAGGGCTAGATCCCAGGACCTTGGGATTATGACCTGAGCCGAAGGCAGGCACTTAACCAACTGAGCCACCCAGGCACCCCAATTTACTTATTTTAGAAAGAGAGCATATGCTCACGAGCATGTGAGTGGGGGAGAGGAAGAGGGAGTGAGAATCTCAAACAGACTCCACGCTGAGGGTAGAGCCCAGTGTGGGGCTCTATCTCACAATCCTGAGATCATGACCTGAGCCAAAACCATGAGTCAGACACTCAACTGACTGAGCCACCCATGTGCCCCAATTTTACACCTTTTAAACTTTAAAGTTTAATTCTAAAACTTTTCTATTTTAAATTAATAGAAAGTTATATTCAGAATGCCACTGCTGAGATCATTTTCAAACCAGTCTAGGCACCCATTTTAAGCAATAAAGGATTGATGAGTAAACAATGTTTGACTCCACAAAATTTGTAAACAAGGTTAGACGGTAGACTGATCCCACATGCTGCCCATGGTGTAGAATTTTAGACCTAAATGAAGATCAGATTCAGGCCACTGTACCTTAGAGAAATTGACCATTGGGGAGTCATTTTTCCAGTTCACATTTTTAAAGATAAAACTGCTGAAACTTTGGCATGCAAACAGTGATATTGCTAGTAAATGTTTAACAACTGGCTCTCAGGGGTGGGAGGAAGGGGAGTCTTGAAACATATTATTTGTTGATTTGCATAATAAAACATTTCCATGACAGGATAGAAAGACATGCTACTGAGAAATACTAAATTAAGGGACTAAAAGAGAAATCACTGGCAAATATTGAAAATATTGAGGAGATGCTTTATTCTTCTCTTCCTTCTCTCCTTTTTTAACTGATTATAGCTCAGAAGGCATGGGCTTAGTCCAGGAAAATCTTGTAACTGGGGTGCAAGGGTATAAGAGCACCTGGCTCTGGGTATCTTAAATAGACCAGGTTTTGCCACTCGTCCCTGACAAAATCCAAAGGCAGAGAGATGAGTGGGGGTGAAACGAGAAAAGGATTTATTTCAATGAGGCCAGCACCAAGAAGACAGCAGACCAATGTCCCAAAGACTGTCTCCAAAGTGCTGAAAATACTTCTAGGTCTATATAAGAAAAGTGTAGGACAGAAGCTGGTGGGTGCATATAGATGGGCAGTAAAGGTCAGGTCCGTCACTGTCAAGGTCAATCGTGCAGAGTCTCACTAGCATCAGATCAGGGCAGTTGTATTGTTTGAGGGTCTAGTTTCAGTTCCCATCACGGGTACTTTGCCCACCAAGTCTTTTGCCTGAGTTAAAAGATAAGCTGGAAAGAACTTAATGAGTTAGAAAGTATAGACTGAGGTGAAAATGGAGGTAATTCAAGTCTTCTTTCAATTTAGGGTATTTGGGGTGGTTAAAAGACTCTGAAGAATGTAAGGTGGGAAATCCTCCACGTTCCCTCAACTGGGAATTCCAAGTAACAGGTTAAACTCTTAAGTTAAATAAACATTGACATCAGATAAAATAATTACTAAAAAGTAAAAGTGATCCAATGAGAAAATTCTAATGGGGTATAAAAGTTAACAAAAATAGATTTGTTTTGTTTCGTTTTTCAAAAACTGAAAGAGAATTGCGGAAGGACAAATAAAATGATTCCCCATTTTTCCAGTCTTGAGGAGGAACTTCATAAAGAATGGGTCAACATGGGGGGAAGCTGGCTGGCTGGCTCAGTCAATAGAGTATGCAACTCGTGATCTCAGGGTTGTGAGTTTGAGCCCCATGTTGGGTGTGGAGATTATTAAAAAAAAAAGAAAGAAAGAAAGAAAGAAAGAAAGAAAGAAAGAAAGAAAGAAAGAAAGAAAGAAAGAGAAAGAAAGAAAGAAAAAGAAAGAAAGAAAAAGAAAGAAAGAATCAATACAGAAAGTCATATATGGAAAGGTTTTATTATTTGAGCAAGCCAACTGTTTACCCCTCAAGTACGAACTTACTAATTATATGGCATCAGATTTTCGAAAAAAGAAAATTTAACTGAACCAACTTGAGTTCTCTCCTTAGTGAGTCACAGGTACACCAGCTGGAGTTGTCGCACGAAGTAAACTTTACTTGCAGCAAATAGGGATATCATGGGAAATAACTTCCAAAGCTGTCACTCCCTGAGTTAGGGTGAATGAATTCCTTTTATTTAGGGTTAGGATGAATATTTAGATAGGGAAGCCCTGTCATGGTATGTAGAAGCGGGCATAAGGCTGTATATGCACCTTAAGGAAACATGCCTATTTACACATTGTATGTTATGTAAATGAGGCTTGTGTTCCTCCTTGGGTGGAGATGTTAATATTATAATGAGGTAAAGGTAGTTGCCAGTCATTCTAGAGGTCACTCCATGGTCCACCTGTGCAGGTATGAGTCAGGGCTTAAGCTCAAGCTGGTCTGAGTGGTCTGGGCCAGCTGGAGGTCTTGTCAGGGCACTCTGATGGCTCCAGAGGTAGTTTCAGTTTCCAGTTGCCTGAGTTAAGAGATAAGCTGGAAAGAAGAGCTTAAAGAAAAATGTAGGACAAAGGTTGGTGGGTACAAGCAGGGGGGCAGGAAAGGTCCGATCTTGGGATCTAGCTGGTGACAATGACAGTCCCAAGTGAGAATAAGTCCAGGTGTTTTATGGGTAGACCTCAAGCACCTAGAAAAAAAATATCCCCAAACCAATCATCTCTAGTCCCATTTGGACAAAAATCCTGATCTATAAAAAGCTTATAAATTCTAGGGACTGCTAAGTTTTTTCCTTTCAAATATATTAAATAGTTTTGATTATTTGTTGGGGTGCCCGGGTGGCTCAGTCAGCTAAGCGTCTGCTTCAGCTCAGGTTATGATCCCAGAGTCCTGGGATCAAGCATTGCATGGGGCTCCCTGCTCAGTGGGGAGCCTGCTTCTCCCTTTCCCTCTGCCCCTCCTACCCCCACTTGTTCTCTTTCTCTCTCTCTCAAATAAATAAAATCTTTAAAAAAAATAAATAGTTTTGATTATTTGCAAATGTCATCTTTACCAAATTATTACCTCTATGCTCTCTTTAGATTCATTGATTCATCCAACAGTATTTGTGGAGTAGATCCTATGTGTCAGACATGGGGTGGGCGGAGTCTTAGGTAAATCACTGGGTTAGATGTCTCAAAGGTCCTTTCAAACTCTCAGATGGAAACTTCAGGTGGAGCAGAGGTAAAAATTGAGGAAAAGGAAAGGCAACTTCCTACAATCAGCATCTGAAAATGATAAATTCTTTAAACATTAGTTCTCCTGACGGAGCCTGGGTGGCTCTGTCAGTTGAGGATCCAGCTCCACTCTTGGTTTCAGCTCAGGTCATGATCTCAGGTCATGAAATTGAGCCCCAGGTGACCTGCAGGCTAAGTGGAGTCTGGTTGAGATTCTCTCTCTCCTTCCCCCTCTGCCTTGCCCCCTGATCCTATGTATTCTCCCACTCTCAAATAAATAAATAAATAAATACAATTGTTTAATAAATAAATATAAGTTTGCTAGGCCATCTCACAACTTCCAGTGATTGGAACATTTGTTTCTTACTAACTGAAATAACGGATCCAACTCGAAAAACATTTATGTAATTGCTCATGACACAGAGTAAAAGATTTCTTGCTGTAAGAAACTTAGGAAAACTAATCAAATGTCATGCTGAAAAATACATAAGATAAAAAAATATCAGTAAAGTTAGAGGCTCTAAAATATCAGGTTAATTATCTCCTTAAAAATTCCTACCCTATGATTACACTGCTTTCCCTTCATTGTGTCAGAATGAGTTTACTATTTGTGAAGTAGTTTCCGTCTATTTAAATTAAGTACTTCCTGTTACCAAAGAGACTGGGTGTTGAATAATTAACTCAGAAAACAATTTTGGTCTGGTGAAGGCAGTGGAAAACAATTTTCATTTGTTGAATCATTTGTGTATAGCTAATGCAGTTAACATTATTTACATGCTGATAGAACACAGGAGTCCTAAAACTATCTTTTTCAAGTTTCTGTTATATTGTTGAGTCATTTGCTAAATTTTCTAGGAATAAAAAATTTTGAAAGTACTTTAATTCTTATCACTTTGTGCCAGTAAATATATAGAAACCATGACATGCATGTATCAATAGTATGACTGTATTGGCTACTCAGAGTGAAATGTTGAAAAACCAGGACCATGTTTTGCAAAGAAGAAAAACAAACATTACGTTGTTTTTGAACCAAAAGTCTAAATGCTTTCCATAAGAAAATCATTCAATATAAGATATACAGTGACCTCAAATAGGAAATTTGCCATCTAGCAATTTGTTTATGCATTTGGTTTCCTTATATGTGTTTTAAAAAATTCAACTGAGTAGATTTGAAGATGTAATTAGATTTATTAAACAATTAATGAAACGGGCAGCATCCCACCTAGCAAGTAGTGAGGAGCTCTAAGGAGTGGTACTAAATGGAAAGTTTTTATAGAAAGGAAGGTGGGGCAAGAAAATTCTTAGCAAAAGAAAAGAAATGTTCAGGCAAGGTCACTTTCCCTTAGGGAAGAAGCAGGGGGTCTTATCATTCAGATTACATCATCTTTCTTTGGGGAATGGAGAGGGCCCATGTGACAGATTACCTCATTGGTACTGATCGGAAACTTCCTGATTGACTGGTTAAGTCATTTCTGGGGGAGATCAATATAATGTATGTAGATACCATATTTAGTAACATTGTCAATGAGTTTTCTCAGTGGTATGGTGAGTAATTTTTCAGGAATTTAGATAGATATGAATCAGATATTAAAGTACTCTCAGATTATAAGATAAATTTTAAATTTGGGGGGAAAAAACCTAAAGGCAAATTAGTGATGGTGCTAAATGTCTTTTAAGTATAATGTTGTTATTGTAAAGTTGTTTTACCTTAGAATGGTCCTATGGCTTTTAATCACTTTTTATGTAAAAGACATTTCCTTCCCATTTGTTAAAAAGTAACATTTATTTAAGCTCGGTGTTCTAGAAACTGGAAAGAAATTTATTTCTGGGTGCAACCAATGATACAGAGTTGCTCTTTTTTTTTTTTTTTCTCATTAGAAAAGTGTTTAGATATTTCTTAGTTAAAAAAAAAGTTTGTTAGAATAAAGTTGCCAAATCCACATTTCTAATCAATATTTACCTTTTTTCCCCTCTGCATCAAAAACACTGGAAATTCGTCTCTCTGAACTTAATAGCTTCAAGCTAATGCAAAAAGAAAAAGTACAACCAAGAGACTAGAGTCTGTTTAGTCTCTGGGTTAGATCCATGCATAAAAATCAGCTACTGTCCACAACCATTATTCAACTTCTGAAGTCTTGTTTGCTTCTCCTTTCAGAATGGACTCAACGCTCTCCACCTGGCTGCCAAAGAGGGCCACGTGGGCCTGGTTCAGGAGCTGCTGGGAAGAGGGTCCTCTGTGGATTCTGCCACTAAGGTAATATTCATGCTGGGAGAATTTGTTTCCTTGGAACAGAGGAAATGATTTAAAGTTGTTTTCCCTGGTTATATATTGCAGAGGTTTACTGGAACACCAAGATTCTTGACTATGTAGAACTGAAATTGAAACTCATTACTAAACTTTGCAGAGTCGGAATCGGTTCATTTAGAGATTTACCACATATGAGACTGAAGAATTCTATGCACCTGGTTTCTAATATTTTGTCTTTTTTCCTTTGGTTCACAGAGAGAGTAGATTTATATAATCCTCTGTAGACAACAGCACCTATTTTCCTAAGGTTAATTCATCTAAAAAAAGTAAATAGACGTAGTAAACTTCTCAGTGAAAATGGACAAGCAATTTTCATGCTTTAATTAAGTAGTTATATCTTTTAGTATATTCATTTAACTCGGTAAGAGAATATATAGAATCTTTCATACTGTAATGGAAGAGCGATTTTGGATCATGGATTGAATTATTGGGAAAATTAGCTTTTGTCACTATAAGTGTGTATGTAGAGAATTGGAATCGTTTTGAATGAACTGTACAAGGTGTTTAGTATACTAGAAGCTGCTTTTTGTTGTTGTTGATATTCCTTTTAGAAAAATAGATTTGAACCTTGTGTTTGAGAATCATTTCAGAAACAAGAGATATTTAAAAAAAATATCATCAGTGGTGACAAATCTTTGTCTTTAGAAGGTAAAATTTTAATTTGGAGAAAAACAGTAGCCAGTCAGAATCCAGCCTGTTGACCAGGGCTGGAGTGTGACAATCCCGTTGTGAGAGATGCAGGGAGGCTGCAGGCCCTAGAGCCTCCAGCTGGGCCATTATTCTGATCAGGGATAGACAAAAAGAGTGCTGGAAAAATGAGGAACATGGCCAGTTTACCTGGATTTCTAACACCTCACGCTTGCATAGTTGCCAAAATGTTGGCATAATTGCCTGCTCACAATATGCAGCGATTCTCGTGGACATTTAAAAACAAAAATAGAAGCTTCCTGGCAATTCCAAAGAAAAGTCAAAATACAAGTTTACTATAGGCAATAAATTGTCACACACGCACACATGCACACAAATCCCAGATTTGATTCAATAAGAACTCTTCTGTGTTCTTAAACACCTCACCAGAACTGTGAAGGCTAGAAAAGGAAAACACTATATGGGAAGCTCGGTGTTTTGATGGCAGACAATTATCCCTTCCCAAGATGGGCTACTATCGTGATAGAATGACCCTTGAAGGAATCAGCAAAGTTGGAAGTGCCTATACATTTGATTTCTACAAAATTCGGAAACCTCTAACGTTTTCTATTCTGTTTCTCCAAAACAGAAGGGAAACACTGCTCTTCACATTGCATCTTTGGCTGGACAAGCAGAAGTTGTCAAAGTTCTTGTTAAGGAAGGAGCCAATATTAACGCCCAGTCTCAGGTATTACATTCGGATTTTCTCTTGTGTAAATGAATTCAAATTAGAACAGCTCTGTGAAACTGGTTTAATGGGTTGAGCCAGTTGTTGGGTAGGTAGATTTACTATAAATACTTCTGTTTTTTATTTCAGCCAATTATTTTATTAACTCATGCAATGATATTTCTTATTTCTTTGATGTATCATGATCACCCTCTTAATATAACTGAAAATTTGACAACCACGGTCTCTCATTCTAAGTGCATTAAAAAAGAATATAAAGTGGTTTTTTTCCACAATGACAGTGACATCTGTGAAATATGAATTATTCATGCGAGTTCCATGTCGCGCTATAAAAGTATTTTCTCTCCTTAAATTTTAAACATTCTCAGAAGATTAGCATTCCAGTAGGAAATCTGCCACAAAGTGGGAATCACACTAATTACCTCACACCCCAAATATGGACTTTACAAAACTCCTGAAGGAAACTGAAAAATTCGTGACCCACAGCCTTGTGATGCATGTAATAACAATAAACTGGATCCCTACTTCCCAAGTGAAAAAATGCTGCTTTGCCCAAACCTTTACTCTTGGTATCTGTTATGTATCTATATAGAAACTGAGGTGCATATCTTTATAAATCCATTTCTTCTCTCTCTTTTTGAAAGTTTTTAGCCTTTCTGATATCACAGGCCATGCCACAGGGGCTATTGGCAAAATAAAGGGTTCCTCTCTGTTTTTTGGGATAATCTCACCAGCTTGCTTTTGAAGGCCTTGGTGTAGGAATGTCTCTACCTATTTAGTTCATTCATTCATCATGTAGACATGGCTCTAGAGGTATAAATGGCATAAGTTCTGGACCCATAAAATACTACAGGGCAAAAGTTTGAATCAGTGCTATTTTCTTTAATTTTGATTATAGGGAGAAACCTGTTGAAATTATGACAGACATGACATTATTTATTTTTATTTCTGTAATAGCATACTATTTTAAATAACCACATTTTCTTTTAAAACCCAAATTTTCTTTTAAAACCCAAATATGCATCTCTATTTTAACATTTGTTGAAAATATGCCATATTCTAAAAACTTCATTAAATGAAAAACATTTTTTTAAAGATTTTATTTATTTGAGAGGGAGAGAGAGAGAGAGCATGAGAGAGGGGAGGGGCAGAGGGAAACAGAGAAGCTAACTCCCTGCTGAGCTGGGAGCCTAACTCGGGGCTGGATCCTGGGACTCCGGGATCATGACCTGTGCTGAAGGCAGATGCTTAACCAACTGAGCCACCCAGGTGCCCCTAAATGAAAAAAAAAAAAATTAAATTGGTACCATCTGTAAAGAATTCGCATATATTCTATAAAGTATCATGGCATCTTGGGCTTAGAGACAGAGGACTTGCAAAATCTGCTCTAAAGTCAGGAATTAAAACCTTTTCCTTAGAATAGCAAGAGAACATCTTTTTGCTTTAGAGCAAAGGTTCTCAAACTTTGGCTGGTGTCATAATCACCTGCAAGGCTTGTTGAAACGCATGAATCTGGGCTCAACCTCAGAGTTTCTGATTCAGTTCTGGAGTGGGACCTGAGAATTTTCGTTTCTCGGAAGTCTCACATAATGCTGACACTGCTGGTTCAGGAACGCTTTGAGAACCACAGCTTTAGAGAATGTCAGAGAAAACTGGGCATAAGAACGTTGCAGTAAGATTCACTAGCTATAGGTCTAACTATGTGCATAAATCAAGAGTTTGTGTTCTTAAGCATGGAAACGAAAGCCTGGTCAAGTTCAATCGCCCATAGGAGGTTTCTTTTAATGGAAAGTTCACATGCTAACTGTTAGTGCTGTTAGGATCTATGAGAAGAGCTTAGTTACTTTTCTCAAAATGACTAGTTCGACATTGTGAGTTCATAAAAGTTGACAGGTAGCAAATACTGCAAGATAAATGCTTGTTAAAAGTTATATCAGTTATACTGTGATTATTGGAAACTTATGTGCTTTGGAGATTTTTCAAGGAGAACAAGTGAACACCATTTAATTGGTAATTTGCTTTCAAGAGAGAATGAGCCCATTCTTTTTAGTCATAATTATGCCAGTTTATAGCGGATCCTACAGGAAGATTTATATTGTCATTAAGAGATTAAAGTAATCTTCATTTGTATTGTATTTGATTAGCCCAATTTAAGATTCATATTGTAGGAAATCCTGACAAATAGCTTCAAACTGATTTTAATTTGTGAGAAAGTTTTAGAGGGAGAAAAATTAATAACTAACATTTAGGGTGTTTTTCTAAATAACTAAGTGATCTGATGAGCCCTATGACATTATTTACTATATTGAATTTAAGTGCCCTTCACTACCAATTAACAAAAAATACTATTACTTAAAATATATTATAATTTAATGATTGAAATTAAGATATAGGAATTTATAGAAAACAGGTTGATTATTCTGTTCCTGTGTGCAAACAAGTCTCAAAGGCATGGTTTCAAGGGCCATTGAGAGAGGATATGAGTCCTGATTCTCATTAGTCCTGTCTTGTTTAAGATATAGATTTCTTACATGGTGACAGTGGACCTCAGGTGGATGGGTAGGACCATGCTCATGGTAGACAATCACTTCCTTTTGAGAATCAGAAAAGGGTCATAGGAGTACCAAATGCTCAAGATAAGTTCTGAATTTTACACTCAAATTATACCTTCCATATCTTTCTAAGAACATAATGCAAGGCAAATGCAGGATAGTCTGATGTTATAGCAATGTTGATAGCTGCATAGTACTTTGCCTTTGACAAACTTCTGAGTTATTTAGAAACGGACCAGTAAAGTTATTATTGAATTAAGAAGATAAAAAGCTCCCTGAAAAGCTCCAATGTTCAGTAAACATTTACAGGGCTCATAGGTTGTGGAGAGGTATACGTCTGTGGATTTTTCCGCATTCTCTACCTGAACTGTAAAATCCATGTGAGGCTTACCTTCACATAACTCAGTGCCGATTTGAGTAGGCAGAGTCCTTAATTCATGAAGAATTCCAGAATACCAGCAGAAGCAATTTAAGTATTTTAAGTAGAATTATGTGATCAGTATAATAACCACCAACCAATGTTGTGGTTTCTGTGCGCAGCAGTGGTGGCAGTGTGGTCTCAACTGAGTCAATTCTCAGTATGATTTTAAATGTTGCTCAGACCAGGTAGCTGTCTGGCTTGGTTCTTTGCTCTCCTGGATTTGGTGGCATGGAGATCTCATTAAGACCTCCGTGAGAGCTGTTTTGGTGTTATAATGGGTCTGGAAGTCAAATCAGAATGATTGTAGGAATGCTATTTGCGCTGAGGGTGTTTGCTTGCTTTCTGACAATCTTTACTCTCAGACAATCTTTACTAGGCATATTAACATCCTCTAAACCATCCTACACAAGTAATGCTGGGACGCTTTCTGGCTCTTTGTACTGGCATTTGTTTGTCACTTTTATAATCTATAAACCTATTAGACTCAGAGATACAACATTTATTTATTTATTTATGACTTTACTTATTTTAGAGAGAGAGAGAGAGAGAGAGAGAGACAGAGCATGCATGAGTGGGAGGAGGGGCAAAGGAAGAGGGAGAGAATCTCAAGCAGGCTCTGCCTGAGCATGGAGCCCAGTGTGGGGCTCAATCTCAGAACCCTGAGATCATGACCTGAGCCGAAACCAAGAGTTGGGTGTTTAACCAACTGAGCCACCCAGACGCCCCAGAGATAGAACCTTTAAAAAAGTTTTCCAATTATATATTATAAAAGAAACTTTGAAAACATTTTTTAAAAGTCTCGCAGAGTGATGAGTTCCTTTAAATCTTTGTAGCACTTTTTCCCTGATGATATTTGCCTACCTCAGGTTTATTTTGTGTAATGTATATCTACAGTTTCTGCAAGGTGGTACGTTTCTTGGGAGCGATAATTTTTTTCACATTTCTTTATATTTTTATGATTTGACGTAACACCTTGCACATATATGACTTGGAGGCTAAACATATGCATGTATATTCTTCCAGAGTAAGCCCTGTTGTGTATTCCCACCATGCTTGGCAGTAGATAGTAATCAGAGTACATTAAGTAATACTGACCGCAGGCGCTATCTCCGGTGCGTGGGGAACACTGTCTTGATCCCCATTTACTCTGTCATTATCGATGACACACTGAGACAAAGATACTTCATTTACGTGCTCATAATCTTCATCCCCGAGCAGAGCTGCTTCTCATAGCTTCTCTAACACTTGTACCTTCACTACAGACCCCAGAGAACAGTTTTTATAATTCTTTTTTCTTCTGACCCAAACCCTATGTAGGTCCAAGTCCAGATTTTCCTGAAGTAGCAGTCATACGAAAGGTATAAGGTGAAAAATTTCCCCTTAGCGTTTTTTTGTGAACTAATAATGCTATAGCTGTGCAAAAACGTTCAAAACATGAGATTTTGTCGTTGCTGCCAAGGTAATCTGGCCTGAGAAATTTCCCCTCTTTAATTTTCTCTACAATAAAATGCCACTTTTTGTTTCTCACACAAGAGTATTTTTCCTTTAGATTTTTATTCTATTTTCTGATGTAAAATCATTAAAATCAGAATGTCCCTTGTAATAAAATAGTTACTTTAAAAATAGCTATTTGGTTTTTGTTGTTGTTCTTACATAGCAAGCTAGTTTATGTGATGCATATTTGACTACAGTAATTTAAAAAAAGCACACTGGATTCTAGAATATTTAATATCTCTGTACAGCAGACACTAAGTGAAATCGTGGAACATGAGTACAGTAAAACTTGTCAACCGTAGCTTTCTGATTATCTTTTATCTTATATGATGGGGCCTGGGATGTTTGAGTTCCCTGATAGTTAGAGAGAGAAAGGAAAATGTGATTTCATTAGAAGGGTGGGCCAGAAATTCCCACAAGACTGTTTAAGAAGCGTGTGGAAGTATGTGTCCAGGGAGCTAAGTGTGGGTTGGAATAGATTCCAGATGCCACGGAATTACAACCCCATAGTAATACCTTACACTCAGCCTCTTAATTTTGAAGTGTATTTTTTATGTGTTATTTAATCTCATTTTATCTTTAGAATGATGTGAATTAGCAACAATTACTCTCATTTGGATATAAGGAAAATTGAGACACAAGCAGGAAATTCAAGGTCTCATACCACATTAGCAATGGAGTCACTAACCCAGGGCCGTTTGGAATGGACACCTTCCTTCCAATAATCTAGATAGTTCACTGGTTCTTTTAAGCTTTCTCTACAATTTCTGCTTCTTCTGGGGGAGGTTCATGACGTTACTTAGCTTCCACAAGAACCAGGTCCCTGGCTTAGATGCAGTCCATTCTTTCTGGGTCCAATTGCTCAGATGCTGGGAAGAACTGAAAACATTCCACAAAAGCTAGGCATTTGTGGGTTAAAAGGATTCGTGTACGCTGGGACTTTTTCACTCAGCCATCCATTTCTTAGAGTATTTTTTACCAAACACAATTTTTAACACAATGGAAGACTTAAATACACTTTCTGGTGTTTGGTTTGTGATGTCTTTTTGATACATTTTTCTTGTCAATGTTTCATTGTTCTTTTTTTTTTTTTAATTTCTTGTGTTTCAATATCATGAGGATTCCAGAAACAGCTTTTTTTTTTTTTCTTTTCATCTTTTTTTTACTGGTGAGTGAGTCCAAATAAGATATTCTGGTTTGATATTCTTCATACCATATTTTACTGAAAATTTACTTCTATTTTTCTAGAATCCTTTTGCTTATTTATGTTCACTACTCTTTGTTCTTTCAATCTTGGAAATTTCATTCCAAAAAGAAAACTTTCCTATTTGTAACACAACATGATTAGACTTTATTTTATTAGCTTTTAGATTTTTAGGTCATGACCGTTAATGCCAGTTGCAAGATTATATGACCATTAATTATACCCCCAGAATTTAAGGGTGCATATGTCCATTATGTGCAATGATAACTATCTTGTGCAGGTGTAGCTTCCAATAGTTTTTTTTTCTTCATTGGCCCTCACCCATTGTCACAAATAATTTGAATTGGGCTGTGAAGAGGAAGAAAACCTACACAGTTGGCCAGCATACCCATTACACTGAATTGCTTCCATATGGCCATGGAGCCATCCCTGGCTCTCAGAACAAAAACTCATAATGGAACATTCCGTTCTGTCACACACACACACGGGATCCGGCATCACAGGTTCAAAAAAAAATTGTTTTGTTTTCAGCGTTTTTTTTCCTCCAAATATATTTACATATGGTTCTTTCTTAATACGGTTCTTGGTTATCTTAATCAAGAAAATTTTTGTAGGGGCGCTTCGGTGGCTCAGTCGTTAAGCGTCTGCCTACGGCTCAGGGCGTGATCCCAGCGTTCTGGGATCAATCCCACATCAGGCTCCTCCTCTGGGAGCCTGCTTCTTCCTCTCCTACTCCCCCTGCCTGTGTTCCCTCTCTCGCTGGCTGTCTCTCTCTCTCTCTGTCAAATAAATAAATAAAATCTTAAAAAAAAAAAAAAGAAAATTTTTGTAACATAAATTCTCTGAAGTTAAGGTGAAAGCATGTACCTGAATTTGACTGAGAATAAGAAAGAATTTAGGACACTAAAAACTAATAAAACAAAGTCTAATCATGTTTGTGTTACAGAGCCTTTGACTCTGAAAATCAGTTTATTGGGTGATTACACATTTGCAAGTGCATCTGTGTTCCTCAGTATTCCAAGTTAAATAAAGGAAGTATGCTTTCTCCAATTCCCCATTCTCTGATATGTTTACAGCAATGATGAGAATTGACGTCTTTAAAATTTTGCATAAAATAGAATTATTATCTCACATTCTGGTAGAATTTCAACATGGAGGGGCGCCTGGGTGGCACAGCGGTTAAGCATCTGCCTTCGGCTCAGGGCGTGATCCCGGCGTTCTGGGATCGAGCCCCACATCAGGCTCCTCCGCTATGAGCCTGCTTCTTCCTCTCCCACTCCCCCTGCTTGTGTTCCCTCTCTCACTGACTGTCTCTATCTCTGTCAAATAAATAAATAAAATTAAAAAAAAAAAAAAAGAATTTCAAGATGGAAAGTACTGGTCTGTTCACACACACACATACACACGTCTGAAAAGATATAATATTTTCATTTGCAATAAAATAAAACACCTTTCCATTTTTTAAAGAAAATGAATACATGCATATTTTGTCTTTATGTTCATTTATCTGGGGACAGATGGTGTGAAAAGGTTGAATACCATATCAGTTTGTCCTGAAATTTGAATGAAGTAAGACATAAACATCATTGAATCTAAATCTATGGTACCTGTCCCATTTATTTATCAACTCAGTAGCCTATCCATGTCCACTATTACTGTATTTTGAAGGAACTACGTTTATAGAAAGGTAAGACTTGTACGGAGAAGAATAAAATGGCTAAGAATAGTTAAAATAGTATAGTTAGCGAATAGTTACAATAGTTATAGCGAATAGTTAAAATAGTATTGTAGCGCTTCTTACCTCAGATCTCACAACACATTGTGTATGTTCCACAGTAGCTAAGATGCTAGGAAGACCGCAGAGCAATGATCTTTTCCAGGCAAAGATCACAGAACAAAACCAAAATGTGAAACGATGACACTAAATAAACTAAATAAAACTTGCCAATAGAAAATTATTGGGAGTAATCATTCACTCCGTCCCCTCCCCCTCCGTCACTCAGCAGGTATTTGTGTATTCAAAGTGTGCTTACTAATATTTGCTAGAGATACAAAGGTGGCGTGGGAGTGGGGGAGACCTGAGGAAGTGATGGCTGAATTGCTTTCTGTTTGGGTTTTTTTTTTTTTTAACTCATAGATAATATATTTTTTAAATATACTTTTTCCAGCTTCAGTGAAGTATAATTGACCAATAAGTTTGTAAGGCATTTGAAGTGTACAATGTGGTGATTTGATATATGTATGCATTGTGAAAGGAGCCCAGGTTAATTAACATGTTCACGGCCTCACATGTATCTTTATTTCCCTTTCTCTCTCTCTCTCTCTCTTTTCATGAGAACATTTAAGTTCTCCTCTTGTAGCATATTCCAATTGTACAGAATAGTGTTATCAACTATATAGTCATCATGTTATATATTAGATTTTCAGAACTTACTCATCTTATAACTGAAAGTTTGTATACTTTTACCAGCCTCCCACTATTTCCCTCACCCCCTGTCCTCAGCCCCTGAGAACCATTTTTGTATTTTCTGTCCTGTGAGCTCAACTTAAAAAAAAAATAGATTCCACATATAAGTAATACCATGCAGTATTTATCTTTCTCTGTCTGGTTTATTTCACTTAGCATAATGCCCTCCAGGAACTGTTCTCTTACAAGAAGGAATTAACATAAAAATCAGGGGAAGTGGAGATGCTGTGTGCTATGGGAAAATGAAATAGTACAGGCAAGAGTCTGAAAGAAATCTGGGAGCTGAGACATGAAAGGGAAATGGGGTATATATGAGGCTGAGAGAGAAAATCAGATCCTGCAGGACTCTGTGAGACATATTAAGGATTTTGTTTTAAGATGGTTATCCTAAGCCCAGTATGAGGTAGAGGTGGGAGGTAGAAAAAGATGAGATTTGGATTTTGAAAAGATCACCCTGTGCAGTTTGGAGAACTATAAAAGGGCCATCATCATAATAGAACCTCCCTCATCGAGGTTATGAGAATTGAAATAGTTAATCCATGTACAGCACTTAGAACAATGCCTGGCATAAGAACTCAATGAATGTCATTGTTCGTAGATTCAGTGATCGCTCATTTGTGCAAGAGCAGCCACTCCGCATGCCCACTGCTCCCTGTAGCACAGAGAAGATGGCAACAAAGTCAGTTCCTTGATGTAGGTTAAGAGCTTGCTACTAAAAATGAAACCTATAGCTCCCATGACTGGTTTTTTTCACATGCTTTTTGAACACTGTCAGTGCTGGTGCATGAAATTACATTATCCTAAACACAGATGGAATAGTAACTTAATAGTTGAAGTAATTCAGTAATGAGGATGTTTAGAATATAGACATTGATCACCTAGAGACATATGCAGCTTTAGATTAATGGATAAAAACTGAGAATTCTCATCTCAGAAATATATGCTGGGTGGTAACAAAATATGGTTTTAACCAAGTATTATTTTTGAAAATCACTTTCAGAGAGTAATCCCAAATATGGAAAATTCTGCATAGTATATAATAAACCAAAAAAGTATTGTTTATATTTACTTAAGGTAAAATAGCAAAAAAGATTTTTAAAGTGTCTAAAATATAGTGTTAGCATACCTTAGAACAAGATATCAATGAAGCTAGTGTACAAATGAAGGTGTAGAAAAACAACTTTAAATTGCTGTTTAAAAAACATCTGATGATCTTGATTGATCTGGGTTGGTTTTCTTTAAATATAAAGTTCCATTCTGCATCTTTTATTTGGGTAGTTACTACTTTTCAGGACTAATGGTAGTAACTTTAAGTATCATATTAGTTCTCTATTACAGATATTTTTTGTGCCTGATATTTTAATATTATTTTAAGTGATGCATTTAATATGAATTCAAATTAATAGATTAAATTTAATTTTAATAACTTAAAAAAGTTACCCAGCTAGTAATATCAGCCTGCTTCCCAAGGAAATATACAAAAAACACTGTGAAAACGTTTAGAATGATAAGATAGTAAGAGTATTCTCAAGCCAGTAACATAAAAGGATTCGTGAGTAATACTATCAACATCGTGTTCAAGCCCTAGCCAATGTAATAAGATAAGAATATGAATGGAAAAGGAAAAGACAAAAATGTTGTTTTATACAGAATATATGATTATGTAGATAGCCCAAAAGAATCTGCAAATCAATTAAGATAGGCTTACATTAACTAATTTATTAAAAGCCTACTTCCTGCATAATTCTATCCCATGCACGTCACAGATTTGCCCTTTCACAGTCTTTGGCTAAGATTTTCTTCAGCCTAAAGTTGAAATGAATTATTCTTTTACCAAGTTAATACTAGGACAAAATAATAAGTTTCCACATCTAAAAATGGTGAATTAGCACTTTCAATATTCTATATAAAATTGGATTTTTGAGGCACAAGTTAAAGCTTTATTAGAGTGTGCCTGCATGACCGACTTCAACTGTATTTTCTGTTCTTCTCAAATCGTTGGGAAATATTTTTGTTTGATGATTTTAAAAGGTCACAAAATCATACTGAAAGTACATATGTTTTGATTTGCAAATAGTAGCCCTTTAAAATTTTTGTTTTTTAGGAATTGAAACACATGTGAACCAACAATGTCATCAAAAGACATTTATTAACTCTGTCTGAACATAACCCGGTACAGTATTTTACATTGTGACCCTTTAAAATTTTAAGTTTAAATAACGTAAATTGACTTGAAGATGTGAATAGTAGTAAATATAAGCAGTAGAATAACATCTTGACGTTAAATGCAAATCAACAAAGGCACATCTTTGCAGGAGAGCAAGATAAAGACATCGCTAAGCGGAGACAAACACAGAAGCAGGGCAAATTCCACCCCAGAATAAGAAAAGAAAGGCAACAAAATATGTTTAAGTAATCCAGGAATACTCTACGCAGAGATGTAGACCTCCTGAGAGACTCTATAGTGGTTAGGAACCCTACCCTATCACCTACTATTTGTGTTACCTTGGGCTTGTTACTTAACCTCTCAGTGACTCGGTTTCCCCATCTGTAAAATAGGGATACCAGTAATTTACTGCACAGGGTAAATACAAAGATTAAATGGGTTGATACATGTGAAGTGCTTAGAGCAGTGCCTGGTCCATAATAAATGTGATATAAATGTTAGCTTCTATCTTAATTATTAGATATAATGGTTTAGCTACTTAAATTATTGAATAAGTACTACATGATTTAGAGCATAAGTTAAATCAAGTTAAATTTTAATTAATCTGTTATTTTGGCTGATTGTCCGTTGGAGCTGAGAAGTCATGTTCTGGAGGTGGTGGTGGAGAGAAGATTATACAGAAATTTCACCTTTAGTGACTAGCAATATGTAATTTGTCTTTCATATAACATGGGTTTGGAACAAAGGGCATGAAGCTGAATGATTGGAAAAAGCACTTGCTACAAACAGCAAGAAAGAAAAATGACTATATTCATTGAACACATACCATATGCCAAGCACTGTTTTACCCACTGGAGATGCAACAAAACTCTCTCTGCTTTATTAACTTTGGGTGGTTAAAACATCCAAATTTAAAAGCATTGCTTTTTTTGTGTTTTGTGTTTTCTTAATAATTAATTTTTCTATTTTCTGTTATTTTAACATAACTTCTATTTTTAATCCCAGTATTTATTTAACAAATTTACTTAAATATGATTTAATAAAGGAATAAGCTGTTCTTCATCTCTTACACATGAAAAACACATTTTGAAGGCCGGAGATAAAGGATTACTTTACTTAGAAAAATCCTTATTCCTTCTATTTCAGCTGTAAAACTAGGCTACTCTCCCTATCTTTTCTTAGTATATTTCAAGTCCCAGCCTCTTACTGTATTGCGTTACATGAGAAGCAGGGAATTTTTGGCCAGACTATCTCATTACCAATATTTGTCATAATCTTTCACTGTACAGAGAAAATTGTTCAAACAGTGTAAATTTTCATAAACCGTTTACCAATTTGTTGTCACCTTCTGATTTTATAGCTAGAAACCAAGGCCAAGCTATCAGAGACCATCAGCAATCTCAGACAAGATAAACTTTCTCAAACAGTGTAGTTTTTAACATCAGGGAAGGGAAGCACTATCTTTTTTTTTTTTTTTTAAGATTTTATTTATTTATTTGACAGAGAGATAGAGAGAGAGCACAAGTAGGCAAAGTTGCAGGCAGAGGGAGAGGGAGAAACAGACTCCCCGCTGAGCAGGGAGCCTGAGGCCGGGCTCAATCCCATGACCCTGGGATCTTGACCTGAGCCGAAGGCAGATGCTTAACTGACTGAGCTACCCAGGTGCCCCAGGGAAGTACTATCTAATGATGGATTAAATTCCAATTTTAGACTTTTAAAGGTGCTTATATCTAAACAACCTGATGCTGTGCTTACATGATTTAGTAAATATTCACTTGCTACCAAGAAAGGGTAAGAATTCTGTTTAATGGCAATGACGGTAACTTAAGAACAGAAACTAGGAGCTATCCCTTTTTAGACAGTTAGATCTATCAAAATGTCATCATTTGAAAGCATAATAATAATTACTATCTCAGCAGGCATGTCAATTGTTGTGGGCAAGCATACTTCAGAAAACACTTCTGACAGATCAACCTCGTTGGTTGTTTCTGGGTACATTTTGAAGCCAATTTATCCAGGTGGAACTATCAAAAAATATTTTTTGTTTAGAATTTTTAATGGGAAGATAAAGAGTGTATACAGCATACTTACATATTTTTATGGGTGAGCTTTAAGGGGTGACATCTTCCTGCAGCATTATTCAGGTGCAAAGTGTAGCTTCTCTATTTTGAGATAAAAAACTCTGCACTCAGCTTTTTAAAGCAGATCAAACACGCTGAGGGAAAGTGTTGCTATAGGTACCTGTAGGTTGGAGTTAGGCAGCCTCTGTCTCAGTAAGGATACGTCACACAGTTTTCAGGAGCAGCGTGAATCCACCTGGCCCCCTGAGATTCTAATGAGAATTTATTTTCCTGGATGAGAATCTCTCTCCTTCCCGTGACGATTCTTTCCGTGACATGTATGTACCTAAGAGAACTCTTCCAAAGAACAGCCTCAGGCACGTTTAGACAACCAACTTCTGTGTGTTCTCTGTCCCTCGCATGAAATCAAGATTCTACATGGCAATCAGCAAGTTTCCGTTTTTCAAAAATATGACAATTTCATCATCTATTACATTTCCCTTATTTCCATGGCTGCCAAAATCCAAAAGTTCAGTTATTGCACCCAGCTCATTCTAGGTTTTGCTTATCTCCACTAGACCTCTCCAGCCAAAGCTTGTTTAGGCCTTCTTTCATAGCCTTATCTTCACTATGGATATATATCTTGACTATGCATACGTACAAAGTGGTTTTTTTTTTTAAGATTTTATTCATTTGAGAGAGAGAGAGTGAGAGAGAGAGAGAGAGCATGCTCATGAGAGCAAGAGAGAGCAGGAGCAGGAGCAGGGGAGAGGAAGAAACAGGCTCCCCACTGATCAGGGAGCCCAACTTGGGGCTCGATCTCTTGACCCTGAGCTGGAAGCAGATGCTTAACTGACTGAGCCATCCAGCCATCCCCAAACAAAGTGTTTTAAATAACCTTAAAATCTTTGTGAATATGACTTTATTCAAGGTATAAATTATTTAAAAAGTGCTACAAAGGACACTAAGCCTGGGCATGTGACCAAGTGGTTCATGTGTTGCCTGTGTGAGTTTTTGGATCATTACATTGACCATATTCATTCTTTGAGGTTATATCTTTGGCAAGTTGTGAATTAGAACTTGTGTTAAGCAGCTGTTAAATGTTGAGTATATCACTTGGGGCTGGTTATTTTAATGGCTCTATTTCCCTTCGTGGTCTCAACACTATTCCAACTCCCTAGCAACTTTTAAAAGGGCTCAGAGAGGCGCAAATCAGCAGACAACAAAACCCACACTTAGTAAAGGGAAAGTTCTATACTAAGGCTTTTTTGCCCTTAAACTACTCTGTGACTCAAATGTTACTGAACCTATATATATCCCTAGGTCTTGTTTTAATTTCTATTGGTACGATATGTATAGTATAATATGAATGGTTATCCCTGTTAATGTCAGATAAGAGTTAAGAATAGCATTCTAATTCTGACCACTTTTGAGTGACTGGAAACACTTAGAGCAAATATTTTGCAGAGGAAAGGAAACTTTTACTTTGAAAAATTAAAAAAAATGTGTGAATCCTTATGGAATGTGTCAGCGTGTTTGTGTGTCCACATGCTCTCAACTATGTTTTAATTTTAAATTGGAATACCAAGTACTCCAATCATTAAATGCAGAAAGGATTGACATTGCTGAAAGAAGCAATAACTTCATTAAATATTCGAACTTTCTAGATGCATGTTATTGGACAATAAAAAAATGTTGCATGATTACCTTTGATATTTATTAACAAAGCTAAGTTGACTAGTTACACCTGTTGACAGGATTATAAATGTGGCTTTACATACGTCGGTCCTAATGAATCATTTAGTGTTTTGATATTAGATGTGCTTTTAAAGACTTGGAGCAGCATTTGATTTTCTCAAAGACAATTGGTTAGAAATAAGAAAACCTTTTGGTAATCATTAATTTAAAAAAATTTTTTAATAATATATGAGAGAAGTAAAGGAGTTACAGCTTATTTTGAGTATTTTGTTATGGAGAGTCAAAACTCTTTGATCCTGATTACGCTAATCAACTTCAAAATGATAAAACAATAACCAATTGAATTAGTACTATGGCTTAATTAAAAATAATTACTTCAGGTTTATGGCTCTTACTCTGTTAGGGGAAAATAAACGCACCCTACAGTGATTGTTATAGGTAACTGTAGGTTGGAGCTGACTTAATTTTCTTAATATCATGAGCCTCTACACAGCAGTCAATATTTTTTCTTTGGGAGATAACACATTTTCTTTTGCTTCTAAGCTACTGGGTCATTTATGAAGTTGCTCAAAAATACACATTTTTAAAGCAACTGCTATATATGCCGAGCAAATGGCAATAGAGATTTATAAAAATATATATAAAGACATGTAAAGATATGAACCTAGTAATCTATGTTCAGTAATTTGAAAGTTTAGAAAAATTTAATTAAAATATATCAGGAAATTAATTTCCACCCAATTTCAATATTCAAATATTTATTAAATTTATGTTAAAGTTACATCTCTGATATTGAGATGTAACTCAATTTTTCATTGCTTCCATAGAGCACAACATCTGCAAATTTAATTTTAGTTTTTATCATTAAGATTATTACATGTACAATATAAAAGCATTCTTATAGATTATTGTAAAATTTTATGTGATATAGTGAGAAAGCATTAAATCCAGAAATAAACATACCATTTCTGTCAACAACTTAAATGAAAGTTAGCATTATATATGCAGAAATAACAATGGAAGAAAACCTACCACAGAATACCTTATTTTGTTTGCCACTCACACAGAAAAAATTATTTTAAAATCTCATCTCTTAGAAAAGAAAATATATTTCCTTACTGAAAATAACCCGCCTGTCTTGTTTTTTGTTTTGTTTTGTTTTTTTGTTTTTTTTTATAGTTTAACCTTATTCTTTTTTTTTTTTTTAAAGATTTTATTTATTTATTCGACAGAGAGAGACAGCCAGCGAGAGAGGGAACACAAGCAGGGGGAGTGGGAGAGGAAAAAGCAGGCTCATAGCGGAGGAGCCTGATGTGGGGCTCGATCCCATAACGCTGGGATCACGCCCTGAGCCGAAGGCAGACGCTTAACCGCTGTGCCACCCAGGCACCCCTAACCTTATTCTTAAAAATCAATTTTATACTTTTTCTGCAGATGTATCTCAGGGTTACTGAAAAACATATTTTTAGCATAATAGTAAATTCTGCTTTTAACACTTTTATTTCTGTGATATACTTTGTGATATTCCAGATTACCAGGAAAATGCTTCATTTTAAACAAATGACAGTAGGATAAGCTATATTTTAGTATAGATTTCTGTACAACTAGAATGCCTTCAATTGCAAGCAAGAAAAAACTTACTTTGTACACTGGTAATTAAAAAGGGAACTTTCTTGGCTTTCATGAATACAAAGTTCAAACAGGTAAGGTAAACTCCAGTAGCATATTGATTTTTTCAGGGTTTTTTTTTTCTCCTCCCAAGGTTTATTCATAACTAAGGGCTCAGATTCTGCTTTTCTCTTTGCTATGATTTCTCCAACACAAGTTTTATTCCAGGCTGGTCTCCTTTGTGGACCTAAGATTGGAGCCATACTTTTTCTTGTTCAGATTCAAAATAAGGGAGCCTTGTCCTAGCTTTCCAAAAGAGAATCCTGAATTTGACTGATTGGACCATTTTACTTCTTTTGCTCAAATTTGAACCAGTCATTGTATCAATAGAATGGAATATGTTGATTGGCTTAAGTCATCTGATACTCTGCCTAGAGCTAGTAGATGAAAAGAAAAGTTCAGCTCCATTGAAACTATATGAACTATGGGGGGAAACATAGATACTTTAAGAAAACCAGGATGCTATCAAAAAAGAGAAAGGATATTGGGTAGGCATAGTAGTGGGTAGATGCCCACTACTACATTTCGGGCATTCCATTTTAAAAATTCACTTGCTTTCTTCATTTTTAATATTTTCTTTACTTTAAAAATGTATTTGCTTTTTCCATGATTACTTAAAAGTTCATTTTACTTCTTGTTTTTTGGTTTACAAATCCAAAGACACAAATAATATAATGATTCAGTTATAGCTTAACACTTTAATGAGGTATCTATTCATTTTCACAAAGTGAAACAGGAGATAAAGGTTTTCAGTATTTTGGAATTATATGAGAGTAAATTAAAATTATTACCAGCCACCTCAGCTCCTTTGTAGAATGCAGTAGTGGTGAGTCACCTGGTACATTTAAATTTTAAATTTGTATAAAGGAGAAATGTACAAAGCTAAGTTATCTATAAGTGTCAGGAACTGAGTAAAATAAAGGTAAGAGTAAACCATTAGTTAGCAGCAGTTTATTGGTGTTTATTGTATGCTCAGGAGAGTTCTCATTTCTGTGGAGGATACTAAACAATTGTCAACAGGAAGCTGCTTTTAAAAAGTGTGTAGACTACATACAAAGTCAAGACAAACACACAAGAAACAAGGCAAACAACAGAAGGTACTGTATGATTTGGTACTAAATTGTATGGAACCAACTATATCCCAGAGGGAAAACTGGAAATTGGCTAAACTCTGTTAAGGAAAAATTCACAGAAGACTTGAGCCAGGCATTGTAAAGGGGATAAAGGGAAATTCTCCGCTGCAGAGGGGAAATTGACATGGAAGACTTTCCACATGGAAAGGTTAGTAACAACATTGTTAAGAGGTACAATTGAACTTGGTGAGTGTAGAAATATTGGTGAGACAAGCTCATCTGGAAAAATGTCAGAATATGTATTAAAGGTTTGCTCTTAATATGACTATGGGGCAACGGTACAAAAGGTCTTGATCTTCAGCTGTGGTCTGTGAAAACTGATCTTAAATCACGTTTGGTAAAATAGTTCACATTTTCTTGGTTATTTATCTATGAGGAACTGAAAACAGAGATTATGATAAACCTAGGGTGAATACAGTATTTTCAATGGTGTTTCTGATTGCTAAAATAGTGTCTGTCAAATATATTGCTAAGGCACATGGCAGAATAGTGTAGTAGAAAGAGCATGAGCTTTAGAATTGGTTATAGGTGGGTTCAAATCCCAGCTCCACATTTTGAGTAGTGTGAAACTTAAGGCATGCTTCTTAATACCTGTGAATGTTCATTTCTTTGAGTTGTACAGAGATAGATTACTTATTTCACTGGAAAAATTCTTACACCTAAGAGAACACTTGGACATTCTTCATTAAGCAGTTCATGGTAATTCCAATACTGTCGTTAGGCAGAGCTTCCCTGCTTATCTCTAGTGAATGGCTTAGGAGAAGATGGAAGAAGACTAATTCTCCAATTACTAGATGAAAGCGTGGGTGATCTCTGTGACAGTTTGATCTCGATTGAAGGGAAGAGCTGAGGGGAGTGGAAGGAGCACTGGGTTTGGAGTCCTCCAGAGTTCAGACCCTAATTGCACCGTTTGTGAGGATGTCCTTGAGTAAGTGACTGCCATCTGTAGCGTTCTCTGTTAAATGGCCCTAAGAGCATAGTTGCGGGGATGAAACAAGATGACATGATAAATATGCCATAAGGTTGAACCTCCTTCAAAAGATTTAAAACATTAGTCATTTTAATGTCATTTAATAGCTTAGCTATAATCCATTAAAGAGGACTTTTTGAGAGAAGAAAGTGGTTAAAAATAACCTGTACTATATTAACCCTGGTAAAGAATTGTCAAGTTCAAATCACCTGAGAAAATTTGTATGATATTTTAATTAATAAAATGCCTTTTTCACTACCAAGCAAATGTATAATCATATCTTTTGTTCCTTTGCCCTAAGTACACCCCCAGAGTACACAAAATAGTCTTTATTCTTGTGACTACAATTAATACCCATTGGTTTTTTTTAAAATCCTTTGCAGCTGTGCATTTACGATATATTTAGGGAAATAATTTGAATCATCCTGACCTTAAAGCTGGGTGATAATTTGGGGATGCTTCCCAACCTTATCTCTCATAATGCTGGTTCAAAGGAAGAAGATGATACATAGTGTCTGGGAAGGTAACTAGAGGAGTAATTACCAACCTATGCTAACCATCGTGTGATGAAGAGTTTCCTAGCATGTCATGACTAGGGCTGCTGAAGAATTCTGCTCTGTGAAAAAACCTAAATCTTGACACTGACCTTCCTGCAAAAAGATAAGGCTTCATCAAAAGGGGAATTCTAGCTTTGCTAAGCTCAAACCCAGAGCTATCTATAACCATTTCCATTTTCTACTTTTGGAATTGGATATGTAATTTGTTGATTAGTTTTCTAGTAGATATGAGGGGTGTATATAATACTCTTAGAAAACCAGCAAATGGCACATGGGATTCAGGGTATTATAAAGATTTAAAGCTGTAATTTTCAGACTCTCTTAGACTACAGATTGTCCCATCTAAGCAAATATACACAAGTGACCTACTTCACTCATTTCTTTCTTTCTTTCTTTCTTTCTTTCTTTCTTTCTTTCTTTCTTTCTTTCTTTCTTTTTTAAGATTTTATTTATTTATTTGTCAGAGAGAGAGAGAGTGAGCTCACAAGCAGGGAGAGCTGCAGGCAGAGGGAGAAGCAAGCTCCCCTCTGAGCAAGGAGCCCAATGCAGGGATTGATCCCAGGACCCTGGGATCATGACCTGAGCCCAAGGCAGACGCTTAACCAACAGAGCCACCCAGGCATCCTGCACTCATTCCTTCTTATAAATACAAAGACTTAATCTTACCCAATTGCAAAATACTATAGGGTAACAGATGACTACCATATTAGGTAGCTTTGTCTTTGTGTTTTCACAAAGTTATTTGAAAATAACTGTCTAGGATATGAATTCTTTCCTAAAGAGAAAGGAAGCAGTGTAAAGTATGAGTGGTAAGAGGTATGACTGGCAAGGTAGGCAGGCCATGGTCAGATCACGCATGACCTTGTTGGACATTGTGTTAGCTAGCAATTGCTGCATAACAAATTATCTCTAAACTTAGTGGCTTAAAATAGCAAAAAACATTATTATCATAACAATTTCTGTGGATCAGGAATTTAGTAGTGGTTTAGCTATGGGGGCATGGCTCAGAGTCACTCATGAGGTTGGGATGAAAATGTTGACCATCTGAAGGCTTTCCTAGGGCTTGAGGATTCACTATGAGGGTGTTTTTTCACCTTGGTGCTACTTGTTGGTAGGAGGCAAGTTGGTGCTAGTTGTTGGTGGGACGTCTCAATTCCTTCTTGCTTGAGTCTCTCCATAGATTGCTCATGATTTGGCAGCTCATTACCTCCAGAGCAAGTGATCCCAAAGAGGGCAAGGCAATAAAGCAATGACTTTTAAACCCTAGCCTCAAAATCATACACAATCATTTCCACCATAATCAGTGCCTTGTAAGTGAATTACCAATTTGGCCCACATTCAAAGTTAGGGGAATTAGGCTTTTCCTTATTTGAAGGGAGACGTGTCAAAGATTTGAAGACATGTTTTAAAACCACCACAGGCATAAAAAGGAACTTGGTTTTGACTTTACTTTATTCACTTGCCCATTTAACAAATATTTATTGAACATCTACTCTGTGCTGAACATTGTTATGGCCCTGAATCAGGCCTCTTAGAGAAGGTGATTCTTTTGTATCAAGGCCTGAAAGATGAGAAGGGAAGGGTAAGAGTTTCCAAGCATCCCTCCATCATCTGTGTCCACTTACCTCCTATTGTCTCCTTAATCTATGATACTGGCCAGTCCACTTGGTGGTCTGCTCAGTCTCTGGGTTAAAATTTCCTCAACTGTAAAATGATGAGTTCCCTTTCAGCTATAACATTTTCATCTAGGAAAATAGGGCAGTTTCTTTTAATCATTAAGATATACTTAATAACTTTGGCCACATAAGACCAAAAATAAGAACAAATAAAATAACAATGAATAGTGTACAGAGATATGCCATTTGAAATTTCCATAATCACTTTCCATTCTTTTAGCTTATGATTGATCCTTACCTAGGTAGCAGTGGGAATTGCAGTTTTCTGTTATTGTCTGGAAAAGAGATCTTTGAATTTTTTTAAAAATAATTTTTAAACCTGTAAAAATTCTCATCAAAATGCATTCCTGCATTGGCTTTTACTCAGGTTTGGTAATTTTGCTTACTGTTTTTTACTATTCACAAGATTTGTCATTAGGCTTCGAGAACAGAATTTCCCACGTGAACTATGTGCCTGCAGCAAATACACTGGGAGTTCTCATACAAGCACTACATATCCTGAGAGATGGGGAAAGTGAAACCAGAAAAGAACATCAAATAACATTTTATTTTCTGTAGATCTACTATCTGGTTTTATTAAGGCCTCCTAATTTCCTCTTAGCCCTGTGTGTTTGGGCCAAAAGTACCTTTTTTCATAGTATTAATTGCTGATTCTTTAGTATATATATAAAATTCTCTCTCTCTCTCTCTCCCTCTCTCTCTCTATATATAAATAAAACTGGCTCGATGCATACTAATTACCAAAAGAAGCACAAAGAAAATGCTATCAGAGCACTGAGGAGTGAGCAATTAATACTATGAAAAAAGGCACTTCACATATATGTATGTATACTTGACATATATCCTTTACATGTACACTTTTGATGTATATGTACATATACTTTACATATATATGTCATAAACAATAGTATATATGGAGCTACAAATGCTTCTATATACATGTATTCTGTGAACTCTGTTATATTTTCTGCTCGTGAGGACAGAAACAATATTATATTCGTATTTGTTACTCTTAAGACACCTCATCCAGTGCCTAAGTGAAAAACTGTAGAATAAACTTGGCGCTATAAAAAAGATTTGAATTGAATGGTAACATTGACTCCAGTTAAGATTAATTTTATATGATCAATCTTTTCAAGTCATCCAATTAATGAATCTTCATTTGTGTAAGGGAAGAATAAGGTGATATGTGCTGACAAAATTAAGTCTGAAAAGTTAAGAATATTAAACATTGGTAATGATGATAGTTCTTAGAATTTTGGTCCTTGTTCAAAACATTGATTCTAAACCATTCATTACTTTGCATACTGGCATTATTTGTCTCTGTATAATTTCTTTGAAATGACATACAAATATCAATAGGTCTAGTTGATTTTAAAATGTTCTGAAAAGCTTCAATAAGTCCACATTTGATAGGTAGGTATATAAATATTAGTTCATATTCATTCAATTTTCCCAGATAATACAATTACCTAAAGAAATTCTCACCAGTGGCAAAAACCTGACTACTGGCTTGTAGTTATATCACTAATGAAAGCAGGAAAAACATTTTTTGCAATGTTATATGTGTTTGAATTCTTGAAATACAGCATAGTTTCTGGATTTGAAGAAAACTGTTATAACGTCTTAATATATATGAGAAATTTTATCAAATATGATCGATCATATAGAGTAAAACCACTTTTAATCTTTAAGTAGAATATGAATACATAAATAATTACATGTAATTACATTTTAAAATATCAAAATTCAAATTAATATTCCTAAGCCTTACTTCTTAGCTGGATTATTACAAAAGCCATATTTCTGCTTTTCCAGACTATACTCTGGCCATTTTCCAATTCTTCTCCAATCCTGGCAAATCCATCCCTTTAAAAGGAAAATGTGAATATGCCAAGCCTCAGCTTAAAACCGTGATTCCCGAGGCTTCAGAATAAAATTCAGACTCCTTAGCATGGCACATGGGAACTGATCCCTGCCTGTCTCAGCCTCCTCCTCCTACTAGTCACACTGAATTATTTGCAGATCCCTAGATGTTCAGTGTTTTCTCATGGGGTTTCCACTGTGTGAAATCCCTTTCCTGCTTCTATGCCTAACTTCATTTTTCGTGATTCAGTTCAAACCAAATCACTCACTATGTCTACCAAATGTCACTTCTGGTGACTTCCTTTGGATATAATTTCCTCATCCAGCTTGATTCTGTGCCCTTCAGTGTCCTCTTTATAGCCCTCATGTAACAACAACTTCTCCTCCTTCTCCTTTCTTCCTTCCTTCCTTCCTTCCTTCCTTCCTTCCTTCCTTCCTTCCTTCCTTCCTTCCTCTCTTCTTCTTCTTCTTCTTCTTTTCTTTCTTTCTTTCTTTCTTTCTTTCTTTCTTTCTTTCTTTCTTTCTTTCGTAGGCTCCATGCCCAGCGTGGAGCTCAAGACAGGGCTTAAACTCAGGACCTGAGCTGAAATCAACAGTCGGACACGTAACTGACTGAGCCACCCAGGCGCCCCACTTCTTTTTCTCTTTCTTTCTTTCTTTCTTTCTTTCTTTCTTTCTTTCTTTCTTTCTTTCTTTCTTTCTTTCTCTTAAAGAAACTAATTATGTATGAGTTCACTGAACTGTAACATGTTACTTGCCATCTCAGCCTCTGGACTGTGAGCTCCTAATGAACAGGGGCTTTGCCTTTCATCTCTGAATCACTATACTAAACACAATGCCTAGCAGTAAAGAGTCACCAAACACATTTTTGTTGAATAAATATAAATGAATGGTGAATAATTAATAATTTGCTATGGAGAGGAATAATGTCCAAAATATTTAATAACCGATTGGTAGAGGCACCTGTTGGTCACACTGAAATGAAACTACCAAGGCAGCAGATAATTTTGTGTTTGTTTGCCTCCTCCAGGTATCAGCCCAGGTTGTAGATGTCTTTGACTTTTTATACCAACAGGAAGAAAATATATATACTTTTAACCCTACACGCAGCCAGACTATTTTACAAAGACGTATAGACATAATACATTGGAAAGCACCTGGATGCATGAACACAGGGCATTAATCCCATGTTGTTAACCTATTTATATGCAGAGATAAAAGCCTTCCCGTAAAATTTACAGTGCTGTTAAAATGCTGCCCTGCCCTGTCCCAATTACCCAGCAGCATGTTTCACATTCTCTGGCAGAGTCTTTCTTGTTAAGTAGCATCAGCAAGTTAGGAAAGGGTGATTTCCCACATCTGTAGGACCTGTCGTAATCTTTATTGCCTTCTTACTTCACATATTTGTAACAGTAAATAGCTCCCTCCCTCCCTGAACCAAGATGTTGTCTTGGCTCATGCTTCCTTCATCTTTTTTTTTTTTTTTTAAAGATTTTATTTATTTATTCGACAGAGACAGCCAGCGAGAGAGGGAAGACAAGCAGGGGGAGTGGGAGAGGAAGAAGCAGGCTCACAGCGGAGGAGCCTGATGTGGGGCTTGATCCCAGAATGCCGGGATCACGCCCTGAGCCGAAGGCAGACGCTTAACCGCTGTGCCACCCAGGCGCCCCTTCCTTCATCTTTTAAATACACTATTGCAAATACTACAAAAACTGATTAACCCCTCACTTTCATTCTTGGCTTTGGCCACCCCAAACCAGAGTAGGTTTGCTCACTAGAGTGAACCCTCTGAAATACAGATGTGATCATGGTACTTCCTGCCCCAAAACCATTCAGTTGTCCTGTATCACCTGTAACAATGTTCTTCAGGTAATTTCACAAATTGAGCTTTTTAAAAATTGCAGGTGCTTCGGCTTCACACACGGTGACTCCAATTCAATAGGGGACAGGGTAGTGCCCAGCATTGTTACAACTTTCCACGGGAGAGTCTGTCCCAGAGCCAGGCTGAGGATCACACATCTATAGGATCAAGTCCCAATTTTTATATAGGGAAGAAGACTGTTTGTGACTGGTTTTTGTCCATCACTTTTGGTTCACTTATTAGCTGTGAGATTTTGGCCAAGTCACCCAGGTGTCTCAGCCTCAGCTACCTCAGTTCAAATGGGGATGAGAGGGGCACCTGGCTCGCTCAGTCAGTGGAACATGTGACTCCTGATACCGGGGTCATGAGTTTGAGCCCCACCTTGGGGGTAGAGTTTATTTAAAAAAAAAAAAAAGTGGGGATGAGAGTACCAATGTTGCAGCACTATTCTCAGTAGTAGAGATAGTATTAGGCCACTTAATTTATCATCCAAACTGAGACACTATTAATAATTACTCCAAGATACTACGCCTAAATTTAGACTGTCCCAGGCAAACAGAGACACAGGATCACTGTAATTTAGGTGACATATTCAAAGCATCTCTCACAGTGCATAGCATATAGCAGAAGTTCAATATTTATTTTTATTTTTATTGTTCTTCATATCTGCATCCCCTACACTGCTGAAAGCCCTTGCGTGCCAAGGCTGTGGCTCCAGGCACAAATGGCATTCATGGTATACTCTAACCAAGATCCTGAATGTTCATCTGTCACTGCCCTTCTTCCCCTCCCCCGTGTTCTATTTGTGGATATTTCCCCCTTTTCTCTCTCTACCACTAGCCCACTATTAGCACTTGCAGAGCCCAGGACATGAGTGAAAAAGAGGCCCACTTTCAGTACACTTTTTTAAATTAAAAGCTGTATATCAAGCTAACTGTTACATACGTATCTCTTATTGTTCTACCCTGACAAATATATCTTTATAACAACACGACAGGTCCAAATTTAGACTTCTCGGAAACCTTGGAGTTCCGCACAGGATTGTGAGGGGGGGCTGAGGGTGCGCTGATTGTAAACCCTGGCCTGCAGCCGGTTCCTCTTCCTGGCTCGTCCCTGGCTCCATCCATATACACGAGCATCACGTGGAAAGGTGTGGACACCCTGACCTACACATTCAAGCTCTGTCCATCTACTACTTCCCCCTCTCTAGCAAACAACTCTAGGGGTGTCTGGTAGATTCCTGTCGCTGCTGTAACAAATGACCACAAATGCATTTTAGAAATCTGAAATTAGCCGAACTGGGCTAAAACCAAGGTGCTGGCACTGCAGTTCTTTCTGGAAGCTTTAAGTGAAAATCTCTTTCCTTTGGATCACGTCCCCTCCTTCCACCTTCAAAGCCAGCAGTACCGAGTCTTCTCTCCTCTCTGACCTCCTGCCTCCCTCTTATAAAAACCCTGTGATTCCATTATACCCAACTGGACAATCCAGGATAATCTCCCCACCTGGAGATCCTTCACTTAGTCACATCTGCAAAGTTCCTTTTGCCATATAAGGTCACATTTACAACTCCCGGGGTTTAAGATGAGGAGGGACGGATTTGAGGGCCATTAGTCTGTCACAGGGTGGGCATGGCAACAGACCCTTGGGTGAATGAACCCAAAGACAGAGTCTAAGCAATCTCTGGCACCACATGGGGGCGGGGGGGGGGCTGCATAGGCAAGGATTCTGGGTAGCTGCATGCCTGCTGTGTGGTCTGGAAGCAGGGGAGCTGGAGGATCAGGGTGGGCACGTCCACCTGGGCGTCGGGATCCCCAGCCTTGCTCAGCTAGAAGAGGCCCCCTAGAGCCCCGGACCCAGGGCAGGAGCCTAAGAATGTTACATTTCTTTTCCCTATTGATCCGACAACCACAGTTCATTTCCCTTTCTCCTGATCTATACACAAGATTCTGTCAGAGGAAAGCATGTAAGCAAATTGTTTTACTCTATTAAAAGTTCTTCTTCTTCTTCTTCTTCTTTTTTTTTTTTTTGCATCCTGCCTTTTACTTGTCATGAAAGAGCCCCATCCCACACCCACTCATTGTTTTTAACCATCCTCACTGGCTTTCCCTTCCTTTGAATCTCTAATTCTGTCCTTCCGCCACCTCTTCAGTGTTCTTAAAATACCCAAGATTTCACCTGTTTTCTGTGTTTTAAAAAATATGCTATCCAGCCAGCAAGTTATTCCTGAATCCTACAAAATTGTCAATTCATTCCTCTTACAATATTTCTCAGTTTTAAAATTTCCTCCTCCATTTGAAGCCTGCAGATTTTCTTTCATAATCAAATTTAAAATGTCTTTTCTTGTTCTACTTGTATACTCGTATTTTTATATTTTGCTGGATCTTGACATTTTAGATAATGTTTCCACACTTATACAATGCATATAGAAAATTTTTCAAAATAGTTATTTTTTTCTCCTTTTAAGTTTTTGAAAATCTCTGAAGTCTCGTTTATGTTTTTGCTTATTCTCGTTAATGCGTGGAATTTTTAAGGGAATCGACAACGTTCAAGACTGTGACATTGTTTTGAGAGAATTGTTAGATTTGAGAATTTATGAATTACTACATGCTTTCTCTTTTTTTTTCACAAAGCTTTACTTTTTTTTAAAATGAGGTGTTACCTATTGCAAAGGATCTGACGAAAAGAAAATTTGCCAATTTAAACTTAATTTTAAACTCAAGTTATACAATTTCTGTGATATTTTTAAAACTATGACTGCATAATAATGTTATAATATTACCATAGTATATGCTTCCTGAGGGCAGATGTCTGTCTTATTACTGTATCCCAGTGATGTCCCAACTACAGTGGTCAGATTTTAGTAAATAACTGAATAAATGATATGAGAATTAACGGATGATAATTTCTTTTTTCAATCAGATTTGCAATCACTTCTAGTCTATTCTGGAATAAGTAATAATTTATACCTTTAAAGGTGCTAGCTCAGCTGTGTACATTCAAGATAATGATGGTACGTTTACATAGTTTATGAATTAATCAATACAGATGATATTACATAAGTATTTTATAAATATACTACATGTAGTGAGAATCTGATGCATGTTATAGGATTGTATTAAGATACTAAGTATTTTTAGCTCTAACAGTGTTAGGTGATGTGAAATGTAAATCTCTGGAACTGCAATGAAGATAGGAAATGAGGGAAATATTGCTTCCGTATCCCTTTGTCCTCATTCTTTTAGGAATGTGTGGGAATTTGTTCACTCCGATTGTGGTTAGTTTTATAATAGTAAATATATGTATACTTCACTGTGGAGATATGTTATATGTTTCATCATTGCAAAAGTTTACTCCATAGTGTTCTCTTTTTCCTCTTCTGGTATTCTTCCCCAGTTTAAACTTTAGAAATGGTTAAAGATGTCTTTTTTATTGTTTGTCCTCAGAATGGCTTCACTCCTTTATACATGGCTGCCCAGGAGAACCACATTGATGTTGTAAAATATCTGCTTGAAAACGGAGCTAATCAGAGCACGGCTACTGAGGTGAGACTGTCAACCCTATAGGTTCAAATTCTCTAATCTTAATGGGCATGTTCTTTGTATCCACCGGCAGAGGATCTCCATTATCTTGTCTAAATTACAGTAAAGAATGTTTGCACTGCTGTCATCTATAACAGTGGCCATGAACGAATGACCCAGCACACACAGTTGAATGAGTTTATGCCTTGACTTGGGATCCGTGTCATTTTGCTCTTACATGAGCTCATGCTCCCGTCAGTTTGCCATTCTCTAGGTTTTGGGAGCTTGTATACTATTCTAAAATTCCATGATAGTAAATTCTACCCATCTCTTTTCATCAATATTTTATCTGTTAGGATCCAATTCAATTCTTTAAGGGAATAATTTTTAGTGATCAGAAATGATTTTAGGCATTTGTGTTTGCACGATTTCATGAGGAGTATGTCACGAAAAAAAAATTCACATTTTCTGAAGTACAAATTATGGCGCATAGTTGTATGACTATGATTATAGCAACAACTAAATAGAATGTTCTAAGTCAATTCAGTATTAGCATATTTAGGACATCTAGATGTAAGAAGAGGTCAGAGTGGGGCAACTTAGAACATCACTTTCCTTTTCCTATGCATATCCTCCAGTAAACAGAACTGCTTTGTTATTTTCCTTCCCATTTTTGCCTAGGCAGATTAAGGAGCAAGTTCAGTGGTTGCTTAGAGCAGTGACTTTTAAGCGATGCTCCAGAAACCCTTGAGTTTGAAGAAATTGCCTCAAGGGGCCACCAGACGGTTGGAAGTGGATGACACAGAAGAGAAGGGGAAAGAGTTTCACTGGGCCATGCCTCTCCTCACCCCTTCCAACCAGATCATGCAGGCTTTGTTTTTCCTTTTTCACACTCTGTGCTTTAAAACTCCTGCCCTGGAGTGAAAGATGACTGATAGATGTTTGTCATCCAGAAACAAACCTGATCATTTTTAATGTCTAGTATGACTTCCTCTCTGAACAATTAAGTCTTTAGGTGAAATAAACATGAATTCCCTCCTCACCTGTGCTCAGGGAAGAGATCCTTGTAATCTATTAAATCCATTTCCAGTCCCTTTGGCAGAAAACTTTTTATGGAGCAAATTGGTATAACTTTCTGACAGCTTATTTTCCTTAGTTAAAAACAAAATCCCAAGAAATCAGTACTAATGGGACCATGTTTCTTTTTTGCTTATGTTTGGAAAACACAACTGACCAATGTAAAATGATTTCAAGTCTCTATTTAGCACACACAGATTTTTATACTCTTACACATGGGTACAGTGTGATTTTTATGATTTGGGGCCTTTTTTTTTTTTTTCTGAGACACTAATTATGTCAATGAGTAGCATGTGAATATCTTCAGGCAAAGCTTGAGCAACTATATGAAACTTTCTCTCTGAATTAGGACCACTAAGAAAGGTACCAAAATAAGGAAACCTGTGTTTATTTTATTTTATTTTCTTGAATGCAGAATCACTTACCCAAAGAAACCTTGACACTACAGAGTTCTTCTATTCACCAAACAGGCTTATTACTTCTAGCGTATGGTTTAGGGAAATTCAGCTTGTTGGTATTCTTAGCTGTTTCAAGGCTCCTTTGGTCAAGGCCTCTGTAGCATTTCAGTCCAGTTCCAAAAATATCCCTTTATGTACATTGCATCAGCAGAGGCCATGTTACATTGTGATTCTCAGAAAATTAAAACCCTCGCTGATTTCTACACAAAAATGCAGCTTTTGAAAGTGAATCATATGAAGTTTTGAATCCTAGCTTAGACACGTGTATGCCTATTTTTGTTTCATTTTTAATATTTAAATAACTAAAATTAATTTTTTCCTAACTCAACATATATAAACTTAGTTGATTAATCCCCCACTGCTGACCCTAATGATTATCAAGAGCACATATATGGACAAACCTCTGCACATTCCCTTTTAGTCTCTCATTCTGTGGAAAACTACTATCCTTTCAGGGCTTTATGGCTGATTACAGTTTGATATTTTGTTGTATTGCCAAACACCATCTATAGTGTCATGTGCACATGTGTCTGCACATGTGCACTCTGAACCTATTAGTAGGACCTACTATGTAAACACTAATTACTAATCAAGACACTGTTACCACTTTAAAAATCAGATAATTCTGAGATTATTCAATATGGCAATGAAACCCATGTTTGAAAATAAATATTTAAAATTTGAAATTTCCTGTAATTATAGCAGTTAGCATTGATAAATAAATGATGAAAAATGAAGCTACTGATTTTTAATATGGGTTTCTTTTTCATAGAGTTAGTTGAGGTACTTGAAAAAATCATTTCAAATGTTGACCCTTCCCTCGTGAAGTATGGGTTAGAATGAAATCATTGTGGTGAATATCCAAAGTTAAATTCTCTGAGGGAATCCTCTGTCCCTCCGGTACCATTTTTTTTTAAAGATTTTATTTATTTATTTGACAGAGATAGAGACAGCCAGCGAGAGAGGGAACACAAGCAGGGGGAGTGGGAGAGGAAGAAGCAGGCTTCCAGCGGAGGAGCCTGATGTGGGGCTCGATCCCAGAACACTGGGATCACGCCCTGAGCCAAAGGCAGACGCTTAACGACTGCGCCCCCCAGGCGCCCCCCTCCAGTACCATTTTTATAACTCTTTACTTGCCTCCCTCTTCCTGTTACCAAAATTGAAGGCTAAAAACTTTTTAATTAGGTTCTGTGCTGTCAGCAAATGCATTGTCTCTAAGAAAAAACACAGTTTGCGCTCTTTTTGTATAAACCATCCCAGGGTTGCAGTGGATAATCAGATATGTGTGTGGTGATGGGCCTGTTCTTTCCTCCTTCACAGAGTGCTTAATTTGTGCCAAACAAAGTTCTAAATTTAGGCTACTATTTTTCATTTTACAACACTACATGGTTTACTCTTCCATTCTATTAAGTGAAATGTTTATTTAAAATTCAATTCTTACTAAAACAAATTCAAGTCTTTTTGTGGTAGTGCGATAGGAAATCATTTTTCCTCAAAAATCTACAGTTTTAAAAGGATTATTGTGGAAACAAATTGAGTGGTTAGATTATGGTAAATTGCTATTGTCCCTAAAATGCAGTCGTACGATCTATTACCTGCATCTCTTCTATGAATGGAAACTTCTGAGACTTGTTTTCAAGCTTTTGTGGATTAAGGGAGGTTATAACATAATCAGAGCCTGGCCTATACATATTTTTTCTATTTATTTGCCACCTTTCCATTAACCGAATACTTGTTTCTAAAGAGAAAACATGGCTTCCAACTTTTCTAACATGGTTATCCATCTACTCGTCAAACTCTTCTAACTTTGATGATCTGTGCTATTGGTTTTTTAAAATTGTTTTCCAAGTTTAGAATTAAAAACTGTTTTTTTCATTACCTAGCACATGTAATTTTATATCTAAATGATCTAAATAATATAAAATTCAACTAAGTGCAAAATTAATGACTTAGCTTTATTTACCAAAAGGTTTTAGATTACATTATGTCCCAAACTTGCCAAATTAATTGGTAATAGACAATTTCATTGCTGGTTATTGTTCTCCCTAATCAATACAGAGATATTTATCAACTTACATAGTTAATAACATAATTTATTTCCCTGTCTTGGCTACCATATCTTTGATTCTCAATCAGACTTGTTCTCCATTATCTCTACCCTCCCCACATTTTCCTTTCTATAAGGTATTACTTAAGGTTGGTTCTAATTTTTATTTTCCCATTGTAAACATACATTTAAGCACATCTTATGTGCAGTATGCTTTGTTAGGGAATGCAGATGTTTTTCAAGATATGTAGAACAGAAACTAAGAAAACAATCTGCTAAAGCCAGTCCATAGTATGGTGAATGACTGATTATCAATTGCTTTAATCTTTTTTTTTATCAGTTTCAGAGGTAGAATTTAGTGATTCATCAATTGCATATAACACCCAGTGCTCATTACATCAAGTGCCCTCCTGAATGCACACCACCCAGTTGCTCCATCCCCCCACCCCCTCCCCTCTAGCAACTCTCAGTGCAGCATCTCTTATGGTTTGTCTCCCTCTCTATCTTCATCTTATTTTATTTTTCCTTTCCTTCCCCTATGTTCATCTGTTTTATTTCTTAAATTTCACATATGAGTGAAATCATATGTTATTTGTCTTTCTCTGACTGATTTATTTCGCTTAGCATAATACCCTCTAGTTCCATCCATATTATTGCAAATCGCAAAATTTCATTCTTTTTGATGGTTGAGTAATATTCCATGGGTGTGTGTGTGTGTGTGTGTGTGTGTGTGTGTGTGTGCCACCTCTTCTTTATCTATTCGTCTGTCAATGGATATCTGAGCTCTTTTCATATTTTGTCTATTGTGGACATTGTTGCTATAAACATTAGGGTGCCTGTTCCCCTTCGAATCACTATGTTTGTATCCTTTGAATAAATACCTAGTAGTGCAATTGCTGGGTCATAGGGTAGTTTTATTTTTAACTTTTTGAGGAACCTCCATACTGTTGTCCAGAGTGGCTGTACCAGTTTGCATTCCCACCGGCAGTGTAAGAGTGTTCCCCTTCTTCTTTATCTTTTTTTTTTTTTTTTTAAGATTTTATTTATTTATTTATGTGACAGAGAAACAGCCAGCGAGAGAGGGAACACAGCAGGGGAGTGGGAGAGGAAGAAGCAGACTCCCAGCGGAGGAGCCCGATGTGGGACTCGATCCTGGAATGCCGGGATCACGCCCTGAACCGAAGGCAGATGCTTAACGACTGCGCCACCCAGGCGCCCCCCTTCTTCTTTATCTTAATGATGATTTTAAACATTAGAAGCATTGCTTAGAGTTGCGTCCCATGCTTCCAAAAATTAATGAAAGATTTTTTCTTCTTCCATTTTACTAGGATGGCTTCACGCCACTCGCCGTGGCACTCCAGCAAGGACACAACCAGGCAGTGGCCATCCTCTTAGAGAATGATACCAAAGGGAAAGTGAGGCTGCCAGCTCTGCATATTGCAGCTAGGAAAGACGACACCAAATCCGCTGCACTCCTGCTTCAGAACGATCACAATGCTGACGTACAATCCAAGGTAAAAAAGCTGAACACATTTGTGGAAAGGAACTCTTCGGCTGCCAGGTTCCTTCTGGTGGATGACAAAGAAGTAGGCCATGGTGATAATGCAAAATTATTTCCCGTCATCGAAAGAGATACATTACTTTCAGAGGTATTTCAGAAAGAAGGGGACCATCTATTGGGTATAGTAACCAAAAAAATTTAAAGATAATTTTCTTTTAAAGATGAGGGTCAGCTTTTTAGAAATCTGCCTATTTATTCTATTTGTAATCAAAAACAATAGAAGCGGAATTAGAAAGATAAAATTGTATTGTGTAGTGTTATGGATGTCTTTTCTCAGTAGAATGTATTCTGGCATGTTGAAACAGTGTATCCAATTGCAGTGAGCGAGATTGACCGTTTCCTTAATTTTGCACTGTGTAATATCTTCCCTCTTTTTCCCATACAACACTGCTTCAGATGATGGTGAATAGGACAACTGAGGTACAGTATTATGGTTATACCACAATATATCTTGTTTTTATTGATTTTAGTTTTTTGCCCAATTAGAATAAGCGCTCACTAATTCATACTAATGATTGGAATTTCCATTAGGAAGAAATTAATTTAAAAACTTTTCCCATAATTAAGCAAGTGAATAATTCAAAATAGTTAATGTAACATACATCGGAAGGTATTTTTATCAGTGAAACTATTTAAATAGCTTATTAGAATAGATCATGAAATGAAACTCTTCCTTAATATGTATTTTCTGAGTGAGATTTAACTATTAATAAGAAATATGACTTTTCTTAATGAGATTTCTCAGGTTAGAGTTTAGCAAAGTGAAATTTAAGGAGGTTTCTTTGCCACTGTTTTATCCTTTTATCTCCTTGCAGTTGCCCTTTTTTCACCACATTGTATATAATCAATAGTGATATTGAGCATATCATGATTAAAGCATTTGCTTTTATCTCGCTAAGTCTTAACAATAAGTGATATGAGATCATCTATTTTCCACATACCAAAGTAAGTCACATTGATCAGCAGGAACATTCAGTTCAGAAGCCTCTTGGTAGTGTGTGTGTGTGTGTGTGTGTGTGTGTGTGTGTGT
>NW_024423453.1:8334163-8480728 GCF_017311325.1 Ursus maritimus
GTGTGTGTGTGTGTGTGTGTGTGTGTGTGTGTGTGTTTAGCAGTCTCTCCTTGACCATTGCTACAGAGAGGCACTAACACAAACATTGTTGAAAGTATATTGTGAAAATTAAACCTGTATTCAAAGGCAAGTGACTCTGTAGGTTGATTTTCACTTTGTTGAGGGGACTCTAGGCTAATGTCTCATGATCCCTGGGTTGTGGACCTGGAGAGGTTTTGAGCATTCATTTAGTATTTACTGAGAGTGGCGTATTTCTAAAACTAATATCTTGTTTATTAACAAATTTACCTATTGAGATGTGAATACTTGAATTAGTCATATTATTTCTTCTGTTCCATATCTGTGCATGGAACTTAGGACATAGATTGGAAAAAAAAAAAAGCCCAATTGCTTATGAAATTTCTCAAGACTGGAACCATATAAATTGATATCTTAATTACTGATTTTAATACTTTAATTTTTTTAGGTGATTTTTGGTGATTGTTTAAGAGATATTTTTGAAAGCAATTTTGGCTCTAAACATTGTGTTGAAAGCAGCAGTTTGGGGAGATTTGTACTGAGTTAGAAATATTTCTTTGAGGACAATAGAGTAACACAGAAGGGAACCCTTCCAATGATACCCCTGTAGAAAAGTGAACTAAGCTTTCTACCTTCGTGGTAATCAGGCAAGAGTTCCTCTGAGGGGCTTATACAAGCTTTGTGTTAGTTGCTCCAAGAGTCAGAGTCTGAGGCATCATCACCGATCATTGATGAGGCTGTGTCACACAATAAATTGGTTTATTTTTGCAAATGAGAAAAATAATTTGAAAATGATTCACCAGCAATCACTGTTTTTTTCTGAAATTAAATTGAAACTTAAAGGATAGACTTACATTCAGGGTATGTCTGGATGACAGGAAATATCAAGATAAAAATGAAAAACTTTCAGTCAATTATTTCCTAAAATACAAAAATTTGACATTTTATAAATAACAGCCTGGTTGTAGACTGATTTTTCCCTCCATTTTGACATGAATATTTGGCATCATGTAGACACAAAAATATCTTTACCACAAGTGTGGGATTTGGATTGATAGTTACTATTCTTATTTTGTGTCTTGTTTCTCTATAGTCAGAAATTATTTGCAGCTAATTTGACTGACAGCACAGAGGAATTTCTATTACTTAAGATATCTGAATACTTATTCAGGCCATTAAAAAAAATAAAGTCACCAAAAAATGTTTATCAAGTGAATAGGAAAATAATGGTTGTGATTTAGATAATATTTCTTAAAAACAATATTACATAAATCAAAGTTCATCTCAAATAAAAGGGAATGATACAAAATAACTTCAAAGCTGCAGGATTTGATATCCAATTCTGTAAAACCAGTCTTTATCATTCCTATCACCTTTTATTGAGTAAGGAAAATGACAAAATTATGGAGAGCAAGGATAATATATTTTTGCATACTTTAATAATGAAAGAGTTAATCAACTTCTATTGTGAATGGCAAAAAAGAAATGAAAGGAAGTATACTTTTCTTACATGAAGATTTTCAGACTCATTTTTTAAACATTCTGAGAGTCAACAGTTTTCTAAAGCCTATGTAATTGACTTAACCTGCTTATTTTAGAACAATCTTATTGATAAAATTTGTTTTAATTAGCATTCAAAATGGCATTCAGCTGAATTTTTTTCTTTATTTGATATTTACATTGATGCCAGGTATATTGTTTAGTTTTTGTTTTTTAACTTTTTTTCATTATAACAACCTATTCTCACTAAACACAGCTGTTAAAGAAGACAGACATATGACAGTGTAAATGATGTGGAATGAATAGTGTATCCTCTGTAAGATACAACATATTCGTAGTTCCAAAGACACAATGCCAACCAATTCTGGCTTGTTTTTTGTTTGTTTGTTTGTTTAATTAAAAAGCCCCGAACTAAACAAAACAGTAGTTTTGAGCCTTTCTCTGGAGAAAATTTTTAGTCATAATTATTTTAATCCTACGGCTGAAACCTTATGTTGTTTAATCATACTCTGTTTTTCTCTAAAGCTAAACCAACTCAAGAAACATGGTTTTGTATAAACAATAAATCTCGTAAACAGATAAATCATTAAGCTAATTAGAGATAATGTTGCCAAGAAATGCAGGGTATTTATTTACCTGCTTATATAGTTAGTTATTTACTACCTTATAGCACTACAATTGAAAGAGCCTTATTAAAGCATTTATTATCTTCATTGTATTGCTCACATATTAGGTAAACAATTACCATGCGATTTTCTTCACTAATCCAGGGACTGTGACATATGGAAGTGAAATGCTTTACCGACTGTCGTTCTCTTTGCTTTCCATAGAGTGGTTTTACCCCTTTGCACATTGCCGCGCACTACGGAAATGTCAATGTGGCAACTCTTCTTCTAAACCGGGGAGCTGCTGTGGACTTCACAGCTAGGGTATGGATTAAAATACTTTCTCATTTTAGATAGCAGTAAATGGACATTTTACTAAAGTAAAAATGAAAAACAGTAAAAGTTTGTTTCTCTTTCCTTGTCTGGATCTGTGCTGGATATATTAGATTTTTCATTTTTTTCTTTGAATCACACGAAGTCATCATGACCAAATAAATGAAAAATAAGAATGTGTAAATTCACATGTATACAAATCATTTGCAGCAGTTAAGGAGGGTATTAATTCTGACATCAGTGTGAGTAGTTAACATTTAAATATCACTCCATGAATCATGAACGAGCAGCTTCAAGTCAATAAATAATTAAACTGTTAGAACATTAAGTATCAAATGTATAAGTACATTTATACAGTGTTTTAATGATTATGGGACACATAATTTGACAGAAAAATGTTTTTAATGAATTGAGAGTTTGCTCATATAGTCTTACCAAAATACATAACAAGGCCTCATGCTGCATTATATATTTAATGGTAAGCTTTCACTGGAAAGAATTCACTTACATGATAATTATAAACAGTGTACTTAATATGAATCAGTAAATGCAATATTTTAATATTTGTAAAATTATGGCGTACAAGAAGTCAGGCACATACTCTTGCCATAATGATGATAGAGAATAGCCAATAAAGTAAATAACTATAATTCGTATATATGGTGTTTGTCCTGAGAAGTCTTCTGTATTGAAACCATGTTGAGTTATTTTCAAGTTGGGCTTCATACTTCATATTCTGAAAAAGGTGTTTTTAAGAATCATTTTTCCAATGGCTATTGAATATATATATTTGCATTCTATTTTGAATAGAGGAAACTGAGTCCCAGAATCTTTCAGTGCATGGATACCGTAACGAAGAAGATAGACTTTGGCTAGGGCTCTGTCCTAAGTAGAATTTGAAATTGTTTTTCTTATGTGAAAGCCCTCCCTTTGCCTCTTGACAATGTGTACGATGTAATGTGTATATTTGACACATACGTTGTCGTTATGGACTGACTTAGTTACACAGTTTCATTCCATCTTTCATCCTCTAACTATAGTGCTGTGTGGTTTGTGTGCTTTTTTGTCCCATAAAAATTAAAGACATTGAAACCTTCTAGTAACCTTGAATCATATTACCACATGGGTCACAGCCTTCATTGTGCCCTCTAACACAAAGTCTTCACCGTCATGCCCTGTCATACCCAACATGCTCTTGTTTGGTCTTTCCATGGTGTAGAATGGAATTACTCCTCTGCATGTGGCTTCCAAAAGGGGAAACACAAACATGGTGAAGCTCTTACTGGATCGTGGTGGTCAGATCGATGCCAAAACTAGGGTGAGTGTTTCTGTTCTTTCAATTTCCTACCATTTTGGTTTTTTGTATTCCTTAAGCTGGCACCTTAAATACCAGTCCCAAAATATAAGCAATGTGTTTTCAAGGAAATTGCTTTTTTGGATTCGATTTAAATCTCATACAATATTTAAAGATTTCTCATTGTCAAATCGAGTTAGTGTTTGCTCAGAAGTGCTGGGGAAACAGAAGGCAAGCCCCTCAATGAGATGGTTTGTCATGTCCTTGCTTATTTGGGGGAACGAAGATGAAAAATTGAACTGAAGCCTCTCTGATTATTAGCTATACATTTCAAACACCCAAATTCAGGAGCATACATTATGCTATGAGGGTGTGGCTTTGACATAAACTATGTGAATACATGTTGATAATCTTTTGCTTCTCACTTTCCAATTTTTAAATTGTTTTTCTCAAGTGATTATGGTTGTCGGGCCTGAGCAGGAGTTCTGCTGAATGCTTGGGGAACAAAGGCATCTGGTTATTATGTTGCACCTTTACTCATTTCAATTTGGTAAAGAGGCAGTGCCCTTCGTTCATTTCAAATTTGTTAAGTAAAATACAAATCTAAGTTTTATATATTCCCAACAAACAGATGATAAGATAGGCAGGAGAATATAGTTGTTCAACTTGCAAACTCTGAAGGCAGACTACCTGATTTCAAATTTACTTTTTTTACTTGCTAGCTGTATGATATTGGCAGTTTACTCATTACCTTCTGTGGACTTAGGCTGATATTGGTACCTATCTCATATGGTTGTAGGAAAATTAACTCTTAGATATTATTATTTATCTTTTTGAAAGTGGGGTGGGTCAATTACTTAGCTACTCATAGTTTTTTATTTTGTTACTAAAATTGTATGTAGTTACTTCCTTAAACATTCAACTCGTTCTTCAGTATTAGTTCTCTGGAGTAGATTTGGTTAATCACAGACTTTAGCAAAACTTTAAACATTCCTATAATGTGAGCATTTTGAAATATATGGTGTGAGATGTCTGTAAAAGATAGTAATGGGATATGTCCCTTGTGATATTTTATCTTCACTTTGTTTAATCCTGGGACTTTATATTCTCATAGTCAAAGGACTAAGGATCAAATCTAGTTCCTTTGCAAATCTTGAGGGTAGCAAATGTTTTTATTTAATAAGCCTTATTGTCTTTGAGCTTCTGGGTACTATACCAGTCCCAGACTATAAATTCTGTTGGTTTTTTTAAAAGATTTTATTTATTTATTTGAGAGAGAGAGAGTATGTGTGCGCATGCGCACAAACCTGGGGAGGGGTGGAGGGGGTGGGAGATAATCTCAAGCAGACTCCCTGCTGAGTGCCGAGCCAGTCCCCAGGCTGGATCCCAGGACCCTGAGATCGTAACCTGGGCCAAAATCAAGAGTTGGATGCTTAACCAACTGAGCCACCCAGATGCCCCCATAAATTTTAGTTTTTAATGACCTCAGGAAATGTTGCTTTCTTACATTTCTCTAAGACATTTGGTCCAGATCATCTATGTCATATTTTCATGTGGGAGTTCTGGAGTGGTTTGCTTTGTCTGTTAAGATCTTTGTTGTGCTGTCTACTGTCTTTGCATCAGGGTTTTTTATGACTTCTACCCTTTGCTTTGTTGGCATGCCTTTTCCCTTGCTCTGTAGGTATACAGAATTTGGAACAATTATGCACAATGCTGCATGCTTTGCCTACTTGTCCTTCATGTTTAAAGGAAAGGGTTTCTGTGCCTCTTTTAAGTACGTTACTAACATAAGGTCTCCCTCTGCACTTACCTCTCTGTTTCTGTTGAGACTCTAATAATTGAGAGTACCAATGGAAAGAAAGCACTTGGTAAATGCAACAGAATTTTATCTTGGCCAATGTCTTAAGGATCCACATCATTCTTATTAATATTTTTCTGGATTATTCATTCATTTTTGAGATAACTGATTTTATTTTTATTGATCATTGCAATATTTGCTTACTTCTGAAAAATATGTTCTAATTTGCATGGCCTACATACATTTGCATATGTAATTTAAGTCTAACTCCAAATAGGCAGTGCATTTTCATAAAAAGAATACTAAAATATGGAGAGAAATGGACTCTTATGCTAGTTCTGCCATGAAATAATTATCATTAAGCAAGTTAATCAAATGTAAGCCTTGGTTCCTTCTGTGAAGGGAATATTTGGACTGTATTTCATCCAGTGTAGCCTTTAGATATACAAATAAATTGAATTTCATTCAAGAATTTATAAAGCAAAAATAGATTTTATAATTGTATACATCATGTGGATATTCTGTTCATTGATTTCTTAAAAGTAAATTAAAGTACTTCCTCATCTCTAAGGAGTAGGATTTTGAAAGCAGTTGGATTCTTTTAATTCTGTCTAACTCAAATACCTATATCTATTTACCAAAAGCAAAATCAGGTAGGAGGTAATACTAAAATCAAGGACTGTAGTCTGGAATTGGGAGGCTAGTTCTGGAAGTATAATATTTTATTATTAAAACAAAGGAATCTGGTTAGCTTTTTCTTTTTCTTTTTGAAAATATTTTAAAATAGAAAAATTTTACATTTACTTTGGACTATCTTTTTAGGTAGTACAATAGAGCTTCTATATAAGGAATTAAAAATAATATATTTTCATTCATTTCTTTATCATAGGGGTCTCAGTTTCCCCTAGCACTCATATTAGCCATAAACATTCTGAATCTAATATATTCTACCAAGTATTTTCCACTTGATCTTCTCATTATTTTTCTCATTTATAAGGTTTTCATTATCTGGAGAAAAGCAAGATATGTAGACGCTTAGGGGTAATTAAAAAGATAGGGAAGATTAAAAAATAAAAAATTAAAAAATAAAAAAATTAAAAAGGAAGATTAAAAAATCTTCCCCAGTTCCTTCCCCGCTTTTACCAGCACTTTGTCAATCACCGAGGCATTTTGCATCTCATTGACATTCTCACCATTGACTAGGATCTAGTGTGAGACGGAGACATTTTCACCAGAGCTCTGGTTTTCTGGTATTTGAACAACCTCATTCTAATGTTAAAACAGAAACTTTGTAGCTAGTTAAAAATTATATTATTAATTCAGGTTTTATTAAGAGCATTATTCTTTTTTATTTTTAAACATATATTATTTAAATGTGGAGATACTCAATATAAGGTTAAAATATTGAAATACCTGTTGCAATGCAAACAATACAAGTATACAAAAACATTAAAAGATGATGAACAAAAACCAACGTATCAGGAAAAGGAACAACAATAATTAAAGTAACAATAGTGGCTACCAACTGTCATATGCATGTGATGTCCTAGAACCCTGCTAAGTACTCTATAAGTATCATTTTATTTCCTCTTCCTAACAATTTATGATGTATTAACTGCTTGTAGGAAAATATGGAGGTCTTCATTTCAGAAATGAGACTACCAAGGGGAAAAATGACTTTCAGGGGAGTTATGTAACTTGACCTTGGACACACAGGGTAGTAATTAGCAGAGCCTGTATTAATACACAGACTTCAGGACACATCTACAATCTAAGCAGAGAGGCAGGAAGGAAAAAGATAAGGAAAGAAATGGTTGTAAAAAGCTAATGCTGTAGATTGCCAGCTGGAAAAGTGGTGTCCCTCTACTGTTGACTGAGATCTAACCTTGTAATGATTATCAACATAATAGTGTTATGAGCTGATACTAGTGAAAAAAAGAAAAAGGAAAACTAGGAAAGGGACTCCGGGGGCTGGCGGAAGTAACCTTCAAACACAGTCTGAAGAATTTAAGTTAAAGTTATTGAACGGATCATCGTCCCTAAGAGTTAATTAAAAAAATTAAGTAAAAAAGTCCTTGAATACAAAACCTTGATAAGATTTTTTTTTTTTGGCAATAATGAGATACTGTACAGAAAATATCTGAGATCAATTCACATTGAGCATGTTGGGAAAATTGAATTTGATATAATTTTCATATCCTTTGTAAGGGCAGATAAATTGCATCAGAGTTAGAATCAATGTAATCCTTATTATTCTTTGATGTTCTTATGGATTTATTACATGTTCTCCATATTTTCCTATTGTTATTCAGAGACTATTTGAAGGTTTCAATGTGATTACATGATGAATATTTCATGTATTCCATGGAAAACAATACCTTTTCTAAAAATGATTTAAGGCAGAGGCCCCTCATCTTTCAAATGAGGTCGTAAGTTAAATGGGATAAGAAAAATTACCCCATTTTATACATTGTGAAGCTGAGCCTCAGAAAGAATCATCCATGGTGGCTAATGTGAGACTCTATATAATTGTATACGTTGTGTATACAATAATATATTGTACTCCAGAGCCCAGATGCTGGACGATCGCATATAATGCCTTCACTCGCGATGTTGGATTTCTAAAACTCTAGTTTCCATGAAGCCCTCACCAAGAATCTGATTGAGAAATCAAGCTATATCTAATAGTTAAATAATTTAAATAGCAACTAATGTTCTGTACTTCTACCACAAGGTATGCTATCAAGATACAAAAGCATAATCATCTTAATCGCTTTGCCTGCACAGTTTCTTTTTTTGGGCTCCTCTCTAGCAAACTTTAAAAGTAATTCGGCATCCCAACTACATTAGTTAAATACTTTTTTTTTTTCCTGGAAAGGCAGTCTTCTCATGCTAATTCCTACATATTCAAAATTGCAAGGTCTATTTTGGATATTTAGTATCTTAATACTAGCTAAGTAGATTTAACAAAACAAAGTGTCATTCTAACTCAAGGCCCTAGCTGAAAACAGAAAGCATTTGATCATTTGATCACTTTTGATCATTTGAATATAGATTATTAAAGGATCTATTTCTAACATTGTGGGTGGACTGTAGGGAAGTCACAAGGGATATAGTACAGTCTCCCTGGAGCTAGCCATAGCAGGGCTCATTACCAACCCCAGGCCTGCAAGGAGAGAGGTAGGGTACCAGAACTTCAAAGGAGAGAACTTGATGGCCAAGGCTGCTTTGGCTGGAGCATAAACTTTGGTAAAGAGACACAGCCAGGCTAAGGAGATCCTTTACAGAGTGGCGGCCCTGTCTTGCTGCATTTCCCATACCCAACCAGAAGCCAGAGGGCAAAGTTAGCTCCCTACTGCAATCTGGAGAGCTTTTTCTGTCAGACATGGAGCAGAGGAGAGAAAGGCAGAGCATGGATCTGGAGGGTAAAGGGAAGATACCTAGCATAGAAATCCCAGAATGTTGGGACAGAAGAGTGCTGTAAACCCGATGAATTATATTTATTAGGAGGAAAGCATAACCCAGAGCGATGGTCCTGGAAACAGAGACATAAAAGATAGGCTATTAAGTTCTGAATAAATCAGAAGCTTTTGAATTCCTCTTAATTGTTGGCCATCCCTCATTTTCTCTGACTGCTACCTACCTTCTCAACATCTTTCTTGAAATCTTTAGCTAATTTCTGTACTCGGGATTTCACTTTCTCTCTCACTTCTTGCCCATTGTTACATTTCGCCTGATATTACCCACCCACTCTCCTTTCTGGCCATGCCACCCTAAAGAAAAATAAAATCCAAAAGACAGAGGGAATTTGAGGATTGCTCTGGAATCAGAAACTACCTGTGAAGTATCAAGGTCAGAAAGTTGTATAAATAACATAACATGGAGTTGAGCCATAATTTTGTTTGACTCTATTTTAATGCTATTACTGTTAATAACCAATTTCATCTCTGAGAAATAATTATGTAGTTTAGGTTGAAAAATGTGTGTGGAAACCTTTAGAAGAATGTGAAAAAAAATGTCTATGAGCAACAGGGAGCGTTTTAGGAGGACTTAAAAAATAGCAACAATTCAAGAGATCAAAGAGGACAAATTAGATTAAGAACAATTTGGAGGTAGAAGCTGTATTAGGACAACCAAAATGCAAACAGTTTAATGATATAATCTCAATGCTGTGGTTCTAAACAAGTAGGGCTTTTAAGTTCGACAATTTACAACAAACTCCGCTTTCCGTCTTCCTGAATATGAAAACACAGGACCAGCGGCATGTTGTTTTACATTGAACCTCTGCACGTGAGATCTCTCTTGCCCTCTCCCTCTCGGTTTCTTTCGTCTCTTTCTTTTTCTCTCTCTTGCTCTCTGTCAAGATCTCTCACTGTCTTGTTTTCTCTCTCACTCTATCAATTAACAAGTAGCGATTCTATTACTGATCTATTGAGGAAGTAGGAATGAGCTCAGGAAACTTTCTCTTTGAAGTGGCAAAAAAGACAATGATTTTTTTTTTTTTTTTAAGTTCACACCAGCTTAATTCTCTAATTCTTTTGGCAGGATGGGTTGACGCCCCTTCACTGTGCTGCAAGGAGTGGGCATGACCAAGTGGTAGAGCTTCTGCTGGAACGGGGTGCTCCCTTACTGGCAAGGACTAAGGTGGGTCATTAGGAGTGAGACAGGATCTAAAGAAGTCTTTAAGCCACTCTTTTGAAAATCTCTGTTCTTCTTGAAATCAAAGCATCACTCAAATGTTTTCTAGTTACTCAATAATTGTGTGCTAAGAATGAGGAATATATATCAAACTGTTGGAAAATTATTTAAAATAAACAAATACATGCATTAAGATGTATTGATTGTATACCTTCAAGTTCTATGTTTTTATCTGCTACTCTTCCTACAGATGGACATTTGAATATATTTAAATTATGCGTAAATGAGTATATTGTATATAAATAAGAATATTTCTTACATTCTGTAGGTTTGTACTTTTATGATTCTCTAAGATGCTGTAGAATACATATAACGTTGTCTTTTAAAGTAGCACAATTAGCAATACAAGGTAGTCTTTTAGCTCTCTGGTCTTTATCTCTCAGGCAATACTAGTAAAAGAAATGACTTACCAGTGGTGTTGAATAATTGTACTTAGAATTAGTAGGGGATATGGAAAGCACAATTTAGGATAGGCCATCTGCAAAGAACCATTAAACAAGCATAATGTTCTCTGTGCCTCAGCACATCTAGCATTTCTTGTCTTATGTCATCAGTCTGCTCAACCATGAAGAAAACTCTAACTGAAACCCCACTGGGAGCTGATTTGTTGGAGGTTTTCATTATAAAATATATTTTACAAGCAGTATTACTATACAAGTCCCCCAGTTTCTAGCAATACTTTGGGTTGCCAAAAAATATCAGGAGACACAAATAAAAGATAATCACACAGAACTGTTTAATGGGATATGCATCAACCCTCAGATCCTCAATACAACAAAAATTTAGACAAAGGACACTTCTTAAATTTTCTCTGTATTCCATCTCTCCTATAGCCCCTGAACAGGGTTGTTATCAACTGATGCTCTTACTAGGGTAAGCTGAGAAAAATAAGACAGCCAACATCGGCAGATCTTTTTCAATTTATATTGTAATTGAATATTTATTTGAAATTATTTGGAGCAAAAACCAGCCCACACATTTAAAATATGTGTAGAATGAACTTAATCTTTAAAGATGTGCCCTACAGGCCATGAAATGGTGACTTCAAATTGTATGTATTATTTTCATTCTCATACTGATACCATGAGAATGGTAGAGTTTTATCTTTATTTTATTTATTTATTTTTAAAGATTTTATTTATTCATTTGACAGAGATAGAGACAGCCAGCGAGAGAGGGAACACAAGCAGGGGGAGTGGGAGAGGAAGAAGCAGACTTCCAGCGGAGGAGCCTGATGTGGGGCTCGATCCCAGAAACTGGGATCACGCCCTGAGCCGAAGGCAGACGCTTAATGACTGAGCCACCCAGGCGCCCCGAGTTTTATCTTTAAAATGTGACATTTTGGGCTGAGTAATGCAGAGATAATTGTAGAAAGGTTGTTTTTTTTTTTTAAAGATTTTATTTATTTATTTATTCATTTGAGAGAGAGACAGAGAGAGAGCATGGGGGGGGAGGGGAGGAACAGAGAGAGGGAGAAGCAGGCTTCCCACTGAGCAGGGAGACCAATGTGGGGCTCAACCCTGGGATCATGACCTGAGTCGAAGGCAGACGCTTAACTGACTGAGCCACCCAGCCGTCCCTGTAGAAAGTTTTGTTGAGTAAACTGATTGAAATTTAAATGGAAATGACAAAATTTCACCAGTCATGTTACAACCAATAAAAAGCACCTATTAAATTGATTATAGGCCTGTTTGCTCTCCCGCAAACTATAAAATAATCTTGTCTACAGAGTTCACTTATAATTGTCATATCACTAATGAAGACAATGGATTACCCAGATGAAATTTTTTTACTGGCCTTCTTATAATATCAAATATCATGTCTATGTAAGGATCTAGCATAAAATGTCTGTGGCTGCATGATTATATCCACTTTAACTCAGTCATTCATTTATCCATTCATCCAGCTATCCTAGTAAGTAGCTACAACGCACCAGGCAGTGTTCTGATCAGTAAGGAACCATCAAGATAAATGATACACAGTCTGTTCAAGAAGCTCAGAATTGAGTGGGTAATTGGGTAAGATAGATAAGGAGATAATAACAAAAAGTAAAGCTATGTTCAAGGTAAAGAACACGGAGAAGATGAACTAACCAGGTTGGTAAGGTGATACCATTTTAGCCTGAGAGTGGAATGGGCACCTAATGCCAGACTATTCTTCCACTTCCATAAAAACTCCCAGTTTTGAATCATCCACTATTCCTCCCTGAAGCAAATATTCATCTATCTAGTTGTCACTCCACCTCATTTTTGAAAATGCTAGCTCTTGGCAAACTATGACTCTTCTCCACAGCCCCTATTCTAATTCATGATGACTTTAATGATCTTAGAGTAGTAGATGACCTTGCTTGTTGGCCTCTCAGTTTGGTAGCTGTAAACCCTCTGGAATTTCTGTTCTAACCTCTGACTCTCCAAACACTGCCTCTATGTTTCAGCTACCTTTCTCTGGGACCCCAACTCCAGAAATGTGTTTATTTTCCCTGAGTTCATCAGTCATTGTTTTATTGTCCCTTATTCCCCTTATGCCCTTGCCTCTGCCCAACGGGACTATTCATTCCACTCCCTGACATACTCATACTCACTTGCTATATTTTACCCTGATTAAATCCAACTCACATTCTTGCAGCTGAGTGTGGTGGCCGAAAACACCCAACCATACTGCCTGGGCTCACTTTAAATTCATGATTGCTAACCTCAAGTTGGCCTTTAATGCTGCCTGACAATCAGTATATTTCCCAAGTGTATTTACTCTCGTTCCCTGCTACCTTATTATTCTATACTTTTTTCTTTCTTTAGACTTCTTAGACGTCTTTCCTTGTCTTCACTTTCCACAACACTGAAAAAAAATTGAAGCAATCAGCAGAGAATTTCTATAGACTCTTATCTTCCTATCTACCCAATTACATGAATCAGCCCGTACCATATAGTCTACGTTCTCTTCTCCTGCTATCATCTGACACAGTTGCTTGCTCCTCCCTTCTCAAACACTTTCCTTCCTTATTTGCCTTCTACAACCTTACACTCCTCTGTCTTCACTTCCGCTCAGTCTCCTTTCCTGTTCCCTCTTCACTCCCAGGTCTCAGAATGTTAGAACCCCCAGAGCCCACCCTTTCTGTATTCGTTTATCTGTAATCACCAGGAAATTTCAACCAGTTTCATCTTAGAATCACAGACCTATGCCCCTGAAACAAATAATACATTATATGTTAATTTAAGTAAATAAATAAATAAATAAAATTTTAAAAAACAAAAAATTTTTTAAAAAATTTTAAATACTACTTATACACTGATGACACACAACTGTGGAGCTCCAGAATTCTGTATTGTAGATGTCAACTCACCAGGGCTGTCCAGATGTCTTCTGTGGATCTCAAATTTAGTAAATTCAAAACTCAGCTGCTGATATTTTCCCCACCCCTATTTTTAATCCCCTTGTAGTCTTCTTATCTCAAATAATGGCCATCCCATTCTTTCAGTATCTCAGGTCAAATACCTCATTCAGTGCTTGGCTCTTCTCACTCTTCATAGCGTTGTCACAGCTTCCTTCAAAATATCTCATAATTCAGCAAATTCTCATTACCACCACCCTGGTCCTGATCACCATCACCCCTACCTGGATGATTGTAAGAGACTCTAATTGGCCCCCCTTTTTCTCTTTTAACCCTGTTCAGTATATTCTCAATACAGAAACCAGAGTAATCCTGTTGTCCTGTACCTTCCACAAGCCCCCATCTCACTCGGGGTATAAGTCAAAGACTCTATTCAGACTAGCAGGTCTCTTACCTGAGTTCCCCTCCTTATTCACCCCTCTTATTCACTTGCCTTTAGCTGCATTCTCCTCCCTACTCTTCATTAGTCATGCCGGGTGTGGTCTCAGCATGACATGCTTGTATTTGCTTTTCCTCACCCTCAAATGTTCTCCCCCCAGATCAGCAGGACCCACTCTCTTACTGTCATCGTGTCTCTCATTAAAACTCACCTTCTCAGTGAGGCCTTTTCTGGCTAGCCTATCCATAATGCACTCATATACACAACTCCCCTTGGCCATCCTATGATTAATTTTCTTCTTTACACTGGTGGGCTTCTGACATACTATCTATTTTAATTCTTATTCTTTTTGAATTCTCTGACTACTACCCAAAATGTGACCTTCATGAAGACAGGGGTTCCCTGTCGACTGTGTTCCCGGTTGTATTCTCAGTACTTGATCAGGGTTTGAGTAGGTGCTTAGCAAATATCTGTAAAATGTAACAAAGAATTAAATGGTGAAGATTTTATTTTCCACATAACTTTTAAATAGATCAAACAACATTAAAGATTGATAGAATATCAGAGAAACATGCCACACAACCCTCTAAACGTTGCCAAGGCCTGAATTTCTTCTACACTTTGCCCGTATGCTATCTTCCCCCCAATGCGTAAAATACCTTTTTATCAACCTGCTGTTCTTTCTCAGTTCATTTTATGAATTTTTTAAATATAAAAGCAATAATTATGAGTGAAGAGTGTTTCAAAAACCAAGAAAGTATATTAATAATTTCAAAATCACATATACTTCTACCACCCGTGAACCACCACAATTAAGATTGTGCTGTATTTGATTTTAGCAGTCCCTCATTGTTGAAACCACCTTCCTTGTTGAGAATATTGGGCCTTCGGCAGATTCTGGCTTTTTATCCAGACACAATTTTTGCTTCTTTGAATGTAATGACTGCCAAGTTGGATACTTGGTCAACAGTTATTTCCTAGTGACTATATTTGCTTTATTTACACTGATTATTAAGGAAAGACCATATTCCACTCATTTTAATGGGCAAATGTTTTCTAATTTAGTTTCTTCCCTAATTTGACATATTTTTTCTTATGAGCTTAATTATTTAACTTTAAAAAATAAGAGTCTCACCTAGACTGATAATCCTCAGTGAATTACCCTGCCATCTTGTGTCCCTGGTATTGACCTTGTCCAAGAATTAAGACTAAAGCTGTTTTGGGCAGATCGCTGATAATAAGTTTATGTTATCCTCAAAGTTTAAAAGTTGGGATACATGGTCTGGATTTGCCTCATACTTTTCTAGCTCTTACCTGACTGCTTTCTCCAAGTCCAATTCATGTCTCATGATAGGAAAAAGGAATCATAGAATTTCAGAGCAGCGTGGGTCTAAGAGATGATCAAAATATCTTTCTTTCCCTCACACACCCACTTGCTCCTCCATCATCTGCACCCCCTCCCCATTTAGAGGTAGAGAAACTCTTGCAGAGAAACTAACTGAATGGAATTGAATACAAATAATTTGAGCCTCGGCTATCACTTGTTTTATATATCTAATATTGCCTTAATAATTGTGAGATCCATCTGAATTTTTACACAATACTATGTATTCATTCACAAAAAGCATATTAATTTGTTTTTGCCTAAGAATAGCATAATTACGAAACTAAATGTTCTCTTAGTTTCCCTCTGTGCCCCACATAATCCACTGTACCTGTAGATGTCAAATGGAGATTATTTTTTCCTCTGCTACCAACTGTGCCAGATATCAATAATTGACTTTGCTGTGTTTTACAACCTGGAAGTCATGGCTGAAATGTGGGCTTGTTTTGTTTTGTTTGATGTGCAGAATGGGCTGTCTCCACTTCACATGGCTGCACAGGGGGACCACGTGGAATGTGTGAAGCACCTGTTACAGCACAAGGCACCTGTTGATGATGTCACCCTAGACTACCTGACGGCCCTCCACGTTGCTGCACACTGTGGCCACTACCGTGTGACCAAACTCCTTCTGGACAAGAGAGCCAATCCAAACGCCAGAGCCCTGGTAAACCTGGCTTAGTCCACATTAACAGAATATCGGTCGAGACAAGTATACCACAGGGACTGACCAAGGGCACACCAGCAAAGCACGGTTACAGATATGTAGTTAATTCTGCTGAGTTCGTTTCCTCCCACAAGTGGCCTGCCTACTTCATGCCTTCACAGTTTGCTCTTAAATGATGGTGAGCAAGGACAGATTTAGGAAAACGCCAAGGTAACATTTCTACAACTAGCGAGCTGCAGAAGGATATGAAACCTCTGGAGTGATAAGCAATTTTAAATGGAAAATAGATTGAAAAGAGGAAATCATAAAATAAATTCTAAACACCTTTATATAGAGTCAGAATAAAAGTGTGAAAAAATTGAATGTTATTAATCTCTATTTGGGAAAAAAAGGTTTTAAAGTGGTGAACATATTTAACCATTTAAGATAGAGGAAAATGTAAGCCTGTATAGAGTTCACTTAGAGAATTTCCTTATTGACCTGATTCCCTAAACACGGTCTAATATAAAAGTGACGCTTAGCATTTTACTGCTTCAGGAAGCATTTTATATAAATTATTCCAGGAATCGCTCAAGAGAAACCTACATGAGGCTGTCCCTAGAGCAGCTTCTGTATTTCCCAAGGTCTAATATTGAATAAATCTTCCTTGCTTCCCTTATACTCTAACAATAATCATTGGAAGTATTAGGCATGTACTAATTTATGCTCTTGTTTCCTAATTCTCAAACTAAAAGCAATCCTTTTATCCTATACATTTACATGGTTAATGCTGGTTAAATTAGTCTTCAGATAGCATTTAAAATGAGAATGCCATAAGAATTATTACATAATATATCTTATTTTTATTAGAAAATTTTCCGTTGGAATCCATTTATTCCTAATTGCCCAGGAAGCAAATATACTTTTAGGGTTATGTGCAATTACGAGAGAATACTTATTTTCTCATAAGGAGAAAAATACCCATTTTCAATTGGGTAGTGGTCAATAAGCTTATAAAACATTACAATCTCATAATTAAAAATCATTTGAGTGCTACACAAACTTTTGGCTATTTATGTCTGGCTTACTACATAGCTCATAAACAGGAAATGACTTAACAAACATTGTGAAGAGTAGTAAGACATTAGGTTAAGTGTGAGAACTGCTAAGTGCAGAAGAATATTGACTGACAATCAGTCCCTACTGGGACAAGCAAAATAACTAACTGGCAGGATAGGTATAACTATTTTATGTGTAGGGATCATTGTTCAAATAAAAATATAATGCTTACACATAAGGATTAAGCATGAGACTAGTTAACAAATTTTTATGTAATTGTCCCCAATTCCTACACATTGCCTAGTTTGGAAAGTTAAACATTTCTTAGAGACTTCTCCACATTCCTTTGCCTCTGACAGATATCTTCTTCCAGTTATTCTAGAAATTCTCCATTCTTTTCTTGAAAATATTCAAGGACTTAATAATCACTTCTTTATAAAATAAAATGTTTCTGATTGACATTTGTTATAAAAAACTTTTTAATGTAAGAAATATGACTTCTGGGTGTAAAATGTTCTCAGCGTAGTGATTTCTGGTAATATACAATACCTTACAAAAATTTCTTAATGGAAGATATATTACTTTTGAATATGAAAAATTATTAATGTAAATAATGATTTCTGCTAATTTGCAACACCCCCTCCCTGAAGAAAATGGTAGCAACCCTGAAACATTTATTGTAGAGACAATCATACCCATAGGGTGTTGAAGTAAAACAGACCAACAGTTTGTAGGCTTTAAGAAATGGCCTTTCACCCAAAAAATACATGCTTATCTTCCATGCACCTTCAAGGCATTTCATAACCCACCCAATCAGTATACTTGAAAACACCTTAGAACTTCTAAAGTATCATTGCCCCTCTAGTTTCCTTCTTTCCAGAGCAGGCCCACGTAGCTTTCTTTACTTCTGTTTTTCTCGATAAACACACAAAAAGAATTATATACAGGCCCACCACATAGCAGCCAAGTTGAGTGCCTGCAGGAACACACCCCCCTTTTCTTTCCAAATCCCAGCACCTACAGCATCCGAAGAAATGGTTAACATTACGTGACGATGTAACATTTTTGCCTGCAATGTGCCAGCATGGAGTTGTGTGAGGATCGTTTCTGCATGCTTTCAACTAACTTGATTGTCTTTTGCACAGAATGGTTTTACTCCACTGCACATTGCCTGCAAGAAAAACCGCATCAAAGTCATGGAACTCCTGGTGAAATATGGGGCTTCAATCCAAGCTATCACAGAGGTAGAACAATGTTTCAGCTTGTCACGAAACATTCCTTCTCTTACTCCTCCTATCCCTTCCTGTCGCCCATCCTCTGTCCTCTTCACTCAAGTCTTATTAATCTGAAGAAGTCCCCAAAGCCCCACCGGTGCAGAGGAGTAAAACTGCTGTTGCTTTGTTTCGCAGTCTGGCCTCACACCAATACATGTGGCTGCCTTCATGGGCCACTTGAACATTGTCCTCCTTCTGCTGCAGAACGGAGCCTCTCCAGATGTCACTAACATTGTGAGTATGGCTTGGGTCAGAATAACCACAGGGAGAAAGAGCGAGAGGAAGAGAGAGTATGGCTGTGTGTAGGGATGTTTGTGTGTATGTCATCAAAGCGAGCGGCTGAGCTTTGAGCAGAGCCTCTGTAATCCCAGGTTACTGAAATACTCGCGAGAACCTCGCTGAGAAGAAATGGGTTAGGAAAACAAAATGGGAGCTGCCGAGGCTGTTTCAGCTCCCTGGTGCAGAGGACTACACATGCATCTGAAACACGTTTATGAAAACGACATACATTTCGAATGAAGGATTGGTTGGAATAAAATCCAAAGGACTCATGCCAGTTGCTTGAGTGAATTGTGTTCCCGGTAATTTTGATGAACATGTCAAGTCAGTACCACAATCAGTCATAGCAAATGGTTAACCAGAGACAGACCCAGAGGAGGGATTTTTACTTGATACCAAATTCTCCCTCCTTCGAGTACATGGATTTTTCATTTTCTAACCTTGATTTTTCATGTTGATTTGATTTTGTTGGCTAGAGTGGAGTCCTCTCTTATCTCAAATAAATATACCATTGAAGCTTCCTCCTGTATCTTGAAACGAGTGTTAGTCTCCAGACAACTTTTTTTCTGCCAATAACTTCTGGATATCCCGGAATTCTTCTACCTAACTGAATTTAGAATTTTTACTTCCAACTTCCTAATTATTTTTTTCATTTTCTTGGAGTCTGCCCCCTTAAACTTTGATCATTTAATGCAAATGTTCTCCTTACTCTGCACAAGATGTAGTCATGTATTTGAAGCTCAACAGGGAACCTGGAATATTGAGATTTTTTTTTTAAGTATGCAATAGAAGTAACTCTCCCCAAATAAACATCAGTGCTTACTGTTGAGTCATGTTTTCAAAGCAATGATGGACTATTGTTGTTAAATTTTGGTGTATCATTCCATTTGAGTTGTGAAACAGAATGTTCAATTTCACTTTTCATTTGTATTCCCTCTCACATTCTCATTTCTTTGCATTTTGTACACTTTCTGTCCTAAAGTTTCTGATACATGGACAAAATCCATGTGAAATAAATTTATCTGTTTTCAATATTATTATATAATTCACAATTGGAGCATAAAACCATTAAATAATTGAAATATAGTCTATGTTTGTTCCCCTAATTAAAGCTTAGGGATCCTAAAGTAATAATATTATACACTAATGTTTAATTACTCCATTAAGATAAGAGTAATTTTAAAACATGCCAATTTGAGTTGAATTTCTAGTCGCTTCTTAGAACTTTAAAAAGAAATCAACATCATCCTTTTTCTGTACAGAGATGATGCCCACCTCTCTTTTTTAAATTGAAAGCTGTTTGAACCAGTAACTTTCCAGAAAAGTACTCTGTATACTTTTCCACTGTACTTTATTTTCCTTATTTGCATTTCATTGCCCTCAGGATCAAGGAGCAATGGTGATACTGTGTTAAATTATGTTATCATATTATAATAGTAACATATACAAGTATATTCTATGTGATACTTTGTTGAAACCCCTTAGGTTACTATTTTTGAGGGGAGAATTTTGTAAAATCATTAAGAAAATCCACGTGAAATTGTTGTGGGATTCTGTGGCCCCTTTTAACTTGGCTCTTAACTGGCCGATTCCAAATCATTTTCATGGTTATGGATTTACTCCATATTCATATGCTCCCCTTCTGCAAAAAAAAAAAATGTGATATAGAATACCTGTAGATTTTCAAATAAAAATAAATAAAATATCAATTAAAACAATAAAAATATTTACATCTTGTAGGTTCGTAAAACACCCAAGTTTCATAATTGCTTATCAAACTTAACTTCTACCTGCCACTCATTATAAAGTTCATTTTGTTTTATCTTCTCATTTGTCTATTACACATTCTTTCTCTTCAGTCCCCTCAAAACAAATACTTGAGAGGCACTTGCTAATGTAATCCTCTCCTCAAGATACTCTTCATTGTTTTTTTGTTTGTTCATTTTTATTTTTGTATTATGTGTCCTTCAGGGAGCAGATACCATGTAGATAGATAGGGTTGCCAGATAAAATACAGGACTTCCAGTTAAATTTGAATTTCAGATAAATGACAAATAAATTTTTTTCATATATGTATGTCCTGTGCAATAGTTGAGACATCGTTATACTAAAATAATTATTCATTGTTTGTCTGGAATTAAAATTTAAGTGGTCGTCCTGTATTTTTGTTTGCTAAGTCTGGCAACCCTACATTTAGAGGAACTTAATTTCTCTAGCAGTGGGATGCCTGTGAACTTGTACATTCTCAGGACATGAGGATACAGCTACTGAATCCAGAACTCTGTGCAGGTTGATTAAGAAACCGTGTGAACACTTAACTGCCTGCTTGCTGTGTCGGAGTTGGTCATTTCCTGACCCCAAAGTACCCCACCCTTGGAGCCTTTGTGTGTTGCCTGAAATCATGTTGCATTTTTGAATGCAATGCTGTCTGTTGTGCTTTGATGCTTTCCAACTGATGCAGCCAAAGTGGAAGTCAATGTAGTTGTCGGCAAAATCAGTTTTAACAACTGAGAAGAGGGGCATGAAATCTAGTACCTGCTTTGGACGCGAGCATACCCATTCTCTTGCCAGTCTTGTTTTTGTCTCAAAATTCACTCCAAGTGTGAGAGGTACCAATAACTCAATCATGTGCAGATATTATTACTGCAAGGCTTCCTTTCCAGAAAGTTCACAAATGCACTTTAAAACCTAGAAAGTTGAACTACCAGTTATAATACATGCATAATCCAAAGTATTCATTGACAACCACGGGAGTAGAAAACTAAGCACTTTCGGGGCTGTCTAGAGTACCATGTGAGGTGTTACCAAGTTTTCTCATATAAAAATGAATGGACTCATGGCTAAGTTCACACTTCATATTATGTTTATAATTTCCCCCAATACTTAAAGTGAATGAGCTTAAGATAAAGAAAACAAGGGTGTTGAGTAAGATGAGGTGCCCAACAATCAAGAAATGGAAGTTACTAAAATAATATGTCTTTATATATTTTTTATATCTTTATAACAGATCTTTCATTTTTTATTTATACTTACACATAAACAAGGGTAATATAAATATATAAGCATATGGACAATTTACAATAAAAATCAATTACCCAGAGTCATTAAATAAGATTGAACAAGACCATTGCCTTAAATTGGAGAGATGTGTGTGTATGTGTATACAGATATATATAACTTTTCTTTGACTATAATGTTTAATACTTTAGATGAGGTTTTATATCTAACTCATTAATTTCAAATGTATAAATAGCATAAAAATAACTCATTCCAAGTATATAATAAGGATATTGGAAATATTAAGGCTAGTATTGGAAACATTTTACATTGTGAAAACCCCTTATTAATAAAGTTTGGCTTGTAAACTAAACATATGAATCTATCATTAACTAGGTACTCATGATGACTCTTTGACTTAACTTCTTATAAAGAAATTTATTTTTGTCTTTATTTGTAGTAAAATTTAGTAAAATTGCTATACTTTTATAAGACTTAGAGTAAGGATTTGAGGGCTTCTTGTTGTTTTTGAATAATTAGACCTTAACTTCATCTATTTAGAGACAAGTTTTACATGATATAGAAAACAAGTTAAAAGTTATGGTTGTCCAAAGAGAAAAGATCTTGCCATATACCCAAAGTTTGAAGACAAATATTGCTATTCCAATTATGTGCTTTTGTAAGCCAACACACAGTCCAGATACATTTACTTTGCAAAAATCAAAACATCATTAACAAGGCCATTAGAGGATAAATGAATTATCAACAAAAAGAAAAAGAATATTAGAGTAGACATCCAGTTTAATGCTTTCAAAATCAAATCATTTGAAATGAATTTTTCATAACTTCATAAGGAATGGGTCCCAGATACTAGGAAAAAAATGAACTGTGAGCTATGTACCAAACTTAAGTTGTGCAAGGAATCAGAGGAAATAATTTACTGGAATTAGTCAGAAGTATCCAATTACCACAACCAACTTCAAGATCAATTTAGCTTATTTGGAATGGTTTACTTTACTTGGTTGAAATCAGTTTTATTTTCTAGAATAGTTGTGGTGACTAGAAGTAATCATTTCTGTTCCAATGTCTTGGTTTTTTTTTTAAATAACTGTAAAAATGTTTAGAAGAATGAACCCCTGCCTTCTTCAGAACTAATGGGGTTTTAAAATATGTTGATTAAAACAAAAACAAAAACTTTCTCTCTTACAGGCCATAATTAACAGGCTTCTCAATGACAAAATTTCTTTAATCTAACCATCATCCTTCATGCTACAGCTTAAGCTACCAGATCCTGATCAGTGTGCTGTATCTTGATGTGGCACGAAGATACTTGATGAATGACCTGATGCCCAGTGCTGCCCACCTCAGCAGATGACACTGTTAACAGATGCTTTACTCATCTCTTGGTAGTTCTCTCAAATAACTGTCTACAATTGAATATGCTCATTAATAATAGGGGGACATCCTGGGCAAATCAAATTTCTTATGTAAACAGTCATTGTCTAGCCTCACAAAACAAAGACAGATCCAATGTGAAATAGTTTATTTCAAAAGTAAATTTTTAATTCTGAAAAGGAATGACTTAGGTATGGTACAAATGACGTGATTTTTTTGCACTGTGTTGACCTGATCTTCGGCATCTAGAGTTTCTCCTTAAAATGAGATCAAGTTGTAATCACATAGTCAAATGTGACAATGACAGATTTTAGGTTTGAAGGATAAAAGATGACTTTGTACCACCTAAAGCAGTTTAAGTTATGCCATATTGACTATGAAGTTAAACCTCAGGGTGTACTGGATGTTTGGGTAAGTTTGTTTGTTTGTCATGGACTGGAAAAAATGAAATAAATATTTGTTTTATCTTTATGAAGACAGAGAAGATACAAAACTGTATTTTTCCAGACTAAATAATTATGAAATAATTATGCCTTTTCATAGATTTCCTAAACCTTTGGATTGATTGCTGAATTTCACAAAAAGGCACATTTTTATCCTTTACCATAGAGAGCAGTGGGTTTACCTATGACTCAATGATCTTTGTTTTCTGGCAGCGTGGGGAGACTGCATTGCACATGGCAGCCCGGGCAGGGCAGGTCGAGGTGGTCCGATGCCTACTGAGAAATGGTGCCCTTGTCGATGCCAGAGCCAGGGTAGGTGCTGGTGTTCGGGGTTCTCTCCTATTGTGTGCGTGAGTTCCATCTTTAAGAGAGACGGCTATTCTTCATTTCCCTGACTTAGAAGTGCCATGGACTGTAAGAGAAAGTGTAAATTCAATAGTTTCTCCAGGCAGAAAAGGAAACGGTATAGTAAATAAATGCAATAAAATGCACCCCAATTTCAGAAACATAACATTTGAAAAAAATATATAACTTAGTATCTAAGAAATGTGGCATTGACTAGCCTAATAATTTTTTAACCTATGAAAATGTTTTTACATGTATTTTTCTTTTCATGAATTAAAAAAATGACCTATGTTATAGAGATACTATGAATATTAAAATTGATTTCACACCATAGAGCCAATCAAATTTCCAGACATTACTTACTACTTACTTAAAAACTAATTACACTCAAAGTTTTAATATTGTACCTTTATGTGTTTTATTTTCTTCCTTTCTGTAATGAGTTTTACTTTTCTTCTTACTCTGATTTGACATAGTTAGACATTCTGCTCTTTTGCTATTCCAAAATAGAAGAATTTTGGCCCTGGAGATTACTTGATCAGATTCTCTTATTTCTAATTGGCCTCTAATCCCTTTATAGGTTGATTTCTCCTTCCTTTTTTTTTAAAATTCACTTTCCAATTGCTTTTTTCACCTTCTTCCTCTACACTGAATATACTAGTAATTTTTATCAATATACTATATCTTCAGGTTCCTTTTCCATGTCATTCCATTACCTTTTGCACTAGCATCTTTGGGATTCTCATAGGATATTTGAACACTCTCTCTTCTTCAATATTTGATGATTTGAGCTAGAACTCACTTCAGCTCGAATTGTGCCATCATGACTCCCTTTTGGAAATGGTATTGTATTGGAATGAAAGCATCTGGCTACACATTGTCATTTCAGGCAAGTCATTGAACATCTAGGTCTTTATCATTAAATATATGGACTTAGAAACCTTGAAACTCTTTTCCAGACTTTCTTAACATTCTCTGACTCTATGAATTTAATAGCATTTTTTCCACAGACCTTCATGAAAAATCCAGTGAAACATGGGCAGTCTTGACATTAGTCTTTTCCTTTTGGATTTTATCTGCCTTTTTATCCATTGTGTGAGTAGTATAATTTATGTTCTTTGGTAATCATCATTGGTATTTTGTGTTCTTACTTTTTTTAATAATAATTTTTTATAATAATTTTTTATTATGTTAGTCACCATACAGTATATCCTTAGTTTTTGATGTAATGTTCCATGATTCATTATTTGCGTATAACACCCAGTGCTCCATGCAATACGTGCCCTCCTTAATACCCATCACTGGCCTATCCCAATCCCCCACCCTCCTCCCCTCTGAGGCCTTCAGTTTGTTTCTCAGAGTCCACAATCTCTCATGGTTCATTCCCCCTTCTGTTTATCCCCCCTTCATTCTTCCCTTCCTTCTCCTACTGATCTTCCTATTTCTTATAGAGTTTTTGTTGTTCAAACTGTATTCTTCCCAGCTGTGGCATTTTTCTTGTTTCTCTCCCACCTCAAGACTATTTTTTAAGAGCAGTTTTAGGGTCATAGCAAATTGTGAGAAAGTTACAGAGATTTCCCATATATGCCCTGATACCACACGTGCATAGGCTCCCATGTTATCAGCTTTCCCCACTTGGTACATGTGTTGCAATAGATGAACACACATCGACACATCATAATCCCCCAACGTCCATAGTTTACATTAGGGTTTACTCTTGGTGTTTCACATTCTGTGGGTTTGGACAAATGTATAATTACATGTATCCATCCTTATCATGCAGACTGCCCTAAAAAACTTCTGTGCTCTGCCTAGTCTCATTTCCTTTATAGGTTACCTGGCATTCAGCTATTTAAAAAAAAAATTATGGTGAATCAATGTACTCTGAGTATCATGAAATTCACTATTTTTATCAGAAATTGTGATAATATTTCTGGTAAATATTTATAATCCATATATAATAATAAAAGGGTTTCCTGTTTATCTCTCAAAATAAAACCCTTAATATTTGTCTGTGTTCAAATTTTAATTTATTTTTAATGGAAATATGCTTATTTTCATGTATCTTTATCAATTTTTTAATGTTATTATTTTAACCTGCTATTATTGCCATATGCTTTTCTGGATACCATCTGAAACCCCTTCCTTCAAACCACTGGCTACAGACTCTTTACTTTGAAATATTATAACATTTATGCATTTTTAATTTTTACACATAAATTCCATCAATTCTATCATTTTGGTGTTTTTTTATTTTTGTTTTTGTTTTAAAGACAGCACATGTGAGTGGGGAGGGGCAGAGGGAGGAGAGACTCTTAAGCAGGCTTCATGTGGGACTTGATCCCGTGACCCTGAAATCATGACCTAAACTGAAATCCAGAGTTAGTTGTATGCTTAACTGACTGAGCACCCAGGCACCCCCAATTTTATCATTTTACTTCTTTTTGGCAAGTACATTTAGTACCATGGTCTACCTATGTAAATAAACATTTTTAATTTTTTATTCTTCCTTATTTAAACTATCATAATTTCATGATCCTTTGTTTTTTCAGCTCTATCACCTATTCTAAGTTGCAACTAAAATCCCTTCCATATAGCACCCTTCTGGTTGCGGACCGGAGAAACTACCATAGCCTGGTAGAGCCGTGCTATGGAGCCATGCTACTGAAAGGTCATTATTCATGACATTACCTGGGGATCTTGTTAAAATGCAGAATGAACTCAGTGGTCTGGGGTGAGGCCCTAAATCTGTATTTCTTTTTTTTTTTTTAAAGATTTTTTATTTATTTACTTGACAGAGATAGAGACAGCCAGCGAGAGAGGGAAACAAGCAGGGGGAGTGGGAGAGGAACAAGCAGGCTCATAGCGGAGGAGCCTGATGTGGGGCTCGATCCCATAACGCCGGGATCACGCCCTGAGCCGAAGGCAAGCACTTAACCGCTGTGCCACCCAGGCGCCCCCTAAATCTGTATTTCTAAAAAACTCACGGGCAATGCCCATGTTCCCGATCCTGGGATTATACTGAGCAGCAAGAAGCTAAGGCTTTCCTTTTCACATGTTCTATTTTAAGTTGTACTTTCACCATGAGTTTCTATTTTTTTTAGCCCTTTAGGTTTGCCTGGAAATCTTTGATTTAGTTAACATTTGTACAGTGATCTATACATCATAAAGCATTTTAACACAAATTATCTTATTTAACACATAGAGCGACCATGTGTTGTAGGGTGGCTTAGAGTCCCGAAATCCAAAATTGTGTTATCTTGCCTGAGGTCATGGAGTTAGAAAGGGTAAAAAAGGTTACTACGATGAATTCCAAGGGCGAGATCTCTAGATAGTCTGCATTCTTCCCCCCCTCCTCCTCCTCACTCTTCTTCTTCTTCTTCTTTTAATATTCTTTTTTTAATAATAATTTTTATTATGTTGTATTAGTCACCATACAGTACATCCTTAGTTTTTGATGTAGTGTTCTATGATTCATTATTTGAGTATAACAGCCAGTGCTCCATGCAATACGTGCCCTCCTTAATACCCATCATCGACCTATCCCAATCTCCCACCATCTCCCCTCTGAAGCCCTCAGTTTGTTTCCCAGAGTCCATAGACTCTCATGGTTCATTCCCCCTTCTGTTTGCCCCCTTTCATTCTTCCCTTCCTTCTTCTACCAATCTCCCTGCTATTTCTTCTGTTCCATAAATGAGTGAAACCGTATGATAATTGTCTTTCTCTGCTTGACTTATTTCACTTAGCATAATCTCCTCCAGACCTGTCCATGTTGCTGCAAATGTTGGGTAATCATTCTTTCTGATGGCTGAGTAATATTCCATTGTATATATGGACCACATCTTCTTAATCCATTCGTCTGTTGAAGGACATCTCAGCTCCTTCCACAATTTAGCTATTGTGGACAATGCTGCTATGAACATTGGGGTGCATATGGCCCTTCTCTTCACTATGTCTGTATCTTTGGGGTAAATACCCAGCAGTGCAATTGCTGGGTCGTAGGGTAGCTCAATTTTTAACTTTTTAAGGAATCTCCACACTGTTTTCCAAAGTGGCTGTACCAACTTGCATTCCCACCAACAGTGTAAGAGGGATCCCCTTTCTCCACATCCTCTCCGACATTTGTTGTTTCTTGTCTTGTCAAGTTTTGCCATTCTAACTGGTGTAAGGTGGTATCTCAGTGTGGTTTTGATTTGAATTTCCCTGATGGCTAATGATTTTGAACATTTTTTTCATGTGTCTGTTAGCCATTTGTATGTCTTCATTGGAGAAGTGTCTGTTCATATCTTCTGCCCATTTTTTGATTTGATTCTTTGTTTCTCATATATTGAGTTTGAGAAGTTCTTTGTAGATCTTGGATACCAGTCTGTTATCTGTAGTGTCATTCGCAAATATCTTCTCCCATTCCGTGGGCTGCCTCTTAGTTTTTTTGACTGTTTCCTTGGCTGTGCAGAAGCTTTTTATCTTGATGAAGTCCCAAAGTTCATTTTTTTTCGTTTGTTTCTCTTGCCCTTGGAGATGTGTCATGAAAAAATTTGCTGTGGCCGATGTCAGAGAGGTTACAGCCTATGTTCTCCTCTAGGATTTTGATGGATTCCTGTCTCACATCGAGGTCTTTCATCCATTTGGAGTTTATCTTTGTGTATGGTGTGAGAGAGTGGTCAAGTTTCATTCTTTTGCATATAGCTTAATCAGGTTTAGAAATAATATCTCATGGGTATATAATCATGGTGCTACTCCCACTATATAATGAAAGAAAAATCATTTACTACAACAATGTCTCTCATTTAAAAAGTACAAGCTGCATCCTCTTCTAAGTCAAGAGCATAAGGCAATTTTGCTGGACAGACTAGAGAACAGGGACTGCAGTGGCATAAGTTTGTTGGTCAGTCAGTGTGCTTGACCCCAGACCCTGCTCTCACAAAGCTCCTTCCTTGTCCAGTATCCTCCATGGATATGACAGAGAGAACCCACTGGGGCCCACCCATGAGGGAGCTCTCTTACTTGCGGTGCCCATATTCTGTTGGCACAATATGGAGGGCTGGCATTTGCTTTAGGAATTGAGTAATCACAGGGCCCGAGGCTTAAACTCACTTGAAACTTAATTCACCTTAAAACTTGAGTTAGCTGTCAGTCGATTGGTTCCTGAGAATCCTGTTAGCTAGAAACTAATAGCAGAAATTTTATCAAATCTTTGACCCTTGTCCAAGCCATTGCTACATCTGCCTTTTGGTAAACGAGTTGGGGCTCAGCAGGTCTTCCTAATTGTGGAAGACTATAGCTTGTGGGAGTAAGGCAGAGCTCATCTCTTCCTGGTCCAGGCTGTATCACAGTTAATAACACATTATGATGAGGGAATTATTGCGCCTTATATACGGGAGAGGCCTAGAGGATCAAGCTAACCCTCCCTTTTTAAAGCCCTTTTCATGAATATTATTTTCTGCGCCTTCCCAATTCTTGGTCTTGGCTTGAATTAGCTTTGGTTTGAAGCAGCAAGTTCAACTTTTGCAATTCAACCGGGAGATAATTACCCAAACATTAAAATGTTTTATATTTCTAGTTACCAGTGGAAAGACTGTTTGTTCTTCCCTCTTTCACTTTCAGATAGGACTATACCAAAAGTTGAAGAAAGTAGGCAAGACAGTTTATTTCTTAAAAAAAATTAAAAACAAAAACAAGCAAACAAAATCAAGTGCCTAAATACTCTGGGATCTGAGGGCCAAGGGATAAGAATTGACAATTTAACCAAGTAGTTGACTGCTATCACCTCTGGGGTAAAGTGTCCTCATTGCCCCAGCTCTCCCGCTCACTCATCAAGAACCCCTGTTAGATTATGTCACTTGCAGTCCCTGCCTCTATCAAATTGTGCTGGGCAGAAATGCAAGAAGGGAAACCCAGAAACAACAGATGTTCATGCATGATAGCTATTCTCAAATTCTTCGATTCTTCTTCTTCTTCTTTTTTTTTTTTTTTTAAAGAAGGCATCTTTAAGATGCTTTTATTTGAAAGAGAGAGCAGGAGCAGAGGGAGGGGGGAGGGAGAAGGAGAAGGAGAACCAGACTGTCCCCTGAGCAGAGAGCCCAACGTGGTGTGCCTGACTGGAGCTGAAGACAGAGGCTTAACGGACTGGGCCACTGAGGCGTCCCTTCAGTTCTTTTATTGTTGTTTTGCTTTCCATTTGTCTTTGTAACTTAATTTCCCCCATTTGCCTATTCTCTGCTGTATTTCAGAAAACAGTTGTATCTTCTAAAGTGTTGTCAGTCTCCTTTCCTGTTGAGAATCACCTCATTCTGTTAGTTTTCTCAGTGGCCAACTTACTGTGTCTATGTCTGTAGGATGTATAAGCCAGTGAGTATCTTTGGAATCCAATGCCTGAATTCAAATCCTGTTTTAATAGCCTGGTGACCTTAAACAATCCTGAAGAACCACTTTAATTCCTCTTAAGCTGTTTTCTAAAAAATGGTCTAATAATACATTTTATCCCTTCCTTTCCGGTCTTTTGTAAGAATAGGGTCAAATATGCATCGTACATGAAGGAAGTTTATAAATTGCATTTTTAAAAAAGATTCCAATTCTATTATTAAAACACTTGTATTATTGTTATTTATTATTTACTTCTCACCACCCTAAAATTCATACATTGTTATTTCATCTCCTCCTGTAGCTCCCTCTGATATTTTTTTTTCTTATACTTTAAGACACTACATTTATTTGAACAGCTCTTCCCCACTCTATTATATCTTTTGTCCATTCATTCTTCGCTTAGGAAGCTGACCCAGCTTTTCCTTCCCCACTTTGACTATGGCATGCCCTTGAACACATTGTAAAGAGATACCTTTTTTCATCACTAAGGTTATGCTCAATTTTCTTTTTATAAAAGAATGGTTTGGCCTAGTTCTCTCAACACTGAAATGAAAATATTTTCCTGACTACACATTAAAATCAGGTGATTTCTTGAGCCTCCTCCAACATATCCTCCCTATTCGTTGGACAAGCTATGTCCTTTCTGTGTCTCTAAATGAAAAGCACTTGGGAAATACTTAACCCCATTTGCTTCCTGCCAGAGTTCCATTTCATCTTGAAGTCGTGGATACAAACCCCAGAACCATCTGCAATGTTTCCTGGAAGAACATTTTTAAAAAAATCAGATTGTAATATCTTCTTTATCTGTAGTCTCTCCTTGAAGAAAATGACCAGCATTTCTATCCTTGGCTTGTTTGAGTGGAGTAAGAACAGTTTTCCCAGCATCCATCGTTCTTTTTCTCTTGAGATAGTTCCCAGAATAAATACTGTCTGTTAGTGAAAGCTTTTGGATGGGAATCTAGGTCTTAGTAGTTCTGGACTAGATTTCTTTCTTATTCAGAACCACAAGTCAGTTTATATTTAAGCATTAAGTGAGGGCTGAAGCCTTAATGAGTTGAGCAACATGTTGGTGTGTCCAGGAAACAATGGCCAAGTTCATGGAAGTACATACTACTAAAAAAAAATCTAAGAAAGATTTTTATGACCAAACAGTTCACCTCCATAACAAAACATAAAATAGATCGCAGTCAGAGTAGTAATAATTTCCTGTTTTGGGTAGGGGTTCCTAGAGATTCCAAGAAGGCATCAGGCAACATCTCAGTGAGATATGTTATCAGTGAAGTCTGGCTTGTTCTGGCACTAATTTTTTACTTGACTTGAGTTGTAGGAGGAACAGACACCTTTGCACATTGCCTCTCGCCTGGGTAAGACGGAAATTGTCCAGCTGCTTCTACAACACATGGCTCATCCAGATGCAGCCACGACAAACGGGTACACGCCACTGCACATCTCTGCCAGGGAAGGCCAGGTGGATGTGGCCTCAGTCCTCTTGGAAGCAGGAGCAGCCCACTCCTTAGCTACCAAGGTAAGGGGATGGCTCCTTGACGACATGGACTAAGAGGGATCCTGAGCCAGGATTCTTCTGTTTTAGTATCCAGAGTATCAACAAGGGTGGATCTTCTTTAGGCTCTGACTTACTTCTTTCTATTTAAATATTTTAGATTCATTTCCTAAATCATCAAAGGGGATTGTGACATTCCATATGATATCTTCAAATAAAGAGTGCTGGATTCCATCCTTCTAAGTATTACAAGGATTAGAAGCATTAGTATCTAGTATTGTTTCTAATACAGGTATCTGGTGCTTTAACTAAGATTATTTCCATAGAATGAGGGCTACTTTCTCTTCTCTTTCTGTTAGAAAATCTATAATTTATCCCCAAGAGAAAAAAATATAAGATTCCCAAATATACTGAACTAGTATTACTAATGAAGAAAAGAAAATTGCATTAAATTGGCAATACTATATTTGCAAAGAGTTTTAGGACTATGTAGAAGTTCACCTTACTTGATTCTGCATTTTTCCAAACCTGCTATAAGCTGTCATTCCCATTCTGCTGTCTAATATTTATCAGCCATATTCTTGTCTGGGTATTAACAGTGTCTAAATAGAGCTGGGCTGGAGAAGCACTTATTCGTTGTATATTCTTTGTATACACCAGCCTGAATTTTACTTATGTTCAAAGTTTCATGCTAGGGCAGAATAATTTTTTTTCCACTTGATACGTTCTATTTGAAATTCACTATTTAGATGTGACTTAGAATAAAATATGAACACACTCAGCTAATCAGAACAAAAGAAATTGGACGGGTACAGAAGAGTAGAAAAACGAGACAATTTTAAAGCCCACAACAAGTGTATTGTTTGCAAGGCAAAATAATTCCCATTAATACAATAGTGATTCATATTATTTAAAAGACATTTTCAGTTTGCTCATAACAAATAGGCGTAAGTACTACATCTGAGGGAGAAGTATGAACTCAAGGAGTGTTGCGGCATCGCTCCTCCTAGAAGTATGAGCAGCCCGCTAGCCATTATGACTTAATCTAGTTGCTTGTGGCTTTAAAACATGTTTTATTGTAAGAAACTGATAATTATTCAAATGCTGAAATCTGAAGAGTCGAAAGGATTTTAAGTCTTTTAAAAAAAATCAGAAACTAAGCCACAAACGTGATGGCGATAACAACAAGAACCCAAGAGAGACAGGGCGACCGTCTCATCAGGTGAAGGTGACAAATAAATTCAGATATGTAAAATACAGAAATAGAGAATACACCATAGTGCCTTGCAAAGAGTTTCAGGATTTAAAAAATATATCTAAAGCCACAGTCAAGTACGGCGGTTAAATGGAAGGCACTATTACACTGAGCAGTTCAGCAGTGGAACTCACTGGGGCTCTGATGAGTAGTTGACTCATCATCATTAAAGCTATTTGAGTGTTTCTAAATATCGGAGGATAAATGAAATCCTGATGAGATTAACACAGGGGGAGAAGGAAGACGTGTGACTCAAGAGATGCTTTCCAACCTCTATTTTGTGATTCTACAGTAAAGATTCTCTGTAGTTTTGTCTAATAGCAGGTTCCAAATTTATAAAGGGGCTGGATCACTATTCCAGCAGGACTCTAAGGACAAGGCATTTATTTTTCTTCCTTATCATGTGTTTTTTTTCCTCAAAGAATTCTACTTTATCCTGAGTGTCACCCCAATCATTGTGCACATTGAGCAGAGGGAGAACATTAACAATAAATGTTGGCTGAAATGGACTCACGCAAGAGGAGGAAATACTTCCTATATTTGTCCCACATTTGGAGAAAGTGAAAGAATCACTCTCCTCCAAGGACGGATGAGGACCAAATGTTCAAAAAGAAGCAAAAAGAAAAACAACATCTTAATTAAACATGATTCGTGTGGTGACACTGTGAAAGGGCAGTATTGTTTCTCGGGAGATACTCTATTGTGATGAGGGCTACAGTGGCCCCAAGGATAAGCCATACCTTAGACCACCTACGCCAGGCACATTTGCTTGGTGTGTTTTACAGGCCCCGGTCAGCGTTAGAACTCTCCCACTCTCACTTTAGTGCCAGAAAAGCATGTGGTTAGACTGTCTGGCCAAGAGGATGGATTTGAGATCATGGTGTAGGAACCATGCCATCCTTGAGATCTGAGTCCAGGGACTTGGCTGTTTTTGTAACACTGCTAATGACAGAGAATGGCATTAGTTAGGCACACAAGACATTGAATCTGCACATATAAACATGGGTAACAGCATTCTTTTAAAAAAGCTGTACACTGTGGTGTGTTCAAAAGTCTGACATTAATCAGCTCAACATTATGCCAGAACAAGAGCGTACTTTACAAAAGGAATTGGTCTTTTATACAGTGTGGGTCTTCTGGGAAAGGGTATAACAGGATGGGAGGTGCTTTTTAAGAGTGAACATTTTTTTCTCTGTCTACCATTTATCTTGCTATTTCTGCAGAAAATACAAAACAACTGAATCACAATAAGATTTTTTTTTTTTACCATGGCTGCTGAAATATCCTAAAATTTAAATGAAGAAATTTGGAATTCAGGTATTATGAAAAGGATAGAAAGAAAGAGAAGGATTGGAGAGAAGGCAGCTATTGTCCCAATCCTATTAATTTCAGAGGCAAGAGAAAGACACACTCTCCCCACCCCTACCCAAATCACTAATCAGAGCCATTTTGGGGACACTAGTGGCTTTTATAAATCTCAAACCTATAAAATAAAATTTCAGTTTCCACGTCCTTAAAATAAAATTTGTTTTGTTAGGTGTATCAAGCCAAACTCTTGTGTGTTAAGTTTCCTTCTTTATTCTAGTCCTTGTTTATGGCGAACAGATTTAATGCTTCTAGTATTTTCCCAAATAGAGACTCAACATCGTTTGGTGAATATGTTAACAAATTAAAAAAAGATTTTGTTAGGAGTCAGAAAAATAAATATTACATTTTATTTTTGTTCGCATTTTCAGAAGGGTTTTACTCCCCTGCATGTGGCAGCCAAGTATGGAAGCCTGGATGTGGCAAAACTTCTTTTGCAACGCCGTGCTGCTGCAGATTCTGCAGGGAAGGTAAAGGATTTTACTAATACATGACAGTTACGTAAATCAGTCGGGTTGGAAGCTTTGGAGATTTGTACTTCAAGATATTTTTCTCACTCTTCTGAAAACAATATGAAGGCAACTAATGAAACTATGCCAAATAGACACAATGGGGATATCTGTCGGTGACCTGTCCTCGTACACAGTAGTTTAGAAGGCATTTAGAGCTGTGCCTCCCACATATGTTCTTGTCACAACAGAGCCCAGAACTTCTCTAAGTTTAGAAGAATCCTTGCAACGTGAATGTAGTAATTCTTGCATAGCATTTCAGACTTCAAATATTTATGGTGGATCTCCAGATAACCTGTGCTAACTTACACTCCACCAAACATTTTCAGTTTTAGCTAAGTTTCTAATATGAAAATCATGAGATATTTATTTGATTTGTTATTGACCATATTAATTAATTAACATGGAATTAATCTATACCACTTTCCATGCATTTTGGTAGCTTCAGGGCAGCTCACGCTAATTTATTAATGCTGAATTTAAACACGCCCTTTACAGAACGGCCTTACCCCGCTCCATGTTGCTGCTCATTATGACAACCAGAAGGTGGCACTGCTGTTACTGGAGAAGGGTGCTTCCCCTCATGCCACTGCCAAGGTGAGGACCACAGAAAAGGATTTACAGAGATAGGGTGGAAATGTAATCTCATTGCACATGGGAATTGCTTTTTTATTTTTTTAAATTTTAATTCTGGTATAGTTAATGTACAGTTTGATATTAGTTTCAGGTATACAGTATAGTGATTCAACACTTCCATACATCACCCAGTGCTCATTGTGACAAGTGCCCTTCTTAATCCCCACCACCTGTTTCAACCATCATATTCCACCCCCACCTCCCCTCCCCTCCTGACCCAGTGTGTTCTCTATAGTTAAGAGTTTGTTTCTTGGTTTCTCTCTCTCTCTTTTTTCCCTTTGCTCGGTTGTTTTGTTTCTTAAATTCCACATATGAGTGAAATCATATGGTATTTGTCTTTCTCTCCCCCCATGTTGTTGCAGGGTATTGTTCTTTAAACACATGGTATGGTATAACTGCAAATAGTCCTAGCGATTGTAGCTTTTGGTATTGACTATTTTTTTTTATTTCTACCAGCTACTTCCACAAAGCCTTTTAAGATTTTTTTAAAAGTCAGCATAGATTAAGGGGATGTGCCTATGAATACTAGAGATGACTCTTATTGCCAAGACTCAGTGTTTTAGAGACTAAAGTTTTGAATTTTGAGAAATGAAACATAATAAAAGCAGTACAGGTTTTTCCTTTTCCCCTATAACCAGAATGTTATGATATAACCTTTTTTTTTTTTTTTGCTTATTCCTTTAGACCTCAATTTTTTCATTGTGATATATGAAAGACTGTTTCTCTTTTCTTTAAGTATTTCATCCACATTAACTCTAATATACATCCTTTTGAGTTCCTAGGCTAGGAATTCCTTTTTGATGTATATGTATCACCAATCTCTGAGACTGTGCCAGCTAAGACTTGCACCTATGCACAGGGCATTTCTCACTGAGTTGCCCCTTTATTACACTGAAAATATACATGAATCTCATAGAATACATAAAGTAATCATTGCATCTTTCATTAATTCATTCGGCAAACATATATTGAGAACATATCAGGATTTATTTTAAAAGTAATTATTGTGTTAGGAAAATATTCATGCTATGTTAAATGACATAATAAAACAACACAACTACCATTTATTTACCAAATACTGTGCCCACCACTTTGCATGCAATATCTCATTTAATCTCATGATAATGCTGTAAGATTGGTATCATAATAATTTCTGTTTTACAGATAAAGAAGTGAGATTTGAATAGGTTAATCTGTTTATCCAAAGTCACATGACTGATAAGTGATAGAGCTAAGATTTGACCTCAAGTGATTTGACTTTAGAACCAGCACTCTTTTTTTTAATTTATTTATTATTTATTTACATTCTAGTAATCTCTGCACCTAGGCTGGGGCTTGAACTCACAACCCTGAGATCAAGAGTTACATGCTCTTCTGACTGAGCTAGCCAGGTGTCCCTAGAACCAGCACTCTTTTTTTTTTTTTTTAAAGATTTTATTTATTTATTTGACAGAGAGAGAGAGACAGCCAGCGAGAGAGGGAACACAGGCAGGGGGAGTGGGAGAGGAAGAAGCAGCCTCCCAGCGGAGGAGCCTGATGTGGGGCTTGATCTCAGGATCCTGGGATCACGCCCTGAGCCAAAGGCAGAAGCTTAAAGACTGAGCCACCTAGACACCCCTAGAACCAGCACTCTTAACCACTAAGTCCACTGTGTCCCAAAATAGTGGGGAGAGAATTATTCAACTTCTATTATATAAATATGTATATATGTACTCACATGTCTACTTAAGTTACACATATACACATATAATAAAATGGGGTATTCTATATAAAAAGTATACGCTGCATAATACCATATATTTTGTATATAAGTATACTATATATAATATTATAAATATACATAACTTTATACACATACCTACATATGCATATACATACATTCATTTATACATATACATATACATGCATATCTTATTGGTACAGAGACACACTAACAAAATATTTAAACTATCAAAAGAGGAGGGCAAATATTTATAATTATGCATATCATTCTTATTCCTTTATACCCTTCTCTCAGTAGTCTCATCATTATCATTTATTTGATGTCTTTTTTCCTACTAGATGATAAACTACTTGAGGACAGTAATCATGTCATATTCATCTACATATCCCTGAATTATCTCATACTGTACTATGTGGATTCTCAATAACTTTAAATGAAAGAATGAAGACTAAGCAACTATTTCATTATGTTGTCTTTACCTTCATTATATCACAGTTCATGGCAAAGCCACTGTTTTTTATTTCTATTACACGTTGTTCATGGGAAATTCTACCAGACTTGAAAAAGGAAAGGAGACAATATAGGTTCCAGACTAACATTTGTTCTAGAGGTCTGTTTGCTTGTTTGTTTTTTCTTTTAACTAAGTATAGGGTTTAAAGTTTGGCTCTTATAAACAAAGTATGAATTCCTCTGGTCCTCTCCACAAACTGCCTCATAAAACTAGTAGCCTCATATTTCTATTTTTGAGCCCACAGTTTGTAGAGACAAGCGGAAGATCTAGGATTTGAATTTGCCACAGGATTAATATAAGAGAATTTTTTTGCTTAATATATTTTCCACTAGAATGCAACCCCTCAAAGACAGGGATTGTGTCTTGCCCACCGTTGTATCCCCATACCTAGCACACTGCCTGGCACATGCTTGCAACTTACTAAATAGCTATTGAATGAATAAAAAGCACAATCCACCCAGAAGCATAATAGCAGGAGTGTTATAGCAAGATCATAGAAGGAAGTCCATCTTATTCTGTACTACTGAAACTGTGTCTGAAGTATAGCATTCAGTTCCAGGTCGCACAATTTGGGAGTACTACTGACAAACTAGAATCAGTCTAGAAGAGGTCATGGAGAGGTCTCGCAATGGGGATTTTTATCAGGAACAGTTGAATGATTGGGGAAGTTTAACCTGGGAAAAAAGACTAAAGGCAGATGTGAAAACCATCTCCAGGTATTTGAAGGACCTGGCTTATTTTATGTTGCTCTGCAGGAAAGAACCAATATTGTAAGAAGGAGATGTTAAGCTTCGGGGCTTTTGTGTCTATACCTGTCGTACAGTAGAATGGGTGCCTTGTGATATTAGTGGTAAAGATTTGGGTGTTGTTGGATGGGAACTTGTAATGGGTAAGAATTTGGATTTATCATAAACTCACTTTTTAACTTTTTTGTTGATTAAGAGATGCTATTTCCTTTGGAGATATATATTAGGGCAAGTGCTAAGCTTACCAGGTATATTTGTTTTATTTTTTTCTAGAATGGCTATACTCCTTTACATATTGCTGCCAAGAAGAATCAAATGCAGATAGCTTCCACACTCCTGAACTATGGAGCAGAGACTAACATTGTAACAAAACAAGGAGTAACTCCACTCCACCTGGCCTCACAAGAGGGGCACACAGATATGGTCACGTTGCTTCTGGATAAGGGAGCCAATATCCACATGTCAACCAAGGTATGGTTTTTGCCTCTTGTTTTAGCCAAGAGTCACTCAGATAAATGTAAACAGATTTATAATCAAAGATAACTTGGAACAAAAAGAGGGGATGTATTAAAAGGGAACAGAGATTACTTACAGAATTCAAGGACAGTAACATTCAAGCCTTATGAGGAAAAAAACCACAAGGAAGCAAGAAGCAGACTCCCTCTGACTGTATGGCTGCATTTTTGAATCTTGACTTTTCCCTCCAAGTTAGTTTCATTTACCTCCCTCTGCAGATCTACTTTCTCTGTTTCTCTGTGTATGTGACCAAAGTGGTGACCCTATAGCTCCCAAGAGTTACCATCACTGCAGTTCAAGCAGTCCCTCCAGATTGCCAGAGTACCTGCTGGTCTTATTTCCCAGTTTCAGATGGAGAGAGGGAGAGTGAGAGAGAGATACAGAGAGAGAGGTGACAGTTCATCTGGGCTCTGGCCCAAACAACTGCTTCTAAGCTGTTGGTCCATGGCCACTACCCAACCGTTCTCTAGCCTGGCTGAGCAGCGGAGGCACCTGGGGGGCTGGGGAAGGGGCTTATCCAGGGAACTCAGTAAAATATAGATTTCTGAGCCAACTTTAGCTTAGTTTGGGCCGTTGTGGTGGTGGTGGCCAGAGAATCAGTGTTTTTAAGAAAGAACCTCAGTCATTTCGGCCTTTGTGGGCAAGCATATTAACTATAATAGAGTAAGAGTCAGGAATAGAGGAGGGAAAGACATTATTCAAATACGGAAATATTTGAATTTTTACAAGTACATGTCTATTTATACATCACCCTCTTTCTCTACATATATATCTGTATTTCTACCTACCTACCTACCTACCTATTTAATCTATCTTACACTTATATATACTCCACTGGAGTCAGCTCCTGAGAAACTAAAAATTGAAACCTATATTTATAAGTTAGCTCATCATTTAATCTCTTAATGCTTTTTGTAACACAAGGTATAGGCTTAGTGGAAGTTAAGTTTCTTTGGATTTTCCACAAATACACAAGTACTATGTTTTCTATATCTCACTGTTGAACTAATTAGTGCTTTTGGAAACTCAGCTGTAAATTGGTCTTAATAATGTTTATCAATAGGTTATATAGCATTATTTCCTTTAGAAATAGTCATGAAAAATCAGGTTGTCTTGAATGCCTCTAGAGTCCTGTTCTGTGTCTTTATCACTTAGAGTATTCCAGTAAATCCCTTGCCCTTATATACTTCTTTGTTCTCTATCAAAAGTCCTCACAGATTCTTTTTTTTTTTAAGTATAGAGAGAGCTAATTATAGAGTTATTCCTCCAAAAGATATTTGCATTTTAACAGAAATGAACATGGTGAAGCCTTATGGTGAAATTCAATGTCTCAGCTGTCATTAAAGTCTGGGGCATGGATTTCCTTGTGGCCATTGAAATCATGCCATTCAGGTGGTCGTTTCCCCTACTGGGGATGTTCTCGCTGTGAGACCAATTGTGGAGTACTTCATTTAACATCAGTATATGAAGGGGGCAGATAGTGTTTATTGCCCATTAAAAACAATTCTTCATTTGAAAATAAACATAAGAAATCCATAAACAAATCCAGGAAAATTTTGAGTAGACTGAAATTCTAGGCATTTCATGAAACTGATCATGTAATGCTTCTGATAGTGCTGTTTTTAAATTTATTTTAAAAACTCCTATTTTTAATTTATATTCATATCTGGAATCATTTAATTATGTCCTCCCTAATGGTATTCTTCTAAACATATTACTTTCTCTGAGAGGGTTTTAGCAGTCAATCAGCAAATATTCAATGAATATTTTTGATTTGCATACTGTGCAGTGAAGAAATAGATTCAAATTTGGACCACAAAGTAATTATGTTATCTTTATAACAATGATTTCAATATTAGATTTGGGTGCTGTCCTAAAAAGAGGTATGATGTATTTGTCACTAGATTAAATCACCATGTAATAATAAAAACCAGTTGTGGAGTCCTCTAGTTCATCTTAAGAAATAAATTCCTTTTTTTGAAAAGAAGTCCTTCAACATCTTCTATTTTCTTGATTTATTAGAAAAGTTTTCATAATCTGATTTAGGTATGAAAATTTATCATAATAAATTGTAGAGGATTTTCGTACTGGCCATTAGTTTGCAATCTTATATTACAGAAAACCCATTCTTCAAATAGTGTAGAAAACAGCACATGTATTTGACACCCCATTGAAAATGTCTTCGAGTTATTTGATGATCATTTCCTTTAATAGTCACTTCAGTAACATTTTTAAAAGGCCAATTGTCTCCATAAAGAGAAATAATTTTATGTTTGCTATTTTCATATGAAGACAACCAGAATGAGGAAGACACTTCTGTTTTGTCCCAATATTCATATTGTTTATACTTTAGGACTAGATAGTATTTGTTTAGAAGTGAGGACATTTTAATGAGAAAGGGTATATCTTCAATCTCATCCTGATGGTTTATGAAACTCAAAGCTGAGCTCAGCCAGAACTGTAAGGATTAAAAAACCCCAAGCCCTCAAATAAAAAAAAACCTTCTCTCTAGTTGGAGAATGTTTTTCCCTCTGTACATATCACGTATGTTTTTTAAAGATCAGAGGACTTGTCCATTCTAGAGATCATGAATTTTGAAGAACCTGGCTGACTGTGGAAAAGCAGATCTGCAAAGCCATGGTCAGGGGAGCTGGTAGAATCTAACTGAACATGAATTTGGAGAGCGGGGATGGGGGACTTGCCAACTTGGAGCGTAAGTGAGCTAACTCAGTGTACAGCTGCAGGATGCACAGGGAAGGATGAATATACTAAGTATTTGAGCAGTAGCAGGGGGACAGAAACAGGATATGAATATACTGGTAGCTAGAATATAGGGCAGAAATATTTGTTCACTGATATATTCAAATACCTAGAATACTTCCTGGCATATATGAAAGGTACTCAGAAAACACCTGTTAAATCACAAATGATTTAGGTTTTAAAGATACTCTTTCAATTTCAGTTTTGTGTGCTGGAAGCCACTTGCACATGTAGTGAGGCTGCTAGATTGTGGCATTGACTGAAGAAAGCACTCTTCCCCTCTCCTTTCTCCATGCTTTCACCTTGTATTAGTTCTTAACTGTATTTGAATTGCATATACAATTAATCAGAATATTTACTTGATGTATCAATGCCAAACATTTTATATAATACTGGCCAGTTTATGGTGCTATATATAAATGATGGGGTCACTTTTATTTAGCTTTTAGAGGAACCCCCCAAATAGTATACTAACCTTGAGTACTGGCGAGAACTATTCTGAACTCATTTCCTGTAACTCTGTACATTTTTTACCTTGATATGATATTTTATTGATGAAGATATAGATTATTGCTATGGTTAAAAAGTAGAAGTAGTAGTTGGTTGATTAATTATTTAAGGGAATAAACAGACTCAGCAGGAGGCACAGATGGATTTGAAATGAATGTTGTTTGGAAGCTTATTAGCCGAGTTATTTTAAAGTCTCACATCATAATAGAAGTACCCAAATAAAATGTAATCTGTTGAAAGTGTTGATTAACTTAGAGAGTATGTCTTAGAAAGACATATTAACTTGGAGGGTTTGTTTTAGAGATCAAAAGTTGCAGGTTCTGGGGCTATGAGTTTTCCAGGATTTTTTCAAGAATGATATTATAGAAGATGAAACATACTTTCTTCTTCAAATGTACCCATTTGTTTCCATTCTCTCTACAGAGTGGACTCACGTCTTTACACCTTGCAGCCCAGGAAGATAAAGTGAATGTTGCTGACATTCTTACTAAGCATGGGGCTGACCAGGATGCTCACACGAAGGTAAAGTGAATCACTTTCAATATTGTGACAGGTTCTGACTTGGATGACTACCAGTAGCTCGCATTCAGGTCCCCCCAGTCCAAGCACCCTTCCTCAAAAGTCCATTCTGAATTATGATTCTCTTTGACTCACAAATCTATAATGGTTCTCCATTTTTGCTGGAATCAAGTCCAAATGGAGATCATGATATCAGGACCCTTTATAAAAGGATTCTAATTTCGCTGGCTTAAGTCAGCCTCTCTCCCTTATCGCTCTGCCAGTCCAGATGACTCTTTTCTTCTTGGATTTGCTGGCCTCCAACCCCTGGTCTTGAAACAGCTTTTCCTTCTCTATGCCATTAAAATTTTCAAGCCCACCTAAGCTACATTTTCATGCATCTCCTCCAGATCCTCTCATCAGACTTGGTTTTTCTTCTCTACTTTCAGATCCAATAATCTGTGTCTCTCTCTTAGCTCTTTGTCAGATGAAGTCACACACATGTCTGATTTCCTTTGCTGTCGTTAAGTTCCTTGTGCTCAGGGATCTGCTTCTGTCCATATTTGTATCCACAGGAAGTGTAAATAATTTGCTCAGTAATATTTATACAATGGAATAAAATTTTTACCCTTCGTACCATTACTGACATTCTACCTAATCCCTCTCCCTCTGAGTATTAACCGCTAGAGTATGTATGCATTTCTTTATTTATATATTTATGTATTTGTTACAGCTTGGTTACACTCCTTTAATTGTGGCCTGTCACTATGGAAATGTGAAAATGGTCAACTTTCTTCTGAAGCAGGGTGCAAATGTCAATGCAAAAACCAAGGTAAATAAAATACGTGTGCTCATTTTCCTATTCTGTAAGCAAGGAGGTTGAGCCATATGAATACGTCACTAGCTCACCATAGCTACAAATGTATTTTTTTTTTCTTTTTAGTTCTTCTAAAGTGATTTTGAATGAGCAGTATAGTTGTTTGAGACTTTTCATTCTCAGAACCTTTGACAGCCATGTGGGTTAGCTTCAGAACTTTTATTATAGAGCTAAAGTAGCTCATGTCCAGTTAACAATTTACCACAGAAAAACAGAAGCCTGCTAGATAGAACACTTTGATATTCTGGCCAATTCTTTATGTTATCTCAAGTTCTTGGTCCCGCTTCCTGAAACCCCCTCCTTCTGCATGAGGAAATACAGATAGGCAGCCTGGACTGTGTGCTTTTCATTTTAAAGAATTTATTTATTTATTTGAGAGAGAGAGAGAGCGTGCGTGAACAAGCAAGCATGTGAGTGTGGGGAGGGGCAGAAAGAGAGAGGGAGAATTTCAAGCAGACACCCGATGAGTGAGGAGCCCAATGTGGGGCTCAATCCTAGGACCCTGAGGTCATGACCTGAGCCGAAATCAAGAGTCTGGTGTTCAACTGACTGAGCCACCCAGGTGCCCCTCATTTTTAAAATTTTTAAGCTAATCTTCATTAAGTGCGTGCTGGGAGTCATAGATACATCATATATGACTTACATATATTAAATCACTTAATCCTTAAATAACCTCATAGATGCAATTGCTATCTCTATGTTACATAGTGAATTTAAATAACTTACCTAAGGCAACAAAGTATTAGTTGGAAGAATTGGAATTCAAACCCAGACAATCTGCCTCAGGGCCAAAGCTCTTAACTGTTGCATACTGCTCTAACTTCCATATCGTCACTCACTATACCTCAACTCACTATATCTGAAATCTCATCAATTGTCATTCAGTCTCCTATCTGGCATTTTGTCCATGCTAACAGATTCTGTAGCTTCCTTCTCCTGTGGAATTCTCTGATCTAGTCATCCTTTGCCATGATTTTGAGCTTCTATGTGACCTGATGTAAGCCACCATATGACTACTTCTTAACTTCCCTACAACTTAACTAGCCTATTAATGCTTCCCTTTCTCCCAACTAAATATTTTCCTATTTTACTCATAGTCTTTTCCTCTCCTAAGATGCTCTCTTTTACTTATTTAAATCTTATCTATCCTTAAACTACAACCTTTATAATGCTTTCTCATACTACTTGAACATTTTGATTACTATGTCCTATGAATAACAATAGTGCTTTCTTTTTAAATGCACATGTAAAACATGTTTATTATGAGTACATACTTTTAAATCTTTGTGTTTTTATTGGTGATGCATTATAAAAGATGTAGTATGTTCTAATCACCTCCTCTTGACCCCTGACGGAAGGATCCCTCCCTCTAAATATAGAGGAGACAGCTGAACACAGGACACCCAATATCATATAACATTTAAATCCATTTTCTTTCATTTAAAAAATGTTTTTTAACCTGTGATACCTTTCACTCATTTCTCCCAACTCCCCACCCTTGCCTTTAGCAACCATCAATCTGTTCTCTGTATCTGTGAGTTCGGATTTTGTTTTGTTTTGTTTAGATTCCACACATCAGTGAGATCATGCAGTACTTGTGTTTCTCCTACTTATCTCACTTAGCACGCTGCTCTCCAGGCACGCTGCCCTCCAGGTCCATGCATGTTGTCCCAAATGGCAAGATTTCATTCCTTTTTATGGCTGAATATTATATTGTGAGGGGGTATGTGTGTGTGTATGCAATTTTCTTTATTTCTTTATTTGTTCGTCCATTGACAGACACTTAGGTTGCTGCATATCTTGGCTATTATAAATAATGCTGCAAGGAACATGATAGTGCAAAAATCTTTTTGAGTTAGTGTTTTTGTTTTCTTGATAAATATCCAGAAGTGGGATTGCTGAACCATATGGTAATCCTATTTTTAATTTTTTGAGGAACCTCCATACTGTTTTCCATAGTGGCTGTACCAGTTTACATCCCCACCATTCCCACCAGCTCTGTTACATTTGGAATATCACATGGTAATGCTTAGTGAGGCAATGATGTGTGAGGTCTGGGTTGGAAGTTGTCAAGGATAATGCAGAGCTGTCTTGATCCCCAATGTTTTTACCCAGTGGCAACTGAAGGGTCCTATTCAGCAAAGCAAGGTTGGAACATGATACCACACTTCAGTGCACTCAAATTGTTTCAAGGGAAAGAGAAACGAATAATACAACTGCTGCTACTATGCATAATATAACTTGCAGTTCCAGGTTCCTTGGTCCAAAGAAATATGTAATTATGTTTATTTATTTTTTTTAAGTTTGTATATCAGAAATTCTTAATGCAGCTATGTGGGTGGGCTCAACTAAATTAGTGTGAGTTTTCAAAGTCATCATTCAAAATGCTAATAATTAGAAACAAGAAGTTTTGGAAGTCAGTCTTTTTATATTCTCTTAGAAGCAGAAACAAAATCTTGTCTGTATATCACCATATTTACAAGTGAATTAAAAAGTTATTTTTAAAATTATAAATAATACTATTGATGTTCAAGCTTCAAAACTTTTTTTTTTTTTAAAGATTTTATTTATTTATTTGACAGAGACAGCCAGCGAGAGAGGGAACACAAGCAGGGGGAGTGGGAGAGGAAGAAGCAGGCTCCCAGAGGAGGAGCCTGATGTGGGGCTCGATCCCAGAACGCTGGGATCACGCCCTGAGCCGAAGGCAGACGCTTAATGACTGCACCACCCAGGCACCCCCAAGATTCAAAACTTCTAATCGGACCCTAGCAAGAATAGCTGCCGCCTAGGTTCTGGGCAGTTCTTGAGTTCTCATGAAATTGTGCTTTGAGCTTATTTAAGAGCCCTAACAGGAATTCTCAGGCATCAGTACTCAACACCATTTTTTGCTGAGTCAGATCACACATAAGCATACAGGAAAGACCTTACTGTTGGAATCCAGGTCTTCTCCTGGAAGGAATAAATGGAGCTATGCAATGAGACTGTGGAGGAACTTGAAAACAGTTACCATATTTTTTTTTGTTAAGTGCATGGTTGTTGAAATATTTACAAGCCAGACATATTGTCTAGATAACATCATTTTACCTACCTGGGGTTTGATGTGCATTCAAATAGACATTTGGTTGAGAGAAAAAAAAATCTCATTTTAACTTTTGGGTTTTTTTTTTTTTAAGTGACCTCTGTAGATTTTACTTGCTTTTAGATGTAAATATATCTTTTAATATGTCTTCAGGGGAGTGGATAGATACATAATCAAAAGATGTTTTTTAATATAATATTTAGAATTTTTTTCACACAGAATGGCATTTTTGGAAAAGGATTTGTGTTTTCTGCCTCGCATCTCGTGTAACTATGGTTACTAAAAATTTGTTTTGTTGCTATGAAAATGTAAACATATGTATTGCCTTTAGTCCTCAAACATTCATGATCTGGTATAAAAATCTAGAAAAGTGAACTTGTTTTATGAGACTATTAGTTGTTTAAAATTAAAATGAAATCCTACGAACATCAGCTTGAGGTAAACTAGATTTGGTTAATTATATAATTAATTTGCAAAGAATGTTTAGAACATCAGCACGTAAAAGAAAATTTTCTCTAGGGGCGCCTGGGTGGCTTAGTCGTTAAGCATCTGCCTTTGGCTCAGGTCGTGATCCCAGGGTCCTGGGATCGAGCCCGCATTGGGCTCGCTGCTCAGCGGGAAGCCTCCTTCTCCCTCTCCCACTCCTTCTGCTAGTGTTCCCTCTCTCACTGTATCTCTCTCTGTCAAATAAATAAAATCTTAAAAAATTTTTTTTCTTTATAAAATATACTGCAAAGATCATAGACCTCTTCAATGAGAAAGGAAAAAAGTGAAATGTTTGTCAGCATTTTCATAAAACTTTAAATTAAAGTTTCATGGACAGCATATATAATCCTTCACCAGACTTGAAATCTTGGCTATTCCCATTTTGTAAATGAGGAAATGGAGGGTTTGAGGGGTTTAGGACCATGCTACGTAGAACTGGGTCTAGAGCTCCTATGAGATTGGGTCTAAGTCTGTGGATAAGCTGCAACTGAATGTTGGCGAAAAAGTTTTTGAGTTGCTCCAGACTTCCCTAGCAAGTATACTCATGCACCAGAGGCTTCAGGTAAAGGTTCAATTAAATCAGGCCCGGGAGACACTTTCCTGGACACTGTGTGCATTGACGACTCAGTAAATTGTGAGCTCCTGGGGGAAGAAGTCCACTCTGGCATTATTAATTTACATAAGCATGGGGTCTCCTATCTAGGATATAGCATGTGGTTAGTAAATGCTTGCCGAATGAATTAACTTGGTTGATACTGAAGAAGTGAAGAAGTTTCATTGGTAATATTTGTAAACACAATGGAGAAGAAGAATTTTCAGGGAAAAAAAATACCACTTACTCTATGCTTCTCAAATGTCCATGGATTACCTCATTTGAGAGCAGAATCCCTGCAATAGCTATAAGTTTCTCAGAGCCCCTGTAATTGGCTTATATTTCCAAGTTTCCTGGGGTGATGCCATGGGAGGGATATATAGCAAACCCGGCTGAGCTGATGATGTTCCAGACTGAAGGACACACAGACTGATAGACTCTAAAAAATACAGGGACATCCCTGTGGATGGAAAGGCCACAGCAAAAGCACAGAAGGAATCATGTGGCACCTTGTGTATACAGACAGATACTTTATGTAAACAGGGGTAGCAAAAATGCATGCTGGTCATGAGGTACCACTGACACTAGATAAGGGACACAGACTCCTACAAGTTTGTGGTATGAATGGGCTTACTCAGAACTTAGAACCCAGACAATGGATAAAATTTTACAGGGTGAGGCAGGTAGATAATAAAAAAAGTAGTCTGATACCCATTGGCTATCATGATCTATACAGGTTCTGAAACTAGAATGATTGCAAAGAAATTACTTAACTGTTATTTTCCATTCCATCATCTCTGAAACAGGAAGAAAACATTTATTCAATCACTTATTCATTCACTCAGCCACTCGTGATTTATGAGACACCTCCTATATACCAAGCAGCCTCATTTTTAGGATGACAATAAAGATTAAAAGACAACTACAAGGTCTGGCATCTGGCACACAATAACTGTTCAATGAATGATATTAGTGTTTTGTTTGCCTCCAAGGATTCCAATGCTCTTTGTTTAACTCAGGTGACTATACAGCCAATCTGTACCGTACCTGCCACCCATCAGAGTTCTGAGCAAGACTGGCTTCACACTAACCTTGGTAGCAATTCCGCACAAATCACGGATTACAGAGCTTTCATCTGTGTGGAAGTTTAGACCAGAATGTGAAAAAGAACTTCATCTTTAAAGTCATTTTTAATTGAGAGTCAGCCACTCATGATCCATGAAATCTTGCATTCTCTAAGCATGCCTTTCTTTGACCAAAGGTGCTCTCTGAAAGGAAGATAAGATTTAGATTTACCTCCATTGATTTAGAATCCCTAGAGCTGGTGCAAAGGTTAATTATTAGAAAATCGTGACAAACAAGCAGTGGTTGTATTACCCTCTGCAGCTTTCTTTTTCCCTAGGGAAGAAATCGTTGTGATAACGCTCTTTTGTCAGTATAAATCTCTCAGCATACCCATTTTTAATGCTAATTCGTTAAAATACAATAATAGCTATAATTTAGAGTTAGTCTATTTCATAAGCTAGTCGCTGCGCTTCGTTTAGCGGACCATAAGGTGAGAGGGAGGGTTTGTTGCTGAGAAATGGGTTGGTGGGGATAGCGAGCTCCAAATAAACAGCATCCTTGACAGTTTTGTTGTAAATAAGACTAAGAAATTCAACATGAAGGCTAACCTAGTTTTCTTTCTCCCGCTGCAAATCTGTGCTGCGTCCATGGCCACCGTCACCTACAGAACGGCTACACGCCTTTGCACCAGGCCGCCCAGCAGGGCCACACGCACATCATCAACGTCCTGCTGCAGCACGGGGCCAAGCCCAACGCCACCACCGCGGTAAGCCAGGCGCCCGCCGCCCCGCACCACGCTGCTGGTGCTGCTTCCGCCTCCTCGCCCGGCCCGGCGGCCCCTTGTCTGAGCCGGGTTCAGACACATCCCCCTTCGATAAGCCCCCGCACTCTGGAAAGCCCGGGATTTCTGGAAAGCCTTCCCAGAAGACTTTCCAGAAATCAGCGTGACTTCTCCGGCAGCGCTTCCCGGGGAGGGAGAGCGGGGGGCCCGACTCAGCCAGTGTCTCTCGGGAGAGTGGGGCCCAGCGCTTAGGCGGCTGGAACGTGCTCTGCTTACAGCTGGGGCTCAGATGTGAGCGCGAGTCCACCCCTCCCGCCCGGCCTTTCTTAAGGGAGCCGGGTTTGCGAGGCTGCTGGCTTAGACAAAGCTCTTCGGGATGTGGAGCCATTGAAATGTAAACTAAGCGATGCAATTAAACAAACCGGGATCCCCAGAGGCCTGCGCTGGAGCCGGAGCTGCTGGCTTGCGTTATTTTGCTGCACTGGGAGCTCCTGCACAGCTGTGGCTAAGTATGGGACTGAGTTCCCTGCGGTAACATCTTACCTGCAGCAGATGACCTGACCTCTGATGAGGAGTAACAGTACTCGGTACTGGCTAATAATTTTTGGAGGCAGCATCCTCAGTTCAAGAGGTACTTTCCTAAACACAGTGGAATATTTGTAGAGATGTTTGACAACCTCAGGGTTAAAGCGTCAAGTGCTTCTTATTAGAAGAGCAGGCAGATGCAGCTTGTTGTGTTACCATGGTGACCCGGGCTATAGTCTAAAGAAGTTACAAAGAGATTCAGATGTAATGGTAAAAACTAGTGATTTTCCTAAGCTGTGCCTTGTTTTGGAAGGAAATGCTGGCTCATGCGGAGCAGCCGGTGAGCTCATTGGCTCACAGCGCGGTCCTCCCTCTCAGTTCTCACTCTTTCTCTCTTTCACTCTCTTCAGAATGGCAACACCGCCCTGGCGATTGCTAAGCGTCTGGGCTACATCTCCGTGGTCGACACTCTGAAGGTTGTAACGGAGGAGGTTACCACCACCACCACGGTGAGTAGAAGGGGCCCATGGGCTTTGGTTCCACTGTCTTGGCTTTCAAGCCACATACTTTTTCACTTATAAAACGTGTTGAGCTTTTGGTTTGAGACTTCTTTGGGTGAATATATAGTACACCATGGAAGTGTGCAGATGGAAGTGCATTTACACAACTAATATGGGGGTTTTGGCTTCCGTTCGTTAACATAAATCCATATAAAATGTAAACGTAATCGTATAATACTTAGTTCCTTTTTCTCCAGCTGCCTTTTGGGGTGGGGGGTGCTGTTCTGCCCTTTCACTGTAGCTGGGAGTGACACCTCCTGCTGGCAAAGTGGAAGGACACTCCAGGGCAAACTTCTGTTCTTAGCCAGGAGCTCACCCAGCCTCTGGAAAGACCCTGATCCTTCTGATATTGTGCTGATGACTGAGTCAAATGCATTCCCGTGAGAACGGCTCTCATCCTTACTTTCTTCTTAGTTCTGATTATTATTTTTTACTGAAAAAGGAAATTGGTTGTACTTAGTAGGTCAACTGTATCTGTATCATGACAGAGCATATATTTAAAATTTTTTATTTTCGCTGGTTTGAATACGACTGCTGATTCTTTAGGAGGAGCTGGGATCATCGACAGCCTTTGCCAGAGAAACTCCAGGAGAGTGAAAACTACAGGACTAATGAGTCCTAAGGCTCTTGTACCATTCAGCCAGAGTAGAGCTTCAAGGAGGCCTCTCCGTAGGGAGACTCACAGCTGAAAGAGGGAGTGCTGTTCTCTTTGCACGTATTTAACTTATTTTTCTTAAGCATGAACTCTAAGAGCAGCAGCTCTTTAATTTCTCTTTTTAAAATAGAAAAATGGAGCGACAGTAGAACGTTAGATGTTCTTTAGAGACAATAAGATCACAAATCAACATAAAACATCTGAAAGAGGTTCTAGTAAATGCCTTAAGTTAGGAAGGATGTGTATAGAGTTTTAGAACACTTGTTTCTTTTGATAGATATGTGGAAAAGAAAGGAATTTTATTCAGACTGACGCCAAGTCCCTGTTGACATTGAGGCAGATGGAATACAGTTAGTTTGATGTGAAATTTTTAATAGAGTGGAGTATGATTTATTAATGAACTGCGAGACACAGCCTGAATTTAGATGGGAGAGGATCGTACTGCTTGTTTTCTCAAGCAAAATCTTATAAACCTTTGGCTAATACACCACAAAATTTTTTTAAAGATTTAAGGTATGTCTTCAATAAATTATATAGGAGGAAAACAAGTATTGTCACTACCCATCACTACACTTCTGAGTTGCTCTATATGGCTGAATCTTAATGGCTTTTTCTTACTATATGATTTTTTATACCAGGAAAATCTTCATATTAGGGACCTATACATATGTGTCTTTATTTGGCATCTTTGAAACAATGTGCAAATCACAGATAAGTGAAGCCTGTAGTGGCAAGATTGGCCAAGTATATCTGTTCTTAGAAGTCATATTTTCTGTGAACTTTATTAGCTTTTCTGGTTGTCATGTACATACATTTTTATGAAGTGACCACTAGATGGCAAGCTTGCATCTTTTTTGCTGCTTGACCTGCTTTTCTTCATTTCATTAACTAATTCATTCCTTCAATATTTATTGAATATAAAATATGCTCTGAGCTCTATGCTGAGTGCTGAAGAGTCATCAGTGGTGAAAACATTCCCCCCGCCCCCCAGCAGCTTACAGTTTAGTGGGAGCGGAGAATGAGACCTACATCTTGTAAGAAAATAAATTCTTCTTTAACATCAACAAAACTACGGAGCTTACGTGTTCGGTTTCAAAGCGATCTCAGGCTCATAAATATTACTTAGAGTGAATGACTTTAACTATATAGATCTATATTTGAAAAGAGAAGCAATGAGCTTGCTAAATACTATGACCAAACAAGTTCAGAATACCTTTCAGAAATTAGACATGGAGTCCTATCTCTGCCACATCTAGCTTCAGTGGAATACAAAAACCACTTTTAGAGCTGCCTGTGAGCTTTTCTTCTGTTCTGGTAACTATTATTCTCTACCCCGCCCAGCTGAGTATTTCCCCAATAAAAGCCACTATACTTAGAAATCAAGTTTCTAGGTAAAAAGCCAACAAACAAATATAAAACATAATGGCGTGTTTGCTTTTAGTTGGGGTAAGAAGTCATTGCCCACAGTAACTAAACAAGTACCCCCTTTGTCTAAATGGGTGGTTGTATTGGTAACATGTTTTGATGTTGCCCTGTTTTTACTTTCTTCCCTCTCTTAGAATTGATTCTTCTCTTAGAATTGCGAGTTTTATTGTTTTGTGAAATTGAGTTTGGGGTGAAGGATTGAAAATATGAACTTATTCCTGTCTCTTATGTGAGCCTTATCTTACTTTGCACTTCCTCTCTTTGGGAAGAGATTTTCATATAATGATCCTATTAATGGTATTAAAAATGAATATTTAGTGATTACAGATATGGCAGGCATTGAGGGTAGATATAGGACTCAAATTTAGGTTGTCAGATTCTAAAGTCCATGTTCTTAACCACTCTGACATAACTGATCTTGGCTTCACTAAAAGTTAGCTTAGCGTGAATTTTGTGAAAGAGGTGTTTTCACCTAGTTTTCTATTAAAAACAACCTACCTAAATAGTGCTTTTTGTTGATTTCCATGGAGGCATCATATTCAATATTATTTTCTAAAGTGAATTTGGAATTACTCACTGGTGATGGGCCAAGATAGCACACTAGACAATTTAATAATTATATAAAACTAAGAAAATTAAATTAGTTTGATGTTATTACCATTTAAGTGTAACAGTTAAATCACAGTTACACAACTAACATACAAATTTCACATCACTGGATTTATACGATGTGCCTTTGAGCAGCCGTGTGAGTTCTCTTTCATCAAAGAAACTTTCCTGTGCTAATCCTCCTTCCAAAGTTCTTTACCCCAAGTATGAATAAAGTCATTGTGTAGAGAGAAGAGGAAGGCAGCAGTCTGTAAAGGAGAAGCCACTGCTTCAGAAATTTTTGAGACATTTTGGAGTTGTGGTTTGTTTCCTTAACCTTTGCTTTTCTAACTTTACTTTGGGGAACCCAGTAGGGGATATGAGGCAGTTCAGCATTCTCCCAGGATTACAGTCATTGCATGTTTGCCAGAATGGGCATCAGAGTGCGGGGGATGCATGTCTGGCAGCAGAAGCCACCGAGTTCAATCATGTAAGGCAGTTTAGAAGACCGAGATAGGACTCCTCCCTCTACTTATTGATCAGCTGTTGTCGAGTATTTGTATTATTTGCATAATTTTAAAATGATCATTTTTTAAGTTGCATATAATCATTGATATGTAGACCAAAAATTACTAAAATAAAAATGACATCATAAATTGCTGAATAAACTACTAAGATAAAAATGACATTATATTTATATTACCATTTAAACAGTGGGGAAATTTTTGACGGTTAAGAAAATGTAAATATTCAAAGTCCTAAATCTTATCTGATGCTGTAAGTCAGTTAAAATGCAAATCATAGAAATAGCAATGCAGTAAATACACATGAAGTTATTGGACACCTTTTGAAGTGGAGTCAAGATCTTTTCTTTGAATATAGGTCCATTAACTAGAAGGAAGCTCAATGATCATTCTTGCACAAAGAACATCAATATTACATACTATATCCTATAATATCTATATCTTGATAATATTCATCCTGTGTGTGTATATATATGTATACATATATCTTTAAGATTTTTAATTATTTTTTAGAGAGAGAGTGTGCATGAGGGTGGGGAGGGGCAGTGAGAGAGGGAGAGAATCTCAAGCAGACTCCCCACTGAACATGGAGCCTGACGCAAAGCTGGGTCCCAGGACCCTGAGATCATGACCTGAGCTGAAATCGAGAGTTGGACGCTCAACCGACTGAGCCCCCCAGGCACCCCGTATTCATCCTGTGTGTTATCTTAAAGTGACATTATACTGAGTGCAGAACCTTTTTAAACCTTTGACGAACTTTTTTTTCTCATCTGCTTTAATTGTCTCAACCACACCTAATTGAGTAGCAATTATTTTTGGCAACTCACCTTTGTTGAGATTTCCAAACCATTTATATTAGTTTTTGTAGAAAAATATTTACATACTATTTAAATTATTATAGACATTCTATTAACATGTACGATTGGTATAAATAGGTTTGGGAACAAAGCCAGATTTAGCCTGTGGCCCCATGATGGGAGTCACTGTGTGTGGGCATTAGAAGGTGGCATACTAGCCGAGATCGCTCAAGCTGTGGTGACTTGGTGAGCATGTGATACAAAGGAGATGGTTGACAAGGGGTGTGGGCTAAGTGGAGGCCAGGTAAGCACGCTTTTTCTTTTGTGTCAAACAAACCAGATTTTATCTATTTACAAAACAGCAATTTAAGGACTCATGTTTTATTTTTTACCTCTTTCCCACATCGTGGTAAATATTAAAAACTCATTATTAAGCGCTCCGTCTATCCTATCCTATTTATATTGCTGTATTATCTGATTTAATTACATACTATTAAATTTGTGCATAGTACACTACCCATTTTAACTTTAAAGTGGTTTCTAATCTTGACTATAGACTCTTAGGTTCTATAGCAGACGGAGTTGCCCATGACCATTTAATTATATCTTTGTTTTCTATGTACTATTCAGATGCATTTGTATAAAACCATATTTATATTTTGATAATCAAGTTTTCAAAGGACACTCCATTTTAAAGGAAAATATGTATTTATTTCTTATAACATTACTCATGAGTAGGAAGACTTAATTATCATCCATTCAACAAATATTTATAGATGGCCTTCTAAAGGCCAAGTACTACATCATGAGCAAATGCATACTGTACTTACTACATTGCATGTAGAGGGCATTTTTACTATCTGTGCAGAAAAATATCTGTGACCAGTGTGGTCACTATGTGTTACTTTTTCTGTTGCCACATATATTTTGCTGGTAATAACTGATAGTATTGAATGACCAAACTAAAGCAATGGTATTTCCACTCTGAGAAATTCCAGTCTACTCTTAGAAATTCAAAGAAAATATAGTCCTATTATCAGTGTCCGAAAATATAAACTACGCCAGGCAATATAACTTAATCATTTAAAAAAGTATTTCCATTACTTACTTTCAAATAGAGAAGCATCCTCTTGTGGAATGTTTCCTATGAAGGGCAAATACTCTAGAACATCTCCGTAAAACAAACTTTCTGGTGTAGTCTCACACGGTAGATGTGCCTTCACATTTTTGAATCATTTTATTTACACTGAGAATCTTATAAAAAAGTTTCAGAAAAAGCTTAATAGGTTATCATAGCTTAATAGGCTGTCACTGTCTTTCCTATATATATATTTTTAAAAGATTTTATTTATTTATTCGACAGAGATAGAGACAGCCAGCGAGAGAGGGAACACAAGCAGGGGGAGTGGGAGAGGAAGAAGCAGGCTCATAGCGGAGGAGCCTGATGCGGGGCTTGATCCCATGACACTGGGATCACGCCCTGAGCCGAAGGCAAATGCTTAACCGCTGTGCCACCCAGGCGCCCCTGTCTTTCCTATATTTTAAATGCAAATCACTTTCTGCAATTTATACACTTTTCCAAATGGGTTGCAGTTTGAGCTGCATGATAGATCCCATCTGAGCAACTTTGTCATAGCTGAGCCCCTGGGAGTCTGACTTAATTGTTCTGTGACGGTATCCAAGTGATAGTATTTTAAAATTTTCTCTAATAATTTTAATATGCAGCTAGAGTTGAAAACCATACATACAGAGCATATAAATTTATAAATTAATTACTATTAAAATAATTAAATGAGGGGGCGCCAGGGTTAAGTCGGTTAAGCATCGGACTTGGTTTCGCCTTGGGCCATGATCTCAGGGTTGTGAGATTGAGCCCCGCATCTGGCTCTGTGCTGGATGTGAAGTCTGCTTCAGAGTCTCTCCCTCTCCTCCCGCTCATGTTCTCTCTCTCTCAAATAAATACATTTTAAAAAATAAGCTAAAATTATTAAGTGATCTAAGTCTTAAATTTGCTTAATAAATATTTATTGACCAGCTATTGGTCAGAATTTTGAATGGGTGCTTTTGTCTTTCCTGAAGTTTAATTTGTTTTCAGTGAATAAGACATTATGGAATTATTTAAACATAAGCAACATGCAGGAAAGCTGAATTCAATACTTTAATCTCCAACTGTGCCTTCATCAGGATAACACGAGACTTTCCTTACTTTCTCCGTTTCTTCCCATTCTTTAACTGTTCTGTCATCCCAAAGAAAATCTATTTAGTTGTTATGTGGATTTTAAATATATTTTGCCTAATTTGGTATCGTTGATTTATTCAATATACGTTTGAGGAGCACCTGCTAGATTTCAGGTTCTGTGGAAACAAACCTACTCTTCAACGGCTCACACTCTCACGTGGGAGCAGATAAGGCACAGACCGTTGGGAATGGTGTGGTCTGGTGTTTCCCATATCATAGCACTTTACAGCAGTAGATAATCACAGTGAAACAGATTCATTACGGAGATTGGGGAATGTTTCTCCACGAAAATTACATCTAATATGAGCCAAGAAAAGAGGGAGAAGAATATTTCTGGTAAAGGAAATAATATATGGAAAAACTTGGAGGTGTAAGAGAACGTGACCTGCAAACATGGCCGGAGCATGGAGAGAGGGAGAGGAGGCCTCCCTGCCTCGCCTTACGACATCATCCGGCTCTCCTGAGCCACTTTGTCTTGTTTTCTGAGGACATGGGGAACCACTGAAAGGGCATGTAGTGTCACATTATGATTTCATGAGCCCCTTTTGACACACAGATACAATACCTGTAGATGTGGGTGTATTTTCAAATTAGTTGAATTTCCTCGTAAATCTATTTGAGGTTCTCTACTGCTTTTGGAAAGAAAAAGAAATTGGTGCTATTCAAAACAGTCTGTAATATCTATGTAGCAAAGCTTAGAAACCTAAGACATCCTGTTTACTATTGTATTTTAGTGACTTTAGCTGAAGACTTGACTTATTTTGAGAGATTAGGTTTTTAGAGTTCCCATAACGATGCCAGTCCGTGCACTTACTTCATTTTCAGTGCAGAAACTAGAGATACGAATTTGAGACTTGACTGTCTGTAGGTGATAGTTAAAGTAGTGAGATTTGTTTTTTGTTTCGTTTTGCTTTAAATCACTGTGGTATCCCTGGTGTCTAAAACAGTGCCTGGCATATGGTAGGCACTAAAAATGTTTCTTGAGTACCTGAATGACTGAAAAGTTCAGAGCTTTTCAGTTATAAGATGAATTTTATATTGAATTACAATTATAATAATGGTGTTATGTTAGCCGATATTTATTGAGTGCTAACATATTTCAAGCACTGTTCTTAGAGCTCTTACATATATTATTTCATTTAATCTTCATAACAATTTTATGAAGTAGTAGTAGAATCCCTGTTTTACAGATGAGAATATTGAGGCCCAGAGAAATAAGGGAACTTGTTAAGAAAGGACAGTTTGAATTCGACCCCAGCCAGCCAGTCTCCAGAATCTGGTCTCTTAACCTTACATCGTTTATCAGGAATGGAAGGCAGTGGACTTGGCAGCTCTGGAGTGCCTTTGCGGAAGGCGAATAAGCAACAAGCCAGAACTGTAGACCAACGAAATAGCAAAGGGATGATTGACTCTCTACTCGTGATCCTCTGATCCCAGATGAGATGCATCACATTTTCTGCCCAAATAGTTTCTCTTTCACATTGTGTGCAACTTCTTTTCCATTGGCTTTGTTTTTAATAAATTACATATGTCCATTGCTTCTTTTTAAAGCTTTTCTGGAGATATTACTTACTTCATTTTAGGGAAGCCCTGAAAACATTAATCTGCTTTCTCAATATGACTAATTATTAATGCCATAGGTAAAAAATTTATTTTTCAAATAGGAACTCAAAATAATGAACTTCTTCTTGTACAACTTCACTGGAGTCAATGAGCACTTATATTCAGAAAGAACAAATGGATTTGCATGAAAGAGAATAAGCTTCCAGAACATACATGTGGGAAGATGAAATGCTCAGGAACTGATGGCTTGCTGGTGCTGTCCACTTGAACCTCCTCTGTGATTCTTTTCTCTTTTGTTTGATTTTAACTTGTGTATTAATGATTTTTTTTCCTTTCCAGACTATCACTGAAAAACACAAGCTAAATGTTCCTGAGACGATGACTGAGGTTCTTGATGTTTCTGATGAAGAAGGTAAGACTTTTATTCCGTCTTCATTGTCTTACACAAAGACAGGCAAGCCATCGTTTTTCTCAGGGACTAAGCCAGTACCCTGGGTATGGGTGACAGTCTCTTAATATTTAAAGTCACTTTTTAACCTCTGTTTCAAAATGTCTACTTTTGTCATTTGGAGAAAGAGGATAGTAATTAGTCTGTTTTCAGTGGGTATTATCTTTAATGTCTTACTAAATAACAGAACTGGAAAAGGGGAAAGACACTGGAAATTGGCCATCTGTTAAATCTACCTGATAATACAATTATTAATATATGTTTTAATTATGTTAACATACATTTTTTAAATTAAAATGCCTTAAAGTGAAAGACTTTGAAGTATACTCTATCAATGGTATATTAAGAAATCTCTGTTTCTGATTGGTTCAAATGATCAGAATAAATTTTAAGTCCGGAGGAAAGGAGGCTTAGATAAGGTTAGAAATAGCATGTAAGTCACACTAATTCAGTATAAGAATTTGATTCCCTAAGGCATAAAATATGCTCTGTATAGTTTTAGAGTTGATGAAAAGTATCTAAGGTAGTGGACTGCAAACGTTGAGAAGGCTGTTGCCCTACAAGGAGTACCAGCGACAGCCTGGGGTGGGGATGGGACATTGTGCTGCGGGTCTGTCCCTCCACGAGAGTTTCGGGCTCCCTACCTCTACTTGGGTTAGAGCAGTTGACCTTTCTTAAACAAAAAAATCTGCCAAAAAATCATGAATGCAGCAAATGAGGTATGTAGCCAAATTTCAATAGTACAGCTTTTGGTCAAATGTATATGTTTGAAAAATTATTGCCATGAAGAATAGTACTCGTTAAAACTTGCCACACACTGGAGAAGGTCCAAACACTCCTCACTGCAGGCAAAGAGAAACTCTGCCGAGACTAATCTGAGGGAAAGAGCAGCCAAAACCCAACAGCAGAGTGCACACAGCACACACCACTTTCTGCAGCACCAGCCCTGGACAGTGTATGACCTCTTCCTAATATACCATTACTCTCAGGAGCAGGAAACATAACAGGTTTTCCTAACACACAGAAGACAGAGATCTAGACAAAATGCCAAGATGGAGGGACTCATCTCAAAAGAAAGAACAAGAAGAGGGCACAGCCAGGGGTCTAATCAAAACATTTAAGTAATATGCCTGAACCAGAATTTAAAACAATAATCATAAGCAGACTAGCTTGGCTTGAGAAAAGCAAGGAAGACACCAGGGAGTCCCTCACTGCAGAGATGAAAGAACTAAAAACTGGTCAGGCTGAAAAGAATAGTACTATCCTCAATAATAACTGCTTTTATTGAGAAATAGTAAAAGTAGATTTTTAGGTTCTTCAGGATGTAATCAGAAGGTGAACCTTTACACTGAAGTTTCATTATTTGGAACTAGTTTGTTCACTGATTGGTAATAGGCATTGAGTTATCTCAGCTTTTGTAAGAACTTATGACAAGAACAAGCAAATGTTTGGTCAGTGCATTATTATAAGTAAATTAATAACTGCCAAAGCTAGCATTTCCAAGTATTATAATAATTTTGTGTTCATCCTAATACCTGCCAGCTAATTTTCAGCATTCATATATGCACATCATATTTTGTTTTGTGGGATCATCTTTCTTAACAGCCTTTAAACAGTTTGGTGACAACTTTATTGATGGGGAAGCGCTTAGTGATTCAGGTACCTTTAGAGGAAGTTATTGGAGTGAAAGCTTTGCTTTTAATTTTTCTTAACTGGATAGAAGCTACTTGCTTAATATTTAAATCTGGGTGCCTGGTACTAATCTGTTTCTTTTGAAATAGCATGTGTAATATGGATGGAGTTGTACATATGCGCATGTGAGCGTGTAGATTGTATTAACTTGGAAGCTTAAAGCCATAAATTGCTTATCCTATTAATGATTTTGCTGCTGTTGTTGAGACCTATTAGTATAATGAAATTATCTAATGAGCATTATGTAAATATTTTACCAAAACTTTTCTTCTAATCTCTCTTCTAAGGATACACATTTAGAGAAAAAAAACTATATTCTTTGTAAGTTGACATTTAACTAGCATGAACCTGTTAAAACTAAGTTAGACTGCTTGACTGAATGTACTTCATATCATTCTTGGCTGAAGATAAGTTTTAGATGTGGTTTAAAATATATGAAATTGATAGTTACAATGTGATTTTTGAAGGTAACTAGGAATAAAAATAAAAACCCTTAAAATTATTTAGGAAGAGCTTCGGCATATAGGGAAAAATGAATAATATAAAATATTCTATCTACCAAGAAGGATCCAAAGTACATGTGGTATCACTTGAAGCAAATCTCTTACATGGAAATCTAAATTTATTGATCAATTAGACTGATTATTTAATTTAAAAATAGTGTTTTTTTAAATTTCCTAAATAATGGTTAAATAATTCCAATGCCAATGCATGCAAAGTATTGAGTGAGATTAAAGAAATTCCATTTATATGGAACAGCTTTTTGGGCCTGCTCATTGCCTAATATAAGATCTAGCTATAATATCCTGTATACTTTTATTAAAACTGGTATAGATTAAGAGTTTTTAGTGATAAAAGGTCTTGCTTTGAGAGGAATATTGGCTAATGATCAAGAATATCTTTTATGGCAAGAAAAGAAGCTTTCCTTCTTTTAGACATAGCCAAAAACTTAGTAACATTTTTTTCCCCCAGAAAGAAATTCAAGTTGAATAATTTTTATGTATAGGATATATTTGAGTATTGTGAAGTAACTTTTAGGACAAAGAATGAGTAGAAAGAAATTCTGCTGGTTGACATTGCCAACCCTTTCATGTTTTATGGGCTTAAAATGTTTTCATAGAACCTATCATTCATATGGACAAAGTGCAGCCACATGTATTTAAAGGTATTAGCCAGTTCTTGCTTTGTTTTTTTAATTTTTAAAATTTTTTACAGCTCTTCTGTTTTGATAGTTGTGTACATATCAATACTCAGAAGAATATTCAAGTCAAGTATAGATGTCCTTTCAGGCTACCTTTGTATAGTAACCAGGATATCCACTCGTGAATCCAGTCAACAGATAGTAAAAATGATGTTACTGTGTGTAGAGTTCTATCACTTCTACCACTGGAGAATCAGAGGTGAACACAGGGCAGGCCTTTACAAAACATAGACGGAAAGATAATGTAGAAGTTAAGTATAACAGAAGGCACTATGTCATCCACTTTTCCTGTCTGTCTTGGGAGTTAGAGAAAGAGAGACTTAGCACAAGCCTGCGGACTTGCTGAAACTGAGAGATTAATAGGAAGGTGACACAGGTTTTAGAGAGGGAGAAGGAACAGTATGGGGAGTCCTGAGAGGGGAAAGCGCATGAGAGAGACACAGAGTGGCAGAATAATCTAGTCATTCAGTTTGGCTCACGCATTAAAACATACTGAGCTTCACTGTGAATGTTTGAATTCCTAACTGAAAAGTCTGGGAAATTAGGATATATTAAACATTTTGATTAATGTTTGGAACAAATCTGATTTCCACAAAGATTAAACCAGCAGTGATACACTAAAGGAGTGTATTAGGAAGAAATTGGAAGGAAGCAGATTTGACAGAAAACATTTACTAAACATCTGTAATGCTAGGTGCATTGTCTCATTTAATCCCCATAGCATCCACATGAGATAGGCTATTGATTTCCCCTCATTTTTCTTTCAGGTGAGGAAAGGCTCACTTGAACAGGAGGCGACTAAGACTTAAACACATTAAGTAGTTTGCTCCACAGCACACAGCCATTAAGTGGTGGATGGGGAATGTAAACCCAGTATGCGAGCTGTTATAATAGCTCAGTCATATTATAAATAAGTCCCGATGGAAAACATGGCAAAGAAATGGAAGGAAAAGATAGAATTGGAAATTCAGTCTGAGTGTATTGTACCGTGCAGACGAAAACACAGCTGTAAATGCAATCCTCTATGTCTTCACAGGATCATGAGCTGATCCCTACCTTTGCTGACTCAGCTCCACAGCAGTAAATTATATGGTGGGGCTCAGGGGTGATGACACTTATGTAACTAAAATACCTGTAGAAATGTGACCCATGTGTCCCATATATTCAAAGGTTTGTGCATGGATGGCTTGTACAAACTTCTCCACTGGTTCTCTGGAATGATGGGTACTAATAATAGTCAAGAGAACTCCAGAATGGCTGAGTGTTAATGATGAAGTGATGAAATGCAGAGGAACCATCCATTATCTCCTTTGTCACACTTCTGCTGTGAACACTTGACAGTGGGGCTCCTCACTTCCTCCTCGTATTACATGACAGATTCTGCATCCAACTAGTTCTTTCACTTTTTCATAAATAAGAGTAGAGTTAGTCTTCCCAAATGTTAACAAGGTCACATACTTTTTTTTTTTTTTCTGGAAATAGTTGACTTATATTCAAACCAGATAATAGCTGTGTTTTGGTAAACCAATTTGTAGAATTGATCTTAGATTTTTTTTTCTTCCAGAAATAAACAAAGGGGGGCCCCAACTTATTTGACTCATAAAAACTCTTCTATGTAAAGATTTACCAATTACATAAGAGGAGGGAAGGAGTAGGAACAAGTAAGTCCTACGAGGCTTATAATAAAATGTCTAACCTTGATTTGATCACTATTTAGACACTAACTTTCTTCCTGGACTTTTTGCCGTTGTTCACCATCATGAACACTTACTTTTGCCAAGTTACTTCATGTAGTATTCTCTAAATAAGTAACACATATTACTCTTTCATCCTCCCTGTTTTTATTACTTCTGTGGCTCTTTACACACGAGCCTCTCACCTGAAGAAGCGTCAACCTCTGCCCATTAAAGTTGAATACAAACAAATGATCAGCTCCAGTTCCTTCTCCAGTGATGCCTTCTCCAGCTTCACTGGAATTTCCTAGGAATGTCACAAGAAATTACCACAAACTTGGTGGCTCAAATTTATTCTCTCACAGTTCTGAGAGTGAAAAGTTTATGGCGGGACCATACTAACCTCTGATACTCTAGGGAAGAGTTTCTTGTCTCATCCAGCTTCCAGTGGCTGTCAGCGATCCTTGGCTTGTAGACACATCACTCCAATCTCTGCCTTCATGTGGCATTTTCCTCTGTGTCTCTGTCTAAGAACACGCTCATTGGAGTTATCCAATGTGATCTCATCTCAGTCCTTAACTTAGTTACATCTATAAAAGCCCTGTCTCCAAGTAAGGCCACATCCTCAGGTTCCAAATGGAAGTGAAATCTGGGGGGCGGGGGGGGGGGACACTACTGAACCCACCACACCATCCCTCCCCTGACCTTTTTGGTTCTTAAAGTTGACCAACATCATGCGTTTTGTGTTTGACTGTAGTGTTATCTGTTGATTGCTATTGTTACATCTTGCTTTGTGAGGGAATACTTTTTTGTTGTTTCTTTTTTAATAGATTTATTATTTTTTTAAAGATTTTATTCATTTGAGAGAGAGAGAGAGAGAGCACAAGCAGGGGGAGAGGCAGGGAGAGAGGCAGGGAGAGATGGAGAAGCAGACTCCCCACTGAGCAGGGAGCCCCATGCAGGACTTGATCCCATGACCTGAGCTGAAGGCAGACGCTTAACCCATCTGAGCCACCCAGGTGCCCTGCGAGGGGACACTTTAAAGAAGAAAATATATGTAAGGGCTGTTGGGGGACCCCTTTAACAAACAATTTTAAAAACTTTACTCACGTTTTCCTTAGAGCTATCAGATTTACGAATATTTAAGCACAGTACAATTGTCTTTCTTTATGATATACACATTTAGAAAGATTTTTGCATAAGTGAAATCGAGCTCATATTCCCTTGCTGTGTCGCACTTTCACCATTTTGTATTAATAAAAACAATGGCTAGCAATTAGTATATTCCGGCACCTGGTTACACATTCTTATATGTTATTTAATTCATACAACTACTGTGTGAGATAGATTATTAGTATCATTCCCATTTACTAGTGGTGGAAATTGAGGCTCTGGAAGATTGACAGACCAATAAATAACAATTACAATTTGAATCTAGGTCTATCTGATACTAAAGACTCAACTTTTAATTAATACTCATTGTGCTAAAACTTGATAAAAATCTCATCGTGTCACTGAAGGAGCCATGAAAATATGTTTAATGGTGAGACTTATTATAACCATCAAATGTTAAGTGCATTGACTTTGAGACAAAAACCTAATGGTGAATAAATTACATCTCCATTTACTGGAAGGTCTTTTTTAAAATCTGTCATTAGCTTTAAGTAATTTAGAGAGCTAATAATCCTTTGATATATATACCTGAGATCTTAAGATCGTATATATAGACAAACAGTGAAACGTCAAAGACATTTCCTTCTTACAATTATTTAATGTGATACCTTTATAAATTAATGTTGATTTGGAACAATCATTTGAAACAGATGGGAATAAAATAATAAATATTTAACTTAGTTATAGGAATGAAGTACATTCCTTCAAGTTGTCCTTTGCATAGATCATCAGGCTTAAAGTGTGTGATTAGTGTCTTAAGGAGTCATTAAAAATCGTTTCTCTCAGCTATATTATTTATTTCTCCATGTCAGCGTATTAATGGCATATAAAGCATTTCTGTGAGTGAGGTATTACTTATTGACTCACCTGAGAAAGATATTTTTGAAAGCAATTCTATTTCTAGTCATAGGCGGGGAATGTACCCTTACCATTTGGGCTTCTAAATATGAGCTACCACACTTAGTCATCTCTTTCTGCCACTACTTGATTACAAAATACACTTTTTTCCCCTGTTGTTCACCTTTGGGAAGCCACCTAGTTTCTAACAAAACATCCGTTTCATGCTCTGTAATGTTTTTAAAATTAAATTCCAGGTTGTTTATTAAAATGTCACAATATGCTCACTTTGTTCTAGTGTTCTTTCCCTAATGTGCACATCTTGTTAATCTTATAAATCATATCCCTCCACATACTGTATCACATATTTGTTTTAGAGCAGTAGATATTTCTTCTTTTTTTTTTTTTTTAAGATTTTATTTATTTGTTTGAGATAGAGATAGCGAGAGAGAGCATGAGCCGGGGTGGGGGGTAGGGAGAGGGAGAAGCAGACTCCGCACTGAGCAGGGGGCCCGATGCAGGGCTCAATCCCAGGACCTGAGATCATGACCTGAGCTGAAAGCAGATGCTTAACCCACTGAGCCACCCAAGTGCTCCGAGCAGTAGAAATTTCTTAACATATTGCCAATGACATGAAGAGACTCTTAGTGCCGGACATTATGTACAAAATTATTGAAACAATGTCTAGAAGTTAAGTAGTCTATATAGTGCAATAGGTTAAATCCTACAAGCTGTAAATCAGCTATGGCGATAAAGAAATGAGTGAAGAAAATTGATACAAAGAGAATTACAATTCAGGTAATTTTTTCTTCTTGGTAAGCAATGGAAAAATGGGTCAAATATTATTTCTCAAAGTTCTAGCACTTTGTGGTTGCATGTGTTCTGTTTTCTTCGCGTGTGCAGTGTTCCAGTGATGTCTGTGCCATTCTGATGTTTTTCACAATCATCATCCTATTTTGTAGTCCATGTGACATTCAGCAAATAATTCTTCCTCCATCTTCCTTTCATTGCTTCAAGGTGATGACACAATGACAGGCGATGGGGGAGAATACCTGAGGCCCGAGGATCTGAAAGAACTGGGGGATGACTCCCTACCCAGCAGTCAGTTCCTGGATGGTATGAATTACCTGCGCTACAGCTTGGAGGGAGCTCGCTCCGACAGGTAGTCACCTAAAGCTGACGCTTGCTATCAGCCAGAAAGCAATGCAACACTTTCTTATGATGATAAGAAAAAAGTAGGCATAGTTATGGATGCTTAATAGGTCCTGCACTATTATATCTGCATGGTATATCTTACTGCATCCTTGAACAACTTTAAGTGCCCATTTTAAAGAACAGGACCCTGAGGCCTAGAGAGATTAAGTAACTTAATAAAAGTCAAGCAACTAGTAAGAAGCAGAGCAATAGTAAGCACAGAGCTCTGTCCACTTCAGGATAGTGTTTGCAGTCATTTACCACTTTTTTCTCTAGGCCAAAAAAAAGGGCCGTTTTACCTTATGGGTATTTTTGTTAGTGGCATAAATTCTTGAATAAAAGTATGTCGTGAAGAAGGATGAAAAAGAAACAAATTCAGAAAGAAACTGCTTGAAACTGACCTTTTCATGAAAAAGAATTAGGCCAAAATCCTCTAAGATCTTGAATACAAAAGCATTCTGAGCACAATCTGAAGGAGTACAGGTTTTATAGACAAATCTGAAGAGGCTTATGTCCTAGTCTGAAATATAAAGTCAATGTTGTTTTCTCATTATTACTGACTAGCACAACTGGTGTATGTTATTTTTTTGAGGCAAGCTGAATAAGAACATTCTGTGGTACCTCGTCAAAAGATTGACTGCCAATTTAGGTGAACATATGGTTGTCCATATAGTGTAATATTTTTCACTAGTCAATAATCTTAGGTTTATAGTTTTAATCTTGGCTGTATTCTAAGCTGTAGTTAACATATTCATAGTCTAAGATATAAATACCTTAAAGCGGAGTTCATTCTAAATGGATAATTAGCAAAAACAAATTTTTCTTGAGGTTTTTCCTTGAGCATCAATACCTCTTCCCTACTTTTTTTCTTTTCTTTTTTTCCCCTTAAATAATTCAGTGTGCATGTAATAAGTGCCTTTCTGGGCTAGCTTTGTGGTAGGTGCTAGAGGTACAAATATGACCAGGACATGGTTGCTAAAATCATAGTCTGATGAGATGTGGGAGAGACTGGCTAGTGGTACCCGCAGAGTGCAGCTGAAGCCCCGGGGCTCAGGCTTCCTGGAGGAGATGAGCCCAGACTGAGACACAGTGATGGGAAATGATGGTGAGGAAAGGTGGGGAGGGCATTTGAAGCCTTAATGAGATCTTGAGCAAAGGCTCATGGTGTGTGAGAGAAAGAATAGCGCAGTATTGGTAAAGTGTAATTGTCAAGGAGGAGAGATCTTGTCCACATTTTGGATGGCTCCCTCTGACCATAAACTTAAAGGCTGACTTTTAGGGGAGAGTTGTCAAAGGGCCAAAAACTATTGCAGAATCCAATACATTTCAACTATTAAGCTGCTAAGAGAAGACTTGGCCTTTAACCTTGGTGGTAGCAATCATGGAGAGAATTTGGAAAATGACAGATTTGAGAGCATATGTACGAGGTAAAAGCAGCCAGATGTGGTGATGGATTTCATGGGGTGGGTGAAAAGGAAGATGGTTGTATTGACCCTTTGGTTTCGATGACGTAGACGGAGGGTGGTCCTTGGGGTCAAGTGGCAGAAGGAGGAGCCACTCAGGGTTGAGAGTGGTAGGGGTTTTATATATTGGATTCTGACATATGGATGGATTTGCACATCACAATCTGAAATTCTTAGGAAAAGATTTCAAATTTCGATAAAATGAAATTTATGGCTTTGCACAAATTCATAATACTCTATAAATAATCATATCGCTGTCAGAGGAAAAAACCTTCATTTTCAGCATGGTCTATTTTATCAGGTTCTTGATCTGATCTTTTTTTCCTTCTTTGAAAATACTAGGTTAAGGAAAGTTTAGAAAGATGCTTTGTATATAACGGGTTCATGGTTTGATGATTCTACTTAAACAGAGCACTTATCAGCATGTAAAGATGAGGATATGAAACAAGCCATGGTCTGTTCTCCAGGTCCACACTAGCATTTCTAGACCCCCAGATTGTATTCATGATCTCCAACATGGAATTACAGGCAACATCTCATTTTCATGGATTTCTTGTTTCACTGATTTTTAAAATTTTCTTTATGCAATTCAATGGGAGTTTTCTTTTTTTGGTAACCATTTTTACTTTTCGTTGTTTATTTGGTATGCTTTCAATAGTACCATGCCCAGGTAGGTATTAAATAGCATGAAAACACTGTAACACTTCCTGGATACATCCACATTTCCCTGCTCACTGTGCAATGTGTGGTGTGTGTGTGTGTGTGTGTGTGTGTACGTGTTGGCAGGAGGTGCTTATATTCTAGAATTATGGATTTATTCTCAAGTTAGGATTTTTATGTACTGATTGAATAACTGAGCGAGAAGGGTGAATGTATTACTAGACTACAAGTCTGACATGCCCCGGCCTGACTTTGTTTGAACTGTCACAGCTCCACCTTGTGGTTAATAAAACATTATCATGGCTTCCCCAAAGGAACCTCATCAGTCTGTGTATAGTTGGAGATGGTAGAAAAACCATTCTGATGCCTAAAATGTACATGGATGCAGGAGAACAAAAATAGGAACAATTTAATGTACATTGATAAAAACATATCCAGGTTCTTATTAGTTAGATCTTGTGTCCATTTTATTTCATTTTTGCTTAAAATTAAATTTAATGTAAAACACTAACAATGAGCCACAGAAGCTTTTCCATGCAAGAAAGCAAACATATTGAAATATTTGGATATTCACTAGTTTAATAGGGTTCAAAAACGTCATTAATTGAACATCTAATACTACAGCTTACTAAGATAGTAATTATTACATCTTTCGATGGAATTATAGACTACCTAATATGTGTCTATAAAGTAGTTTACTATAGTGCAAAGAAGTAAAATTTAAGACCACGGCATAACTTTTGGCACAGTCTTTCATTGAACAGCAAGTACACATTTATACTCCTATAGATATGTGTTATTATAAATTAACTGAACGGGATGACTTCTGACTTAACGAAAAAGAAATGTATTAGATAGTAAAATACTTAACCTTGTTTGCAATGTTTTAAGTCAGTGTAGAAAATTTTTTATCCAGAGACTTGAATTATTCCCGATGTTTGTGCTGGTCATCATTCCATTAGAATAATTTCTCTACTGCTGGAATATTTTAATTTTCTTTAAGTAAGTTCTATACATCAGAGAAAAGAGCAGTTAGAAACTATAAACATTGATTAAACATCCAATTAGAAGGCAGTAAACAGTAAGTCAGAATAAAATGATAGAAGTAGAGATATTTAGGCATAGTTCCAACTTACTCCTTCTCCCTCCCTTCCTCTGTCTCTCCAATTTTTCTCACTCTCTGTCTCCATATCCTAATATTTTTCTCTCTCTACCCTAATCTCCTTTTCGGTTGTAAGTCAACTCTTTCTTTCTTTCCTTCTCCTTCTCTATTTCTTTCCTGTGGGGCTTTAGGAAAGACAAAAAATAACACCAATACCCCCTTTCCCCTCCTGATTCAAACCAATTGAGAGATAGACTTGGGTATCGGTAGATAGATATGAAAAATCCACCTTTATTACTGGTATGTTGATTGCCAAAATGCAGCTCTGTGCTTGCAGCCAAATGAGCTGTTGCATACGTCATTCCTAAGTAGACAGACATCCATCCAGTTATGGTATCTCCCTGAGGGTGGCAGTTGAGACCTGGCTGCCTCCTTTCCAAGTTTAGACCTTTACAGTGGTGGCAGTTAAGTCACGAAGGCAGTTATGTCACTGACAGAGTCTCTACTTGCTGTTGTGAGGAGGTGCGTCTGGTCCTACACCTCAATGCCTCTTGCTCCTTTTGCACTGTTCATTCATATAAATTTAGCACCTTTACATGTATAAAGTTGCAATTTGGATCTTTGAATTCCAAAGCCCCGGATAGAGACTCAGGGTTAGGCCAGAGTTAATCCTAAACGCCTGCAGCCTGTTCATTAAGTGCACCATCAAAATCCAACTGCACATCTGTAAAACCGGCCCTAATATCGGCTGCCAGGACTAGAACCGCCCTGGGTGTTCTCAGTAAGGTGTCTGGGCCGCCCCTGCCTTGGCTGTGTCCGGAGCCTCAGTCTTCTTCGAGAACCTATGTAACATAAAATAGTGAAAATTATATTTAGATTATATTTAGATTTCGTTTTATTATAAACACAAATTTATACAGGGTCAGGCAGTCAACTCCTTTAATTCATGTCACTTACCTTGTAATATTCCAGTCTGTTTTGGGGGCATAAAAACTACAGCAAAGGGTGCCTGGGTGGCTCAGTGGGTTAAGTGACTGCCTTCTGCTCACATCATGATCCTGGGGTCCCAGGAGTCCCGGTTCGCGCTGTCCACTCAGCGGGGAGTCTGCTTCTCCCTCTGACCCTCCCCCCTCTCGTGCTCTCTCTCTCAAATAAATAATAATAATATAAAAAATTTAAAAAATCTTTATAAAAAAAAAACAAACTACAGCAGAATAGGAAGGAGAAGGCCCTCAATTACTATGAATTATCTACCAAATGATGATTTCCTCAAAGAAAATTGAAGTTGGCTCTATTGACACCTCATAAAAATGACAGTATATGGCTTACAAAATTGGATCTATTGGTAAAATGAAAATAGTTTCTACTAAGAAATATGCTAACCTGACACTTAGTCCATAATTCTACAGTGCTTCACTGGCCAAATACCCACTAGCTGAAAGTAAATGAAACTCTGCTTCTATAAATATTGTGAAAGCTTGCATATCTCTATTTTTCCCTATGGGCTTTGGGCTACTATTTTGAAAACAGATATTTAATTCTTGGACTAGCATGTATAAAATGCAGCTTCTATGAGATATCAGTCTATTTATCATTTGATCGTACAAATTGATCAGGAAGGAATGAATTGCGCTTATGCAAATGTCAGGTTTTACCCATCACATTTGCATATATAATTCAGAACTCTGAAATTCAGATTTCTCAAAAATATAAAGCATTAATTCCCAAGGCCTAAATCCCATGTTGAAGGCAAACCTCGTTTTCGGTTGTGTCCCTGGCCGTCTGTTTCTGTGCTGGCAGATGTGTCTGTGTCCTGGGTTGGTGCTTAGAAACGGTTTCTTGTGCTCTTGCGTCTCATTGCCACAGCAACCAGCACTCTTCGGTGCCTCACTCACCACACAGAGGACACGCAAAGGGAACAATGCTGCCCTTTGAAATAGCATTGTTGGAGACACCAGAGACAAACAAGAGGAACTCCTCTTCCGCAGGAAGCATGCATCTGGCCACGGTTCATTTCACTCTGTACCTTCCAGGGGAATGCACCCATGTTCAGTCAGTCGCAGTTGGAGAGGAGGAGAATGAGGCACGCAGAGAATGGAAAATGAGCAAAAATGAAACCCGTGCTTTTGTCTGTTCTCTCTGAGGGTGGTCTCGTTCCCCCCCCCACCCCGATATTTTTCTCAGTCGCAGGGAGATTAACATTTAGCACAGATTGAAGCAGTCTATTCTGGCATCATTTCTTGTGTGAATCTCTTGTCCTTGGTAGTAGGTGAGCTACGGTTTGCTGGTTTCAAACGTTTCTGGGAAGGAAATAAATCAGATTAGAAGTATCACATTTTAACTTCTGGATTCCCTTGTGCCCTTGCCATTGAGTGCTAGGAACCAGTCAAAAGATGTGTTGGTTTAGTTGTTGGACAGAGAGGGAGGGCAACACAGAGACCTGTGTTTCCTTCTCCCACGGTTGCGATTCATGTCCCCCTGGAAGTTGCACTGTTAGCTAATAGCGCGCTTTTTTCACTCTCCTGCTCGGCTCATCCTTCCATCCTCCCAACCCTGCTCCTGCTGTTGGTATATGACCATGGCCTCCTGCCAACCTACCAGCCTCCGATCCTTCAGTTCCGACAGGTCTCATACCCTGAGCCATGCCTCTTACCTGAGGGACAGTGCCATGATTGACGACACAGTTGTCATCCCCAGTCACCAGGTACGTGACTTTTTCCTTCGACGTCTCAGCTTTCTGGAGAGCTTTCTGACGTTACTTGTTGCTGGAAATGTCCAGAGAGGGTTTTTCCATGTGGAAAGAAATCGTCTTAATTCAGTTAACAAGCTGGGATAAGAGTTTGAGGGCTTTTCTAAAGTGATATACTGCCTGTGGCTTCAGCTCTATGACTCTTCTGTGGAGATTATATAGAAAAATAGATGTCTTTCTAAAAATCTCTGTTAAAGGAAAAAGTGAGATAGGGTACATTTAAGGTAGAAAATGAAAGGTATGGGTAAAAATACATCTTATATTTAAAATTGTTACAGGGAACTGTTAGAGGTTATTATGGAATATTTTAATCTTCGGTGGGATTTTATCAGTTTTGGCTGGTTGGATATAGAGAAGTAGACGTGAATACCTACTCTCTTCCAGGACAATTACACAGATGTGGTCTTATGTCAATAGTATACTTTAAATGGGAATGTATTATAAAACATACATTTTAAATGGCTTGGTCTTATATTTTTAAATGAAAAGATGGTAACGTCACACCTTGCTGTGATACCACTTTTTAGAGTTCTTTATATTGTATTTAATTGAAGGAAAGTATTTTTATTAAATCCAGTGTTCTTTGTATTTAGGTGTCAACTCTAGCCAAGGAGGCAGAAAGGAATTCTTACCGTCTCAGCTGGGGCACTGAGAACTTAGACAACGTGGCTCTTTCTTCCAGCCCTATTCATTCAGGGTGAGTAAATCAATATTATGTATCCAGATCAAGAGGTAAAAAGAGATGAGCGTGAAAATAACAGCTTTGTCCAGTAGCTTTAGCTGATGGCTAGCTTACAGGGGAAGTGACCTTTGTTTAAACTTGTAAATAACAATGCTTTATCCAGTGCGGACTCTACCTACACAAATGAACCAGCTAATAGGGTTGAATTCAGCATAGAAAAACTGACTATTGTTTTAAAATAACTAGTAGAATTGCATCAGATAGCTTGCTAACTAACCAGAATATACCAGTGGCCTCCTTACTATTCACATTTTGTCTTAAAGGTTTCTTAAAAAGAGGAGCAGGATCATTTGGTTTCTAGAAAGTTCTATGTACTAAGATTAACTGACTAGTTAAATAAATGCCTTTCCTCACATATTCATGCATTTAAAATCATGTTTTCAGAAGTTTGAATCACACAAATATATGGAGGAGTTCATATCTGTTTGAAGTAGGGATATACCAAAAAAGGGGAATTTGAATGCAACCAGTCAGGTTCTTGGTCACCTTCTAAAAGCCATCCAGGTACTATGTAAGTCATTACTTAAGAAATGCTGCCTGTTTGTATAAACTCATTAAAAAGTAAGACTTTGAGTTAATAATTTTAAACAAAGATGTTTGTGAGGTGTAAGAATTCAATTATGCAGAAAATAACTTTCTTAAGGAGTTTTAAATTGTGACCCTCTTCACAGTTGGTTTTTCCCTTACATTTTGGTAGTTTCAACTTATAGAGTAATTTTATTATTATATATAAACTTTATTTTTTTTTTTAAAGATTTTATTTATTTATTCGACAGAGATAGAGACAGCCAGCGAGAGGGAACACAAGCAGGGGGAGTGGGAGAGGAAGAAGTAGGCTCATAGCGGAGGAGCCTGATGTGGGACTCGATCCCATAGCGCCGGGATCACGCCCTGAGCCGAAGGCAGACGCTTAACCGCTGTGCCACCCAGGCGCCCCTATATATAAACTTTAAAAATATTTTTCCTTTAATCACTTTTATTCTCATTTTAAAAAGCCCCACTTGTATTTTACCTATTTTGACTTAATTTGATTTAAATTACTACCCCAAACTCCTAATCCATAATCCCCAGAACTATTTTGAGTGGTGGATCCTTTCTTGTTTTTATTATTCTAAAATATTCTCTCAGAAAAGCATTTGAAAATTTGGGATCTTTTAGTTTAATTTTCTACCACAGGCTAATAGAATGTAAAATTAGTTATACAGATATTGAAAATAATCATAATACTTTTTTCCTTGTTAGATAAGTAAAAGCCAGTTCTTGATGCAAAAGTCATTTCAAGGGAATAAAAACCAAGTTAAACCTCATCCAAATTTACTAACATATCTTTAGGTACAAAATGAAATAATTAAAATCTGACACCTGTACATCATTCTAAAAGCATAACATTGCATTTTGCTACTAAATTTCTCAACAAGTCTAAGGAGGAAAAGAGGCTTGAGCTGTAGTATCAGAGGATGGTAGAATCTAGAAACCATAATAAAATATTTGAAGTCTATATCTAGACAACAAAGTGACAAGATTATTTTAGGCAAAGTGTGATTAACTAAAAGTAGCCAAATTTGCAAGAGTCAAAGTATTATGGTAATACTTCAGTTTTCAAAATAAATAATTTACTTTAAAAAAGGAATTTCTTCAAGTCTTTTAACTGCTGAAGCACAATAAAATACTCAGCTTAAGTACATCAGTATACATACCAATTGTATAAAACTAGATATATACATAAGTAATTCTAGACGATCACTTACATTTAAACAAGATCATCCAGTGGTTAAAAGTTAACCACTTGTTAAGATAAGGGTCTTTAAACTCTTGTTCTGTAATAAACCAAATTTTCTACAAACTTCAAACATCATTTTTTTTTAAGATTTTATTTATTTATTTGACAGAGAGGGAACACAAGCAGGGGGAGTGGGAGAGTGGGAAGCAGGCTCCCTGCTGAGCAGGGAGCCCGATGTGGGGCTTGATCCCAGGATCTGGGCAGACGCTTAACGACTGAGCCACCCATGATCACTGATTGTAAATAACTTTCAGCTCTGGCTGTAAATTAGAATCACCTTGGAGCTTTAAAAAATATATCCAGGCCCAGCTCAAACCAGTTACATCCGAATCTCTGTTGTTGGGGCCTTAGCATGGGCATTTTCTGCAAGCACCAATAGTCCAAATATGTGTGTTTTATGTATACACTGTTAGAAAGGAACAACTTTGCCTGATAAAGCTTTGATCATTGGGGAGATCTGGGTAATTAATATATACCTAGTTCTCTCACATGTTTTTTTTTTTTTTAAATCTCTTTCATTCACTTGTTTTTCACACATTGTTGATTGAATTCTATAAAGTACCAAACTTGGTGCCAGGCAGTAAGCAAAATAGATAAGTAAGATCTAGCCCTTACCTTTAAGAAACACGCCCCTCTGTCATTGGAAGATAATCCATGGAAGAGAGATAACATGGTGGTTAAGAGTGTGCTTTGGAGTCAGACCAGTCAGAATTCAGCTCCCAGCCCTGACAGTCAGGATGTGACACTGGGCAGGTTATGGAAAATATCTGAGTTTCAGTTTATCTGTAAGATGAGTGTTATATCATGGACCCCATAGGGGAGGTTTATGGATTAAATGCTTCTTAAATAATTAGTATTTTGTCTAGAAAGAATAAGTACTCAATAGATTATAGCCACCAGTATTTCTATAACCCTCATATACATCTTCCAAATCCTTCACCAATTCCAAATCAGTTAAGCAGAATCCTCTAAATGACAATACCACTATAGTACAATTCATAATGGTAATATTTGACTTGTTATTTTTATCAGGTAATCTGTCATCTAGTGAGGTCTCTAGAATTTGAATGCACACAGTGCAACAGATAACTCTAATGGGATGAATACTCACACTGAAAACACAATGATTTTGCGTGTCATGGTATTTGAAAGCTACCATGCTATTTAAGTATAGGAATAACTTTCATAATATCATCTAATAATGATTTCTTTTTTTAAACTTGTTCATTATACACGAGGCACCTGTGTAGTAGTTTTTATATATTTTTAAGGAACTAAGTTTTTCTTTAATTGAAAGAATTCTTAAGCCACTTCAAAATCTGCCCAAAATGTAAGAAATAAATGATTTTTAGACAGAGGAGATAACAAAGTCAGCTTTTTTATGCACATGCCACTAATTTTGTGTATAATGTTCTATTTGATTCCATAAAGGGATTTTAGAGTAATGGAAGACACAGCTTCTACCAATAAGCAGTATTAGTAATTTTCTTTTATTTTTCTAATGAAAATGAGTAGGTAGCAGTGCTTAAAAAATTCTGTTCTGGCCAATATATACAGGTAATATCTGGCAAGAGAAAGGCTGACAGTAATATTTTTGTTCTTTGGATTGTGTTACTGATTCACAGTCTAATCAGTAGTCAGTTCTAGCACCCTGGTCATGATCATACCAACATAAGCTTGGACAAGAATTTGAATTTTATAATTCTTCTCCATTTCGGAAGTGCGTAATGAATTAACAAATGAAAGGCACAGTTTCTAGTAATAGTTTTGTGATTCATTTTAAATGTTATTATTTCATTGGTATTATCTTTGTAGTTCCTTAATGCCAGCCAAGTGCCAACAATTAAATGCCACTTCATGATGTTGTGCTACAAAATATTATAGTAACTAGAAGTCCGTAAGAAAGTGATCTCTTAAAGGACTTCTTTTTCATAAAAACATGTTGACAATTTTGCTGTGAACCTAAAGCTACTCTAAAAAACAAAATCAGTTAAAAAAAAAACTTGTGAAGGTAATTAGCTCAGATAGTAGAAGTTGACCTTAGAAACTCAAGGAAGTCAAGACTGTTTCTCATTTGACAGTGTTAGTATTTATCAAATACCTAGATCAGTTGATTTGGTTGCTTATGGATTTCAAAAACCCTAGTTTTTTTTAAGGTACATGAAGGTAAATTCCTTTGGACGAAGACAGTTATTTTCTAAGTGGCAAAACAACTGTTTTATAAGGTGGGATATCTGTCCATTCAGCATGTATCCTTTTGTATATTGTCAGGTGTTGAAAACACACGTGAATCATATGAAAACTTACGGAGGGTTTTGCAGAAGAGCAGACTCAGGTAGAAGAGGCATGAAAGGACTGTAAAGTGGGATCAGTCAATATGACCAGTGAGACAGCAAACCACAAGGCAGGGAATGAAAGTCTTGAGAAAAGCACTCTTTGCGTAGTTTTTTGTTACCTACTGGTAGGTAATTAATGTTACCTGCTCTGCCTTAGAGTTGATGCTACTGTTTGTCATTGAAGCTCTTCTTTAAATTGTGCCACTTCTGTTTGCATTTCTTTGGTAGAAGCGCAAAAGGGCATTACCATTATTTTGAAAGTATTAAAAAAGTATGAGTGAAAAGTTTGGAGACAAACTATGTCCATCAAATCGAAGACTCTGTGACGTTCATTATAAGAACCCTTGATGTTTTGCAACTTTGTGGACCCTTAGACTTGGTCACATGACCTCCCCCAGCCAGTGTTGAATAAGGCTACAAATCCAAATCCAGTGATTTTTAAATCTTATCCCCAGTTCCCTCAACTGGGAGTCACTGTGAACCCCCATACCTTGCTCTTCTCTCCGCATTTGCATAGAGCTATATCTCATTTGTATTTCCATCTTTTTTTCGATGAATACTGTATTGGTGTATAAGTAATATATTTTGGTTGAAAGTCGCTTCTGATTTCCTTCTTTATATTTCACTTTATCCATTCCTTCTCTGTGCTAAAGTATCTATTCTGTTGCAGCCGCTCCTCTCCATGTCTTGATCGTGACAACAGCAGGTGAACTTCTGCATAATTCCTTCTCTGACCATGTGGCCTCCCCCTCTGCCCCTTTCACCATCTCCTTCTGCCTTTACCCCATCTCAGGATGCTTTAGTGTGAAGATACCTAGCCAGAGAGAGAGAGAGAGATTTATATTCTCCAAATTGTGGCCATTGCTGAATTCCCTTTCTCTATGGTGGAAAAAAAGTGGGTACTTTTTTTATTTCTTTGGAAATCAGGCGGGGTTGCACCAAAATTAATGGAGACCACTGTGAAAGCCTGTTTTGGCCATGGGTCTCCACGTCTCCATTTCTTTTGTGAGAAGAAGTGCTACATTGAGCTGAAGGATGTCATTTCTGGCAATTATGCAAATTGGGTGAGCTATTTTAAAGTTATATTAAAGGTTATGATTTTAAGTATCACTTAGTAGAGTTTTTGGGTTTGGTTTTGTTTTTTAGCTATATTCTAGGTGAACCAAAGGCTGAAAGTTTATTAATAGTGCATTTCCTTTCTAGTACTGCTTTAAGTACAACCTTTTGATATTTTGGAAATTGTGCTATAGGATGATGCTAGTCGGTGTTCTAAAAATATCTATTCTTTATTATTTCAGTAAGGTTATTTTTAAAGGTTCTTATCAGACTGCCTATGCTAGTATTTTTATTATACAGTCTACACCATGATACTACAGATTGTCTACAGATATGACACTTTTTATTATCTAATTTTGGAAATTTTGTATCCATCCTTTTACTTTTTCTGAAACACTAAATATTATGTTTCTATACATGAACATAGTGAGTAATAAATAATTGGTGATTTTAGCAAATTAGAGCCAATTTTTTCAAAGTCATTTTCCATCAGTTTTTCAGTTTATGGAATTCAGAGGACGAGGAAGGAATTAAGGGAATTACAGAGGAGAAAGAGCTCATGTTGTTTTCTCACATAAACCAGCGATCAGATTTAATTTAAAGCCCTCTTGCTATGTATATGTGGATCACTGAAGCACCCTGATGACTTTTTTTTTTTTTCCTATTTTTACCCGATAACTAACTCTGAATGCTGTAATCTCCTCCCTGTCCCCACCCCATGGTCCTGGATGAATTAAAAGTAAACCTAAGGATTAGTAACTTTTGGGGTGGAGGACACTGTCTTCAAGAGACCAGAATCGTTGTTTCTGCTGCCTCCTCTGAAGCATGTACCTACTTAGCTAATCAAATAGTGTATTTGCAGGCAAATTGTCTGCATAATAATCGTGGACTGCTTTTGCTTTTATTCTTTTTAAATTGTGATAACACTGTATCTCACAATTTAGAAAACTTCAATAAGAATTTCTATTTTGCATGATTGCTGAATTTCATTTGGAGAGTAAGATATGCAATTAAAGCTGAGTATATTCTGTGATAAATTTTGTCTGTACAGTCTTCAGTCAGTGTTGAGTGCAATGTGTGTACACATTTTCTCCACAACTGTTCGTTGACTGTCTTAACCATACAGCAAAAATAACATATCTTTCTTGGAGTAAAAGCAGTTTATTTTCCAAATAAAAATTCTTACAGAGCATCTGACAGTCATGAAACATTTCAGTGGCTTTCCTAACCTTGGTTAACAGGAAATGGCACATTGAATTTTAACACCAGATCGCCATAGAGTTTATTTAGCTGAGGTCTTTCATTTTATGGATGAGAAAACTAAAACTTGAAGACAGGAAGTGACTTGCTTGAGGTTATGGCAATACTTCAAGACAGAGATCAATTTAATGATAGATGGCATCCAGGAAAGAGCATGGTACTTGCTGCATTTTGTGCTCTGTGATAATAGTCCCTTTATAGCTTATTTAAATAGTGAAGTTCATACACTACTAAAACCCCCACCATCACATTAAATTGCTTTAGCAAAGTTCCTCGTTCATTTTAGGTATTCAATAAAAGTTAGTTTCTCTCTTTTTTAGGTGTTGTATTACACTATAATTTTTAAGACATTCGAAATACAGAAAATCATCTGGGCATAGGGAAAGGAAAATGATGGCAACAAGTATTTATTGAATTCTGAATGCTTTACCCATGCATGGTTTAATCCTCACTGCACCCTCAGTGGTAATATTATGATTCTCCCTCATCAGCATACTAGGCTTAGGTCTTTAAGCTCACAAACAGCAGAGCTGAGCTTCAGTCCATACATATATCCTGTCCTCTGTACATATTTAATTATGTGTTTTTACTTTAATTCCTTTTATCTCCAAATGTTTGCGGTTTATCTTGTCCCATTTTTAATCTTCTGAAAATATGAGAAAATCATATTTACTTAATCATCTCTAGTATGTGAGCTGATTCATCTCATGACTCATAGCTTCCAGCCTTTCACTTTTTCCTGTGGTACAAAAAAGTAAATGGTCTCTTACAGTCTGTTTTTTACATTGCAGAATAACTTTACTAATTCTACCACCTATCCAAATAGCGAAACCGTCTGATATTCTGGCACTTATAATAAAAGTGTTCAAACGCTTACCCAGTTGTATATTATAAACTATTGGGGTTAACTAGCATGTTTTATCTCAAAGACTTTTCATCAGCACTTGAATTATTTCTCTTATTCCCTCTTATTTGAAGCAAAGACTTCTTTTAGTGTACAATTCTGCATATTCAGCTTTTTTATTGTTACTCTGGAATTACGTTATTTGAGTCTGATTTCTATAGAGTATTTTCTTGCTGAATTTATAAACATTTTTATTCATGTTGACTACTAATATTCAGTTCTTTCATGTCTCCTAACCTTTTCTGTTTCTTTCTTGACCTCTTTCTGTTTTGCTCTCCTCTCAAGTCTCCTGCCTCTGACTCTTCCCCCCTCCCTTCCCATCTCCTTTCCCCGTCTCTAGTCTCCCTTCTCTCTGGCTAAAGACAATTCCTTCACCAGAACTTGTCACTTTTGTTAGTCCGTTAGTTCCTTTAGTTAGTTGAGAAAGACACAAAGGCTTGGTTTCCTTGGAAATGTAATTTTTCTTTTCTCTGAATTATGAGTATTGGCACCTTTTCCCGGTTTGCTGTGGTTGGGTGCAGTACTTAAGCATTACTCTCCAAATCTATAGGGTACGGAGACACTTACAGTTAAATATGTCTACTTGCAGATTCAGTCTTTAAGTTCTTGTATTTTGATTTCCCAATCTTTGGTCTTTCTTCATGAAATTTTCACTCCTATAGGAAAGTTATTTCCTTTGTTATATTCAAAGTCTTGATTCTTGGTTATTCCCATTTTCTACTAATCATCTGCCAAGGTAAATTAACATATCAAATCTTTTACTTGGGAGCAGGAAAAGACCTATAGAAAAATATTTAACATTGAGTATAGTCCTTCCCAACTATTTTGCTATTTTATTGGCTGAAATATTGGAGTGTAGTAATTTGAATGATTTCTGGCTGGATTGGTTGTCTAGAGACCAAGCAATTAAATTACTTTCAATTTTGCTGCCTTTTTTTATTAGATCTAAATATATACAACTTCTTTCAACTTGCTCTTTTCATTCTTCCATTCATTCACTTATTCAACAATTATTTATTGACTGCCTACTATGTGCTCCATGTACATTGTGCTAGGCACTGGGGGAACATAGGAAGAACAAGGTCACTGCCAATATGGTACTTACATGGCTCCTGTATGTGGTTATAATTCACTTCTTATTGACCAGGAAACGAAGTGATTCTGAGTCAGCAACACCATCATGTGAAACCTGGGGCTTAGACTGTGAGCTGCTTGGCAGGAGCAATTATGTTTTTATTTTCAGTATCCTCAGTTCATGCAGGGCACCTGCCAATAGGAGGGTAACAAACACTGCATGCTTCTCAGGCATGGAAATGGAAGTTATGGAGTACATGAGAACAAAAGAGGATCTCAAAGGGAACAGTCAATGACACAAAATCAGAGAAAGTAATCAAACATGTAGTTATTGGAACATTGTTATAGCTAAGAACATAGCAACTGTCCTTCACTTTTTTAGAAGATGCACCCCTAGAAGACATTCTCCATGTTTTTCTGGTTGGAGACATCATGTAGGCCATAAGTCATCAATGGAATAAATCTAGTGGAAACACAATAGCATATAACCGTGGGTGTGAAAGCTCCTTAAATGCCTTCAAAAGGTAAAAAGACTGGTAAAACTGAGTAGATGTATTATAATAATTTCTTATGAGTGTGAGTCCCTGTTCTGTTCATCAGTGGTGACAGTAATCAAAAGATGAAAAAACAATTAGGGAAAGTCAGAAATATTACAATGCACCTTGGAACAGCACTGGGTGAAACTTAGTAGCTTTGCTCCTAGTTTTTATACAAATTGACGTTAATATCACAGTCAAATAAAAATAAATGGGGAAGAAACTTTTGTATTCATCTAGAAGTGTTATCAGTTTTTTTCCATTCTTTTGAGCAATACTACATTTTAAAAAACAAATAGAAAAGAATTTTTTAAAGAATTTATGCTTAGACTAGTAAGAAGAAAAGCAGCCAACCTTTTTTTCATTGTGTTTTAACAAAGACCAGAAACATCCATTCTTGAGTAGTGAACAATTGATTATACTCCCCACTTTTTGCCCTGTACTAAAAACTTAGAGGGCTGGGTGTGAATGGTAGTTCTAGGCTGGCTCCTGCACGTGGGAAGGGCGGTAATGGCTCTTCTTGTGGTCTCATCCTGCATGACGGGCTTCAGACAGGCAGCCGGCTCCTCCGCATCCATTTTTATTACTAGCAACAGGATTTCTGTTTAACAGCATGCTTAATGAGTTCTGTGTCCTGCTATGAAGAAGATGCTAACATATTTTTCATCACGTGTCTAAAAATAACATCAATGTATTGTGTTTCTATCCTATAACTTACTTGGATAAAATGTCTTTCAAATGTTTTCAGTGTTGTCATGGATGCAATATCTAGACGTGGTGGATCTGATGTAGTTCTTGTGTTGGTTGAGTAGAAGTTGATCCCTAATACACCTGTATGTTGCTTTCCTCTTTGTTTTGGTATATGAAATCTTGCAAATGCGATGAAAATTGGGGAAGACAGTAATGTAATCTGTAAAAGGGTGTACACACTGTTTGTTTGTGTCTTTGTGTATATGTGTACAACACTTGGATTGCCTGGTTTAATTTTCGCTCCTTGAGGAAGTGAGTGCCTCCAAGACTTTAATGAGTGTTAGGACCATCAGAGTGACAAGAAGTCGAACTAAACTGTATCAGGATCCATTAAGACCATCCCACAAGAAATAACAATCAAGTTAAAACTAATCGTTTCTCCTGGTACACTTAAACAGGCACTTGGATTATAGTTCGTTTATGCATGAACAATTAGCAGTAGAAGAACAAAAATAATAGAGATAGAAGCCTTTACGTTTCTAAATTTTTAGCTGTGATTTTCCACATGCAGTTTACTATAATTTGGGGAAAATCATGAGGCACAGATCTCTTCCGTCAGCATGAGCCCAGGGTTTCTCACTTAAAAACACAGAGCGGAGGGAATTTATAATCTTATTTTCTGCCCACCCCATCTTTGCTTCAGTTAGACCAGGATGGCAGACAGCTTCCTACTTAAGAACTGAAAAGGGACATGTCAACCAGTAAATTGATTCTATCCAAACACTTAATTTTTTGCTTTTCCTTCTCCTTTAGAATGCAATAAGTTAAAAACCTGCTTCCTGGGTAAGATGATGTTGGAGCAGGATGCATGTACATGATCTTGGGAGAAGGCCTATGAATCTTTTTTTTTTTTAAGTCATAGAATTATATTCAAATGGGTTGGACAAGATGTAATTTTGAAAAGTCAGGTTGGATTAACTTAGAAAAACTGCAATTTGGTCTTTTTTCTCTATCCTTACATTATTTCAGCATGTGGATTTTCAGGACACACCTAGACAGAAGCAGAAGCCTTTGCATTTATAATGAAAGAAGACTCCTCAGCGTTCATTATATAATTTTATTCCACTTTCTAAGTCAATTGGACAGATTCTTAATTTACAGTTTGTATTTAATAGCACCGTTGTCAACAAAAACCAGGATTCTTTAGTTATGGATCAAACTAATGCAAAAACTGAAACAATGACAAAACAAATAAAGGCATTGGCATAAAGCGAAATAACTTTTAAGGACAAATATTTTGCCACCATGCAAATAAATTAAAAAGAACAAAGCATTATGAGAAAAAAAATTAACTTGACAAAACCTGTTTATCTGCTTCCAGTATTTCAAAACACAGCTAATCTTCTATTTTAATTTTTAGTTTCCTGGTTAGTTTTATGGTGGATGCCCGAGGTGGTGCTATGCGAGGATGCAGACACAACGGGCTCCGTATCATTATTCCACCTCGGAAGTGTACTGCCCCAACTCGAGTCACCTGCCGTCTGGTCAAACGCCATAGACTGGCGACAATGCCCCCAATGGTGGAAGGAGAAGGCCTGGCCAGTCGCCTGATCGAAGTCGGACCTTCTGGTGCTCAGTTCCTTGGGTAAGGGTTTCTGATAAGCCTCCCACTTAGTCACCGATGGGCTTGTGTCCTCTACGTGAAATCACTAGGATGGAATGAAAAAAGGTACGTCGATAACGTTGTGAAAGAAGATTGGCCCCTGTGAAATTATTTAAAAATCGGAAGTCGCACCTCGGTGCTTGACTCCAACCACATGCCTCTTATTTTAAGGCATTAATGAGTTCAACATTCAGATGAATTATGATTCCTTCTCTTGGGATGTGACAATAGCTGCTAGACCCCCAGTGTGAATAATCATGGTTTAGCTGATGGTAGGTATTTTTTTTTTCTTATCCTGAGACTCATATGGTAAAGTCATAAAAAAAATACTGTCCATTCCAAACATAAATTTAAAGTCTTGTGTAGTTATGAAATAGAATGATTATTTGTGGAAAGCAGTGTGGTCTTTATAGGATATATAAAAATTTACTCCATGTGACTTGTTTCTGTTATCGAAATTGCTATCTTGAGTCTTAAAATCACACCAGCAGTCTTTTTAGTTGTAGTTTTCATTAAGAGGACAAAATCAAGACTAACTTCTGCCATGCTCATTTTAGCAATTTCTTCCGTTTGTACGGCTGCTCTTATATATCAAGTGGTGTCTCAATATGCCAAGAAATGACTAGCTACCACTGAAAACTGACAAAAGGATGAAGTTTTGGAGGGGGACAAGTTTCAAAATATTTTGAAACAAATCAATTGTATTTAAGTCTTGTCATATAAAGCCTTTCTGCTCAGAAATTGGGAGAAAATTCTATTAATTATGAACTCTTTGCTTTGCCGGTGTCGTTTGGGGTAGAGGATTTGCTTTAGAACTTGGGGAAATGTTCTAAAGCCTTATAATTTGGAGCAAATTATTAACAGATTGCTGCAAATTATGTTCACACCTGAAAATGGGTGTCCGTATTGCCCAGTTATAGAAGCCACCTCCCATGTCCTCCTCAATGACCAGAGATTTAGAAGGAGCCTGTGAAGTTCTGGGTTGCATCAGAAATGCCATTATGGTTGGAATAATTGCCCGACAATCCCTTTCGTCTTCTGTACCAGGCCCTTTTCCCTCCCTTATGCTCAGGTAGTTTTAGGCTTTTTAATAAAGTTCACATCTGTTGAGGAATATCGATGAAAACATCTGCCCTCTCTACAGAGTTAGAGTTTTCATTATATTCCCAACAGCTTTGTCTTTCCTGTGGAGCATATTTTTTTTTATTTTTATTTTTGGCTCGTGCCCTGGCAGTGAACGTAACTAGGGACAGATCCAACATCTAAGTGTCTCCTTCCACGCGCCTCCATTGTACACTCTGGGTCTCAGTTCCTTGCTCTTTGTGACCAATGGAGGGGGCAGAACCAAACGCAGTGTGAAACCAGACTTCACCCTGTTGATCAGCCGGTGACGCTGGGGTTCTGTGGAAAACAATACCTGAAGCTTACTTCTGTTCTTTCTTTCACTGCTGCTTTGGATGTACTCAGTAAACTTCACCTGCCAACGGCTCCTCCCCCACTTAATGAGGGAGAAAGTTTGGTCAGCCGCATCCTTCAGCTGGGGCCTCCTGGAACCAAATTCCTTGGGTAGGAGTGACTTAAAACAAATTGATGGCTGCTGGCCCCCATTCTTCTCCTCCTTCTGCAATATGATTTCTCTTTTTGTCATTGTGCCCATGACATGTCCCTCCCTATGATTTAAATTCTGTATAACCTATCTTTAGTGGACCATTTCTGACCCTTGTGGTATGTGACTTTTTATTTTTGAGTGATGTTTTTTATATCTTTTCCCTTAAAGTGCTGTGACCTTCATTTTCGTTTAAAGCATGAGATCTGCCTAGTTGTACTATGTGCTAGTTATGATGTTGTTATGATAAATTCAAAGTCTGTATCAAAGCAACCTGGACTGAAAAATCAAAAGCCTCTATAAATTTTGAAAGTGAATGCGACCTAAAAATGCCAGGGCAGTGCATGTTCTGGATCCTGGGTCTAACAGGCATGGGACACAATGGGCTGTCTGCTGAGGAGCAGCTCAGTTAGGGCCACGCTGTGTACACATGCCTATTATTCCCTTGAATGAAAAAAGAAGAAAACATAAGCAGAAAACCATGAGTGCATGTCTCTTTAGTTCCCGAGTAGTTAACTCTTCTGACATCTTTTTGTTGACAACACATCAAATTATGCAACATATGAGCCATTTTCCTTCTCAAACCATTTTGTCATTTGCACCTTATAGCAAATGTTTTGGGAGACTGGCACACATCATGGATATGCATGCCCATTTCTTTTGGTTAAATGTGTTATACTTACATTGATCAAAGGAGAAGTTCCAGAATGCCACATGCACTCACAGGGAAGCATTATTTGGCTTAAGGTAGCAGCATGCCCCTAAGGATTGGTGCCCCCGAGGTGGAGTGCTACTGTGTGACCATCTGCTAGCCAGTGGGCTCCGGAGGACAGCCCAGTATGCCCTGTCCCGAGACAGAGAACAATTCCAGGTCACTTTGCAACAGACAAAGTCAAGGTGCTTGTCTTGCTGTTGGTTAGCTCTTGTCCACACTGGATGTTCTGCCTTACTGTGTCAGGCCTGTGATCGTGGAGATCCCTCATTTTGCTGCCCTCCGAGGAAAGGAGCGGGAGCTGGTGGTCCTACGCAGTGAGAACGGGGACAGCTGGAAAGAGCATTACTGTGAATACACTGAAGATGAGTTGAATGAAATCCTTAATGGCATGGATGAAGGTACTTCATATTAAGGGTTTTAAAAGAATTCTAAAGGGGAAGCATTAAAATGATCTCTTTCTTTCTTATGACTAAGGGAGTATGTATATGTGTGGGGCAGGGAGGGGACGTGGGCTTGGGCATGTGTGGTCCTGGTGTTATTTTAATGCATTAGAGAATAATATGATTTCCTGTTTAAACTTTCTATTAAGGAGATAGGAAAATTAAGTTCACTCAACCTTCTACATGTAATTCAAACAAGGAGTTCGTCAGGGAGAATTTTATATATACACCTACACATAGAGTTAAGGAATTTATTTTTTTCATTGGGGCTTTGATCTCTGTACATCCCAAATCCAGCTTGGGCCATCTAGCCACAGGGTGAAATGTCTCAGTGTGACTGGAGGGAATTGGCTTGTTCTCTGGCCTCCTTAGGCTGCACAAAAATGAAGGCCTAGTCCTAAAACCAGGAGATGGGTTCCACTTTATTTCTTTTTAAAAAGATTTTATTTATTTGAAAGAGAGAGAGAGTGAATGAGCAGTGAGGAGGGGCAGAGGCAGAGGTAGAAGCAGGCTCCCCACTGAGCAGGTAGCCCGTCTCAGGACTTGATCCAAGGATCCTGGGATCATGACCCAAGCCAAAGGCAGACGCTTAACCGACTGAGCCACCTAGGTGCCCCATGGTTCCACTTTAAGTAACTACACAAATAGGGTAATTCCTTTGTCTGAGTGCCAAGAGCATACCAAATTTTGTACAAATCTGGACACCCAGCAGTGAGGCTATTTGTCATGTTTACCAGGCTTGCAGATGACCGCCAGAAGCTTCGGGTGTGGCTCGCAGACAGTAAGTGGAGCTGGACAGCCGAGGCTTTAGTGTATTTCTTTCTGCATCCTGCTGAGGTGGGATAAGAATAGAGGCCAGGCTCACCTACCCAAGGGGTGGTTGGAACAAGAAAGTACGCCCTCTAGTTGCATAGGTCAGTATTTTCCAAACAGGATAAAAGATCAGGGTTCTTCCTGATAAAGCTTGTTCCATGCAATGTTGAGCTGCTTCTGTTTCTTGGAGCCATTTCTTTTGCCTGCACGTAGGTTTAGGATGCCTCCCTCTGAGATATTTACCTGTCATGAACACTGCCACGAGCATTGGCGTCTTGTCCTTGACTGAGTACTCTCATATAACTCTATGTGTATAAAGCCTGTTTTAAAACAAAGAATCCGATTTTTGTATTTTTATGTCCTCTATGATTGGAAATGCATCCTTTCGTAAGTATGTGCTAGTGTTTGCCAGTGCATCGGTTTTCAGTTAGGCATGATCAGATCCTGGGACTTCTGGCTTTTGCTCTCTTGTTATATTCAATTGTCAAGAAAAATATAGTTGCTGCTCCTGCCTCTAGAATGGATTGGTAATGATTTCCAAAAATAAACAACTTTCTGTGATCCCTGAAAATCCAGTGATCCCCTTAGTGCAAATTTTCTGCCATTTAAGCTAGTCTGCTTTTCGTGTTACCCTACATAGCTACACTAATGCAATTTACAAAGAACCCATTATCCTATCTTGCTGACAGTAGATGATATGTTTGATAAGTTGATGGTTTCAGGGAAGTACTCAAACCCCGAATTCATAATCACTGATTTTTTTTTAAATATCTGACTCTTTCAGAGACAACCATGTCACTAGAATAAACACACAAACACAACCCTTACCCTTACAGGACAGATTTTATTCCTTCACTATTGCCCTGAGAACTGAAAGGGCCATATTTCTTCTTAAAACCACAATAACTGGTTTTTGAGCTAACTTTGAAATTTGCGAAGAAAAGGAGTCCAGGAGCTATTTCCTCTCCCTCAGGTGAACCAAGAATAGGACAGGTTTGTTTCCATTCCAGGTTTGCCCTCAAAACCCCTCATTTACAAAGGCAGCCGGCCTGCATTACTGCTTCTGGAACTGGGCGCTTTCCTTTCACAGTGCCCTGGAAAGACCTAGTTTCCACAGAGAAATAAAACATGCAGACTAACTGCTGATAGGTCTTGAAAAACTGAATTTTTTTTTTTTCTGGTGTTGTTAGGTTAGATAGTCTTGCTCTTTAAAATTTCCTATTAAAAAAAAAAGTGTTTTGCTTCCACATTTGTTTACTATTAACTCTGCCACGGAGTTTGCTAGAATGCTTTTGGAAGGAAATCTTTGCTGTATGAAGATGGGTCATTTCTTGTCTCAGTGCTGGATAGCCCGGAAGACCTGGAAAAGAAGCGAATCTGCCGCATCATCACCCGTGACTTCCCACAGTACTTTGCGGTGGTGTCGCGCATCAAACAGGACAGCAACCTGATTGGCCCAGAGGGAGGCGTGCTGAGCAGCACCGTGGTGCCCCAGGTGCAGGCCGTCTTCCCAGAGGGGGCTCTAACCAAGAGGATCCGTGTGGGCCTACAGGTATGCCCTTGTTGGATACCAGTTGACCTAACAAGGATTTTTACTCTAGTAAAATCAGCTTTTCAGGTGGGAAGTACATGGTTAACGCATCAGATTATCCCCAGAGGAGCAAAAGCTGCCCGTACAGACTGTGGGTCTCCGCAAGTGTTTTCTTTTTTTTTTTTTTTTTGGCTTTATTTATTTATTTGACACAGAGAGAGACAGCCAGCGAGAGAGGGAACACAAGCAGGGGGAGTGGGAGAGGAAGAAGCAGGCTCCCAATGGAGCAGGGAGCCCAATGAGGGGCTTGATCCCAGGACCCTGGGATCGGGCCCTGAGCCGAAGCCAAACGCTTAACGACTGAGCCACCCAGGCGCCCCTGTAGGTCTCCTAAAGTTTTATAGGAGTGCTTAGTACTAAACTTACAATTGCCATATTTGGAGTCACCAAACTGATTTATGAACTAAAAAGCAATGCATTGAGTAAGAAATTTGACATCAATATAGATATATTGTTTATTTTAATATTTTTTTCTTTGAAAAGGCTCAACCTATGCACAGTGAGCTGGTTAAGAAGATTCTAGGCAACAAAGCTACCTTCAGCCCTATAGTCACTTTGGAACCTAGAAGAAGAAAATTCCACAAGCCAATTACCATGACCATTCCTGTCCCCAAAGCTTCAAGTGATGTCATGTTGAATGGTTTTGGGGGAGATGCACCAACCTTAAGATTACTATGCAGCATAACAGGTGAGTCCCATATGACTATGCTAGTAGAAAGTTCTGAAGGAAGAAACATAGACTGTTGTAAATATTAAATTACCTTTGTCATCAGATACCTGTGAGGTTATATGCATTAATTCAGGAAAAGCATTCTAATTAGGCAAGTGAAAGGTAAAAGGAAATGAACTAATATTTATCAAATACAGCTTGTATGCCAAACTATTGGACACTTGACATGCACTGTCATTTCAGTCTTTACAGTGGCCCTGTAAGAGAGTGTTAACCCTATTTACTGAAAAGGAAGTCAAGGCCGAGAGAAGTTCTATAACTTGCCAGAACTCATACCATAAATATTTGGCAGAGTTGGACTCCAAATCCAAATTTACATACCTCAAAGCCCAAGTGTTTAGCCTCCTTGAAGACTTCATCTGATATTTTTCATGCAAGACTTCATCTTACATGAAAAATAAATAGCATCTTGAATAATTATACACAGTAGTTCAAACATCTGTCTAGGAATTGGTTTGTCTTTATCATTGATCTGTTGAACTAACTTTGGAAAAACAAAATACAGGTTTTTAATGATTAACTGAATTTTGGTCTTTTCAATTAGAAGTTGTAATAGCTTTCAGAAAACTACAACACTCCAGAAAGACATTCCCAGAACATTGTTTTGTTTTGTTTCTGCTCAATAATACCACCGCAAACGGTGAGAGGAAAAAATCCACACAAATAACCTGTGTTAAGCCTATGTCACTGGACTGATAATTTCCCTGTTTAACAATAACTATGTGGTGTCGGCATTCAGTAAATATACTGTTGTCAACAGAAATAATCACCATCCCTGGTTGTTTAGGTATTGTTAGATTTTTTTTTTTTTCATTTCTCCTCTATATTAAAAGGAATGTTCACCCTTATTTTGTTCTCTAATTCTCCCTTATTAATGTTTTTTTCTGTACTTATGATAGCAAACCTTTGACAAAAGCTTAATAATATGACATCAGTTTAATAAGATGACAGAATTTTAAAATACACAGACTACAATGAGTATAGAAGGAAATCTTAGGCTTCACTTATGATTGCTTTCCCAGTTACCCATTTCTGGGTGTTATCAGCATTTCTGGGTGTCATTCCCATGCTTTTTGTTCCATGGGTATACGATTAACCTTTCTATAATGTACAACATAATGGCATGGGAGCAAAAGAAGGAAGACTGAAAAATGTGGCGCACCTGCCCCTGTAGATGATGGAATGAAGATACCGCCTGGGCCTAGACGCCATCTAATCTAATTATTCCAGCCATAGATCTTCAGATAGGTTTGCACTAAACAATTCCTTAAATTTATTTGTTAATTTAAAAAAATATATGTTAACCAGAGTGTTTGGACTTTTGTGTTTTGCTCTGCTATATGGTTCTGCTGAGAATTTCTATTTTAGGAAGCCGCTTAATAAGTTTCCATGAACTTTCTTTGATAACTCATTTCCTTCTTTAAGGAATTTTAGAGTCACAACTTTTCCTCATATCAAACATATATTCCTCCTGCAATGCTTTAAGACTGTTTTATCCTCATCTATGCCAACGTAATTTCCCAGTAGAATGAAAGTCAATATCAGCCTCCATGGTGATCTTTCTGTGCACATAGGCCATCCTTCAGCACTCATTCATTCATTCACTTATCTTGCAGTATTACCGAGCTCTTAATATTTTCCAAGCATTTTTTTTTTTGCTAACCTTGAACTGCAAATTGAGAAGAAATTTTATTTCTTAAAAATAATTCCAGAAAATATGAAGTTCAGGAACAAAAGATTTTTTGGATTTTTTGTTATTTTAACAAAGTATGCAGCTCCTTAGTTGATCGAAGTAGCTTTTAAAATCATCAGATGTTACGATTTAAAATGATCTTCAAAGCCTGGCAATTACAATAAAAGCTTCAGAATATCAGTCAGATCTTAACAATAGAGAACAAACTGAGGGTTGCCGGAGGGGGGCGCAGACAGGGGATGGGCCAGATGGGTGATGGGTATTAAGGAGGGCACTTGTGATGAGCACTGGGTGTTGTATGTAAGTGATGAATCACTAAATTCTACTCCTAAAAACTAATACTGCACTATATGTTAATTATATAGAATTTAAATAAAGACTTGAAACATAAAAAAAAGTCAGAGAATAGAACACTTAGTAGGTAATTTGAGGCAGTTATTCAAAGACCCTCCCTTAAGTTAAGTTCCTTGAAAGGTGGTGTCTGCTGTTTGTTTTCAGTGTGTTGTTTTTTAGCATGTGGTTTTTAGACATGCTGTTTCCAATATGTCATTCAGAGGGGTGGATGGGAGGGATGGTTGAACACAGCCAGAACCACAAAGACTTTATTTTACAATTCAAAGTCTGGAGTTTTGCCTGATTTTTTTAAACAATCATATTATTTCAGGTGGAACCACTCCTGCACAATGGGAAGATATTACAGGAACTACGCCATTAACATTTGTCAATGAATGTGTTTCCTTTACAACCAATGTGTCTGCCAGGTATGGTTATGCAGCCCAGAAAAGCCCACTATGATATTGCCCTTCCCCATTGTCTTTTGTTTTGTTTCTTACGGTCTTTAAAAGTGAATCTTTCTGGTTTGCTTTTAAACATCATCTGCATTTACTTTCATATTTTAAACTGGACCCACCAGCAAATGTAATAGTGACTGGACAACAAAGGACAACCAGTCAGATTAAAATCTAAGACAAATAAGGGACTGTGACCCTGACTCTGGTTTTAGCAGCCACCACTGATTTTTCCAGTCCCAAGGGTCTTAGAAAAGATAAATTTCCTGTTGTGAAAAAATAGCCTGAACTACTTTTTCCAACAGAATAGTTAAACCACAAATCCCGCTGTGGCTTGAAGGTTTCAGTGACTTACAACGCATTCTAACACATGTGCATATCCCCCACTTACATATCACACATCTTTTAAAAGCTGAAGCTATCTAGTTTTCTGTCATGCACACATTAACTCAGTTGATTACTATTAGTTCACATTTGCTTTGGGATTAATGGATTGCTAAGCATTTCCCCATTTAATTTGATTACAACAACTGTGTGACTTAAATAGGACAGGAGGTAGTGTGTCCACTTTACAGATGAGAAAACTGAAGTTGAGAGTGGTTAAAATTTAAACTTCTATTTGAGGGGAAAGAAAAAATAGAAATTCATGAATAATTCAGTAATGGTGAGTGGCAGTACCTGGGTGTGGTAGCACGGGTTTGTCCTTTCAGCTGCTCAGGCTCAGCTACTGAGTCGTGGGCTCTATGTGCCAGTGTGATCTGCCACTCAGGCATCTACACTCTAATGCAAGACAATGGCAAGTTTTGAATGAGAGGTACCCCATAGGTACTAAAGAATTCAGCTCAGGGTATTTGCATTGAAGTAGAGCAGATGTTTGAGAAGAGGTGACATGTAGGAACGTTTTGGGCAGAATAAAAGTGGAAGAGAGAGTAACATGAGTAAAGACGCCAAGATAGAATGCAGAAGGGTACGGGGGTGGGGGGCGACGGTGATACATTTAGTCTGTAATCAGGGGTAATGCAGGATTGTGCATTGTTTGTGGGAGGCCTTGTGGGATGGACCAAGAAGTCGGTATTGTAAGTGTACTTAATGCCAATGAATTGTACACTTAAAAATGGTTAAAATGGTAAATTTTGTATATATTTTACCAAAAGCCAATAAAAAGAGAGTTGGATCAAGAAATTAAAAGAGAGGCTAAGACAGCAGAGAAATCTCAGGAATGTTGAATGATTATGGGTAATTAAGAGAAGGAGGTGATCATTGGTGGGGAAAGGTTTCAGAGCAAGAGGATGTGAACCAACCTTTGAAAATGTCATCATAGTAAATTTTAAAAAATGTCCATGGTGGCCTCTACTTTCTTAGTGAAGTTATCTTTCTTAGGGCCTCAGGTGAGGAGGGAGCTCGAGGAGTGTCAGAAAGATTTAGCAAAGTTACTATACTGAATATATGATATCTGAAGAAAAAGTTGCCAGGCAATGTCACAAACTTAGCTGAGGCTAGAACTCATAAATTGGTCACAAATCCAGTGATTTTTATATCCAGTAATATTTAGCAGTTCTGGAGCAAAAGCAATTTTTAAAAAATGATATTATTTCACCTTGGTGACTGGAGAGGTTGTTGGAAAAGAATGATGAAGAAAAGCTGGGTAGACTTTATTGAAAAGGGTTTCAGGAAATGAATCAAAGAATAGGAGAGGGAATCAAGGAAAATAGAAACGCTCATTCAGTGAGATACTTGTCATAATGTCTGATACCGAGCTTACATGCTAGAAGATTCTAAAGCACTGAGATATAGTTCAGAAGACTCAATACTGAGAAGAGTCACCAAAGAAGAAAATTACAAATGCAATGTTTGATAGTTGATTTTAAACACCTAATCTTTCTCTTTTCCCCACACTCCCTTCTTCCTTCCCATCTTTCCTTCTGCCTTTCCTCCATTCACTTTCTTTCTCTTTCCTTTAGTTTCTCTCTCTTCTTCTCTCTCTCTTCTTTTCCCAAGAAATATTTAATGACTATTTTGATCATAGTGAAGGGACTGTTGTTGTTGTTGTTATTATTATTATTATTATTAAACTAGTGTACTTTCAATTTCAGATAACTGACCTTATTCCATTTTGTAGGTTCTGGCTGATAGATTGTCGACAAATCCAGGAATCTGTTACCTTTGCATCACAAGTGTATAGAGAAATTATCTGTGTACCGTATATGGCCAAATTTGTTGTGTTTGCCAAATCACATGACCCCATTGAAGCCAGGTTGAGATGTTTCTGCATGACTGATGATAAAGTGGATAAGACCCTAGAACAACAAGAAAACTTTGCTGAGGTGGCCAGAAGCAGGGACGTAGAGGTACTGTATTTACGAAATAATTTATGTTAACCTGTTGTTTATAACCTTACTAGTAGATTATATTTAAAACAGTATTTAATAAATAGAGCCATTAAAAAAAACAGCCCACATTTTGATCGGTCAGTCATTATCATTGGTCATTGATCATTTGGGTCAAGATCCAAAGTCTGCTGTTTTTGGCCAGTTTGGATATAGGGATAGTCTCAGTGTATGTGAGGAGATAAAAGGACTCTCTTTAAAGTTATCTTGGGAAAAATTTTGACTTATTGGTAAAGTATGTAAGTGACTGTAATAGTTTAGATATCTTTATATTTCCTTATTGTTTTTATTTTTAATACTAAAGGAAACAGTTGGGAAGTATATCCTTTGTGTAAATGTGAAGGTACCATATCCAGGGCTTTTCTACATTATTTATTCTTATTTCAGAATTTTCTATCTGTGGGCCTTTGGATATTGAAGTCAAATAACCTGACTCATTCCAGTGTCAAAAATTACCCAATCAGGAGTTTAAATTTAGGACTTAGAGAGATACTGGTTTGGGGGGGAGAGGGTAACATGAAACAGTGATAGACATGAAAACATTAACATTAAATGCCACCATGCATTTGAAGATTCCCATACCACTAAGAAGAGGGCTAGCGCATGCTTTGTCACAGATAAGACAAAATGTCAGTCAGCAATTTAAAGATTATGTATGTATATTTTAAGAATTTTGATGTTCCAAGTAGTACCACCACTTTTTTATATAAATAACATAATAATTATAGCTATTATATCCTGTGTTACTTGTCTCTGTTTTCACCAGGTACTGGAAGGAAAACCCATCTATGTTGATTGTTTTGGCAACCTGGTGCCATTAACCAAGAGTGGCCAACATCATATCTTCAGTTTTTTTGCCTTCAAAGAAAACCGACTTCCTCTCTTTGTCAAGGTAGTATACACATGGCCTTTTGTAATGCATTTTACGTCAGATCAAGTAAAGATTTGATTTCCTCTAGTAGGAGATAATGCTTGCTTTTCAGTCATTACAAAACCGTATCTGTGAAATTTTAAAATCCTATAAAACCATTTTTATTTTTGAAGTTCAGATCAACCTTAATTTTTACTTATAGACTGAGGCTGAGAATTAGGACAAATAGCCAATTCATTAATTAGAAAAACTGGTTACTTTTTTGCTAAATTTTACAGAAAGTCTTTCTCTCTTTTTTTTACTATCATTACTTTTAAATATAAATTTAATTAAATTTTAAAAATGTATGAATTTCATTAATGTGGAGACCAAAAGAGTTCTAAGTGACAACTTTTTGTAATAAAAGGGACTGGGGATCTCACTTAATCTAGTAAGAGATTTTCCCAGATAGAGCTGTGAACTGGATATATTTTCATAAATTCATCCAACAAACATTTATGGAGATACTTCAGTGTACCGTGAATTTGTTGTCTCTGTTTAAGAATATTAATCCAAGTTAGGAATTTGGTAGCGATATACATACATTTCATTTTAGATTCCAATTCTAAAAAGGGACAAAAATGTGTGATGGCGTGATTCATGAAATGAAAAGGAAGTAAAAATTCTGTGCTCTATTTCTCCAGCCAATCATTTTTTTTTTTCTTCTCACAGTGTATTTCACTAATCTAGAAGTCCCAATGCTCAATCCTCACAAGATAGAAGCTGGTCTCCATCAGTTTTTTACTACAGTGACTTCAGACTACTAATTCCCAGTTTTTCAGCAATGACTCATTTTAATCCCTTATGATTTTCCAAGAATATGTCAGTAAACCTCTCTCAAGTTTTTGAAAGTCTATTAAGCTTTCCCAAACTCTCTACTGAGTCCTCTGTTGTGCCATTTCTGGTTTGGTTGTTTTACCTGATTAAAGATAGGTTCTAAGAGATCACCACATTAAGCCATAACTGCTGAGGGGTAGTGGATCCATTTAACTCAAATGGCTGTATAATTAGTCTAATACTTGATATTGTTGATGTGCAAAGTCATCCTATAAACAAACAAATACAGAAATGAGCAAAGGATTTAGACATTTCTCCAAAGAAGGCAAACAGATGGCCAATAAGCATATGAAAAGATGCTCAACAGCTTAAGGAAATTCAGATTCAAATCACAACGAGATACTTTGTACCCATTAAGATGGCGGTTGTTAAAAAATAAATATATAGATAATATGAAATAGCTAACACATGTTGGCAAGAATGTGGTGAAATTGGGACCCCGATCATTGCTAGTAGGAATACAAAATGATGCAGCCACTGTGGAAAACAAGATGATGATTCCTCAAAAATTTAAACCTAGCTTAGCATATGATCCAGCAATTCCACTTCCAGGTATATACCCAAAAGAACTGAAAGCAGGGACTCAAAACAGTTATGTGCATCCCAGTGTTCATAAGAGCATGATTCATAGTAACCAAAAAAGGTGGAAACATGCCAAATATCCACTGACAGGTGAATGGATAAAATATGGTATGTACGTACAATGGAATATTATCCAGCCTTCATAAGGAATGACATTCTGATACATGCTGTAACATGCATGAACCTCGAGGATATATGTTAAGCGAAATTAGCTAGACACAAAAGGACAAATGTTCTGTTTCCACTTATATGAGGTACCTAGAGAGGTCAAATGCATAGAGTCAGAAAATAGAGTGGTGGTTGCCAGGGGATGAGGGAAGGGAACACCTCCAAATCCTTAGTTATCAAATGAATTTATTTCTTCCTCATTCTTTTGGGTATCATCTAATTAAAATAAACAGTACACATCATATGTGGGTGAAGTATGTATGTCTTTCTTGTTCAAGGTACGTGACACGACTCAGGAACCTTGCGGGCGACTATCATTTATGAAAGAGCCAAAATCCACGAGAGGCCTGGTGCATCAAGCTATTTGCAACTTAAACATCACCCTGCCGATTTATACAAAGGTATTGTCAAATCTGTTGTAGTGCAGTTCAGTCTCTATAGGATTTAATTTTCAAACCCTTTAAAACAAGTAAAAGCAAAAGCACTGAATGAAAGCACATGTAACAGTCATTTTTGATTCCCTGTCAAATTTATGATTTTCTATTTAAGTAAGGAAAAAAAGTAGCTCTCCTTTATTTTGCATTAAATTCACTGTGATGGAAAATTTTCTATAAACACATATTGGATAGGAAAGAGAAAGTTTGAATTTAAGATTTAACTTTTTGGACTAATTTTTAAAAATAAATTGGCTTTGTCTTCATTGTTGTTTTTATGTGCCCTTCTGGGAGGATACTAGTCCGTCTGTCCCTAGCAAAGTATTATGAGTCCATTAGCTTCTGTTCACTGCCAATTCACAGGTGGATTATATATTATTAAATTCAGAGCAACCTCATGAGATTTTATCTTATTGCTAAAATAAATACCTGTTCATCTTATAATCTATAATGTTTTTGGGGTATCAAACCAATTTTTCAACTATTTTAACATGATTAGTATACAAAATACTTCCATGTTACAAGGAGTAGATTTGAAACATTGTTGAAAAGGAACAATTCATCAGCTCCTGACCCAAAGTCTCCTTACCAGCTATTACTTTCTATTCAGACTGCCCACCATTACAGAATTCCTAGCTTACGCTGATCAAGTTGAAGAGGACAACTGAATGAATTAAATGTTGGGGATAACTTCATTTTTATTACTTAAAAAATTTTTAATGAATATCTTTACAATGGAAGCCCCCCTCCCCGCCATGGTGGTCTATAGGGGGCTGCAGCGGGTTGTCAGTGTGTGTGTACTGGAGGTTGGAGTGGGAGATGAATAGTGGCAGATAAGACCTGGAGGAGATGTAGAAATATATTTAAAACCCTAAATCTTGACTCCACAAAACAAAGCATTTTCTACACTTCTTTTTACCCACCGTGGTATATTTTTCTTAATTATTTTTGTAAGTAGAGATCAGACACATAGAGAAAAGCTCACAGCATCATTTTTAACATTGCAAAGTCTCATTATATGATAAAAATGAAATATTATCTGTATACGTAAACATACGTGTTATTCCAGTAATTGGAATACATCAGTAGGTATGTCATCCACATGAGGCTAATCTAGTTTCACCCCAATGATGCAAAATGTACTTTGGGTTTGTAGATTTGTGAGTCACCGAAGCAGAATGCCAGATAAGAAGCACAACAGAATATATACTGCTGTGGGCAGTCCACTTGAGTGATGTTTAAGGATGAATGAGCTTTGTCTCTGATTTCAGTGAACTTTCAATGTGCGATAAAAGAAAGCATTTACTTTATTATGACCCTATATTTCTAAGTCAAGGCATATCATTAATGCTATGATGGTCCAGGACCCTATATTTCTAAGTCAAGGCATATCATTAATGCTATGATGGTCCAGGACAGCTTTCCATTTAGTAACTCAAAGCAAAGAGGAAAACAATGCCAAACATTGTTCACTTCAGATAAACTTTAGAATGTAGTAGCTCTTTATTATAATAGAATTCCTAAAGATTGCCTGTGTGTTCAAAATATTTTCACCGTGTGTTTATTTGTGGCTTTTAACATTTTCAGCCAGTATCTGTAATGTAATGATGTAAAGATCATCACCATTTCTCTAGACATATGCATCAAATCCATTAAATATCAAACTTTAAGGCTGTGAGTAACCTAGTATCTGAAATGAGTATATTGTGAGTTTAGTTCTTTTGTCTAATAAATTAGTATACTTACAATTTTGGTTCTTTTGCCTCTTGAATCTACAGACTTTCACATTTAGATCAAGCCTTTTAAATTTTTGTGCCTGTCTTCTATAAACTGTTAGTAAGAAAAAAACAAGAGCACGCTGACTGTATGTTTCCTATTGATGTTTGTTGGCAGTGTATTTAATCTTTTCTTCTAAATGCTCTCTACTCTTCCTGCTCTCTTTTTTCCATCTTGCATGGCATCTTGGGGCGGCAAGGAATCAGAGTCAGATCAAGAACAGGAAGAAGAGGTAATTGTATGGCATTGTCGCTTGTCGATGGTTGTATTTGCTATTACCGCTAATAAGAGCACATAGTTAACCTGTGTTCTTAGAAGGGTTATACAGTTGTTAGTAACTGAAGGGTCACAGTTTTACTTAACCTCTCTGAGCCTCTGTTTTCTCATCTCATGTACCGAGTTCAAAGAATAGTGAAGCTTTCCCTGCAAATTGTTACCCTGTCTCTGTGCAATAATATATGTTGCTCTACCGACTACTGACGGCCAAGCCATTATTTCAGTTCTCAAAGGTTGGTTTGGAGATGCCTGGAGGTCCAAACTTTTTTTTTTTTTTAAATATGTCTGAAACATTGTTTGTCTTTTACCACCCATATCTCCACAAGCTATAGAGGAGTTTTCCAGAAGCTATGTTACATATGATGGCATCATCACTCTGACTCTGGAATGAGTCCTTGCGTATACTTGGGTTCTAGCATTTTCTCAGTTTTAACATATAAAACAGATATTTACTTGTATATATCAAACATAAACAAATGTTCTTCAAGGTCCTCAGTAATTTTTAGGAGTGTGAAGGAGTCTTAAGACCGTAAAGTTTGAGAACCACTAAGACTAAAAACTTTAAGGAGTGTATAGTTCAAGCATTAGGCTATAATATTATAATGCAGAGCTCTGTTAATAATGAGCACTTCTTAGAAGGTTGATTCTTTATTAAGTGCTCCACATACCTCATCAGCACTGATCCTCACGATTGCCCTGTGAGGTCTGCGCTATCATATCATAGATGAAGAGAGAGTCTGCAAGAGGTTACCTCAAGTACAGAACCATTTGAATAAGACTTCTTTGATCGTTCAGGCACATATGTGTTTGTTTCCCTTATAAAGATTTGAGTGCCCAAACATCATCATAGAAATGAAAGGAAATTCCTTCTACTTTCCTATTTACATATTGGTTCCTGTTTCTAAGATAGACAAATGCAATTGTTATTAGTTGCACATAAATATTTTCAAATATACTAGTTTTATATTTTTAATGTTACTCTGATGGGGTTGGAATACAAAAGCATAAAGAAAAATATAATAAATACCCTTGTATCCACCAGCTTAAAATGTAAGACCTTTTCAGTGCAGAGAATTGCCCTGAATTCACTTTTTACTCCTACTCTGGCGGTGGAGCAGGACAAGAGGGGTGATTGTAGCCTCACTGTCCTGCCATATATAACCAAATGCACAGTAATTATGACAAGACAGATGTCATCCTTTCCCTCAATTGTATAGCCGCTCTTTGTCTCACATACTGTTTCCTTCTTGCACTTGGTGACCCCATCACCAAACCTGTTCAAAATGGTACCTACACACCTTCTTAATAGAGTGATGCAATTATAAAACCATTTTTGCTATATTTAAATGAGTTTCTTGCGTTATGTTTATGATTGTTCTATTGAATATTTTCAGGAGCTGTGCAGGGCAATAGACCCAGTTTGTATTCTTTTCAGGATTTGGAATTTTGGCTTGTAATTAGTGACAATGAAACTACTTCTGTAGAATGTATTAACCTGGCATGCTGTTTGATCTTTCCTTATTTTTCTCAGTTAAATCGACACTGTTTAACCCCCACTTCACTCTTTTCCTGGCTTTTCCCTAATAAATATGTATTTCTAACATCAAACGCACCTTGGATCATATCTTGCTAGAAATAACATATTAAAAAGTGCTTTCCACCTATAACGTCTAGAAAGGAGATGGGTTTTTTCAAAGTTAGGATAGGAATCAAGGAGACTTTCAGGAAGAACTGTAGCAAATTACTTTGACCTTCCTCTAGCTTACGTTGTCTCCCCATGGGTGTGGTTATGAATAGGAGCTTATTTGCACATCAGGGGTTGTGAAACAAGACACAATTTATAACCATTCAATTTATGTATGTTTTCTTTCAGATCGATATGACATCAGAAAAAAGTAAGATTTTAAATAAAATTGAGTTTGTTTGAGAGCTGGCTACAATAAGGAGAAGCATGAATTAAGATGTAGCTAGTTGCCATTACTAACCACTATAATAATTATATTTTTATATTGTCCTTATTAATCATTAATGTATATTTAGAAAAGCAGCTTGGCCAGTTAAATTACAAAAATATCTAATTTGTGAGCTAATTAGCAGTAAAATGCAATGATTATTCATCTAAGCATTCACTTTCTTTTGATACCCCCGTTAACCCTGCTATTGCTGTTATGCTTGTTTAGAAACCCACCCTACCGTTTTTGTCCATTTGTTAGCATAACATTTTCATCTCATTTTTTTTAAGCACTGACATGACAGTATCACTTTTTATATCAAGCAACACTGACTTCGGGAGAGAGCTCATTATTTTTGTAGGCTACACCTGCAAAAGTGATACTGTCTTAATAGTTCTCAGCTAAAGCTAACCCTCCCCCCACCCCTACCTCCTAGCTCCTCTTACTGTGGTGAAGTGTAACTGACTTCTTTAGGGCTGAGGTCTAACGAACATTTGTGAAACTTTCTGAAAAAAAATAAGAACCAAGGATGCAAAAATCGAAACTTCCTGGATGAAATTACTTATAACAACATTGTGCCATTATAGGGCTAATTTTGAATAATGATGCAAATCCCAAACATAATTTAATACAGAAAGAACTGGTTTTTACAGACCATATGAGAGCTATCTTAGAACTCATTTTGGGTTTATAACAATTTATTAACATTTTAGTTTTGGGACCTGTTTCTGGTGACTTTAGCTTTTTGTGTGGAAGACGTTAAATTTTGGGGGTTTCTTTCTTGCTTCTATGCCCCCAAATAGTTTCGGGAAAAAATTACTAATTTTTATTGCCTATTCATTTAAAAATTCATTTTGAGTCACTTATTTCAGGTGCTTTCCCAAAAGGAGAGAACTTAGAACCATGTTTAATATGGTCATCTGGCCCTATGCAATAATCTGGAGGCTTTTTTTTTCTTTTTTTTTTTTTTTGAAGACCTAGTACAATGTAAACTACTAAGTTATTAGGTTGCTTTTTTTTTTTTAAGATTTGATGTATTTATTTGAGAAAGAGAGCGGGAGCATGGGGTGAAGGGCAGAGGGAGAAGGCCCCCCGCTGAGCAGGGAGCCCAAGGTGGGGCTCCATCCCAGGACCCTGGGATCATGACCTGAGCAGAAGGCAGCCGCCTAACAGACTAAGCCAGCCAGGCGCCCCTAGAAAGCTTTTAATTGAGAGTCTCTTTGTTCTTACGTTAAATTGCCATTCAGGACTAGATTATTTGAAATTCTGGATGTTTTCATTTGGTTTATACTTGAACAAATTTGCATTGATATAAATTATTTTAATATATCTTTATATATGCATAGTCACAGAGTATATCTCCTCAACAAATACCGATTCTCTCAAGAGAAGACACTTGTTAAAAAAGTGACATTATCATTGCCTTAATTCCTTTTTTTAAAAAGAGATTTTATTTTTTTATCCCACTTCTTCAGAACGACTATGTTTATTTAAATGGCCCTTTCCTTTCTTTCTTGTATAGTAGCTAGTAGAAATGAAAGTTTAGTACATTCCCTGGCTCAATCGTTTAAAAAAGAAAAAGGAAAAAGCTACAATATTGCTATAATGCCACAGATTCTCCTAAATGCCTCTAAGTGTTGTGAATATTTTTTAAAGTTTGGACATAGACCCGTGTTTGGGCTTTTTTTTTTTTTTTTAAAGACAATCATTAAATAATCTTCATCTAGCTATAAAATAATCTCTAAATAAGGGCTCTATGAAGGAACTTTTTCCTAGGTCTTTTCAAGAGCAAATCCTAAAAGAGTTTGACCGAGTTTTCCTTTTTTGCTTTGAATGGGTACAGGTCCCCACTAGCTGTCCCTTGAATATACTACATTCAGCACCTTTGTACAGACTTGTAGGGAAAAAAATACACTTCACCACAGTAATGTTTTACATACTTGTTCTAATTTCTTAACCATCCTCCTGCCCGTGCATTTCAGCAAAGCCACCACTCCCACCAGTTTTCTTCCACCTTTGCTTTGCATGGAAATAACTTGGCTTACATAAACTGTGCGTGTGTCCCGTGTGACTGTCTCTGATTTGGGTTGCCATGCATCACATTTTAACTTTGGACTCACATATAAGTTTAATCACAGTGTTGTTGTGTTGTTTTTTCCTTTCCTTTCCTTTCCTTTATTTCCCTCCTTGGTCTGTCCGTTATGTGTCTAAACCAGGAGGTTGCTCCAAGGAAAGGACCATGCCTCTTAGCACAAGACCATTCGTTTCATTGTTAGGTGTGAATTTCCCTTAGATGAAATGCCGGTTTGCAGCTGATTCAGACATCTTTTATATAGTCATTGTATATTGGCAGAACAAAACATACTGAATTCCATATTTTTATATGATTAAAAAACATACATACATCGTTAGAAGGCATTCTGAGTTTGCTACTACTGGCTTTCTCCTAGAGGAAATCAACTTTCTGCAATTTCTAATGCTTTTTTTTCCTTTTTTCCCCATGTTTATATTTTTTTTCAACATTGATCTGTAACATCTGAACAATCTTGAGATACCTCTGTGTAATTTCACTGCGTTCGTTCTTTGTTTTGATCTGTGATGGTGTGTGTGTGTGTGTGTGTGTCTGTCAGTCTGTCTTGGCTATTTGTTATAGCTTTGTTGTATGTGTGGACGTGCTACAAGTGAGAAAATTAAGCAAGTTATTTCCTGCTCATTTTTCCTTTTCAGTTTTTTTTTTTTTTCCGTTAGCCTTGCTTTGCTTTTGTATCCTGAGACCTTGTGGATCCACCATTCCCAGCCCATTCTGTTGTCCCTCCCGCCACAACAGGAAAAGACACTGTGTCGTTTCAGTCCTGATTACATTTGCCAATATATTTTTTGATTTCCATTTTACTTTCAATGTTTTTCATTCACATCAAAGATGATGAGACAGAATCTACAGAAACATCTGTCCTGAAAAGTCACCTGGTTAATGAAGTTCCTGTCCTAGCCAGTCCGGACTTGCTCTCTGAAGTTTCTGAGATGAAACAAGATTTGATCAAAATGACTGCCATCTTGACCACAGATGTATCTGATAGGGCAGGTTCTATCAAAGTGAAGGAGCTGGTGAAGGCTGCTGAGGAAGAGCCAGGAGAGCCTTTTGAAATTGTTGAAAGAGTTAAAGAGGACTTAGAGAAAGTGAATGAAATCCTGAGAAGTGGAACCTGCGCGAGAGATGAAGGCAGCGTGCCAAGGTCTCAGTCGGAGAGAGAATTAGTGGAAGAGGAATGGGTGATTGTCAGTGATGAGGAAATAGAGGAGGCTAAGCTAAAGGCGCCTTTAGAAATCACCGAATATCCATGCGTAGAAGTTAGAATAGATAAAGAGCGCAATGTCGAAGTAGAGAAAGACTCAACTGGGCTAGTGAACTACCTTACTGAGGATCTAAACTCCTATGTGTCTACTCATGAAAAGCTACTGCAGACAGTTCAAGAAATAGCAGGGGAGAAACGTGAGGTTCCGGCTACTGGCAGGAGCTCTGAAAATGAAGGGAAAGATGTGCCCCCAGATGAGACAAAGAGTGCACAGAAACAACACAAACCAAGCCTGGGAATAAAGAAGCCAGTGAGGAGGAAATTAAAAGAAAAACAAAAACAAAAAGAGGAAAGTGTACAAGGTAGTGCAGAAAAAAGTGAACTTAAAAAATGTAGTTCAGAAGAGTCATTAGATGAAGATGCAGGTTTAGCCCCCGAGCCCCAGCCCACTGTAAAGGCCACTTCACCTTTGATAGAAGAAACTCCCATTGGTTCCATCAAGGACAAAGTAAAGGCCCTTCAGAAACGAGTGGAAGATGAACAAAAAGGTCGAAGCAAGTTGCCTGTCAGAGTCAAAGGCAAAGAGGATGTGCCAAAAAAGATAACCCACAGGACACACCCAGCTGCATCACCCTCTCTAAGATCAGAGAGGCATGTGCCGGCATCATCCTCCTCTAAAACAGAAAGACACTCTTCTCTTTCCTCCTCTACAAAAACTGAGAGGCATCCTCCAGTATCACCATCAAGTAAAACTGAGAAACACTCACCTGTGTCACCCTCTGCAAGAACTGAAAGGCACTCCCCTGTGTCATCAGGTAAAACTGAGAAACACTCACCTGTAGCACCCTCAACAAAGACTGAAAGGCAGTCCCCTGTGTCATCTACAAAAACAGAAAGACACCCACCTGTTTCACCTTCAGGTAAAATGGACAAACGCCCACCTGTATCGCCCTCTGGGAGAATGGAGAAACATGCACCAGTATCACCTGGGAGAACAGAAAAACGCTTGCCTGTGTCACCAGCTGGACGAATGGAAAAGCATCCACCTGTATCAACCTCTGGGAAAACTGAGAAGCACTTGCCTGTGTCGCCTTCTGGGAAAACAGAAAAGCAACCACCTGTATCCCCCACCTCAAAAACAGAAAGAATCGAGGAGACAATGTCTGTTCGGGAGTTGATGAAAGCTTTCCAGTCAGGTCAGGACCCATCTAAACATAAGACTGGACTCTTTGAACACAAATCAGCAAAACAAAAGCAGCCACAAGAAAAAGGCAAAGCTCGGGTAGAAAAAGAAAAGGGGCAGGTGCTAAACCACAGAGAAACACAGAAAACAGAGAGTCAGACAATCAAACGAGGCCAGAGATTTGTAATAACAGGAGTTTCTGAATCCAAGAGAGCAGTCCGTGCTTCCTCCGTAGGGTTTAAGAGAGAAGACGTAGTTGTAGAGAAGGAGAAAGCTCTTAGCCACAAAACACCTGAACCTGTTCAGTCAGCACCAGAAGAAGAAAGCCATAAAGAGAGTGAAGTTCCCAAAGAAAAGCTGGCTGATGAACAGGGAGACATGGATCTCCAGATCAGCCCAGATAGGAAAACCTCTACTGATTTTTCTGACGTCATTAAGCAAGAACTGGAAGACAATGACAAATACCAACAATTCCGAATGAGTGAGAAGACAGAAGAAGTACAGCTTCACTTAGATCAAGTACTCACTAGTCCTTTCAACACAACCTTTCCACTAGATTACATGAAAGATGAATTTCTTCCGGCTCTGTCTTTACAAAGTGGTGCTTTGGATGGCAGTTCTGAGAGCCTCAAGCCTGAAGGGGTGGCAGGTTCTCCATGTGGCAGCCTGATGGAAGGGACCCCTCAGATTAGTTCGGAAGAAAGCTATAAGCATGAGGGCCTCGCAGAGACTCCTGAGACAAGCCCAGAAAGCCTTTCTTTCTCACCAAAGAAAAGTGAGGAGCAAATTGGGGAAATAAGCAAAACGACCAAGTTAGAAACACCAACAGCAGTTCCTTCAGAAAAAGATCATCCCTCAATCAAAGACATCACCGATGGTTCTGAAGAGCAAGGTACCGTAGTCACTGAAGGCACAGAGCCCTCAGTCGAGTCTTTGCTGAAGGAGGCCACCTTAGACACTTCCAAAGACACATGCCCCAAACAAGAAGATGATTCCCTTGGCAGCTGTAGTGTGTTACTAGCAAAAGAAACACCCAAAGGATTGACTGAGGAAGCATCCACTGATGAGGGTCAACTTAAGAAAGTTGGTTCAGCCCACAAGACCCACAGTGATACTGAAACTCAGAAATCCACAACCACTGAGCCCTCAGATGAGACAAAAGCCTCTCCGCTGCCTGACGCTTGTGTACAGACAGGCACAGGAACTGAATCAAAGCCCCAGGGAGTTGCTAGAAGTCCCCAAGGATTAGAACTTGCACTCCCTAGCCGAGATAGTGAGGTCCTCAGCCCTGGTGCTGATGAATCATTTGCAGTGAGCCACAGAGACTCCCTGGAAGGCAGCCCTGTGCTAGAGGATAACTCCTCACACAAAACTCCGGATTCTCTGGAGCCAAGTCCTCTGAAAGAATCCCCTTGCCGTGACTCTCTTGAAAGCAGCCCTGTGGAACCAAAGATGAAGGCTGGAGTTCTCCCAAGTCACTTCCCTCTTCCTGCAGCTGCAGCCAAAACAGAACTCTTTACGGAAGTGGCCTCTGTGCGGTCCCGGCTGCTCCGAGACCCAGACGGCAGTGCCGAGGATGACAGTCTTGAGCAGACGTCACTGGTAGAGAGCTCAGGGAAGAGTCCCCTTTCTCCTGACACCCCCAGCTCAGAAGAAATTAGCTATGAGGTCACACCCAAAGCCACAGATGCAAGCACACCCAAACCAGCTGTAATTCATGAATGTGCAGAGGAGGATGACTTGGAAAATGGGGAGAAAAAGAGATTCACACCTGAAGAGGAAATGTTTAAAATGGTAACCAAAATCAAAACATTTGACGAACTTGAACAAGAAGCAAAGCAGAAAAGGGACTACAAGAAAGAACCCAAACAAGAAGAATCTTCTTCATCCTCTGACCCAGATGCTGACTCTTCAGCAGATGTGGATGAACCAAAACATGTGGAGAGTATAGAGGATGAAAGCGATGTCCCTGTGGTGGTAACATCAGAGAGCAGAAAGGCTTCTTCCTCCTCTGAGAGTGAACCTGAGTTGGCACAGCTGAAAAAAGGTGCTGATGCAGGCCTCTTACCAGAGCCAGTTATTCGAGTGCAGCCTCCTTCCCCACTTCCATCCAGTGTAGACTCCAATTCCAGTCCTGAAGAAGTACAATTTCAACCTATTGTTTCCAAACAATACACTTTCAAAATGAATGAAGATACTCAGGAAGAGTCAGGTAAATCAGAAGAAGAAAAAGATCGTGAGTCCCATGTACCTGAAGAGAGTCATACCATTTCTACTAATGGCCCAGATATGTCTTATGATGATCTGAACAGAGATGCTGATGAACCAGAAGTCTGTGAGGGCCATGGGTGTGAGACCGGGAGTCCCAGCAGCTCAGTCACTCCTATATCTTCGGGTCTCTACAGCTCTCCTAGAGAGGATATCAATGAGCAGTTAGCTATTCATGAGGAATCAGTCCCTCTGCAAGACACTGATGAAAAAGACACAGAAGGAGAAGAGCTTGATGTTTCTCGAGTGGAATCTCTACAAGTAGATTGCCCCAGTGAAAGCTCTTCATCTTTGTCTTCCTTACCTCACTGTCCAGCATCTGAAGGACAAGAATTAGATGAAGACATCTCCTCTCTATCTTCTGCTACAAAAACAGAGGACACCAAAACTGACCAAGCTTTTGAGAGCTTACCAAAGGACTATTCCACTCAAGACTCATCGATTACTACTCAAACAGATAAATTGTCCATGGATGTTCCAGTGTCTGACCCAGCTGAGACTGATGAAATCTGTGATCCTCAAATAATAAGCCCTTATGAAAATGTTCCTCCCCAATCTTTTTTCTCCAGTGAAGAAAGCAAAACCCAAACGGATGCAGGACACACAAGTTTTCACTCTTCGGAAGTGTGTTCTGTTACCATCACATCCTCTGTTGAAGACGTGGTAGTAACAAGCTCCTCCAATAGAACTGTTTCAAGCCAAGAATCTAATTTTGAGGACCAAAACATGGAAAAAGAATCCAAACAAGAAAGCACCTCATGGGAAAAGCAATCAGATCAAGTCCCTTCATCTTTAGAGCCTTCTGTACCAAATACATCAGCAGTTGTTAGTGACCAAATCAGCAAAGTCATCATCACAAAAACTGATGTGGATTCTGATTCCTGGAGTGAAATCCGTGAAGATGATGAAGCCTTTGAGGCTCGAGTGAAAGAGGAAGAACAAAAGATATTTGGTTTGATGGTAGACAGACAATCCCAGGGTACCACCCCTGACACCACTCCTGCAAGGACCCCAACTGAAGAGGGGACTCCAACCAGTGAGCAAAACCCGTTTCTCTTTCAGGAAGGAAAATTGTTTGAGATGACCCGAAGTGGCGCCATTGACATGACCAAAAGGTCCTATGCCGATGAAAGTTTTCACTTTTTCCAAATTGGGCAAGAATCCAGGGAAGAGACTCTCTCCGAAGACATGAAAGAAGGGAGTCCTGGCACTGAGCCCCCACAACGGGAGACATCAGCTGAGTCACTAGCTCTCTCAGAATCAAAAGAAGCAGTGAGTGATGAAGCAGACCTACTTCCAGATGACCTGAGTGAGGAAGTAGAGGAAATATCTGCTTCAGATGCTCAACTTCACACCCCCGTGGGGAATTCAACCTCCACTGAAACATCAACAAAAGAAGCTCCTTCTGCAGGTGCCGAGGATCTCCCTACCACACCAATGGGTGATATGCCTCCTAAGTCTAGTGTGAAAGATCCATCTTGCCCTGACTCCCCTGAACCAGTTGTACACGTTCAGTTAGATTTTTCCACAGTTACCAGGTCTGTGTATTCAGGTCGGGATGATGATTCTCCTGATTCTTCCCCAGAGGAACAGAAATCAGTAATTGAAATCCCTACTGCACCCATGGAGAATGTGCCTTCTACTGAAAGCAAATCCAAAATCCCTGTGAGGACTATACCCACGTCAACCCCAGCACCTCCATCTGTGGAGTATGAGAGTTCCCTTTATGAAGATTTTTTGCCCAGCCTGGGTGAGGAAAGTAAAGAGGATGAAACAAAACCAAAGTCTAAAATCCCTGTGAAAGCACCTGTCCAAAGAGTAGAGCAGCAGCTTTCGCATCTAGATTCATCTCTCCAGAAAATAGTGGCTCCTCAGGGTCAGGACATGACAAGCAGAACACCAGATAGTAGAAGCAAATCTGAATCTGATGCCAGTGCTTTGGACTCAAAGACCAAATGTCCAGTAAAAACTAGAAGTTACATTGAGACAGAAACAGAGAGCAGAGAGAGGGCAGAGGAGCTGGAGTTAGAATCAGACGAGGGGGCCACCAGACCAAAGATATTTACATCCCGATTGCCAGTTAAGAGCAAAAGCACCACATCTTCCTGCAAGGGGGCTGTGAGCCCTACAAAAGAAAGTAAGGAGCATTTCTTTGACCTTTACAGGAACTCCATAGAATTCTTTGAGGAGATTAGTGATGAGGCTTCCAAGTTAGTGGATAGACTTACACAGTCAGAAAGGGAGCAAGAATTAGTTTCAGATGATGAAAGTAGTAGTGCCCTGGAAGTTTCAGTAATTGAAAATCTGCCACCTGTTGAAACCGAGCATTCAATTCCTGAGGACATCTTTGACACAAGGCCTATTTGGGATGAGTCCATTGAGACTCTGATTGAACGCATCCCTGATGAAAATGGCCATGACCATGCTGAAGGTATTTGCCAGCCACTGGGATTCCCTGTGCTACGCATGTCATAAATTTGATATAGTTTTTTTTTTTTTGGTATATCTTTTATTTGGTGATTTGTGTCTCATTTTCTTTAAGCTTTCTGTAGTGGTTACTGTGTTGTGTAAGCCCTTTGTGTTTCGTGCTTTCTCTGTGTACTCTTGTCTATGAAAACAATCTCAAGATTGAGTAATGAGAATGCTTATGGAAAACATCAACATGATGAGCAGGCAGCGGTGACCCTGCCTTTCTCAAGCCGCTGCACGTAAGGCCATGCAAGCTTTGAGTTTTGTTGCTCTGGAGTCCCAGGCTTAGCCTCAAATTAAGCACTTTTGCTTTTGCACATGAATATGTTGGGCTTTGTTTCATATGGTAAGGATTCATTGCCTTTTCTTCTTACCCTTACGTACTTTAAAATCATTTGTACTCAACTTAGTAATTCGGTAATCATTAGGAAGCCATTTGCCCAAAAAGATTTCACATTATCATGAAATCCCAATTGTTGTGGATCTGTTTTTGATTCAAAAAGTTGGATCTCAGATATCACTGGTAAACACTTTAAGCAAACAAATATAAGGTGAAAAAAACCCATGCTTTTTGTTTCAGTGTTAGGTGAATGGAGAATGTACTCTGATTAGACGCAGCAGACAACAAAAACTCAAACTTTGCATGATGTAAGTGACCATGAGAGGATGATGACCCTTTGAATTATAAAAAAGGAAACCATAGATGGCTTTGAGAAGTAGCCTCTGGTCTTCCAATATCTCTACAATAAAGACTATTATTCTTAAATTTGTGTCCTAAGAAAATGTCCTGATGTCTAAAATACTGCCCATCAATTAATGGGGGTTAAAAACCTATGGGAAAATTAAAGTTTGTGGGAGTAATATATAAGCTTACTTAGTAGTAAGCACACAGAAATTTCACAGAAAGTACATCTATACCTATTGATACAACAGACACAAATACGTATGCTTTTATCTTCCATTCTTCCAAGGTCACCAGGACCAAGGAAAATGTTTCTGGCCAGACTGAAAAAAAAAAAACCCAGGATGGCCTGATTAACCCATGATCTATGTCTTTTATGAATCTTGAATGTGATTTCTTTCAGATGTGATCCGGAAGTGATCTAGGCTGCCACAGGCAATAACAGGAGGTCCTAACCAGTTACTCCACTTCTGCATCCCACTTATGATTTTTCTGGTTTTTGATGAACAAGATGATTGTCTCCTGGTGGGCAGTATTCTCTCAGATAATTTAAACAGAAAGTCCTAAGATTACTAGAAATCAGCAACTGATATGTCCAGTGACTAGTCTTGATTAAAGAGATATGGAAGCAGTTGGTTTTCATGATTTATAATTAAGTTGATTCCCCATTCCATTCCAGAAATCAGGCAAACACCCCATTTAAAATGATTTGAAATATAATAGCTAATTTGTGCTATTATCAAATATTTGGACAAGTGACTTCCTCTCTTTGGATGATCAGTACTATGGGTGCTCTCCTATCATAGACAACCTTTGGCCATTCTGTTTTTGACCTTCTGTAGATGAACAGGATGAGCAGGAGCGGATCGAGGAAAGGCTGGCTTATATTGCTGATCACCTTGGCTTCAGCTGGACAGGTAAAATTAGCGTGACTCATTTTTTCAACAAAACTTGCTTCATTTAAGTAACACAACTGCACAGCCAAGTGTCATTAACAATGAAAAAGTTTTTTGTTTTTTGTTTTTTTCTTTCCTTAAGGAACACCCGATGGAATAGTGAAAAGAATAATAAACTCTGAACTAGAAAATCCAGGCAGGCCTTTTGATATCTCTGGAATTTAGAAAAATAGAGCTTTAAGTTGGGGGATTTTGAGAATATACCAAATGTCACTGTCCTCCTTTGGGAGTCAGGGATATCCAAATTCGAGGACATTACTGTGTTTCAAAATCATTGTTAGACGTAATTGCCATAAAGCTTAGTTGGAGATTTAACCCAGGGCTCCTTATTTTAGATACCTTATATCAGATATCTTCATTGTGAACAGCACTAAAATTTGCTTTGGATGCATGTTGAAAGACCTATGAGTAAGATGTTTCACGAATTTTCTGAGAAATTAGGATACTTAAGCATAAAAATTATAATGTATGTAAAATTATTAAAAGAAAGTGAATTATAAAATCAATATGAGGAATGGAAACCCATAAGACCCTTAACAAAGATAATTAGTAACAGAGCAGAAAGAATAGTCATTTCTTCACTTTTAAACATTTTAAAGTAATTGTTAAATACTGATCAGGTTTTTTTAATTGAGGGATTTAGGGGAAAGAAGGACATCAAAATATCTCTGGCTAAATAGGTGACATTCAGAATTATTTATTTTGTTTCTTTAAGTACGTGTGTTTGTGTATAAAACGTAGTATCTATATACTTGCTGAAAATTCAAACCCCACAACCGGACAGAATGGTATAAAATTAAAAGTGTAAATAAGTGTCTCATACCTGCATCCCGTCTTCTAGCTCCATGCCTCAAAAGTAACTGCTTACACTTTCTCGTGTATTCAGAAAAAAGTATGCAGTACCCACATCTATGTGTACTATTTAAAAATAGCACAATTTTCCTCAATAATATTCCTTGTAAATATTCCATCAGCATTGACCTATCTATCTCATTCTTTGAAATGGCTATTTAGTTTTACTGTGTGGAAGTATCATAGTTAGTGGCCTTTATTGCTGGACATTTAAGTTGTTTCCTGTTAATGACAAACATCCTAGTGCATTGGTGTATTTTCATGAGTATCTCTATAGGGCATATCACTACAAGTAGAACTGAGTGTCTGGATAAAGGGTATATATATTTTGAATTTTGAAAGATATTGGCCAGTTGCCATCCAAAGAGGACTTATTTACTTACACACACACACACACGCACACACACACACCACAATTTGTAAGTGTCCATGTACAATGTTAATGGTAGACATTAAAGGAAAATTTTGTGGCTTTTTCCCTAGGCCAATTAATGCTTCTCAGAGCTTTTATTCAAGTGACATCAAATCAAAGAAAGGAGTTTATCCAACCACCGTAATATAACCACAGCCAGTATTTATCCAAGTATCCAGAAATAGGATTTACAGTACTTAAAACGTTACTTAGTGATGATCAAAAGTGAGAAAGTCTGTTACTCCTGTTTCAGTCATTTGTTTTCCATTATCTTAGTTAAGAATATAAGCCTGTATTAATGGTCCAGTCTGCATTTTGGAATTAAATGGGCCTGAATTATACATGTTTTATCATCCGTTGCCTCAAATTTAGTGGTTCCACTGTGAAAGTGATCAATTCTATACTCAGTTTCAAGGAGAACATCCACAATTAGGACTAGAAGAACACAGGCATCTTGAGAGCCACTTCTAATGCATGGGGGGAGCAAAAGAACCCTATTAAAACAATACAAAGAACACATCATTTACAAAATCACAGAGCCCGGTGTGGAGACTTGGACTTCGAAGTTCAGGTGTTTATGGAGCAATATTTTCTTTTCTAGAATTAGCAAGGGAACTGGATTTCACTGAGGAGCAGATTCATCAAATTCGAATTGAGAACCCTAACTCCCTCCAAGACCAGAGCCATGCGCTATTGAAGTACTGGCTGGAAAGGGACGGCAGGCAGGCTACAGGTAGGTGGGGAGCTATATGTGAAAAGCATTAGGCTAAACGTTGAGCTATAAGTCTCGCTTTCCTGCAAATTCAGTAAAATAATAACGAATGCCATCAATCTGAAATACTACTGCAAGCAAATGAGAACGAGCTATGACATTTCTAAAATATGCGTGTTGCTTAACAATTCTTACACTGTATTGCCATGACTAGTGTCAATTAGGGGAAACCCTGGCTGCTAACAGGAATGTTATTAAAGTCCTAAAATTTTCTAAATGTTGAGAGTGGACACAATTACTTTGCCATTGCTTTATTGGTAGTGCATTGCCCTCAGTTCCTACTTCCTTTACTCTTAAGTAACTTAAATGAGGGAAAGATGTCACATAGATATTCTTTATAATGGTTTGTATACAATATTCTGACCATATCAAATCAAATGAGACCATCGCTTCATCTCATTCTTCAGCTAAATTTTCTACTTCCTTTAATATCTCTCTGAAGATCTACCTAGAGACCTCCCTCATTTACATCCAGTCTACATTTGCCTTTCCTTCTCTAGCCATTCTTGTAGGTAGGATTGCCAGCTTTGGCAAATAAAACTAGAGGACACCCAGTTAAATTTCAGAGAGTCAACAGATAGTTTTTTAGTATAAGTACACTCCATGCAATATTTGGGATATACTTATACTTTAAAATTTGTTTGTTTGTTTTATCTGAAATTCAAATTTGACAGAGTGTCCTATATAATATCTGGCAACTCTGGTTTTAGAGCTTATGCCTATGCTTTCCCATATATCTTTTCTGTTTGCTTTTTTTTTTTTTTCAAAGACCTTTATTTTATTTTATTTTATTTATTTTTTAAAGATTTTATTTATTTATTTGACATAGACAGCCAGCAAGAGAGGGATCACAAGAAGGGGGGGTGGGAGAGGAAGAAGCAGGCTCCTAGCGGAAGGGCCTGATGTGGGGCTCGATCCCAGAACGCTGGGATCATGTCCTGAGCCTAAGGCAGACGCTTAACGACTGCACCACCCAGGCGCCCCTACAAAGACCTTTAATTAGGCTTTGGTTGTTTCCTATACAAAGTCCAATGTTTTAGTAAGGCAACTAAATGAAAGAGATCTTAAAAAGAGTAGCCCTCAAATGTAATAAATACGTTTTCTCTAATATCCCAGATACCAGTCTCATTGAATGTCTCACCAAGATCAACAGAATGGATATTGTTCATCTCATGGAGGCCAGCACGGAGCCTCTCCAGGAGCGCATCAGTCATAGCTATGCAGAAATTGAACAGACAATTGCACTGGATCATAGTGAAGGTCAGACAATGTGTGTGCGTGTGTGTTGTATATGTAGTTAATTCAGGCAACTGGACCAAATCTTCCTTTTTTTAGATGGTGGTTTATGGACTTTGGTAATCACACATTTTTCTCATTTTATAGGCTCCCATACTGCTTATTCTTTGTTATTTCACCATTGTCCTAACCAGTTGGGACTGCAATAACAAAATGCCGTAAACTTGGGGGCTTAAACAAGAGAAATTTATTTCTCACAGTTCTAGAGAATGGAAGTCAGAGATCAGGATGACAGCATAGGTTCTGGCAAGGGCCCTCCTTTGGGTTGCAGATGGCTGTCTTCTCGCTGTGTCCGCACACGGGGGAAAGAGCTAGCTAGAGAGCTCTTTGGCCTCTTCTTATCAGGGCACTAACCCCATTCCTGAGGACTCTACCCTCATGACCCAATTATAGTCCAAAGGCACCACCTCCAAATATTATCACATTGCGATTAGGGTTTCATCGTATGAATATTAAGGGGATACAAAAACTCAGTTCATAATAACATGGATGACCTATCCAGTGCCCTTGCTTCAGTTTCTTGATGACACTTCTGATATTTGTGTCTTTTATTCTACTTTACCCATTTCAGTGCTCACAACCATGACTATATCATTACTGATGATGATACTACTCCCGCATCCTAACTTGAAGCATTACACTTACTTCCTCTTTTGCTTCCACACCAACAATTCTTCAAACCCACTGGGACCTCCAGCCATTGGCCCTACCACCTTTCCATTACTTAAAGTTTCTCTAATCCATTTCCATTTATTCACATGCTCACTCACTCGGTTTCTTCTTCTCTCTCATCTCTATTTTATACCAAGAATTCTCTTCTTTTTCCAGCCTCCAGCATTTCTCTTCTTCTTATTCAAAGGTGATGACAGAGTTTCATATTTCTTAGAAAAAATAAGAATTGTCCGAAGCAAATGTCCATATTCTTTCACAAAATCTACCAACTTAAATGCATCTCAGTGCCTATACTCTACCTTCCCTCCACTATGAAATGTCTTTGCTTTGCTAAGACCATCATCTCCTCTTTTGTCCTGGATCTCTTCCCTTTTTATCCAATTAAGGACCTCATTGCTGTTGTCCTCTATGGCTTCCTACAACTAGACCAGTCAACAGCACTAAAACATGCTTTAATGGAGCCCATCTTTAAAAACAAAACAAAACAACTCCTTTCACCCCATATTCCTCCTTGTATGATTGTTCTGTTTCTCCATTCATTTTATAGAAGATCTTCAAAAATACAGTCTAAATTTCCTGTATCCGCTTCTTGTCTTCCTGTTCTCTCCAGAACTGTCTCTAGAATCCATGCCAGTCAGTCTTTTGTCATTACCTCCCAACAGAAAACAATCTTATAAAATTCACCAGTTATTTCCTCATTGCCGAATACAGTGAGTAATTTTTCAGTCTTCGCCTCATGTGTAACGTTTGACCAAAAAATTAATTTCTTCTTAAAATATTTTCTTCATTCACTTTCCATGATACACGCCCTTCATGGTTCCCACCCCCCATTTTATTGGCTATTCTTCCTGAGTTTCTTTATGTATCTTCTTACTTTTCCCAGATTTCAGTGATGGTGTATGTTACTGTTTGGTGAGAGCTTGTCCTATCTCCCATCTCGCTCCTTCTTTCATCAATACGTGGCCTCCCTGCTGTTCCCCAGGCACCCTGTGCGTTCTCAGGCTTCAGGGCTCTGCTCCGTTTGGTTATCTCCACTCTGGAATATTCTTCCCTTAGAGCATCAATACTTTTTTCTCTCACTTAATTCAGGCCTCTGCTTAAATCATCTCTCTCTTTTTCTTTTGCATAATTCAATGAGAATTTAATGTATGTAAGTTTTCCATGGTCTTATAATTAATATAATTTGGTATAGATTAAGTCCATTATTTGTCACGAAGTAGGAGGTCAGCAGCTGCCACTCTTAGCTGGGCACAGCAGCTCATTGTGGAATAGACTTCCAAAGCAGTGCAGGCTGGCCGTGGGGAGCACAGTCTCTAGGCCTTGTGCCAGCTGTGTGAGGCGTGTGCCTGTTTTCCAATCTGAAAACCAGAGATGATAATAGTACTTCCCACCTCACCTGAAGGAATCAAGTGGACAGCATGAGTGACATCTCATTAAATCATCTCCTAATAGGATTCTTTCCTGACAGGTCTATCTAAACTACTAGCCCTATTTGCTCTATACTTCTACCCTGGTTTCTTTTTCTCCTAAAATTTATAATAAATGTATATCTGCAGAAATAAAAGTTCAGTGAGGACTTTTTTATCTTGTTCACTGCTGTATGTCTGACATCTAAACAGCATCTACTGCATAGTCGATACTCAGTATAGATCTGCTGCATCAATAAGTAAGTAGATGGATGTCAGTCATACCTCTGCTAAAAATGTTTCAGTGACTCCTCATTGCCCTGGATATAATAAAATCCCTGAGCCTGGCTTGAGAGACCCTCCATAAAAAGGGTACTCACCTCAGAGCGTTGTTAATACTCACCAAGCACCTAGAACAGTGCCTGACGTGTAATTAATATTTAAAATGTATTCGCTATTATTAATTAATCTTAAGCTCTAATTCTTCTTACCGCTTACATTCTACGCTTAGTATCACAGTCAATGCCTCCTTATCACTAGGGCTCCTTAAAATGTCACACCCTCTGCATTTCCTTTCCTAATTCTTTAACCCTGGGTCGGTGCTCCCCGTTCATTGGCTGGCACTGTGGCCTGGTCACTCTGCATTTCAATAGACTTACTTGCCTGAGCTTGGCTAGCGGGTCTGCATCTTGCAGGTCAGCTGTGTAGCCTGGGATCGGTCACAGGGTGTGGCGCAATAATGGTTCCTTAACAAATACCCTTTTACTGCAAGTGAGCTTCCATTAAATAATTTAAATTGTTCTCCCCCGTAGGCTTCTCCGCCCTTCAGGAGGAGCTGTGCACTGCACAGCACAAGCAGAAGGAGGAGCAAGCTGTTTCTAAGGAGAGCGAATCCTGCGATCAGCCTCCCATCGTGTCCGAGGAAGACATTTCGGTCGGCTATTCCACTTTTCAGGACTGCATCCCCAAAGCCGAGGGGGACAGCTCCGGAACAGAGCTCTTTCCCCAAACTCGCAAGGAGCAGGTTCAACAGGATCTCTCAGGGAACATGCAAGACCGGCCTGAAGAGTCCTCCCTGGAGTGTCAGCAGGAGTACTTGTGAGTTTCACAAGAAAGCCTGTAGCATGTAATTCCAAGAAACAAGCCAGTGTGACAAGAGTGCCAGGCGTAAACCGCTGTCAGTTGTTTTCAGAGGGTGTCCAAATACTGCCCCCCCCCAACAAGGGCCAGACCTATGGAAAAAGAGCAAAAGATTTGAGATGTAATTGTGACAGCATTGTGTGGGAGATCTGCTTGAGCCAACTAACAGTTCTGTGACCTTGGGCAAGTCCCAAAGCCCTTTTGCTTTCTGTTTCCACATCTCTAAATTATAGTAATTTATACCTTATTCATCTCATAGTGTCACAGGTCAAGGATGTGCCCATGAAAGCATTGTTTCAAGTATAAAATTTCACACAGACCTCATTCTTAGTGCTTCTAAGAGTCCTGCCCGTCACTTCTCTGTAACACTTTGATACGTGCCAGTTGTCCCATAGCTCGTTCAGAGTGGGAATGGTGACAGCGTAGGTGAGGCAGCCCTCAGTGTGTTTCACCAAAGCGATGGGGTGGCTAACAGTAAAACTGGAAACACAGCACAGATTATTCACACAGAATGAAGGACCATGAAAACGAGGTGGGATGGGGTCAGCGTGGGAGGAAAGAGAAGTTTTTCAGAGAGCTTCTGGCTCAAGGAGGCTTCTACAGAGCAGGCAGCTCAGAACTCAAGTTCTGGGCTTTAGAGAAGCAAAGGAGAAAGAGAGCTGTTTAAATGGCACCTGTTATTTAGAGAAAGACAACAGATTGTGCAAAAGGCAAATGTGTCCCCGGCCCCGAAATCTGAGAATAGTGTGTCAGGAGATTACATCATAGCATTTCTCTTGTCATTAAACGAGCTTTGTGCTGGGGTCACTGGAACTTGAGAAGAGGGTGAAATGGTAATAAAATCATCTCCTTTTTCCACTGAGCCACCACCTCCCAACTACCTTTTAGATTTTGGTGGAGAGTAGAAAGAAGAGAGAAAGAAAAAGAAAAAGGTGGGAAGCAAAGAGGGCATATCAGAGAGGTACTCTGGGCACTTAATATCTAGGGAGGGACAGAAATTTGCAATAAGTTAAACAGAAAAAGCAGAGAATTTTCTTAGAAAATGAGATTATAAAGATTGCCTTGAAGTAACTCCAAATGATGTCAGTAGAAAAAGTTTTAACCAGGTCTTTCCGTCAAGTAATACGGTTTTCCAGAGGCATAATAAGATTCTCTCTATATTTACAATTATGATAACGATATTAACATGGGGTTTATATATTGGTTTTTAAAATTTTTTCCCAAAAATTTTTTGACTCTTGATTCGAAAGCCTTATGATCTACAGATCTTTGTTATATAAACCTCCTCAAATCTTCAAGATCACCTTGAGTTATCAAAGAAAAGATGAAATTATAATTTATATACTTTGTAGAGATTAGGAAATGGTAATACATTTTAGGATAATTTTTATCCTTAGAATACATCTTTCCCAGTCAGTGCTAGATCAATGAGCTATAACTCTATACAATAGCTTACATGATTTTTATTCAATTTTCATTTCTTGGCCACATTTACAAAACTTATTTTGACTTACCTGGGCCATGAAGATAAATTCCATTTTTCCTTCTAATTCCCTTACTTCAGCTGTCATGGTATAACTTGGCTTTTCCATTTCAGCGTGACAACCCCAGGGACAGAAGTGTCAGAGACTCAAAAGGCTACGGCTGTATCTGACTCTCCCAGCAAGACCCCTGAGGAAATTAGGACCCCTCCTGAGGAGGAGAGGCCATACCTCCAGACCCCAACATCTAGTGAGCAGGGAGACTCTCCCATCATACAAGAACCTGAAGAGACCCCAGAACATGGGGAGGAGAGTTCTCAGAAAACCAGCCTTGTGATAGTGGAGTCTGCTGGTGACCAGCCACAGGCCCTTGATAGACTCGATGAAGATGCAGCTTTCCATAAGGTAGGACTGTCCTCCGTTTCCTTGCCCACAGGCAGCAAAGCTACAAACCTTCCCCGTTCCCATTTCTCTGGTGGCTTATTTTTTCTCTGAAAAAAATTAACCTGGGTCATGTGAACCCCTCGGTCCCTTTTAAAACCTGGGGACCAGAGAATCTAGGAAAAAAAGATACATGTTCCCGTTCTAGCTATTTGACCCTGAGCCCTCATTTTACAATTGGAAAACCCTTTGCTAAGGAAGATGAACACTGGGGTGAAACAAGATACCTGAGGTAGCTTTTCAGAATTGATAACCATGGGCGTGCAGATGAGTGAGAGGGATTACCAGGGCCTCAGGTAAGCGCCAGACATGGCAACGTGTGGGAGCCAGACCCCGGTTAGATCTGTCTGCAGTCACGTGACGAGCATGCAGACTGTGGATATCCGGTGGGGTTCACCTCCCCAAACAAATTTTTCTCTTTAAAGGAAAGATTATTTCCAAAATAGATCTCCTTATGTCTATTTTAAGAATGTCTTTAAAAAAGGACGTGGTACCTGAACTTACTGCTGATTCAGAATGTCGGAATCCCTGACAGGAGCAGGAGCTTACACCACACTGTTTCCTTTGTCATTACGTGAGTTTTGATGTTGTAGAGAGGGGTGGAGACCATCTTAAGAAATTCATTTAAACCATTTATTCTCAAAATGTATTCTAAACAGTTCATATCCCTCAGCATTCACGGCGGGGGTGTTGAGCCCCCCTCAGAGCGCCCGAATCAAAATGAATCTCAGGGAGGGAAGGGGGACCCAGAATCTGTTTGCATTAAACGTAATTTAATATGGATAAAATCATATATTTTTCCTTTTAGAATTCAAAAGCATTTTATACATCAAAGTGTTTTTAAAGCATTAATATCTGTCTCAGCAGTAAAGAATGAGTTATATGAAAGAAATGAAACTTTTTGGAGAAACGAATGATACAACTTATCTGTGGGCATAAGGCCTACTTTTATTTTTGTTCACTACGAGGATGACATTTGCTAGCAGGATTTGTCTAAAATCATAACTAAAATTAGGAGAGGTTCAGGCAAATGAGAACTGTGTCCCAATTTTGGCAGTTATCTTAAATAATGAATTCATCCCATGAATGGAATTTTATTTTAAGTTTACCTTTGCACAGAATTACTCATCTCCCAAGTTCTTGGCTTAAATGAATTCAAATAAAAATGTTTCAAAGACGCTATCTGGCCCTAGAAGTTAACTAAATTTAGCCTCAGAATCCACTGGCTAAATGAAGTTTAGATTTCAAACAGTTATCTGGATAATTCATTTATTTTTTTCAACGCACATAAGCAAATTTTGATAAGTCCTTCTGTATTCTACTTTATACAGGTCTGTTCCATTTATTTTTGATGAATATCCAATTACCTCTGCGATGCTTCCTATTGTGACCCTTAACTTCTCATGACCCTATCTTGAGGATCCAATTTCAGTCACTTTTCTCGCTGATATTTCTAGGCAGCAGATTCCTGAATGTATTTGAAGTATAATTTGGTTTAGATTTTACATGTTTTCCTTTGGCAGAAAAGCATATAGAAATACATCAGATATCTAAAAATATGTTGAAAAAATTTCATTGAGTTTTCTTTTTTAAAAAAAAACAGCATCCTATTAGGAAAGAGTAATTCGATAGAATGCTCCCGAGATGTATGTTCTAATCTAAAATTACGTTTTTTTTGTTGTTGTTGTTTTTTTTTTTAAAGATTTTATTTATTTATTTAACAGAGATAGAGACAGCCAGCGAGAGAGGGAACACAAGCAGGGGGAGTGGGAGAGGAAGAAGCAGGCTCATAGTGGAAGAGCCTGATGTGGGGCTCGAACCCAGAACGCTGGGATCACGCCCTGAGCCGAAGGCAGACGCTTAACCGCTGTGCCACCCAGGCGCCCCTAAAATTACGTTTTTAGCTCCATCTCTGACTCTGGGCCAGACCCATAATATCAGACTGGCCAGTGCATCTTAACTACTCTGCAAAATGAGTCTAATATTATTCATAGGCTGCTTCTTTGTTGCCAGGGAGACGCTCTACTGGCTAGATAACAGCTCTTAGGAAATTGTGACTTTTTGCAGAAAGTTCTGCTACAAGCATTAAGTTTTTTCTATACCTGCAGGTTAATCATTCCAAGCCTTAAGCCTGAGTGTCAATGGCTTACAAATGCTTTTTGTGCTGCTTAAGTTCTGTGTTTTCAGCTGGTTATTTATCAGGAGTTTAAGTCCAAGAAGTGATGTGGACAAGCTGCATATTTCTTCTGACAGATTTTGACAGATGGGCACTCAGACAGCTTTCAGAATTCCAGAATTTTTTTTTTCATTCATTGAACAAAAACACTATATTCTAACCGAAGTGCGGGACAGACATCCACCTGTTTGCCCTGCTGGCTTTTCCACCAAAGCCTCCATGAATGAGACTTTCAGAGAAACAGTGTGAACTAAACCAGAAACCAGTAGTGAAGACATTCCTTAGCCTATTAAACAAAACAATGCTTCCATGCTTCCACCAGGAGCTAACAGAGGAATTAGGTGAGCTGGAGGCCAGCTCAGATGAGGAGGCGATGGTAACTACCAGGGTTGTCCGCCGACGAGTGATTATTCAGGTACCAGCTGTTACATTACTGCACGTCCGGGACACTTCTGTCCCCATAACCCCTAGAGAGTGACAGGCCTGGAGCAATGAGGGCTTGGCATGCTCTTTTAGGTAGTGCATGGCCATTCAAAAGCAGATCCCTAACTCTCCTAAGTTTGGTTTGTTAAGACAATGCAGCGGTGATCGCGTTGGCAGCCCACTTCCAAGGGAGTGAACAGCAAGAGCGAGAGCGCTTCTTCAGTTCCGCCCACCTCACCTCGCTTGTCTGTTTTTGTTTGTGTGTTTGTTTTACACCTAACTTTGGTCCAGTTCTCCTAAGCATGTTATTACCCACCTTTTTTTCCTGTTTCTTTCTTTTAAACATACTACTCGACAGGACTTGGCATCTCAGCAGTGCTTCTCAGTAGCTCCCTTCGTTTTCTAACATGGCTCACATTATAAGCCCTTGGGAGGAGTTTCTTGGAATTGGGGCCAAACACTGAAGTGACCCTTTTCTCTCAACCGTTTAGGGAGATGCTATGCCTGACATACCCCCAGAAACAGTCACGGAAGAAGAATACATTGATGAGCATGGACACACTGTGGTCAAGAAGGTATTGTCCTAATGTGGTTGATTTCAACCTTCCTGTTTAAAACTTATCAGTCCCCTGGTACTGTCCCTGAAAAACAAGATACATGAACAAAATATCTTTCAGGTCACTAGGAAAATCATCAGGCGGTACGTATCCTCTGATGGCACAGAGAAAGAGGAGGTTACGATGCAAGGAACAGCCCAGGGACCCATCAGCATTGAGGAAGGAGATGGCTATTCCAAAGTCATGAAGCGCATTGTATTAAAGAGTGACACCGAACAGTCAGAGGTAAGATCACCTGGTTCTCCAACCCGATTTTATGGAGAAGTGTGAAATGGAGTCGGAAGAGGTGGGTGCAATAGTTTACCCACATTGGCCCCACTGCTCCCCCTTATATGGCACTTTCACATGCACGTTCATTTTTTTCTTCATGATTTTGTGGCATTTTAAAAGAACCATCGAGGAAATTTGTAGCCATTATACTCATGATCTCTGTTTGGTCCTCCTTATTTCTATTTTCTGTTTAATTCATGGTTGCGTACATACAACAGAAATCCAAAAGTCAAATTTTAAGAGACCAGAATTCCATTGGCTGGCAAACAGTATGTCATGGAGAGACCCCGTACAATTGTGTCGTGGTACTTGTTCCCCAGGCAGGGTGGCAGCCTGTGTAGGGCCCTGTTGATAAATATTTGTGATTTAAACTTGTGCATTTCAGAGTCATTAAAGCCAGGGTCCAGAAGCTCCCTGATCTATAGTTTTATTTCTTTCCATTCTACTGTCTTTGAGGAATGTTTACTCTCTTTGACATATAATTTGTGATATCCTCACTGTCTTGCATTCATTCACATCCTCAAAATTTTATTATTATGCACAAAGTTTCTCCAGAAATCTACTTTTTTGGTCTCTCCTATCTTTGAGAGTTTCTCCTTTGTGGATTAATTTCATCTTCATCATGCCAAAACCATTTAAACGTGGGAGAGAGGGTTTATCAACAGGCTGTTACGTCTGCATTGCACTGAGCAATCGGTTTTTTATACGCAGTACTTCCTGACAGATTTTCGTTCAGGTGACTCGTGAGTGGTTGGTTTGGTGCTGTGTACATAGAGTCATGACAGAGGCATTACCAATTGAATACTGGCTTTTTCTATCTTTTTGTAACTGCTTCTCTTTTCCAAAATACTGTTTTCTGGAAGACCAGTATATACCATTGAAGGGTTTTGGTTTTTTGTTTGTTTGTTTTTACATAGAAAAATCCATCACTGTGACATTGTGGCAGTCAGAAACCATGTATCGTGTGTCCTTCATTCATTAGGTAACTTTGTCTGAGCCCAGCATTTTGTCCAGTGCCTCACAATTTCAGGCTGAACCAGTGGAAGGCCGTAGAGTCAGCAAAGTTGTTAAAACAACTATGGTACATGGAGAGAGGATGGAGAAACATCTGGGTGATTCTAGTTTAGCCACTGATCTTCCTTCAGCCAAAGATGACTTTGAAGAGGTATCGAAGCATTATCACTTTTTTGTTGTTGTGTATGTGTGTTTTATGTTTGCTTTGAGTTTAAAAAGAAAATGGTTTATCCTTATGTCATTCCATATATGTATTCATGGAAGGGTGCAGAATAATTCAAGAGAGTAGAATTCCTGTGTGAGTAACTTGTACAGTGAGGTAATGTTTCCACAACTCGTGGTATTCATCGGTGTCGCCTTAAATGATTTTAAAAATCTAGATGACCAGGATTTGCTTCAGCTGAATCAGAATCAGAATTTCTGGAATTACATCTTGCCTGGAGGTCCCAGAGGTGACTTCCCAATTAATAAGAGAAAGACATAAATAAGTTGCAAATTGTCTTTACTAGCTAATATTCTCAAATATTTCCAAAGATTGGCATTAAAGTCAGTTTTATTTTAAACCTAGAAATAAAATAAACCTTTATAATTATTTAAGTTCTGATTTTCAGTAAGTAGCAAGCTAATTTGGCAGTAAGACTTAATAGGAAATGACATGGAGCTATTAGGACATGGAAGGGTTTTTAGTCCTACCTAGAGTGAATTATATATATGCATATATATTGCTCTTGATCTATTTTTGAGTTTGATTACGGGATGCTGCCCAACCTCTTCTGATATATTAGAACGTACAGTGTATATATCATATCACCTTTCTAAAATCCAAAAAGAAAAACTTCTGGGTCCTGAAACACTTCTGACCCCAAGGGTTTTGACTAAGGGATTGTGGGCATATGCAAACATCTACAGAACATTTTTTGCTATTGAGACATTTTGAAGCTAAATGTTACATGTGTGTCCTCTTCTATACCCACAATATGCATTGAGATTATATATGAATGCACTGGGATGTGAAAAGCATACTTTATTTAAATACTTTGAAGGAAAGTACCTTGACCTTGGATAATCAGAAGATGAATTGTGTGAGTTGCACACATTGGGCCTTATTCATTTCTTGCTTATTTTGCCTCTGATCATTATAGTTATCGGTAGAATCTCCGCTGGGGAAAGAAGGGGGGTGAGATGAGGAGAAAATGAAAAGTCAATCAGTACAGATGTTATTTACCAGCATTTATAAAGCATTGTAGTATGTGTCCCTCACAAATGGGGAGAATTTAAATAAAACTCAATTCTTATATTTGATCCCAAGATTGTTACTATTTATCCGTGCAAGTATAGCTTTTTATACTTACTATCGATTAAGCACAGGAATAGATTATTTTTAAGTCTATGGTTTACGATGGGTTTTGTCCTGTTTTCTCTTTTCTTCAGGCTTTGAGTTATACAGGTAGCCACATGAAAGTGCACTTCCCCAGTTTAGTAGAGAATGAAATCCTGAAAGAGGATGGATCAATAATTAAAAGGTTTGGGTTAGCATGGGGTTATGCTTTGCCAACTAACACCTTAATTTTTTTTCCAATTTTAAGAAAAGAAAAACAGCCCCTACGTATTTACCTTAACATCCCTTGGTAACTTCCAATTCTCTCGTATTGTATGTTTTTGTCGAGTGGTAGATCTGTCGTGTGTCATACCCTTAGTGTCCTCTTGATGCTTTGAAAGTAACACCAAGGCTTGAGGAGAATGAGACTTCTGTTTACACGGTCACTCCTTGGGTTTCAACAAGTCCTCCATTTTGCTGGGGCCAGCGGGCTGGGATCTTCCATTGTGTTGTCAGATTTGGAGCGCAAATGAAGAGGAATCTAAGCAGCTGCTCACAAATTAATCTCGTGACCTGCTGCCTTCAGCTCAATCTTAGCAAATCATAACTGGGCGTGGTATATGCTTTTGGGTTTGTTTGGGTTTTTTTGCCTCCTTTCAAAAGCTTTAAGCTGTTTCACGATCCCGCATGTGAGTGGCAAATCACCTGAGCGTGAGTTTGATGCCCACAAACCTGAATGTCCCTAGAAGTGCTGAAACCAGGGAGGCTACTGAGTTGAGAAAGTGCCGTAAAAGCAGTAAGCAGCTCACGTTTGTGCCTGTGAAAGGGGAGCAGCTGGAAGCTCTCTGGTTAGCCCGTCCCATCACCTATTCCCCGTGGGAGCTTGAGCCCCCTCGCCTCGTCTCCTGGCCCTTCTCTCTGGTTCTGTAGCAGCACCGTGCCAGTAAAGTGCTCTCAGCTTCTCCGTGAAAACACAGTGGAAATTCAAGTTACTATTGTGCTTTTCACCTCATTGTAAAGAGGAAAAAGATTGTCATTGGTAGTACTCTGCAAAGCTATTTTTAGCCTGTAGAACATAATAATTAGGAACAGTGAATTAAGGGTTCTGTCATGATCCCGCCCTCCAATCACATGTGAACAACAGCAGCGGCTAAGAACTTAGGAGTGTAATTGCTCAGAGAACTTTCAAAATGCTGCATAAATTAAGGATAAAGTGCCTTCTATACTCTGAACTTTTAAGTCTTGTATTCAGTTACTCAGATAAAACCACATAAACCATGTACACACTCTAGCATCGTGAGGTCTTTAAGTTGGACATTTAGAGACCAGTTAATCCAAAGTTCTCAGTTACAGCTGGTGAATTTAAAGCCAGGACATAGACAACTCAACTAAATTCTATAGCTATTTAGTTATGGAACTGTATTTGTCATATATAACACTTTTATCTTGTATGTTGCTGAAGGCGTTTTACCATATCCACTGCCCTCCGATATACATACGAGTAGATTCATTCCACTGCTTGTGGATATGCATACTCATAAACACATTCATCCACATAGATCTGCACAAAATATCAGGGATTGTCCTGTGATAGAAGCTTATCCTACCGCCCCCCCCAACCCACATATACACACCAATGCCATGAAGGCTTCTCTCAGCTCTTGGCACAAATAATCAGGTATTTGCCTTTTGAGAGAAGAAAAATATGGGTGCTGAACAGTTAGAAAAACATGATCTGATTTCAATCATTAGAACCAAATTTGACCTTTTTATCAAGAGGGACAAATTTGGTGCATTTGGGTGGCTCAGTTGGTTAAACGTCTGCCTCAGGTCATGATCTCAGGGTCCTGGGATTGAGCCCTGCGTTGGATTCCACACTCAATGGGTAGTCTCCTTGAGGATTCTTTCTCCCTTTGCCTTTCCCCCAGCTCTCTCTTTCTTTAAAATAAATAAATTTTTTAATTATAAAAATCTAAATATTTTTTAGATAATTTTTAAAAAATACTAAAAATATCTAAAATAAATTTTTTTTCAAGATTTTTATTTATTTATTTATTCGACAGAGATAGAGACAGCCAGCGAGAGAGGGAGCACAAGCAGGGGGAGTGGGAGAGGAAGAAGCAGGCTCATAGTGGAGGAGCCTGATGTGAGGCTTGATCCCATAACGCCGGGATCACGCCCTGAGCCGAAGGCAGACGCTTTAACCGCTGTGCCCCTAAAATAAATATTTTTTTTAAAAAGGAACAAATTTAAGTTCGCTTTCAGATACAAAATAATTTCACGTGGTGTTGAAGGAAGGGAGAGAAGAAGAGAACGTGAAAGAAGAAGGAAGAAGGACGCAAGGATGCCCAAAAGAAAGCTGAAAGTATTTTGGCTAATAGAAGTCTTCTAAAAAAAAAAAAAAAAAAAAATCAGGGTGATCTTCAATGCATGGCAGTGTTAGAAGGTAGAGTAATGATAAGGGCAGAACCTCCAGCTTCTTAACACTAGGAATCCATAAGAAAATTGCTGGGTAAAGTGCTAAAAACTGCTCATTTCTACCGTGGTTTTCAGTGAAGATGCGTGGCATCGTGGTTACGGATTCAGGCTCTGGAATCTTTGAGTCTTGGCCCCACTTCATACTAACTGTGTTATTTTGTATTTGGAGCATTGCTTAAAATCTCTGAGATTCACTTTCCTTATTCATTGTAATAATAGGGCCTGGCACATAAAATGTTCACCACATATTTACGGAATGAATACTTCTATTTAGAAGTAGTGAGAAGAAGAGAGGGTGTACAACTTACAGCATAATCGTTTTCAAGTAGGGATACAGGAAAATGGTAGTACAAAATATCACCGTACATCAGAGCCCCTTTTGTCGAGTAATCACTAGTCAGGAGGGAGCCAAGAAAGCAGCAGACTGTTCAATGGCATAGAAGACCAAAAATGGGCAAAGTCTACGGAGATCGGAGCAGATGGTGGAAGAATTTGTCTCTCCGTGTTTTTTCTCTTTTCTCTTCCCCACCATCTCCAGATGAAGTTTTGGCGCCTGGGGAAACTCATCTCTCATTAGTAGTCACCTTCCTCTAGGTTGATAGAATAAGATTTCGGTTTTTAAAGATCTATGTCTCATGGAAAAGTTTTCCAAGAACAGGATGCAACTCTAAGGATTAAGTTGGCAGCTAAGGTGTTTAAAAAAATAAAAAACTATTTTTCTCAGCCTGTCAAAAAGTACATATGGAATCCCTGTTTCAGGACGAGCCGAGCTCTTTCTTTTTTTAAAGATTTATTTATTTATATTGTTTATATTAGGAAGAGAGAGAGAGCACGAGCAGAAGGGGCAGAAGGAGGGAGAGAGATTCTCATATCCCGGCTGAGCGTGGAGCCTGATGCCAGGCTCGATCCCACGACTCCAAGATCACGACCTGGGCCTAAATGAAGAGTTGGATGCTTAACCGACTGCGCCACCCAGGAGCCCCGAGCCAAGCTCTTTCAAATCAGTGCACCTTAAACAAAATATGAATGATTATATGGTTACTTTTGGAGAGACTCTTATTAAAGCATGGTTTTATTTATTTCAAATAGTTCTTAAAGTTTTAAAAAATATTCTTTGTTCTGAAACACTTTAAAACATTTCCTGACTCATGTCAGATAGGAGAGGCCACGTTTAAAAGAAAGATGTGGAAAGATGGCTCAGTGTAGAAGTATCTAGAGGTAGGACAGTAAAGTACTTTCATGTCATGGTTACCCCCATTGAAAAGATGGCGTGGCTGCGTTTTAGTGAAGAAAGCATAATTCTCTCTTGTCTGCTCTCCTCCAGGACAACAATGAGTAAAGCCAGTACACAGAAGAGGGCTGTGGTGAAGGACCAGCATGGAAAACACATTTACTTGGAGCACCTGGAGGACGTACCGGAAGCACTAGACCAAGATGACCTCCAGCGCGACCTCCAGCAACTCCTTCGGCATTTCTGCAAGGAGGACTCGAAACAAGAGGCCAAATGAGGGGCTGCCCAGTCCTCACACCAGAAACCACACATTCACTCAATATGCAACTTCCCGTTTCATTAGCAGAGTGACCTACCCGGCCTAATGGGATTCCCTGACACTTCCACTTTTAGCAAATACACACTGCATTCTGTTTCAGTTTTTCCCCATCCTCTTTAACTGTAAGCTAATTTGTGACCAAAGATAGCATCCTTCAGCCTGGATGCTGTATCCACTACTTTGTCGTGTCTGTGCTAAACTGGGAACTGGCCACCTCCATCGTTCTTTGCTCCTGCACAAGCTCCACGAAAATCCATCGATCAGAAGAACTTCACCTACAGACCTCTTCAAGTGACGGTATCTGGGAGTCCTTCCGAGGGATGTCCTTGGACCATGTATATAGCTAAAATGCTCGGATGAACAACATATTAAAATTAAACCACTGCCTATCATAACTACACTGGGCATCATGGAATAAAAGGCCTCTAGAAATTGCTGAACAATGGTTAATTAAGATATTGCTAACACAATCGAATGATAATACAGTTCTGCAAAAGAAGCACTTCAGACCTACCATATCCTTAGAACTTCCAGAGTAGCCATTGCTCCTACTTAAAGATGGGTTAATAACCTCAAGGAACTATCCTAACTAAGCACTTACTGCTGGTGCTGGCCAGCCTTGATTTAGGATTCTCCAACGCCACACGAGGGAGGGGAGAAGGGGAGCAGAAGGCCAACGGAATGAGACAATGAGATATTCAGCTGCTAGCAGCCACATCGTGTGGCCTTCTAGCATCTTCAGGTCTTTTAGATTTTGGACACATTGGCAGGGTATTTTAAAAGCTATAACTACTGTAGTTTTCCAGTTTTCATTGCTGCTTTAGCAAACCACGCTGTCTTATTGGTGGTACTTTCTTCTGGCCACTGCACTGTAGATAATCCATTGGAAACAAGATTTACCCACTACACAAAAGGTTAAACTCCTTCACCATGTTGGAGTGGTTCCCCCCCCCCCGGGTTTATATCTTCTCTAATACCTGCATGTAGCATTTAAAAATCAAAACCAGTCAAAACTCCTCTTCTAATCACACTGATGGTTTTCATTCTCTTGACCCTGAGCAAGCACTTTTCACTTTTCTGCTAGGTCTGTTTTTTAGCTTGCAGACAAGGTTGAGAAATCCTTACAAATTTGGTTTTGGTTAAAATTTTTGATTTATTTATTTGAAATCCAAACTCCCTTGGAAACTCAAGTGCATTTGTGCACTTTTTTGTTTGTTTCAGAGAAGGAACTTTAATCGTCTGAGTGATTTCCATGTCCTATTCCTTATTCCTCTAGTGGTTGAAGCTGTGTAGCATTTTAACATATATATATATTCACAAATATATTCATATAAACAGTATACATTTCGAATCAGTTATTTGTTAAAGAAAAGTATATTCAATGAAGATGAAATTAAATAAAAAAAAGAGTCTATCCTCCAGGGATTGAACATTTTCCAATTCTATCTGGTCTTTTCCTGTTGTGCAAAAATGACTCATTGCTCCAAATGTCAAAAACAAATGTGACAAACAATGGCACTTCATCATTTCAAGTAATGTTGCCAAGGGAGAAAATTTCCTGGGAGGGAGGTTTCCCACAAGCCAAATCTCTTAAAGCCTCAAATGCTAGCACTTTCTGGCAGTTGGATAGGAAATAAAGCTTTCTTTGGCAGCCAAAATGAGAGAGGTTCATGGTGAAACTTTTTGAGACGTACCATGGCCTTCTTGTCAAACCCTTCACTGGAGCTCAAGAAAAGCATTTCTGTTGTGTTATTTGCAGTGCAGATGATGTCTGTGTAACAACAATGGTTATTCACCTTTTTTTGATTTTTGATTTTTGCTGTGTAATCAAAAAACTTGAATACTGTGAGAAGAAGTGAATTTTCAGTTGATGAATCAGCATCTTGTTCCCATGGTGATAACACTAATTGAATATATCTATGAGGGCATGTATTAGTTAATGGAAAAAAAATACAACACTAACAATACATAGCTGCAATGTGTACAATGGCTGATTTAATTAAATAAAATGTACAAGTGTTAAATGTGGCAACGGTGATTTATTCTTCTTTGACACTTAATCTGTGATTTCAGGAGATAAGATATTTAAAGAGGTGACACAGATTTGAAGCCAAAAAGGACACAAATCGGTCTTTTCCTTGTAGTTTTTATTTGGTGACAAATACGCTTTATGCCCCAACACTGTATTAAGCGCTGAGATGAACAGAGTTTGTCCTTGCCCTCAAAAAAACCCTTGTTTTTGTTATGCAGAAGATGAAAAACAAAGATTTATGTTAGTTTTGGGATTGTTAGTAAATAAAAAATAGGAATTTGGGGGCTGGGGGGGAAATGAGGAGACAGTAACCAGGGACTGGTAGGACAGCGAGGCCCACGGGCAGGATCCTCCCATTTCAGTTCTCGCTTCCAAGGCGGTGGTGTCCGGAAACACCTTCCTTTGTGAGCAGCATTTCGCTGGGGTGGATGGGCTGTTATTTATCTCATAGCCTGAGAGTTAAACATTAAATGGATACATCGGTGTAAATAACCAAAGGGCAGAAATACACAAAATTGAATCAGTTGTATTGGGAGAGTTTTTGTTTTCTGAAAAAGGCTTTAGTGCTCTATAATATTTCTTTTACTGGAAAAACAGTGCAAGAAGACATGGTTAGGAAATCGAGTAGGTTTACTTAAGTCCTATCCAGCATGAGATGTGAGGTTCACTGGATCTGGCGTATCTGCCTAGTTGATTGACAAGATCTCCCGAAATTAAAATACCAATTGGGCTTGAAATTAAAAAAAAAACAGAGTCAAGATTAAACAAAATTTCCCAAAGTAGGATTGTCTGTGTGACCACCCTCTTCCTCTCATTTTCCTCATGGGCTGTACTTTCTCTTGGCAGGAACTCTGGGCTTCCATTGCCTTGACTTTGATTAAGGAGATGAAAGCATCAGGGAATATTCAATGTCTTCTCAAGTTTCAATACTTGCTGTACAAATTCCATTAAAAGATGAACAGTGATTCATCTGCACTTTTACAGAAACATTTAAAATGTAAGGTGGGGCAAACCCTCCAGACTGAGGGAAGATTATATACATCTCATAAATGACTTGAATTAGGTATAAAGAGGTGAAAATTACATCTAAGTACATTGAAACCAGCTTGAATTGAATTTGAACTTTGGTTGCTAGTGGAGTGATTCAATTTATGTCAGCATAGAGGGTCTGGGTGTGGGCAAGGAGACCAGCCCATGAATAAAACAGATAAAGAAAAGCTGTAAACAAATATTTAATGAGAGCCAAAATCACTACAAGGTTTTCTTGAATAATGGAAAAAAGATGGCCAACTTGCTTTCAGTATACCATAGGAAAATAATTGTTTAAATGTCTTTGTCTTCGGTTGCCACTCTGCTTAAAAATTATACTCTTTTCCTTCAGTTATGGTCTGATTTCTGTTTCTGATCTAATTAAAGCTACAATTACAATCTTAGAACCACCCACGTAAATATGTAATACAACTTTTGTTTCACTGTAGTAATGGAACATTTGAGAAAATCTTTGAAATATCTTAAGAAAAACCTTTATTCCTAACTCCTACACACAAATTATTCTTTTTTGGTTAGACTCCCTGGGAAAAACAAAAGTACTCCTTTACTTTAAATAAGCTCCACAGAGTGGAATAGATGGTACACGTGAATACTGTGGGGAGAGCTGCTGTGTTTGGTGGACAGGGACATGTGAAGGTGGTATTTGTAGTACAGCCGCAGATCGCTTCATCACTGGCAATGCTCGGTTGGTAGGCCCTGAAGTGCTTCGGTGAGGCAATATGACAAAATGGCAAAATAGGTGATCTTGGAGTAAGATTGGATTGGAATCAATCCAGCTATGGCAGTACTTAGGCGACATTGTGCGAGTTTACCCTCTGGAATCCTCATCAGTAAAATAAAAGAGAACAATGCCTTAGAACCCTCTCACCATACCAGATGCAGGGAAAGGCAGCAAGTCCTGTCCCCTCTGTCATACCTTATTTATTTATTTATTTATTTATTTATTTATTTATTTATTTATTTAAATAATATTTTTTTATTATGTTAGTCACCATACAGTACATCCCTGGTTTTTGATGTAAAGTTCGATGATTCAATAGTTGCGTATAACACCCAGTGCACCATGCAATACATGCCCTCCTTACTACCCATCACCAACCTATCCCATTCCCCTACCCCCTCCCCTCTGAAGCCCTCAGTTTGTTTCTCAGAGTCCATAGTCTCTCATGCTTCATTCCCCCTTCTGATTACCCCCCTTTCTTTATCCCTTTCTTCCCCTACCGATCATCCTATTTCTTATGTTCCATAGATGAGAGAAACCATATGATAATTGTCTTTCTCTGCTTGATTTATTTCACTTAGCATTATCTCCTCCAGTGCCGTCCATGTTGCAGCAAATGTTGAGAAATCGTTCTTTTTGATAGCTAAGTAATATTCCATTATATATATGGACCACATCTTCTTAATCCAGTCATCTGTTGAAGGGCATCTCAGCTCCTTCCACGATTTAGCTATTGTGGACAATGCTGCTGTGAACATTGGGGTGCATATGGCCCTTCTCTTCACTACGTCTGTATCTCTGGGGTAAATACCCAGTAGTGCAATGGCTGGATCATAGGGTAGCTCAATTTTTAACTTTTTAAGGGACCTCCACACTGTTTTCCAGAGTGGCTGTACCAACTTGCATTCCCACCAACAGTGTAAGAGGGATCCCCTTTCTCCACATCCTCTCCAACAATTGTTATTTCTTGCCTTGTCAATTTTTGCCATTCTAACTGGCGTAAGGTGGTATCTCGGTGTGGTTTTGATTTGAATTTCCCTGATGGCTAATGATTTTGAACAGGAAACAAATGAATAAATCATAAAATGGGCAGAAGATATGAATAGACACTTTTCCAATGAAGACATACAAATGGCTAACAGATACATGAAAAAATGCTCTGTCATCACTTTAATCTGGAAGTGCCACTGGGGCCTATGTGTCCTTGGAGCCCATGAGATATGGACCTCTATTTGTGACCTTCCACCTCTCTGGGAAGGGTGAGCCTGGGCAGGGGGGAGGCGTTGAAGGCTGTCTCCCCTCTAGATTAGAAAGTAGAGTTAACCACTTCCTCGTAGGCTCTGCCAGGACCGTTTTTTGTCTCTCAGGCCCCTTAGTTCACTTCCTGCTCTGACGAAGGATTCTTCAGGATCTCTTTTTCTCAGTAGGACTTCATAACTCAGTTCTGGTTTCCAGTCCTTCCAACGCCCTGCACATATTCTATGTTGGGTTTTCATTTCTTCTTTACCCTCAAAACTGAATTAGATAAAGCCACCCAAACTCCCCTACTGAATGTTCTCTACTGGCAACCAGTTCGGTGTAGTGGCTGCAAAGCTCTGTGCTGGTGGGGCCCTGGGCTGGCCTGGAGGTGGGGAGGAATGCAACGGCGGTCTCTGTGGGTGTGCAGAAAAAACTGAGTGACCATGTTTCATGACAGCCACACCAGGCCCGTTTTTCCTGGGTGTTGATCTGAACTCAGCTCTGATCCAGGCCAGGAGCTAGAGTTTTCATGGCATTAGTATAGCAGCAACTTCTGGATGAGTTGGACCTTGTGTGAATTTTTCAGGTGACTCACAAATACGTGTTACCTTCAACTCCTCTCCAACCACGCTGTCTCACCCCAAAGAATCAGAGGGACAACTGAGACTCAGTGTTCGAGCAATCCAGTTACTGTTCAGACTAGTATATTGGTTTCCTAGGGCTGCCATGACAAAACACCCCAGGATAGTATTTATTTTCTCCCAGTGCTGGAGGCTAGAAACCTGAGCTCATGGTCTCAACAGATTGGTTTCTATCGAGGCCTTTCTCTTTGGCCTGTAGATGGCCACCTTCTTGAGATGTCCTCAGTGGTCTTTCTTCTTTGGGAATTCATCCCTGGTGTCTCCTTGTGTATCCAAATGTCCTCCTCTTATCAGAACACTGGTCAGACTTGATGAAGCCCACCTGAAAGCCTTATTTTAACTTAATCACTTCTCTAAATGTCTATTTCCAAATGTAGTCACAATCTGAGGTACTAGACGTGAGTGCTTCAACCTAGGAACTTGGGGAGGACACAATTCAGCCCATAACAATTGGGTTTAGTCTAAAAAGCAAAGCCCATGAGATATTCTAAGCAGGAAAGGCTTTAATGAAGTGAATTAGAAACTTATACAAGTGTTGGAAGAGCCAAAAAAATGAAGGCAGGGAAATCTGTTGCTGCCTTGAAGAAACCCACAGTGCAGAAATCAGAGCTCCAAGCTGCCACTGATGGGTTTGGTCTCACGTAGCAGTGAAATCTATACTTTTTAGGAGAATGCCCGAAACCCTTCATCTGTCTTCTGCCATAGTCCTGCACACTGCCCAGTCACCTCTGAACAAATAATTGTTTTCCCTCTCTTTCCCTTTCAAGCTTTGGGCAAACACTTATTATTGGCAGAATCTGTAACACCCCACTGGAAAGGGATTCTAAGGAATATAGTTCTGAGGCTCTTCCTTCAACCTGCAGAGAATATAGAATAGGATGGAAATGATGCTGAGTTGGTAACCTTTAACCACAGAGGCTAAGCCAAAGAAGAATAATCTTCATCCATACACCAACTCATGCATTCAAGATCTATATTCCCGGCATGGGGCTAAGTGTTCAGGTAGATTGAGGCCAAGATGATCACGATTTCTACTATTGCCAGTCACCATTGAATGTGCCCTTGAGATTTCTTTAGTTTCTACCACAAACCTATGAAGTAAACACAGATGAGGAATCCAAGGAGCAGAAAGGTTGAATATCTTACCCAAGATCATGCATCTAGAAAACAACAAATCTGGGGTAAGAACCCAAGCAAATGGTTCCAACAGTGAACCATGCTCCATCTTCGAAAGACAATCCTTGCCTCTTGAATTTATAATCTTGCGGGGGAGATATATGGAGCCAATAAGTTCATAAATACTTAATTAAACATTAATTTTCTTTGAGATAAATACCTTTTATGCAAAGAAACAAGCCCTGTTCAGTACCATTCTCACTTCCATTCTTGTGCAAAATCTCTTCCTTTTTTCTCAAACCTTCTTTCCTTTCCTCACCCACCTCATGCTCAGCAGATGACCTGGACTCTGTTTTATAAGAAAGTAGGTGTGAATGGGCATGAGTTACTTCAATGCTGTATGGGTCAGGGTTCTCTAGAGAAACAAAAATGATAGGATGTGTGTATATATAAAGAGACATTTATTATAAGGAATTAGCTCATGTGTTTATAGAGATTGCAGTCCCACGATCTGCAGTCAGCAAGCTGAGACCCAGGAGAGCTAATGGTACAGTTCCAGTCCTCAAATTGGCAGACCAAGACCTAAGAGCTGATGTTTCAGTTCAGGCTGGAAGGCAGAAAAAGACTGATGTCCCAGGTAAAGGAAGTCAGGCAGGAAGAGTTCCATCTTACTCGAGGGAGGGTAAGGCTTTTTGTACTATTCAGGGCTTCAGTTGATTCGATGAGGCCCACCAACACTGGGGAGGGCAGTTTGCTTTACTCAGTCTACCAATTCAAATTTTAATCTCATCCAGAAATACTCTCAGAGACATATTCAGAATAAAGTTTGACCAAATGTCTGTCCTCCATGGCCCAGACAAGTTGATGCATAAAATTAATCATCACAAGTGTCCTTCCTATTCCTACATCCAAAATTATATATATCTACCTCCACCCTAGCACATGTTAAAAAAAATCTAAGTTTTACAGATCTTATTGGCTTTATTCAGAGATTCCTGAATTGGGCAGCATCCTATCTAGCAGGTAGAAAGGAGCTCCAAGGAGCTGTACATCTTCCAAAAATTAAACACTTTTATAGGCAGAAGGGAGCAGGAACAAGGAAGTTATACTAGGCAAAAAGTGGGTTAGTTATTGCAAAGTTACTTTCCCTTAGGGGATGGCTGGGGTCTTTCAGGCAGACTACTGCAGTAGCATTGATCAGGAGATTTCTGACTGATGTTTAAGATTACATTTCTAGGAGACCTGAAACTGTAATTAAGTCTTGATCTGGTGAGGTGGAGCTTAGCATCAGTGACTCCATTTCGCATCTGTGGTCTTGCTTTTAACACATTCTTGGTTCTTACCAATGTTCTCCATAGTTCTCTCTCCCAGCTGAGGCGTACATTTAGGTTTCTCCTGGTTGCAGAGAAAAAAGTTATCCTTCAATCCTGGCTTTGCATCTAACTAATGCTTTCTTTGTTTCTCTCTTTCTGTCTCTCACTCTTTCTCTCTTCTTCTTTTTTTTCCTCTTACATATGCTTTCCCAGTTTCTCACAGTGCTTCAGTCTGGTTTTGAAGAATCTAAAACTTCATGTATTAGAAACTGTATCTGGTTCAGCAGAGGTCACAGGAAAACCAAAAGCCTTAAATGGAAGAGTCGTAATTATAATGCCTACAGTGGCCAGAGAGGAAAATCATGTATGAATTGTCTAGGCATGGGAAATAAGAACTATTGGGGCCTGTGGCAAACTTAAGAGAGCATGCTGCATGTTATATATATTAAAATAACTGTAAACCATCGATAATTAATGTATTATTTAGAATAGAAAAATAGTAAAAATACAAAATATACCCAAGAGCTCTTTTTCGAAATAATATAGATAATGGCCACTAACATAAATAAGAGGTAAAGAAGCAGAAATGTGCAATGTTAAAAAAAGGAAATTGAGGAGTACAATATTGTGACTTACAATAAATATAATTTGGTTTTCATTCGTTTCTGTCACAGAGCTTCTAAAACCCTTGGAATTGCCTGAGCTACAAGAGGATCCTCTCTTACAACATTTGATCTCTCACCATCAGTTCCTGAAATGACTTTTAGCCATGAGGTGAAATGTGTGTCTTGTTATTCTTAACAAGCTCCTTTCCACCACACCTGAGTCTATGTTAATGAGGTGACTTTTGGAAAGCCCCTAGGGATGGGGGCTGGTTGCCATGGGGAGCAACCATGAACAGAGGGGAGGAACTTTTGGTTCCACCCTCTGATATCCAGGGAGGGGAGAAGGGGCTAGATATTCAATCAATTGCCAATGGCCAGTGATTTAATCAATCATGTCTATGTATAAAGCCTCCATAAAAACCCTGAAAGGAGGGAGTCTGGAAACTTTCGGGTTGGTTAACATGTAAAGACTTTGGGAGAGTGGTGCCCCTAGAGAGAGCGTGGAAGCTCTGCGCTGTTCGCCTCATGCATTGCCCTGTGCTTCTCTTTTGTCCGGGAGTTCCTAAAGTATATCCTTTTATAAATAAACTATAACCTAGTAAGTAATATCTGAGTTCTATGAGATGCTTTAGTAAGTTCGTCAAACCCAAGGAGTTTGTCAGAACCTCCCATCTATAGCTGGTTGGTCAGAAGCACAAGTAATAATATGGGCTTTTGACTGGTGTGGATTTTGGGGGGGGGGGGTGTCCTGCAGGACTGAGCCCTTAATCTGCGGGATCTTAAGCTATCTCCAGGAAGATAGTATGAGAATCGAGTTGAATTGTAGGACTCCCAGCTGGTGTGAGAGAATTGTTTGTTGGTACGGGAAACCCCCTCCCCCCACCCTCCACACACTGGAATTAGAAGCAGAACCCCTTTAGCAAGATAATCAAAGAGGAAATAGCTATAAGAAAATGTTACCCAATTTTATGTAAGTAAATGTAGAAACCTAAATGAGAGAGATGATTTTGTTTAAATGGAAATTAATAAAATTTGCCGCAGAAGAGATAGCAAAGGTAAACCCCAGTGTGATGATAATTTTATGTGTCTACTTGACGGGGCTAAAGGGATGCCTAGAAAGCTGGTACATTATTTCTGGGTGTGTCTACTTGCTGTTTCCAGAAGGATTAGCATTTGAATGGGTAGATGGAGTAATGAAAACCCACCCTCAACAATGCAGGTGGGCATGATCTAATCCACTGAGGGCCTGGATAGAACAAAAGTGCAGAGGAAGGGCGAATTTGCTTTAGTTGAAACATGTAACTTCTGCCTTTGAACATCAGTGGTCCTGGTTCTTAGGCAATGGGACTCGTACCGGGACTTAAGTCATGGGCCCCCTAGTTCACATGCCTTTCTAAGCATTCCTTAGCCCAGTCAAGTAGACACATAAAATTATCATTTATGTGTATGTATAAACAGCACTTATTTAACAAATGTTCAAATACATTTAAATTAACAGCATATAAGTTATGCTCATTTTAGCACAGCTTTTGCAATAATTTGCTGTAATAGAGAAAACCTTATCTCTGACTCCACACCACACACAACTGACTCGTTCCTTGTAAGGTGATATCAGTTATGGAATGTTTATGAATCCTGTCATGTAAAAGGTTCAAAATTAATACATTCATTAAATAAGTTATTTTTTTTAGTGCATGAGAAAAGAAGGAATGTGTAATGGAGGGTTCTTTTATTTATCACATAATACAATTAGAAAGAATTTACATTTAAGACGTCGTTCACAAATGAAATTGCAATTTTAGCCAAAATTTTTGCTTCATAGGAAATAACTTTTATTTCATATTTTTTTATTTGCAATTTTTTTTAAAATGAGTTTTTAAAAAATGGATTAAAACACTACAGAGGGGACACGTGCCCTTCATGACAAATTCGTCTTGCTCAATGATGAACACTGGGAGCTTTCCTATTTTAAAACTGTGAAAAAAAACAAAAAAGTTTTTTATTTCCATAACTATACAGAATCGATCAGGAAGTATTAATCCATGAAAATTTTAGAAATCCAAAGAAATAAAGCATAACAATTGGAAAACAAGTGACAAACATTATCAATATAGGCAGATGATATGTTTGTGAGCCAGGAAAACCAAACAATAAAACCAAAAGAAAAATTTGTCAACATTTTTGTCACAATCTTCAAAGTTAATATAGAAAATATGCAACTTTCCTTAACATAGAAAAGTTCCAAATTAAAAATAAAAATGGAAGAAATAGTTCATCTAATTTACAACAGCAGTAAAAAAAGATTAAATGCCTAGTTATAAATTTAACAAGAAATGTACAGGGCCTATTAAAAAATGTTTAAAGGTTTTACTTAAATAATTGGATGAACATACACTCTCTTATATGTAATTATAAAATATTGGGAAGATGTCAATTCTCCATTAATTTATTTCCTAATATGATCATAATAAAATTGCTTGTGAGATTTTAACTTGACTTTATACGACAAAAAAGCAAGCATGGAGAATTAATCTTAAGATACTAGGGGCTAAAAAAAAAAAAAAGAGTGTATGTAGCAAATTAGCCCTACTAGATATTAAAATGTATTTTAAGCTACTGTTTCTAGAACAGTTTGATATTAGTGTAGTTACTAACAGTGAGAATGTAACATAACTAACATGAGTTTGCTCCTCTGTGAGTCACAGATAGAAACTACACTAGGTGAGTTGTCACACAAAGGAAACTTTGAAGCCAATAAGATCACAGGGAATAACTTAAATGCCTAGAGGGCTGATGGGTACTTTTTGTTTAGGATTAGAACGAATATTTAGATAAGGAAGCCTTGTCATCCTATGTAGAGCCAGGCACAGGGTTGGGCAGGTGCCCTAAGGAAACATGCCCATACATACATTGCCTGTTATGTAAATGAGGCTTGTGCTCCTCCTTGGGCGGAGATTTTAATATTATAATGAAGTAAAGGTAATTGTTGGTCATTCCAATGGCCACTCCATGATCCGTCTCTGCAGGTGCAAGCTTGGGATTTAGCTCAAGCTGGTCTGGGTGGTCTGGGCCACTGGAGCTCTTCCTGCAGGCAGTCATTATTCTTTGAGGGGTAATCTTGGTTTCCATCTAGGATATTATGCCCATCCTCTGGGTACTCTTTTGCCCGAGTTGAGAGAGACACTGGAAAGAAGAGCGTAAGGAAAGATGTGAGACAAAGGTCAGTGGGTATAAGCAGGTGAGTAGTAAAGGTCCGGTCTTGGGGTCTAGCTGGTGACATGAACAATGAAATAGAATGGAGAACCCAGAAAGAGAAGTTGATTCAAAATAAAAAGAAATTTGCCATATAATAAATGTAATCTTTCAAATCAGGGAAAGAGTAGACCACTCTACATGGTGTTGGGTCAAATGACTAGTTATTTGGAGGAAGAGATAAAACTAACCCCCTATGTGTTTCCTTCATTAAAACAAATTAGAGATAGCTCAATTATTTAAAATTTTATAATTATTTTGATTATAACTGATTAATAAATCAATTATTTATAATTTTTTAAAAGTAAAAGTTATAAAGAAAGCAAAGGCAAGTTGTATACTACCTTCAATGAGGAAGATCTTTGTTGACAAACAAACAAAAACAAAAGCCTGGGTAGGAAAAAAAAAGCCCATACATTTAACTATATATGTATTTAACATTTCCACAAGGAAAAAATAAAAATAAAATTAAGAGTTAAATTGAAAATTATAAATTTACTGATTATATGAAGAGATTGCATATGTCAACAAGTAACATAAAAATAGCGAAGACTGTTCATACAGGCTCAGGAAGAAATTCAAATGACTTGTTTAGCTGGGAAAATAACCCACTATCACCTATAATTAGACATCATAAATTAAAACACTAAGATGCTATTTTTAAATGTATCAATTTGGAAACAATTACAATTTTTATAAGACCAAGTGTTAACCCAAGAGTGGGAAAATGGGTCACATATGCCAGTGTGAATGAAAAATGTCTTTCAGAATTAACTATGTACAAATTCTTGGACTCCACAGTTCTACTTTAAAGGATTTATTGATAGTCTCCATGTGGAAGGAAAATATTTTGCCTTTTTAAAATAATAAACTGGAGACGAATTTCATATCCATAATAAGATGCATAATGGGAACAGTATGTTATTGTCTTCAAGTATGTCTATGTGAATAAGTATGAATAAGGCCCAAGGAGAGGGGCATAATATGCCCACATCTATGTAAAACTTACTTGTGTTGGTGTAAAAGTGTGACAGTAGTTCTTCAAGTCTGTAGATAAGGGAGACTAACCCAGTACTACATAGCCTCTGGCTCTGTTTAATTTCACTCTTCTTTTTTAAAAATCACATTCTACTTGAAAGAAAGGGGTAAAGGTCCACTTATATAGATGATTAAGCCAAAGTGGAAATAGATACTAGTAATGAGCTGTTGTTGAAACACCAACAACAAAAACAATCAACGCTTTAAGTAATTTTTTAAAAACAGGGAGGTGAATTAAACAGGGAAATGTTGTAAATATTCATAACGAGGGAAAATCCCTTGTATTATTTGCATGAAAAGAATTTCAGTTACTGGTAAATATAAATAACAAAAACTTCTAGTAGTTTTAACTTTTACTTCAATATAGAGACAATATATAGAGACTTCATTGCATGCCTGATGAGTCCTCTATGAAGTGGTTCTTGAGGCATCTTTCCCTTTGCACATAAGAAAATTTCTCCCGTCTGCCATTAGAGGGCAGCAGATGACCGGTCATTTGCTCATCAGTTCCAGGTGGTGGCTGCCACAATTAAATGGAAATCTCCCAGCTCAGGCGCTTTGCGACTGCAAAAGTTGCTCAGCTTTTCTAGATCTCAACTTTACCAGCAAAATGTGTGTGTGTGTATGTGGGGGGGGGTCAGGGGTGCTGACAGAAGACTCTAAGACCTTTCCCAGGAATATCAGGCTGTGATTTAACTCCGTAGGTTCACATGATTCTAGGGATTGCTGTTAAGATAAAAGGTAACCATGTCAAAGTGTAACTATTAAACAAAAACTGTTTAAGCCCAAATCTGTCTAGATAATACTCTATTCTTTTAGGAATAGCTAACAGTTTTTGAGAATTCTTATGAGCCAGATACAGTTCTCAGCACTTTGGTTGTCTTATTATTTACATAACACTCCCGTTGAGGTAAATGTGGTCATTATTCCCATTTTGCAGATGAGCAAGGTGGGCACAGAATGGTAGGGCCAGAATGTGAGAGCTCTGACACCAGAGGCCGAGTGTATAACAGCTCCATCATGCGATGAAACTTCCAGCGTAATGAAAGGCAACCCAATTGTCTAATAAAAATCTTAATAATTTCATCTGGCTGGCAATGCTTAGCTTTGTCCTTATAGAAAATGCTTTTCTTGGGAGCTTTTCAGGGCATATTATCATACAATTGTACCCTATACTTTGTACTTAAGCAATATTTTGTTATCATAAAAACATTGTAATCTGTCCATTGCAATAACTGTTGATCTCTGAGCGAGTCTCTGCCCCCCCCCCCAACCCATCCCATAGCTGCTGGCAACGTCTCACACAGCTTTGCTGTCAGCACCACTGCAGTTCACACGAGCTGCTCACTGAATGGTTCTTTCCTGTCCCCCTGGGCCATGCTTCTTTATTCATCCATTCATTCATTCATTCATTCATTCATTCATTCATTCATTCATTCATTCACTTGTTCATTCGTTTGAGAGAGAGAGCGTGCACGCAAGCACACGCTTGTGAGTAAGAGGAGGCGCAGAGGCGGAGGGAGAGGAGAATCCTCAAGCGGACTCTCTGCTGAGTGTGGAGCCAGACACCAGGCTCCAACCCAGGACCCTGAGGTCAGGACCTGAGCCAAAATAAGCGTCAGACGCTTACCTGACTGAGCCGCCTAGGCGCCCCTCCATGGGCCATGCTTCTAAACCGCGCTCAGGTGTGCTCTCCCTGTAAGGCTGTGCCCGACCCTCCGACGCGGTCGAACACGCACCTTCTTGCACATGCCTACTTTGGCAGCAACCTCATTGTACTGTATTTGTTCATTTTGTTGGTTTTTTCCCAGTAGATATAAACTCTCAGCTATTTTCTCTCTTTTCATCTTTGTCTCCTAAGTTCTAACATAGTACTTGGAAAATAGCAGATAATAAATATTCTTCAAAGGAAGGGAGGGAGGGAGGAAGGAAGGAAGGAAGGGGGGAGGGAGGAAGGAAGGGAGGGAGGGAGGGAGG
>NW_024423453.1:8480738-8641720 GCF_017311325.1 Ursus maritimus
AGGGAGGGAGGGAGGGAGGAATGTTGTTTTTCAAACCTTTGCTCTGAAGTCTTTTAACCAATCTACCTTTTACATAGATTTTTTTTTCCTGCAGGTGACCTTAATGATTTTGAATAACCTAAAAATAATTCTCTGAACATAAAATAATTCTCTATTTAATTGTTCAATAAGTTTGCAATGACATTTCTTTTGTTTTATCTTTTAAGTCATTGTGCCCAGGTATTTTGGATGCTGCAAACTTCATTAACAATCTCTGGGCACACACTGGTATGCCCGATAATTCTGAGAACCAGAATTAGATATCAATTGTAGGGAGGCAGGAATGCAAAAACCAGTACAGTGTGGGAGAGTCCCTGCATCTCCTGGGGGATGCAGATGGCCAGCTAGATGGAGACGCAGCTGCTTATCCATTTTGGAATAAGCAATTAAAGTCAGAACCACATGACTTCCATCTAGAAACACCTTACCCTGCTTGAGGGGTCACTGGATTGAAAACATTCTTGCTGAGTCTAGAACTAGATTGTTTCTCCTCACAGGTGCTCAGGATTTAGGCCCGGGATAATCATTACATGCCTCTTGGGTCGGCTCCGCTAGCTTTTGTTTGGTTTTAAATTGGTCTTTGCATCAGTTTCCATCAGGCTTTGGTACTTTAGGTAAAATGTCTTTCTACAATGGATGTCCTTCTGTTTACAAAGATATATGAAATCAGTGTCCTCAAAATACTTCAACTCCCCACACTTTTCTATAAGTAGCAATCTGCCTCCTTGACCTGTGTTTTTGATGGCATCCTATCTCATCTCAGTCCTTCTATCTCTCTGAGATGTGAAGTTCTCGCTCCTTGACTATAAATATGTTTAAACTTTTTCCAGCCTAATTTTTTAAAAAACCTCACTAGAATCTGCTATTGCCCTGTCCCCCAAAATACTTTCAAGCGCTCAAGCTCTTCTGCTCTCTTTCTTTCTTTTCAAACCAAAATGTTCAACTAACATTCCTAGAAAGGTAGAGAAGAGCCTGGAGAAATGTATGAGCACAGCAGGGAAGAGAACGTGCAAAGCATATTCAGGGAGTGTGAACAGACCAGTTCCCTGACAGAGCGAGTTTTGGGGAATGATGAGAAGTAAATCTGAAAAGATTTTTTTTAGTTAAATTACAGAAAGTCTTGCCTGCCAAGCTGTGAAGCTTGGACGTTATGTGGTTGGCCATGATAACTATAGCAGATATTTGATAAGGAAAATGCTGGGGAGAGTGAGCGTAGGGGTCCAGACAAGAGACTTTAGAAGGCTGTTGTGTGGAATGAGGTCCTAAAACACACTGCAAAGAAAATTAGATCCTGATCATGTTATCAGGATTAAACTTTTTGAAAATAAGGTTATTGGAAATAGAATATAGTTTACCAAATTCGGGGCTTGTTAAAATAAAGCTGTAACTAGTCTTAAAAATGTGTTTGTAAATGTGTTTATACAAAAATGTGTTTACACAAGTTGAAAATCTCAAATGAATGTTACTAGCATGTGGAATAAAATGTTATTTTGCAAAGGAGAAACACACCTACAAACACATATATGCATAATTACTGTTTTGAAAAAACCTAAGAAGGATTAAGAGGGGCAGGTCAGTCTTCCGTGCTGTGTGTGTGTGTGTGTGTGTGTGTGTGTGTGTGTGAGATTTGGCCTGGAGCGCTGCCTCCATCCTTCTCTCCCTCTGACTGCAGGTCCCATCTCTGAAGCCCTTTGCTGGCTGCTTGCTAGTGCCCCCCCCCGCCCCCCTCTCCTACCGATAGTCCGCACTGGGGGCTACCTCTCTCTGCCATGTCCTCATAATGAGTCCTCAGGCAACTCAAAGCCAGTCACCTTTTCTTGTCTGCTTGACTCTTGTATATTCTTGCCCTATTAATATCCAACCATTCGGAGCATGCCAGAGTAGAGCTGTTTCTTCTCCCTGTCCTGCCACCAGAGACCACTCTAGACCTCCCAGTTCAATCTCCCCATTTCAGACAGCATATGTGTGTTTCTGCAAGTGGCTTCCCCGAAGCTCCATGTGCTTAGCTGGGAAGTGAAGGAGGAATCCACAGGACATCAGCAGTCTCTGCAAAGTACTCCGCTTCAACAGGCCTGGCTCTTTGCCTACTTTCTCCGTGTTTGATTCTTGCAAAGTAAGGGGTGAGCTTGAGCTGCTAAACTGGTTTCACAAACTCAGCCTGTCCTGCATGGGGGGCTAGTCAGGCACCTATAGTTGTTGACCTTTGGGGGTCTGAAAGCTCTAAGCTCTGAGTCAGAAGGAAATTCATCATTTAGCATCTCTCTCTCTCTCTCTCTCACACACACACACACACACACACACACATACACACATTCACATGCTCGCCCACTCACGCACATGGACAAAGGGCTAGCTGGACAATAGTTACCTGAGTACAAGAATTAGCTTAAACTTTTTCTCTGTGTCTTTCTGTGTTTTCCAGGTTTTCTGCCTGGAAAATATATTACTTTTTCAAGTAACAAAATAGTAAATATTGTAAAATAAAAGAAATCATAAGCAAAATAAATTTTATATATTATCTGCTCTAATTTAATAAAACTCCTTAGTGAAAAAAATATTTCTAGTATGTCTGATGACCCATTCTAGTCATTTCTATTTGCGAAAATTTATGATTTTATTACTTTTCAGATCTCCTTACTAATTTATGTAACAAAATCAGTGAAATGTTTATATATTTTTATAGTTATTGTACCTTGAAAAGGAGACCTTATAATTGTGTTGATTTCCCATTTCATTGAAAATTCCGTCTGGGACTTTATATTGCATTAGGAACTGTTGTGGCTCATAAATATTTATTTAGAAAATTTGATCAATGCCTGAACGTTCTTCCTTTCCTTTAAATAGTCACAACAGTAGCCCTGAATCACACATACAACATTGACAAAACTTTGTCCCTACGCCATTTATCTCACCACAGACCGGAGGTTCTGAACTTAGATTTTGGCCTCATGTATCCCAGCCGTCTTATCATCTAGAGTGAGGTTCACAGGTGACCCTGAATTGGATCAACAACAAACTCAAAAATGAGTTTTTGAAATCAATTTTTATAAACCAAATCTCAAATATGTAAAAAGAAGTTAATCTTCTTCCCTAATTATCCCTCTGCTTGGAGTGAGGTCTGAGGGCCTGGGTGAATCACATCCCCTCTCCTGGGAGTTCGTATCCAGATGGGGAAAGTTATAGGGGTAAATATCAGCTTTATTTGGTAAGTAAAAATAAAATAGGATTAGGCATAGATTTAGAACCCAAACTGGGCCTTCTTCTCTGACTTTCCTACCCAGTTCCAGGGTGGGTGGAAAGGTTTTGCCCTCATGACTGACTTTTCATGTGGCAGCATGGCACTTGTCCTGGAAGAAGTATGTTCTGCAAATGTCTGGACCTGCCAAAGGATGGTGAAAAAAAAAAAATGTTTTCTTCTAAAATTGTTGATTCATAGGAACTAGAGCTCCCTCTTTAGCAGTATGAGGAATAAAGCAATCAAAGTCATGCTTACTACTGAACATGTCAGAATGCTTTTTTCCCGTTGCTAAAAATGTAAGACTCTAGATGAAATCAGATTGGTGAATCACCTCTCACAATGTGCTTGGTGGTTATTTTAATTGTGCTTTACTTAGGGTTTCGTGTATTTTCTTCTTTTGGATTAAATGAGTGGACTTAGTGATATTCAAAATAAAGAGTAGATCATGAGGATTTTGTGATTAAGATCTCCTTCCAAGAAGAGTGCGTGACAATGTCTATTCGTTGCTTTCGTGTATTGGTTTGACATGATTTCAAATGCACCTGTTTATGACAAATACCAAAAGAAAAAAGTTTTTTTTCTTTTTTTTAGAGACAGAGAGGGAGAGAGAGAGAGCAAGTGAGCACAGAAGGAGAAGCAGACTCCCGCCCAGCGGAGGGCCCAATGTGGGGCTTGATCCCAGAACCCTGGGATCATGACCTGCCGAAGGCAGACGCTTAACTGACTGAACCACCCAGACGCCCCCCAAAAAGGTTTTCTTTTGATACAAGAAAGAAGTTGTGTCGGGATGGCATCATCTCATCTGTTCTCACTGATAAGAACTCAGTAACTCAGCGGCTGAGGGGCCCTGCTGGGGGCTGATGGATAAAAAGACACCTGAAGAAGCAACGAACTGTGGCAAGGAGACATTTAGACTATCAATACCGAGAGTTTGTGGGAACTATCTGAGAGTGTTCGGTCTGGGCAAGGTGGCTCTTTACTGATCTAAATAGCTCTCCAAAGACCTTGGGGCATTTGGCGCCTGCATTGCAAAGATAATTGTTTTACCAAGCATAGCAAAAGGTGTGCAGCAGTCTCGGGAAGAAAATCCTCTTGTCCATCAACACCGGCGCTCTCATTGCCTGGTAACGAGCTGGAACAACAGGGACTTTTACTTCTGCGCTGGACCTCGGCTCTCTGTTGGCTGAAGCATCTCACCCGGCACCAACTTGCATCAAGGTACACCTCAACTAAATTTGGGCTTTATTTCTTTTATCTCCCCTAGCCTGGAATAACAGTGTGATCAATCTATCATTGATTTGGAGCCTGTTGTTTCCTTATTGGCTTATTAAGAGACCTTATCCTCTATGCTATTGGCTGTGAAATTCACGCAGTGAACCTGTGTTAAATAAATTGTCGGCAAAGACAAACTCAGTCTCTGAGTATTAATTCGCCTCCCAAACAAAACATTGCTTTTCCTGTTTGGCCTAGGGACGAATGGAGTAAACAGGTCATTACGCTATCATGTGCTTCCCTATCGGAGGAAGATCTGCTAACTGAGCATCCCCGGATTGACCTGTGAGTCCTGCAACAAATGGAAAGTGATGAATAAAGGTCTTATTTGTTTCTGGCCTCGATTCCTCAACAGTGATCCAAGATTTTGTGCAGAGAACCAAGATTTGGTGTTGATCCAGGGTTTTGTATTAGGAGCCAATTTGAATCAAGAGCAAATTGCTAAGGAGAGGTTCAAACGCCTGTCCTTGATGGGGGAAGAAGGACGGGAGCAGAGAAGAGGAATAAGGCTCCTGGAACTTCGCTTCTTTACAGTGATTCATATTCTCCTTCGCCCTCAGCTGCTGCCTTAATGGAGGTCAACCTGTTCTGAACTTCAGTCTCCCAGAACATGGGGAGATGTGGACATGAGGGGGAAAGTTCTCCCTAGTAAAGGAAAAGTAGGGAAGTTTATGCTCCCAGCAAATGCCTAATGCCCAGTACGTAGTAGATCCTCCGTAAATGCTATTCTATGAGATTGAAGTAGTTTGAAAACGGCTATTTGTATCAGGAAAACAAATCACATATCATTATATTGAGTGGCAAAGCCAAAAGAGACTAATAGATCAAAGGTCCTTTGGAAGCAGCATCAGCCCTCACTTTATCCAGCGGGAGTCCCCAGCTGTGGTGGCCTTGAGTTATAGACGTGAGCCCCACCTTGCTCTGGGGAAGCCCAGTCATCAGCATCGGGGATCTGTTAAGCCCTGGAGGGGAAGGCAGCTCTTTTGGACATGTGTACAGTGGCTGACGCATTCCCTCAGCAAATAGAGGGAAACTTCTTTAAATATGCCCCCAGAGGACAGTAGACACTTGCGTGACTGGTCTTTTGAGCTGGGCGGAGACAGAAGCCATACAGTTTAGGAGCACAGAGGGGTGGGGTTTGGTCTTATCAAGTCCATCACATTGGTTGGAGCGTGTTCCTCGCAAAGCTGCAAAGGACACAAAGGTCACCCTCACCCACACTTTCGGGGTCCTGATCTCTTCTTATATGTTCCTCCCTTTTTATATGTCCTCTCCTCTGTGACCCATGTCATAATCGCTTCTCAGGAAACCTCTGATCGAATCATCTCACTAAGGAGAAAACTACTACTATGTATTATATATCCCAGACAAATTTGTCTTTTATTGAGGTTGGACAAAAAAGTTGGAATTCAAAGTAGTACATTTCCAACAGTGGAGTTTAAGGCAGTGTTTTTGGTAGGATGAGTGGGTAAGTAAGCCGCCGTATCAATGGTTCAAACACAACAGAATTTGATTTCTCGTTCGCATAACAGTTCAGTGAGGATGTTCAAGTGATTGAATAGATTTCCTTCCCACGTAATTCAGAGACCGTGTCCTAGGCCTCACAACTGCAGCCAGCAGTGGAAGACAGAGCGTGCCGAGCCCAGCTTCTCTGTTAAGAGCTGCCATCAGGAAGCAGTGCAATCACCTGTGTAGTGTTTCATGGCTGAGAGCTTAGTCACGCGGCCACACCTACTTGCCTGCTAGCGTTCTCTATCACCCTGGAAGGAGGGGAGGGTGCATTTTGGCATAAAACCAATAGTCTCGGCCCAAATTGTTAACCCAGGGTGTGGAGCAGGGTTGCCCTGGAGGGGTGCGGACCCTGAGGACGATCTCTCTCAGTTACCACGTAACCTGAAGCCCTCTGCTGCTGCTGAAACTCATTCCCAGGATTTTTCAAACAGATTTATTAACATCATTTTGCCTCTCTGTAGACCTCCCTAGTTTTGCAACAGTAGACATATTCTGTGTGGTGCTGTATGTCAGTGGCCACTGGCCCGGGGCCGTTCGCAAGCTCCTCCACTGCTCCAGCCGACCCAGGGAGTCGATCCCAAATGCCACTACAGTGGAAGGGCTCCTATTCACCGACTCCAGGCCTTTGCTTTTTTTGGGATCTGCCACTGGGCCTGTGATTTCTCCTCCTTTCTCTGATTCTTTTCCCGGGACTGTTTCAGTGCTGATCAGCATCTGAACCACATGGTGAGGAAAAGGTGAGGGAGGTGGCAAAATAAACATAAGCCTGTTAATTACTTCTTAAAACTGTAGAACATAGGGTTGACTGGTTGCAGCTGAAATGCGGTTACAGCTGTGGATAATCACCCTTTATCTTCTGGTAGCATAAACACAGATACTTAAGAGGTGTCTGTGATATTATTTAACACTCTAAACTTATATTTATGGGAAGTAGAGTTTAATGCATTTTTCTAATTGTAACGTTGTAATGCTGTAATGTGATTTATAGTAAGAAATATATATTTGGTTTTCATCCCATTTCTGGTGTGGAGCTCCTAAAACCCTTGGAATTTCCTAAGTGGTGAGAGCGATAAAGTTGTCTTGTTATGCTAATGCCCAAACTTTTAGGAAGCACTCCAGTGTGAGGGCTGGTTGCCACTGGAGCCAACCTCTCATGCCAGGAGAGGGTTGGAACTTTTCAGTCCCACCTCCTGACCTCTGGGGAGGAGAAAGGAGGGCTGAAAGCTAAACCAGTTACCAATGGCCAAGGAGTTCATCAATCATGCCTGTGTAATCAAGCCTCTTTAAAAACGGAAAGGGGCCGGGGTTTGGAGAGCTTCCGGGTTGGTGAGCACGTGGGCGGTGGTGGGAGACTGGCGTCGCTGGAGGGCTCCTCGTCCTTTCTGGGTAACTGGCCCCTAGGCATCTCTTCCGTCTGGATGTTCATCTGTATCCTTTCCCATATCCTTTTACTTATTTATTTGTTTATTTTTTACAGAGAGAGAGCGCACGAGCTGAGGGGGGAGAGGGGCAGAGGGAGAGAGAGAACCTCCAGCAGGCTCCGCAGCACGGAGCACGTCGTAGGGCTCGGTCTCGCGGAACCCAGGAGATCGTGACCTGAATCAAGAGCCCAACACTTGACTGACTGAGCCGCCCAGGCACGCCTCCCATATCTTTTTATAACTAAGGTAAGTAAAATGTTCTTTTTAGCCCAGTGAGCTGCTCTAGCAAATTAAACCCAAGGAGAGGGTTGTTGGAAGTTCTCATTGACAGCTGGTGGGTCGGAAGCACAGGTGACAACCTGGTCTTGCCTGTTGGCGTCTCAGGTGGGGGTGGGGCAATCTTGTGGGATTTGATGCTGCCTCTGCCTAAACAGTGTCAGAACTGGGTTAAACTGTAGGATACCCAGCCGGTGTGAATAATTGCTTGGTGTGGGGGAAAATCTCCTACACATTTGATGGCCAAAAGTGTCCGAAATGAAGTGTTCTGTGTGGATAGTAAAGGAGGCACACGGGAGAGAAAAACACAAGAGAGAGTCATAGGAGGGAAAGACTGGGTTTTCCTCCCCCCACACTGTGTGAAAGAACTGTAGGTTTTTCTTTTCAAACATGTTAACAAGAAATAATTGTAACGGTGAATGTTTATGGAGAGATTACTTGTCCAGTGTGGTCTTAAACTTTATGTACGTAGTTTCATTTAATTCCCTCTACAACCCAGGTAGTAGGTACTTTTATTGCCCCTATTTCATAGTCAAGAAAATTGGGCCATAGCCAAACGCACATACCTAATAAGGGACAGAGGCAGAGCTATGTAATTGCAGAGCCCAAGAATTGAACTTTTATGTTCTTTGCCGTCTTACTCCAGTACCAAACTGTGGTCTGCCTATTTTTAAAGAAAATATGGCAAACCTATTTTTCTTTTGGAGAAAGTGAATTAATTTGTGAAATTTTGCTTTTTTTCCATGGGGTTAGAATGGAATGGGATATTGAATCAAGAGCCGAGAGGCCCCATTCTCTGTTGATAACTCTGTCGTCAAAGCAACACTCCCTGAATGGTCCTCATCAAATCAGTGGGTAATGAACTATCATGGAATTTAGGTGACACCCCCCCACTCTAAAGGGAGAAGAAAGTTTACAGCAAAGGAAAATGGAAGGCAGAGGTGGGGGGCCACACGGTATACCCCTGGCCCCCACGAAGAGCACAGCATGGACACTGCTGATACCAGTTCCTGTTGACTGGTCTACCTAGTTTATGAAGCAGATCTCCTGTGAGGTTCAATAGCAGCTGTGGGCTGCCATCACAGATCACATGAAATCTTGTTCTGTCCTTTGTGTTCTGTAACTCAACAAACTGTAAACGGTGCTCCAGCAAGTGCCAAACAAGGTGCAGGCAGCTCAGGTCGCCTGGGGACACACCGATTGCTGTGCCTAATGACGAATATCGGAAAGCCAATTAAGCCCCAGAAAGTTCCCCTGAGCAATCCCTGATGTGGTGTTGACTTTTGTGAGGCCTCAGCAATGCGGAGCACCTGCAAAGGGCTCATTAGCTACAGGAAGTCTCTTCTGCTGTGCGGCTGCCCCTTCAGCGCGGAAACAGGAAACTCTTGGCAGGTAGAGCCTGCCAGCAGCTCAGGGAAATTTTTTCTTTGGTTTTTGTTCACAAGGCTAAGCAACCTCTTCAGGCACCTGAAAATCCGCAGCCAGATGCCGCCAGATGCCGCATGTATAATAGTTACGGCCACCGCCCTGCTTCTGGTTGCAGAGTTCCTAGCATTGTAAAGCACTTTGGAGAATTAGTCTCCTCATACAGAATTTTTATAGGGTCCCCCACCCCGACAGAGCTCACGCTTTCTTTTTCGTAACATCTAGAAATAACCTCACACGTATTATCGCTATCTGTTACGGTATGTTTGATTTGCCCTGCGGCAACCTTTTAGAATGTTTTTCCTGGATATATAAATTAAATTAGCTAAGTGACTTCAGAGATAACTTCAAGGCAATTTTTCTTTTTCAAGGCAAATTTTTAATCGGTCTCTCCTCCCTTCATTCAGTAAGTCCTTATTTACTGTGCAGTATGCTCTGCACTTTAGGCCCTGGGAATGTGACAGCAAAGAAGACCCCAAGTCCCTTCCCTCATGGAAAAAGGGGAGACCTTCCTAAATAAGTTAAATGAGTAAATAACACCGATGGTGAAGGTTCTGTTGAGAGGACTAGATCAGGGAAGCACAATAGGAACTAGAGTGTAGGGATGGGATTGTTGTTTTGAACCAACTAGGCAGGGAGGGTCTCACTAACATGCAGTAAAGACTTAAAAGTGGCAAGAAAATGAGGCTGCTCTGAGCAGGGAAGAGCAACTGGTCAGAGAAGGAGTGCGGTTTTATATGGACTGATTCCTTCTGGTCCTTGTATTGCAAAGGGAGCAACAATTCTATATTGACTGGTTGTATTATGACCAAAATGCGATGGATTGCATTTCTGTGTTCCTCTCAAATTCGCATGCTGAAACCCTTATCCCAGTGGGATGGTATTTGGAGATGGGGGGCCTTTGGGAGGCAGTCCAGTGATGAGGATGGAGCCGTCACAAATGGAACTGGTGCCCTTATAAGAGGATATCAAAGAGCTCCCTCATGCTCTGCCCTTGCCATGAGGACACAGCCAGAAGTTAGCATTCTGCAACCTGGAAGAGTGCTCCCAACAGGACCTGACCATGTAGGCACCTTGATCTTTGAGCTTCAGCTTCCAGAACTGTGAGAAATAAATTTCTATTGTTCATAATCCACCCAGACTATGGCAGTTTGTAGCAGCCCAAATGGATGAAGACACCCATAAAATTAACTAATGAGTTTGGAAGGATAAAACATTGTGAAGAAATCTCAAAAGATTTGGTCTAAAATAGCTATGTTTATACAAACAGATTTGACTGTTTTTAGTGTTGAATGCAGACCAAACAAAAGTATATTTTATCAAATAACTGTCTTCACTACATTTCATTTTGAAGCAGTTATTTTTATGGCAAGTAACAAAGAGGCCCTGTACGGAGAAAGCATGAAGCTATTAGGCAATCATCAATGATATTCAGGTAAAAATCTTTCTTCAGGAGCAAATTAATCTGACTTGATTTCCCAGCTTCTGTTTATCGGTCAGATAAATTTAATAATTTGAAAGTGTTTCATTTTGCAAGCCTGATATGATCTACATCTCTGAATCTTCTCTTAATGACTGAGGACATCCCTAAACTGTTCTTGTGTGTGAAAGCAACAGTTCTGGTCATCCCCTCTCTATGTTGATAACCACAGTGGGAAATCCTTTAGTGCCTATGCAATTGTTATCCTATTTTCCACCATGAGAAACTATAGGGAAGAAGACAGTAAGAAAGCAAGGATGCTGTAACTCCGATGGTTTTGCTCAGTGGTGACTCTGTCAAAGTCCCAGGGAGAGAAGAAAAGTATCCATGTCCGTCCTACGTCAGAGAGGGAGTCCCACTCTGCTCTGGGGTTGCAGTGGGCACAACACACCTTCAAATTCCTTGAAGGTGAGTAAAGCTTCTACACTCAACAAGTGTTCAGAAAACTTTTCAATGTGGGTGCAGTGATTCACTTGGTTTGAAGAGTTGAAAGGCTGGTTCTGTTATTTTGAGTAAGTGACAGCACAGAGTACAGGAAAAAAATAAAAATAAAAAAGCCCAAAGGAATGGGATCAAGGGTCTCTGGCAATGTGTAGAAGGTTCCAGATAGGGTTCTGCACTCAGGTCAGGTCTGATGCTGTAAGACCTGCCCTCAAAGAGGCATTGGTACATTTAAGGCCATGAAAGGTTAAGATCCGCTAGGAATTTAAAATCTGTCATTTAAACATTGTCCAGTTCCAGCTGAGAACCACGTTTTCATTTTCCCAGTTCCTTTTAAACACACTCAGTATCTGTTACTGGTTTGGAATCCTAACACTGAAATGGCCTCTTTCTTTGTAGAGACCTCAGGAATCTGCCAGGATTTTTCAGGGCCTTCATATTCTTCGGCAGTGGTTTTAACTTTTTGGGTTTTTGTGGGTTTTTTTTGTTGTTGCTGTATGTTGATTTGCTTTTAATCCTAACTGCATTATGTAGTTTGTCAGCTAAATGGGTTCTCTCTATCTGGTGTGTTGTTCTTAATGATTCTCTGTGGTGTCCTTTCCATTTCTCACTCCCTGATCACCAGAAGTTAATAACAGAACTCTAAACAAATGAGCCACTATTTCCAAGGGACCATTTCTGCCAGTATTAGATTATTTTTGTATCGTGTGAGGTTGTTGCCTAGGAAGCTTTTATTTTCAGTCACCACAGTTTTTGTTGTTTCTTGATTTCAGGGATGGTTAAAAAAAAAAAAAAAAGCAGTTTTGGAGTATGTGTAGAAAAATTATCTTTAAAATCCCCCGTTACCATAGCATATAATTTCCTATAAAATTTTTACTGTGAAACACAGAAAAGCAACCTCTTAATGGAAATGATTACTATAAGCTTTATATGAAAACGCCTGTGAAGAGAGATTTTAGAAGCTAAATCCCATATCTTAGAGTCTATTTTAAGTTCAGTGGGTGAACTAACCAAAACCAGTTTCAGCCTTGGAAAATAATTTTACCGAACTATTTACTCACCTGAAAAAGTCTCTAACAATGGACAAGGACATTTAACTGATGGACAGATATTTGGTTGAACCCTACAAAATAGCCTTTTTTTTTCCCCCATCAAAAATGGTGGGATATCAGCAATTTCATAGGGTCTGATTTAATACACTTAAGATAGAAGTTAAAAAATACAGCAATCCAGATCCATACAAAGACCTGGAGAAGTGGGGGAGAAGAGCTCTATAAGGATAAAATAGAGAACTAGGCAACCAGGGGCCAATTCTCCAAACTGGGTGCTCTATTACAATAGTTCAAAATTTAATGCTGTCTGTTTTCGTGGAACACTTACAATGAGCTAGTCATTACATTAATCTCTCTGTATTATCTATGTGTGCTGTCTAGAGATACCTCCTAGATTGACAACATAATGCACTTGCATCATTTTTATGTGTCAAGGAATTGTTTCCCAGGATTGAAACAACTTTCCCAAGGCTGGATAACATTTGAGACTCTTCTTGGCCTGATCCTAAAATTTTTGCTCTGAATCATTATGCTATTTTCCTCTTGTGTCTAGAAAACAGGAAAAAGCCTAAATGCTGGAGAGTTTTGGGGGTGCCCTTTCTCTTGTATTATTAAGAGAAGAATCTATACCCAAAAGCAAATTCTGCAGTGTTTCCCTTTTTCAGGCTACTCTTTTTTTTTTTTTTTTTTTTTTTTTTTTTTTTTTTTTAATGTAGCAGAGCTTTGAACCACCAGGTGTCAGAGTCATGCAGATTTTAAAGGAAATCCTTTCCTTTCTTGCTATACCTCAAAGACTAGAGTGTTTTATTTACAGTTGAATTCAAAGTTATAAATGCCATCTTTTAATTTTCTGCCAAGGATGCATCACAGGTAGAAAATAGCTCAGCTGTAAGAGTTATGGGTGGATAGGGATGGGGCATGAGGATGCTAAGGAGACAAGAAGATTTTCTTTCCCCTTCTTTGGTGGGATTGGAGAAATGTCTTCGTGTTTCATCCTAGGTTCCTGATACACTAACCATATCTTGGAAGATGGTGAATAGTGAACCCTTCCCCATTGCCGTATTTCCTTTCCCAACTTCTGATTTATATTTAAAAAATAAAAATACAGATGGATTACAAGAAGGGATGAAGTGTAAAAACAAGGAAAAAGGTGTTTTAAAAAATTAAGGCCTTGGACAAATCTACATATGTGGGTTTATAAATGTTACTTTAGTTGGGGGGAGTTAGATCCAGAATCTTCATAAGCCATGACAGTGCCTTTACCATCCCTCCCCCACCCCAGAAAAAGAACCCACATGTGCCTCCTTCATATTTGTAAGCTTGCCTTCTACCTTGGACATCTCCTATTTGAGAGCTTCAGCTGGTATGTGTTTGTTTAAATTTCTCTGCCCCATCAGTCTTAAAACAGATCTGGTAAAGTGGATGCAGTGTAGGCCTGAGACATGGGGAACTGGCTGGGTAGACAGTGTGAGTTCCACTATGGGTCTGACACCACTAGAGATATTAAGAAATTTCCTAGAAGCTTGTGGGAGAAACTAGCTCTACTTTTCCAGGAGGTTAGTTTATTGATTCATTCATTAGACTCCTATTTTTTTAATTGCCTACTTTAAGTCAGGCATTTTGCCAAGAGTTGTGGATACACAGATGGTTTGAGCATAATTTTTACCCTCAATGAGAAATGACAATGGGTTTAGCTAAATAAACTGTCAATGACACAGTACCGTAGGAGGGTGGTGACAGGGCTGAGGGGAGCACAGGGTGCTAGGCTATTCCAAAGGCAGTCAGATAAAGTGTCTGCTGAAGTGATCGGGCTGTTCATACTGAAACCTTTGCCTTAGTGGGATGGCATGCCTCAGTTTTTTCGGCCCACTGGGTAAAGATTTATTTAGGGCACAATGCTTCTAGGTCTCTGAGTACTTTCCTTCATGTGCAGTATTTTTGTGATTCATAAAATAAATGCATCTTCCTCAACATCAGACAAATGTGAAGAGAGGTGATAAGCTGATGGACAACAGAAAAGACATGAGTACATCTCTGTATGTCCTCCATGGTCAACCATGAAGAGCCTAGCCATTCGTAGAAACTGTTGGTAGTCCAAAGAATTGTATGCACCAAAGATAAAGTTTTAGTGACTTGTCTAAGAATTAATGGCCATCTCTACTGCTAAGGAAGAAAGTCCATCAGTCCCTTATTCTGTTTTTTAGTGGCTAATAAATGACATAAAACACCATTTCTGCGTAGCAAGTTGGCTCTGAGGAGTGCTTAGAATGTAGTTAGCAGCAGCCAGCAACTAGGATTAAATATCTGTCGACATGGAGCTCTCTCCATGAATGTTATAAATCCTCTAAAATTGGTCCCTACCCTTTTAGTTTGTCCCCTAGAGTGGGATCTAAGGACTGGCTGCATTAGAACCCTATAGGCTGCTTGTTACAGGTACAGTTACTTGGGTTTCTCTTCCAGATCTATTGGTTCAGAATTTCTTTAGGTAAGGACTCTAATATGAATTTTAAAAAGTAAATCTCAGTTATTTTTTTTTTTCCCTTTCTGTGTATGCCAATGTTCAGGAAGGATTGCTATGGGAGCTTATAATCTTAGAGCATAATCTGGAATAGACCTACATATAAATGTAGAGATAAAAGCAATACATTTAATACATGGATAGAAAGAGAGGGAATAATATCCATAATATTGCAGTCCTGAAAACCATTGAAATACAATCTACATTGAGCAAGAAGGCACAAAGAAAACAAGTTCAGAGTTTCTTGGACCTGCTAAGATTACAAAAAAGAAAATCTTTCAGCTGGACTTCAAAAGAGGCAGCCTAAAAATCCTTACCAAATTTGTCAAATAATGAAGTAGTTCCTTCCATGTGGCATGCAACTTTAGACCTATTGCATATATATAAATGGCAAGAGCTCACAGGTACCAAGGAGCAAGACATGGGGGTGATCTGTGAAGAGTTCGAGCACACATGCCCCTTTTCTCTGTCCTGCCTTTCCAAAAGGAGCAAAAAGTTTTCAGTATGTTCCATGCCTTCCAGCATTAGAATCTTTGTTGCTACTAAGTGCAAACTGTAGGTGCTAACTGCTGACCAGTCTCGGATCCAGCAGTTTTAGGTAAAATTTTCTGGTGGGTTTAATTGGCATTTATGCTATGTGGATCTTACTAGCACTAAGTTCAAGGATTGTTTCCTAGGTACTGATGGCACCTTGGCATAAATACAAATTCGAAGCCAGAGTGTATTTATTCCATGATATTAGCCAGGATCTGGGGTGAGGGGCTGTCCTATCACAACCAAAAATGTACAAATTTTATTAGCTTTACCACCGATTTTCTTAATTATTCAAGTCTGAATTAATGGACTTGCACCTTCAGAATCTCCCTTTCCTCAACCACTATTCATCTTGCAGATGCTGATTTCACCCTCTCTTGGCTCAGCCCCCTCCCTCTTTCCTGGGTTTAAGCCCACATACTCCTAGCAATCCTTGCTAAACAAATAATTCCATGTTATCCATATTGGCTACAGCTGACTTAGTGAGATAATTAGAAGAAAACAGAAGGCTCAAAAGTCTGCATCAAGTACTTAGATCTTCATATTGTAGAGGAAGAAAGAAAGGAAGTGATGGGAAAAGGGAAATATTGGGGAGAAAATTACACAAACATAAAGCAAGATTATGCCAACGGGAAACATCAGGTGACAGTAATATTTTATAAAGGTCAATCTTGGAGGGGGAAACCCTTTTACCTATTCTTTGGGATAACGTTGCTTCCCTTCCTTCTTGTTATGGGTTGTATTGTGTCCTCCCAAAAGATGTTGGAGTCCTAACCTCCAGTATCTATGAGTGTGAACTTATTTGGAAATAAAGTCTTCGCAGATTATCAAAGTAAGATGAGGTCATTAGGGTGGGCCCTAGCCAATATGACTGATGTCCTTATAAAAAGAAGAAATTTGGGCATAGAAAAAAACAAGGATGGGGGGAAAGCCAGGTGAAGACTCAGGAAACCATCTTCAATGAAGGAATGCCTGAGGCTACCAGGAACCAGGGTGAGAAGCAGGAAACAGATTCTTTCTTATAGACCGCAGTAGGAACCAGCCCTTTCAACACTTTTCCTGACTTCCAGCCTCCAGAACTTTGAATCAATGTATTTTTGCTGGTCAGTCACCCAGTTCATGGTATTTTGTTGTGGCAGCCCCAGGAAATACATATACTTCTTAAAAAGTATTTAAGAATTAGAACAAATTAGAATGTCATCAAGGTATAGAACTTTGTTCTGTGGGACGTGAGAATTTTCTAAGCAATTTTCTGGTGTGGTAAATGATTGATAGAAATCGAGAGTGGGCAAATCCTAGAAATTAGCCATTTCTCTGAGCCTTGGTTCCTTTCACTGGAGGATGGTATACTTATTGCTATGGGGTATTGTTTCTCATAGGTCCTCCTCTCAGCTCACAGAGCAAGAAAATGTATGTGTGTATAATCATCCATCCATCCATCCATCCATCCATCCATCCATTAAAAATATATGTAACCATCTGTATCTACGTTGGACTAAACAGGAGTTCATACTGATCTCTCCAACTGGAATCCATTACTACATGGATCATTCTACTCGCTGTCCCTCATTTATTTTAACCTCCCATTCAAACTGTCCATTTTCCATTTATGTAATGTTTGCTTCCAGGGTGTACGTATAGCAGTATCATAATTATAAATCCATACACCCAGAGGAAACAGCTTTCTCAATGAGAGTAGATAATCTTTTGCTTTTAGTCTTACAGACTCCACTCTTTTTACATAGTTACCTAGGTCAGCACCTTTTCCCTCACCCTCTTCAGTGAGGCTGTTTCATCCATTGGTAAGACAGTGAGATTGTATTGTCACATTCTGTATGCTATCCTTGGAGCCCCTCAATTTCCTATATGCTATTTAAAAAATTTGTATAAAGATTCATTCTTCATACTGCAAAATTCTGTGGGTTTTGACAAATTCATAGTGTCATGTATTCACCACTACGATATCATACGGGATTTTTTTCACAGCCTTGAAAAAATGAGTTGTGTCATTTTGAATAGGAACATTGCATATTCAACGTGTCCCCCACTCTTAACTCTCTGCCAACCATTACTTTTTTTTAACCATCACTAGAATTTAATCTTTGCCTGGATGTCCTGTAATTGAAATCATAGATTATGTACCTTTGCAGACTGGTTTCTTTCACTTATCAATATGGATTTAAGATTCATACATGGCTTTTTGTAACTTAATATCTTTCTTTTATTAATCGCTAAAAAAATATTCCATCATGTGGTGTACGATTTTGTTTACCCATTCACCTTTTGAAGGACTTGGTTGCCTCTAGTTTGAGGTATGAATAAAACTGCTATAAATATTTTAGTACTGACTTTTGAGCACACATACATTTTCCCTCATTTGGGTAAACATGTAGAAAAGTGAGATTACTGGATTGTATGGTAAATCTGTGTTTAGCCTTGAAAGAAGTGGCCAAACTGACTTCTACAGTGGCTGTACCATTTTACGTTCCCATCAGCAATGAATGAGAATTCCTGTTGCTTCAAATCCTTGCCAGCAATTTGTGTTATCAAGTGTTTTGGATTTTAACCAATCTAGTGAGTATACAGTGCCGTCCTGTTGCTGTTTTAATTTCCAATTTCGTAATGACATATAATGTAAAGCATTTTCATATGTTTATTTGGCATCTGTATATAGTCTTTGGTGAGGTGTCTGGATGTTTTTCACCTATTTTTAAAATGTGTTTGTTGTCAACTGTTAAGAGTTTTTTGTATATTTGGGGTACAAGTCCCTTATCAGACATGGGCTTTGCAAATATTTTTTTTTTTTCAGTCTCACATGTCTTTTCATTCTCTTAACAATGTCTTCCATAGGGTGAAAGTTCAACTTAACAACATTTTTTTCTTCCATGAATTACTCTTTTGGTCTTGTATCTAAAAAGTCACCACTGAACCCAACATTACATAGCTTTTCTTCTTCTAGAAGGTTTATATTTCAAAGAAACTATATAAGAACTATAGCTTACCATTTAATATTTAGGTTTGTGATATAGTTTGAGTTAAGCTTTGTGAAAAGTGTAAGGTCTATGTTCAGGTTCTTTTGTTGCTGCTGCATTTGGGCGTCTAATTGTTTAGCGCATCATTTGTTGAAAAAACTAGTCATTCTTCATTGAATTGCATTTGCTCCTTTGTCAGAGATCTGTTGACTATATTTCTTTGGGTGTATTTTGTGGCTTTATAGTTCGGTCTAATGATCGATACGTCTGTTCTTTCACTAATGACACACTGGTATTGATTACTTGGTTACTGGAGTTTTACAGTACACACTGAAATTGGGTAGTGTAAGTCTTCCAGCTTTCTTCAATATTGTTGGCTATGCTAGGTCTTTTGTCTTTCCTTATAAGCTGTGGAATCATTTTGTCAATTGTCTACAAAACCACCTGATTTTGACTGGGATCGCATTGAAGTTATAGAACAAGTTAGGAAGAAAAGACCTCTTAACAATATTGAGTCTTCCAATCAATAACCATACAATATTTCTCTGTTAATTTATATCTTTATTTCTTTCACCAGAGTTTATAGTTTTCTGCATATAGATTATGCATATATTTTGTTAGTATGTCATTTTTTAGTGCTATTAAAAGCAGTATTTTTTAATTGAAGTATAGCCGACCACAATGTTAACATTGGTTTCATGTGTACAACTTAGTGATTCAACAAGTCTATATATATTGTTATGCTCACCATAAGTCTAGCTACCATCAGTCATCATACAATGCTATCACAATACCATTGACTATATTCTCTATTCCCTCTTATGCCTATAAATGATTCACTCCGTAACTGGAAGCCTTTATCTCCTACTCCCCTTCATCCATTTTGCCCATTGCCTTATTCCCCTTCCCTCTGGCGACCACTGGTTTGTTCTCTGTATTTATGCGTCTGTTTCTGCTTTTTGTTTTTACATTTGTTTTTTAGATTCTACATATATATGAAATCATATGGTATTTATCTTTTTCTGTTTGACTTTTATCACTTAGCTTAATACTCTCCATGTTGTCACAAATGGCAAGATCTTATTCTTTTTTTTATGGCTGAATAGTACCCCATTGTGTGTGTGTGTGTGTGTGTGTGTGTGTGTGTAGACATATTTTTATCAATTCATCTGTTGGTGGACATTGGGTCACTTTCATATGTTGGCTATTATAAATATGCTTCAATAAACGTAAGGGTGCATGTATCTTTTGAAATTAGTGTTTTTGTTTTCTTTGGGTAAATACCTAGTAGTGGAATTTCTGGGTATTGTGGGTATTTCTACTTTTAAATTTTTTGAGGAAACCTGCATACTGCTTTCTACAGTGGCTGTACCAATTTACAGTCTCACCAATAGTGTATGAGGGTTTCTTTTTTTCCACATCCTCACCAATACTTGTTATTTCTTGTCCTTTTGACTCTAGCCATTCTGACAGATGTCAGGTGATATTTCCTCATGGTTTTGATTTGCATTTCCTTCAGCATCTTCCCGTGTGTCTGTTTACCATCCATATGTCTCCTTTGGAAAAATCTGTTCAGACCCTCTGTTCATTTTTTAATTGCCTGGGTTGTTTTTGTTTTTGTTTTTTCCTCTGTGTGTGTTGAGTTGTATAGTTTCTTTGTGTATTTTGGATATTAATCCTTTATCAGATATATCATTTGTAAATATCTTCTCTCATATGGTTGCCTTTTTGTTGATAGTTTCTTTTTTGTGCAAAAGCTTTTTATTTTGATGTAGTCTTGATAGTTTATTTCTGCTTTTCTTTCCCTTGTCTGAGGAGATATATCCATAAATACTTAGACTGGTGCCCAAGAGATTATGTCTATATTTTCTTGCAGGAGTTTTATGGTTTCAGGTCTCAAATTTAGGTCTCTACTCCATTTTGAGTTTATTTTTGTGAATATTGTCAGAAAGTGGTCCAATTTCATTCTTTTGCATGTAGCTGTCCAGTTTTCTCAGCACTATTTATTGAAGAGACTGTCTTTTCTTTATTTGTATATTTTTGCCTCTTTTGTCATAGATTGACATAGATTAATTAAGCATGGGTTTATTTCTGGGTTCTCTGTTCTGCGCCATTGATCTGTGTGTATTTTGGGGCCAGTACCACACTGTTTTAATTACTACAGCTTTGTAATACATCTTGAAATCTGGGTTTGTGATATCTTTGGCTTTGTTTTTTTCCAAGATTGGTTTGGCTATTCAGGGTCTTTTGTGGTTCCACACAAATTTTGGTATTATTCTAGTTTTCCATGAAAAATGCTGTTGGTATTTAATAGGGATTACATTGAATCTGTAGATTGCTTTGGATAGTATGGTCATTTTAATGTTGCTAATTCTTCCAATCCATGAATATGAAATATCTTTCCATTTGTTTGTGTCATCTTCAGTTTCTTTCATCAATATTTTAGTTTTCAGAGTACAAGTCTTTCACCATCTTGGTTAAGCTTATTCCCTTGACGAAACTGTAAATGGAATTGTTTCCTTAATTTCTCTTTATGTTATGCTGTTATTGTATAGGAACACAACTGATTTCTGTGTATTAATATTGTGTCAACTTTACTGAATTCATTTATCAATTCTGATAGTTTTTTTTGTGGATTATTTAGTGTTTTCTACATATAGCATTATGTCATCTTCAGATAGTGACAGCTTAACTTCTTCCTTACCAATTCGATGTCTTTTATTTCCTGTCTGATTGCTGTTGCTAAGACTTCTATTACTATGTTGAATAAAAGTGGTGAGAGTGGAATCCTTGTCTTCCTGACCTCAGAGGAAAAGCTCTGTTTTTTTTGCCATTGAGTATGATGTTAGCTGTGGGTTTTTCATATATGGTCTTTATTATGTTGAGGTATGTTCCCTCTAATCCCACTTTTTATCATATATGGACTATATGGACGTTGAATTTTGTCAAATGCTTTATCTGAATCTATTGAGATGATCATGATTTTTATCCTTTGTTTTGTTAATGTAGTGTATCGCATTGATTGATTTGCAAATATTGAACCAAGCTTGTATCCCCAGAATAAATCCTGCTCGATTGTGAATGATCCTCTTAATGTATCGTTAAATGTGCTTAATGAATTCACTCGTGAATCTATTTGGTCCTGGACTTTTGTTAGGAATTTTTTTTTTTAAGATTTTATTTATTTATTTGACAGAGAGCGAGACAGCCAGCGAGAGAGGGAACACAAGCAGGGGGAGTGGGAGAGGAAGAAGCAGGCTCATAGCGGAAGAGCCTGATGTGGGGCTCGATCCCATAATGCCGGGATCACGCCCTGAGTGGAAGGCAGACGCTTAACCGCTGTGCCACCCAGGTGCCCCAGGAATTTCTTTTTTATTTTTTTAAAGATTTTATTTATTTATTCGACAGGATAGAGACAGCCAGCGAGAGAGGGAACACAAGCAGGGGGAGTGGGAGAGGAAGAAGCAGGCTCATAGCAGAGGAGCCTGATGTGGGGCTCGATCCCATAATGCCGGGATCACGCCCTGAGCGGAAGGCAGACGCTCAACCGCTGTGCCACCCAGGCGCCCCGCCCCAGGAATTTCTTGATTACCAATTTAACTTCTTTATTAGTACTTGGTCAGTCAGACTTGCTTCCTGATTCAGTTTTGGAAGATTTTATGTTTCTAGGAATTTATCGCTATCTCCAGGTTGTCTGATTCCATGGCATAGAAATTTCATAGTAGTCTCTTATAAGCCTTTGTGTTTCTGTGGTGTTGGCTGTTTCTTCTCCTCTTTCATTTCTAATTGTATTTCTTTGGGTCCTATTTCATTTTTTCTTGATGAGTCTGGTTAAAGATTTATCAGTGTTATATATATATCTTTTCAAAGAACCAGCTCTTGGTTTCACTAATCTTTTCTATTTTTTTTTAATTTTAGTCTCTAGTTCATGTATTTCTGCTCTCATCATCCTTTTTCCTGCTACTAATCTTCTCTCTTTCTCTCTCCTTTTTTGTTTTTACTTTCCTTGTAAGATTGGAATGTTTATTTCAGATTTCTCTTGTTTCTTGAGGTAGACTGGTATCACTATAAATTTCCCTCTTAGAACTGCTTTTGCTGTATCCCAGAGATTTTGGACGATTATGTTTTCATTTTAATTTGTTTCCATGTATTTTTTAATTTCCTCTTTGATTTCTTCTTTGAGCGATTAGTTTTTTAGTAGCATGTTGTTTAGCTTCACATACTTGTATTTTGTCTAGTTTTTTTTCCTTGTGATTGACTTCTAGTTTCATACCATTGTGGTTAAAAAAGATGCAAGCTGTGATATCAATTTTAAATTTATCGAGACTTGTTTTGTGGCCTAATATTGATCCATCCTGGAAAATGTACATGTGCACTTGAAAAGAATGTGTATTGTGTTATTTTTGGGTGGAATGTTCCATATATATTTGTTAAATCTGGTCTAATGTGTCATTCAAAGATACTGTTTCCTTATTTATTTTTGGCCTTTGATGATTTGTCCCATTGATTAAGTGGGATATTAAAAGTCCCCTTTTAGGCACCTGTGTGGTATAGTCACTTGAGCATCCAAGTCTTGGTTTTGGCTCAGGTCATGATCTTAGGGTCCTGAGACTGAGCCCTGTGTCCACACTTTGTGCCAAGACTCTTTGGGATTCTATCTCTCCCTTCCTCTCTTCCCCTCCCCCTGTTCTCTCTCTCATACACAAATAAATAAATAAAATCTTTAAAAAAAAGTCCCCTTTTATTGTACTACTGTCAGTGTCTCTCATTATGTCTGTCAATATTGGCTTTATTTAGGTGCTCCAATGTTGGGTACATAGGTATTTATGATTGTTATATCCCCTTGTTGGATTGGCCCCTTTATTACTACTTAATACTGTCTTTGTCTCTGGTTACAGACTTTGTTTTAGAGTGTATTTTATCCAATTGTCATACCCCCTCCACCCCCGCCTGGACTTCCATTTGCCTGGAATCTTTTTTTCTAGTCTTTTACTTTCATTCTGTATGTGTCTTTAGGTCTGAAATGAGCCCCTTCCCTCCACACTTTATGTATATGTTGTTGTATTTTACATCTTTTTATTCGTAATTATCTTCTAATTATGGCCTTTTTTTTTTCTTTCCCCCCTCACTTAGAGAAGTCTCTTTAAGATTTCTTATGAGGCTGGTTTAGGGGTGATGAACTCCTTTAACTTTTTGTTTGTCTGGGAAGCTCTATCTTTCCTTCAATTCTTAATGATAATCTTATCATGTAGAGTATTCTTGGTTGTAGGTTTTTTCCTTTCAGCATTTCGAATATATCATGCCTCTTCTGGTCTGCAAAATTTCTGTTAAAGACCAGCTGATAGACTTACGGGGTTCCACTTGTATGTAATGTCTTAATTCTCTCTTGCTGCTTTTAAAACTCTTAAACTTTGACATTTTAATTACAATATGTTGTGTGGACCATATTGGATTTGTCTTGATTGAAACTCTCTGTGCTTCCTAAACCTGAATGTTTCCTTCTTCAGGTTAGGGAAGTTTTCAGCTATTACTTCTTCAAATAAGTTTTCTGCCCCTTTCTCTCCCTCTTCTTTTAGGATCCCTAGAATTTGAATGTTTGTTTATTTGATGTCCAAGAGATCCTTTAACTTATCCTTGGTTTTGTTGTTCTTGTTTGTTTGTTTTTTAATTCTTTTTTCTCTTCACTGTTCAGCTTGGGCACTTTCCATTACCCTGTCTTCCAGATTGCTGATCCATTCTTCTGCATCTGTTAATACACTGTTGATTCCCTCTAGTGTAGTTTTCAATTCAGTTATTGTAATCTTCATTTCTGTTTGGTTGTTTTTTACATTTTCTGTCTTTGTTTAAGTTCTTGCTGAGTTCTTCTACCCTTCTCTCTAGTCCAGTGAGCAAATTTATGACCATTAATTTAAACTCTTTATTGGACATATTGCTTATCTCTGCCTCATTTAGTTTTTTCCCCTGTGGTTTTGTCTTATTCTTTCATTTGAAGAATTCCTCTGCCTCCTCATTTTGCTTGACTTTTTGTGTTTGTTTCTATAAATTAGCCAGAACTGCTACTTATCCTAAACTTGAAAGAACAGTCTTACATATGATCATCCCCTTTATAGACTGTGTATGCCTCGTGACTTTGACTGGAGCTGTGGCTGGATGGGATTGGGGTCCTGGGGCACTCCTTGCTGGTGCTGCCCCAGTGGGATGGCTGGGGCTGAAGTAGGCATGGGCTGGGGCACTGCCAGGGCTCTCCATATAGAGTGTATCCTGGCTGGGCAACTGAAACTGAAGTGGGTGCAAGCCAGAGGATCTCAGAGCTTTCTTCGCAGGGGTGTCCTGGGGAGTTCTATGCAGGGGTACCTTGGCAGGGCAGCTGGGGCTGAGACACATTGTGGGCTGGGAGGTTGTGGGCACCACCCAGGGTGACCTGCCTGGGCAGCTGGAACCAAGGTGGGCATGGACCTGGGGTTCACAGAGCTCTCTGCACAGGGTGTGCCCTGGCAGGATGACTGGAGCTGAAGCAAGAGTAAGCTGAGAGGTCATGGGGTACTCTGTGTCTGGGATGCCTAAGCAAGCTGTCTAAAGTCAAGGTGTATGGGCCTGAAGTGTTCAGGGTGCTCTGCACCTGTGTCACCTTGACAAAATGGCTGGAACTGTAGTGAGTGCTGACCAGGTGTTTCCTGGTGTGCACCACACTGGGGTTGCCTTAGTGGGATGGCTGGGAGCCTGGGGCTCACTGAAGTGGTAGGTTAGCTAGGGCACCCAGACCTTTCTCCTTCTCATGTTGTCAAGGTGGAGGGGGATCTTAATCCATGGTGTTTGCTAGCTCCTCGAAACCCAAGAGCATTCCAGCGCCTGCCCGGCCATTTGGCAGAGTTCTAGGATTAGTTTCTTTATAATATAGTTGCTCTTTTAAACTGCAACATTTTTTTCTGTGCCTCAGAGCATCTGGGACTGGTGTGGGCTAAGGGGCTTGGACTTGCTGAGGCAACATGCTAGCTATGACAACCAGACCCTGCTCCTGTCTGCATAATCAAGGTGGGTGTGCAACATAAACCATGGCCCTTGCCAGCCCCTCTAACCTGGAGAGAGTTCCACTAGCTTCCCTGCCACTGAGGGAGTTCTAAGGCTGGGTCTAATAAATACTACTTTTTCAAACCACAGCTTTTTTTTTTCTCCGCCCCAGTGGAGAAAAATCTGCCCATGGTCCCTCAATATTATCCCTCCCCCTGCATTTCACAGTGTTGCTGAGTGGGAGTTTCCTTTGTTACTGTCTCTGTGTCTCTTGCCATTCTATCTGTGGTCTCTCTATCTTTTGCGCGGAAGCTGTTCAGTCAGCCCTCAGGAGGTATTGCTCTATAAATAGGCACAGATGTGTGATGTGTCCATGGAGGGAGGAGGTGAGTTCAAGGTCTTCCTGTGTCACCATTTTGGACCAAAACTCATCTAAATGGTGTTTTTATTTTTAATTGATCATTGAATTGTTCATTCCTGGTGTATAGACAAGCAATTGAACTTCTTATATTAACTTTGTATTCTCCAACCTTGTATTCAGTTACTCATTCCAGGAGTTTCTTTTCATTTGGGACTTTTGACATAGGCAATGTGTAATGACAGTTTGTCATCTGCAAACAAGGACAGTTTTATTTCTTCCTTTCCAATCCGTATACTTTTTATTTTCTTATTGCACTAGCTCAGACTTCTGGTAAGATACTGAGTAGGAGTTGCAAAGGAGGACGTCTTTGTGTTGTGCCTAATTTTAAGGGGGATGTGTTCAGTTTTTTACTATTAGGGTGACGTTAGCTGTTGGTATTTTGTAGATGTTGAGAAGAGCTACTTTAAAAAAAAAACCAGCTTTATTGAGGTATGGCAAATAAAAATTTTATCCATTTAAGTTGTACAGTGTGATGTTTTTTTGTTTTGTTTTGTTTTTTTTTAAGATTTTATTTATTTATGTGACAGAGAGACAGCCAGCGAGAGTGGGAACACAGCAAGCGAGTGGGAGAGGAAGAAGCAGGCTCCCAGCAGAGGAGCCCGATGTGGGACTCGATCCCGAAACGCCAGGATCACGCCCTGAGCCGAAAGCAGACGCTTTAACGACTGCGCTACCCAGGCGCCCCTACAGTGTGATGTTTTGACATATACATACATCGTGAAATGATTACCACAATCAAACTAATTAACATATCTAGCACCTCACATAATTACCCCCCCCTTTTGTGGTGAGAACACTTTAGATTTACTGTTAGCAAATTGCGGGTATACAATATGTTGTTCACAATAGTCATCATGCTGTATATTAGGTCTCCAGAACTTAAAGTTTGTTTCATCTGACAGACATTTCCCCTTCTACTCCCCAGCTCCTGGCAACCACAGTCCTACTCTGTCACCGTGAATGATCTTTTTTCCTAGATTGCAAATATAAGTGAGATCAGCAATGTTTGTCTTTCTGTGTCTGGCTTGTTTTAAATGGCATAATTGCCTCCCAGGGCACCTGGGTGGCGCAGTCGTTAAGCGTCTGCCTTTGGCTCAGGGCATGATTCCAGTGCGCTGGGATCGAGCCCCACATTGGGCTCTTCCACTAGGAGCCTGCTTCTTCCTCTCCTGTTCCCCCTGCTTGTGTTCCCTCTCTGGCTGGCTGTCTCTCTCTGTCAAATAAATAAATAAAATCTTTAAAAATAATAATAATAATAAAAATAAATGGCATAATTGCCTCTAAATTCCTTCATGTTTTGACAAATGGCAGGATTTCCTTCTTTATTAAGTCCTTATAATTTCTATTGTATATGCATGTATATTCTGTATATATGTATATATTGTATTATATGTGTATACACACATATACGCTACATTTTCTTGACCCATTCATCTGTGGATGGATACTTAAATTGTTACCCTGTGTTGGTTTCTGTGGATGTTTCAATGAATGTGGAAACATAGATATCTCTTCAAGGTAGTGATTTTATTTCCTTTTGAGATATTCCCAGATATTATATTGTTGGATCATATGGTAGTTATATTTTTAATTTTTTTGAGGAAACTCTATACTATTTTCCATAATGACTATAAAACTTAAGTTTGCACGAATAGAATACAAGTGTTCCTTATTCTCCACATCCTCACCAACACTTGTTATCTTTTCACTTTTTGTTAGTAGACATCTTAACAAATGTGATATTATATCTCATTGTGGTTTTGATTTTAATTTCCCTGATTATTAGAGTTTTAGATTTTTATTCCTATAACTGTTGGTCATTTGTATGGCTATCCAGTCTTTTACCGATTTTTAAATGAGGTTTTGTTTTTACCATTGAGTTGTTTCCTTTTATATTTTGGATATTTACCCCTTATTAGATAGATGGTTTCCAAATAATTTTTCTCATTCCTTTTCAGGTAGGTTGCCTTTTTACTTTGTTGGTTGTTTCCTTTAATGTGCAGGAACTGTATAGTTGGATGTAGTTTAACTTGTTTACTTATTTTGCTTTTGTTACTTGTGCTTTTGGTGTCAAAACCAAAAAATCATTGCTAAGACCAATGTCAAGAAGATTCGCCCTCTATTTTCTTCTAGGACCTGTACAGTTTCAGATCTTCCATTCAAGTCTTTCATTCATTTTGAGTTGATTTTTGTGTGTGGTGTGAGATAATGGTCCAGTTTCATTTGCATGTGGATATCCAGTTTTCCCAACACCGTTTATTGAAGACTGTCCTTTCCCTATTGTGTATTCTTGGTGTCTTTGTCAATGATTAGTTAACTGTTTATGAGTGAGTCTATTTCTGGCCTCTTTAGTCTATTCCATCGGTTTATGTGTCTTTGCACCCAGAACCATACTGTTTTGATTACTCTAGCTTTGTAATATAATTTTAAATGAGGAGGTGTGATGCCTCTAGCTTTGTTTTTCTTGCTGAAGATTGCATTACCTATATGGGGTCTTTTGTGATGCCATATGGATTTTAGGATTTTAAGAATTTTTCTGTGAAAAATGCCATTGGAATTTTTATAGATTCCGTTCAATCTGTAGATCACTTTGGATAGTGTGAACATTTTAATAATATTAGTTCTTCTAATCCACACACACAAGTTGTTCTTTCATTTATTTGTGTCTTCAATTTATTTCATCAGTGTGTTAGTTTTCCGTGTACAGATCTTTCACCCACTTGATTAATTTATTCTTAGGTATTTTAATCTTTTTCATGCTCTTGTAAATGAGATTGTGTTCTTCTCTGTCTTCAAATAATTTGTATTCAGTGTATAGAAATGTAACTGATTTTTGCACAGACGTATGTTGGAGATATTATGTGTTTGGTTTCAGACCACTGCAATAAAGTGAATATTGCAATAAAGAAGTCAAATGAATTTTTTGCTTTCCCAGTGCATAAAAAAGATGTTTATACTATACTGTAGTTTATTAAGTGTGCAGTAGCATTATGTCTAAAAATAGTACATACCTTATTTTTAAAACACTTTACGCTGAATAATGCTAACCGTTATCTGAGCTTACAGCAAGTTGTATCTTTTTGCTCGTGGAGGATCTTGCTCTGACATTGATGACTGCTGACTAATCAGGGTGGTGGTTGATGAAGGTTGGGGAGGCTGTGGCAATTTCTTAAAATAAGGCAACAATGAAGTTTGCTGCATTGATTCTTCCTTTCGTTTGAACACTTACAGGGCATTGAAGTGTTCTTAATTGGCCTAATTTCAATATCATTGTGTCTCAGGAAATGGGGAGGCCCAAGGAGCGGGAGAGGGATGGAGAAGTCTGGTCAGTGGACTAGCCAGAACACACACAACATTTATTGATTAGGTTTGCCATCTTATACTGCCACAGTTCACAGTGCAGCAGAACAATTGTGTTGTAATACCAAAGATCACTGATCTGCGATCACCACAACAAAAATAATAAAGAAGTTTGAAATGTTGTAAGAATTACCAAAATGTGACATGGAGACGTGAAGTGAGCAGATGCTGTCAGAAAAATGGCGCCAATGGACGTGTTTAACAGGGTTGCCACAAACCTTTACTTTGAAAACAAAAGGGGGGGGGTGAGCAATATCTGAGAAGCACAGTGAAGGTAAGTGCAGTAAAATGTGGTTTGCCTGTATGTTGATTTTGTATCTTGCAGTTTTACTGACTTCGTTTATGAGTCTTGACAGTTTTTTTTTAGTGGAGTCTTTAGATTTTTCTCTATATGAGTTCATGTCATCTGCAAACAGATAATTTTACTTCTTTTCCAATTTAGAAGATTTTATTTTATTTTATTTTTTGTTACCTAATTGCTCTCGCTTGGACTTTCCAGTACTGTGTTGAATAAAAGTGGTGAGAGGGGACCTGCTTGTCTTATTCCTGATCTTAGAGGAAAAACTTTTAGCTTTTTAATGTTGAGTATGATCTTAGCTATGGGCTTGTCTAAATGGCCTTTATTGTGTTGAGGTACATTTCGTCTCTACCTAATTTGTTGAGTCTTTATCATAAAGCAATGTTAAATTCTGTCAGATGTTTTTTCTGCATCTACTGAGAAGATTTTTTTCCTCCATTTTGTTAATGCGATACATCACATTGATTTCCTTATGTTGATTTATTTCATCCCAGGAATAAAGCTCACTTAATTCTGGGATATGATACTTTTAATGTGCTGTTGAATTTGATTTGTTAGTATTGTGTTGAGGATTTTTTAAAAATCTATGGTTATCAGTAATATTAGCCCTGTAATTTGCTTTTTCCTTATGTCCTTATTTGGCCATGGTATCAGGGTAGTGCTAAACTTGCAAAATAAATTTGGAAGTGTTTCTACTACTTCAGGTTTTGAATGTGTTTGAAAAGGTTGGTATTAATTCTTTAAATGCTGGTAGAATTCACCAGTGAAGTTCTCTAATCATAGACTTTTCTCTGTTCGAAGATATTGACAACTGATTCGATATCCTTACTTAATATAGTTAGGTGCTCCAGTGTTAGGTAAAACTGTATTTACAATTGTTACATCCTGTTAATGAATTGACCCCTTTATCATTGTATGATGACTGTCTTAGTCTTATTGGAGTTTTGGACTTGAAATCTGTTTTGTCTGACGTAATTATTGCTACCTCCTCTTTTGGGTTTCCATTTCAATGAATATTTTTTCATCCCTTCACTTTCAGCCTGTGGGTGCCCTTAAGGTGAAGTGAGTCTCTTGTAGGCAGCACACAAGTAGTTGGACCTTGTTTTTTAATCCATTCAACCCCTCTGTCATTTGATTGGAGAATTAAATCCATTTATCTTTAAAGTAAATTATTAATAGATTCAGAATTGTTGCTATTTTGTTAATTGCTTTCTAGCTATTAGTTTCTTCTTTTCTTCCTCTCTCTTTTTTTTTCTTTTTTCCCCATTTTAATAATGATTTTTTATTATATTACGTTAGTCACCATACAGTACATCCCCGGTTTTCGATGTAAGGCTCCATGATTCATTAGTTGCGTATATCACCCACTGCACCATGCAATACGTGCCCTCCTTACTACCCATCACCGGTCTATCCCACTCCCCCACCCCCCTCCCCTCTGTAGCCCTCAGTTTGTTTCTCATAGTCCACAGTCTCTCATGTTTCATTCCCCCTTCTGATTACCCCCCCTTTCTTTATCCATTTCTTCCCCTACTGATCATTCTAGTTCTTATGTTCCATAGATGAGAGAAATCATATGATAGTTGTCTTTCTTTGCTTGACTTATTTCACTAAGCATTATCTCCTCCAGTGCCGTCCATGTTGTAGCAAATGTTGAGAACTCATTCTTTCTGATTGCTGAGTAATATTCCATTGTATATATGGACCACAACTTCTTAATCCAGTCATCTGTTGCAGGGCATCTCGGCTCCTTCCACGATTTAGCTATTGTGGACATTGCTGCTATGAACATTGGGGTGCATATGGCCCTTCTCTTCACTACGTCTGTATCTTTGGGGTAAATACCCAGTAGTGCAATGGCTGGGTCATAGGGTAGCTCAATTTTTAACTTTTTAAGGGACCTCCACACTGTTTTGCAGAGTGGCTGTACCAACTTGCATTCCCACCAACAATGTAGGAGGGATCCCCTTTCTCCACATCCTCTCCAGCAATTGTTGTTTCTTGCCTTGTCTATTTTTGCCATTCTAACTGGCGTAAGGTGGTATCTCAGTGTGGTTTTGATTTGAATTTCCTTGATGGCTAATGATTTTGAACATTTTTTCATGTGTCTGTTAGCCATTTGTATGTCTTCATTGGAAAAGTGTCTGTTCATATCTTCTGCCCATTTTTTGATTTGTTTATTTGTTTCTCGTGTATTGAGTTTGAGAAGTTCTTTGTAGATCTTGGATACCAGTCCTTTATCTGTAGTGTCATTTGCAAATATATTCTCCCATTCCGTGGGCTGCCTCTTAGTTTTTCTGACTGTTTCCTTGGCTGTGCAGAAACTTTTAATCTTGATGAAGTCCCATAAATTCATTTTATCTTTTGTTTCTCTTGCCTTTGGGGATGTGTCATGAAAAAGGTTGCTTTGGCCGATGTCGTAGAGGTTGCTGCCTATGTTCTCCTCTAGAATTTTGATGGATTCCTGTCTCACATCGAGGTCTTTCATCCATTTGGAGTTTATTTTTGTGTATGGTGTGAGAGAGTGGTCAAGTTTCATTCTTTTGCATGTAGCTGTCCAATTTTCCCAGCACCATTTATTGAAGAGACTGTCTTTTTCCCACCGGATGTTTTTTCCTGCTTTATCAAATATTAGTTGCCCAAAGAGCCGAGGGTCCATTTCTGGGCTCTCTATTCTGTTCCATTGGTCTATGTGTCTGTTTTTGTGCCAGTACCATGCTGTCTTTGTGATCACAGCTTTGTAGTACAGCTCGAAATCCGGCATTGTGATGCCCCCAGCTTTGTTTTTCCTTTTCAACAGTTCCTTGGAGATTCGGGGCCTTTTCTGTTTCCATACAAATTTAAGGACTATTTGTTCCAGTTCTTTGAAAAATGTCCTCGGTATTTTGATCGGGATAGCATTGAAAGTGTAGATTGCTCTGGGTAGCATGGACATTTTAACTATGTTAATTCTTCCAATCCATGAGCATGGAATATCTTTCCATCTTTTTATGTCTTCCTCAATGTCTTTCAAGAGTGATTTATAGTTTCTAGAATATAGGTCCTTTACGTCTCTGGTTAAGTTAATTCCAAGGTAACGTATGGTTTTTGGTGCTATTGTAAATGGGATGGATTCCCTAATTTCTCTTTCTTCGGTCTCGTTATTCGTGTATAGAAATGCAACTGATTTCTGAGCATTGATTTTGTATCCCGCCACGTTACTGAATTGCTCTATAACTTCTAATAGTTTGGGAGTGGCTTCTTTTGGGTTTTCCATATAGAGTATCATGTCATCTGCAAAGAGAGACATTTTGACTTCTTCTTTGCCAATTTGAATACCTTTGATCCCTTTTTGTCGTCTGATTGCTGTTGCAAGGACTTCTAGTACTATGTTGAATAATAGTGGCGAGAGTGGGCATCCTTGTCGAGTTCCTGATCTTAAGGGAAAGGCTTCCAGCTTTTCCCCATTGAGAATAATATTTGCAGTAGGCTTTTCATAGATGGCTTTTATGAGATTGAGAAATGTACCTTCTATTCCTACACTCTGAAGGGTTTTAATCAGGAAAGGATGCTGTATTTTGTCAAATGCTTTTTCGGCATCGATTGAGAGGATCATATGGTTCCTGAGTCTTTTCTTGTTGATATGATGTATCACGCTGATTGATTTGCGAATATTGAACCACGCTTGCATCCCAGGTATGAATCCCACTTGATCGTGATGGATAATCCTTTTAATGTACTGTTGGATTCTATTAGCAAGTATCTTGTTGAGGATTTTGGCGTCCATATTCATTAGGGAAATCGGTCTGTAATTCTCCTTTTTGAGGGGGTCTTTGCCTGGTTTGGGGATCAAGGTAATATTGGCCTCATAGAATGAGTTTGGTAGCTTTCCTTCTGTTTCTATTTTTTGAAATAGCTTTAGGAGAATAGGTATTATTTCTTCTTTGAATGTTTGGTAGAATTCCCCAGGAAAACCGTCCGGGCCTGGAGTTTTGTTATTTGGAAGGTTGTTTATCACTGACTCAATTTCTTCATAATTAATTGGCCTGTTTAAGGAATCAATTTCTTCCGGTTTCAATCTTGGTAGTTTATAGGTTTCCAGGAAGGATTCCATCTCTTCCAGATTGCTTAGTTTATTGGCATATAGCTGTTGATAAAAATTTCTAATAATCCTTCCAATTTCAATGGTGTTCGTCGTGACCTCTCCTTTTTCATTCATAATTTTAATAATCTGGGTCCTTTCTCTTTTCTTTTGGATAAGTCTTGCCAGTGGTCTGTCAATTTTATTGATTCTCTCAAAGAACCAGCTTCTAGTCCTGTTGATCTGCTCTACTGTACTTCTGGTTTCTGCTTGATTGATTTCAGCTCTAATTTTGGTCAACTGCTTCCTCGTGCGTGGATTAGGCCTGTCCCTCTGTTGCTGTTCCAGCTTCTTGAGGTGAGAATATAAAAACTGCATTTTAGATTTTTCTATTCTTTTGAGTGAGGCTTGGATGGCTATGTATTTCCCCCTTAGGACTGCCTTTGCAGTATCCCATAGGTTTTGGACTGTTGTATTTTCATTCTCATTGGTCTCCATAAATTGTTTAATTTGATTTTTGATTTCCTGGTTTATCGAGTCATTCCTGAGCAGGATGGTTCTTAGTCTCCAAGTGTTTGAGTTTCTTCCAAATTTTTCCTTGTGGTTGAGTTCCAATTTCAGAGCGTTGTGGTCTGAGAATATGCAGGGGATAATTTCAATCTTTTGGTATCGGTTGAGACCTGTTTTGTGTCCCAGAACATGGTCTATTCTTGAGAATGTTCCATGGGCATTAGAATAGAATGAGTATTCTTTGGTTCTGGGGTGTAGTGTTCTATATATATCTATGAGGTCCAACTCGTCGAGTATGGCATTCAAAGCCTTTGATTCTTTGCTTAGTTTTTGCCAGGGTGTTCTGTCTATTTCTGAGAGTGGAGTGTTGAGGTCCCCTACTATTAATGTATTTTTATTTATATGTCTCTTTATTCTGGTTAAGAGTTGGCTTGTGTATCTTGCTGCTCCCCTGTTGGGGGCATATATATTTATAATTGTCATATCCACTTGTTGAATACTTCCCTTAAGAATAATATAGTGCCCTTCTGCATCTCTAACTATAGTCTGTAGTTTAAAATCCAATTTATCTGATATGAGAATTGCTACCCCAGCTTTCTTTTGAGGTCCATTTGCGTGAAAGATGGTACTCCATCCCCTTACTCTCAGTCTGAATGCATCTTTGGGTTCGAAATGAGTCTCTTGTAGACAGCAAATGGATGGGTCATTTCTTTTTATCCAATCTGCAACCCTGTGGCGTTTTATGGGATGGTTCAAACCATTTACATTAAGACTGATTACTGAGAGATATGATTTTAATGTTGCCATGTTGCCAGTAAAGTCTTTGTTTGTATTGGCTGTGACTTTCTGTTCTGTATCACTCTTGGGGCCTTTTTACTTTTATAGAACCCCCCGTAATATCTCCTGTAGGGCTGGTTTCGTGGTTACAAAATTGGTTAGTGACTGGCGATTCTGAAATGTCTTTATTTCTCCATCAATTCTGAATGACAGCCTTGCTGGATAAAGGATCCTTGGCTGCATGTTTTTCTCTGAAAGAGCTTTAAATATGCTCCCCCAACCCTTTCTCTCATTCCAGGTCTGTGTAGACAGGTCTGACGTAATTCTGATGCTTTTGCCTTGGTACGTGAGAAATTTCTTTGCCCTGGCCGCTTTCAATACTGTATCCTTGCATCTAATATTTGCGAATTGCACTATGACGTGACGTGGCGTAGGTTTGTCGTGGTTGAGCTTGGGAGGGGTCCTCTCTGCCTCTTGGACACGAATGTTTGTTTCCCTTGCTAGATTAGGGAAGTTTTCAGCTACAATTTGTTCAAATATCTCTTCTAGACCTCTGTTTTTCTCCACCCCCTCGGGGATGCCGATGATTCTAACATTGGATCGTTTCATTGAGTCAGTAATCTCCCGTAACCTACATTCGTGGGCGTGGATTTTTTTAAGACCATCTTCTATTTTCATTTTTTCCTCTATTAACCCATCCTCCAATTCACTAACCCGTTCCTCTGCTTCTGCGACCCTGGCCGTCAGAGCCTCTAGTTTTGCCTGCATTTGGCTCATAGAATTTTTAATTTCTGTCAGATTCGCTCTCATTTCTGTCCTTAGGGATTCTATATTCTCAGTAACCTTTTCGTTAATAGTTTTTTCAATTCTACTCATCATTTTGACCATCGTTACTCTGAATTCCATTTCTGATAATTTGGTTACATCCATATCCATTATTTCTGTGGCAGAGGCCACAGAATCACTGTCTTTTCTTTGCTGGGGGGGGCTTCTCCTTCTTGTCATTCTGATGAAGAGAGGTTGCGGGGTTTCCAGAGCCCAAATTATTGACTGGGTCCCAGGCCGTGCCCCTTGTTTTATAGGGATCTTAGGGATGTGGGCTTCTTCTTTAAAGATTTTATTTATTTATTTATGTGGCAGCCAACCAGCGAGAGAGGGAACAGAAGCAGGGGAGTGGGAGAGGAAGAAGCAGGCTCCCAGCGGAGGAGCCCGATGAGGGACTCCTTTCCGGAACGCCGGGATCACGCCCTAAGCCGAAGGCAGGCGCTCAATGACTGCGCCACCCAGGCGCCCGGGTTGTGGGCTTCTTGATTTTTCAGCCTGCCTTCTGTGTTCTGGGGGAGGGGCCTGCCGCGCCAATACTCAGGCAACCCTGTTTGGGTAGAGTCTCCGTGTCCCCTGCGAGGGAGGATGGGGATGGGCACTCTCTGAGCCGGTATTTCCAGGCTTTTGTTCTCTGGCGGCTTTCCCTGGCGGTTTGCTGTGCCTCTTCTGAGAGTCAGAGCAGCAGCGGCCAAATTTCAGCCTCTGTCACGGAACAGAAGGATTGCGGCCCGTTCTCTACTAATGTTCTGGCCACTTTAACTCTGTTTCTGTTGGTGCTGCTCAACCCTGCAGCGTCCCGGGATGTGCGCCCCACACCCGGCGTCCCAGCCCTCACTTCCAGGGCGGCGTCTCTGTCCTTTGTGTTTCTAATGCCGCCAGCCACCGGCCTGCGCGTCTGTCCTTGTTTTCAGCCGCCGCCACAGCCTGTGCGTCTCTGTCCTTTGTGTTTCTAATGCCAGCCACCGGCTGCCCGGCGTCCGGTCTCCCGGTCTCAGTCTATGCCCGGTGAGCACACCTCGATTCCGGAGTTTCGTGAGAAGCCTGGTGGCGCGCACCCGGTTCAGGGTCTCAGTCTGCTGTTTCGCGGTGCCGAACCGCGAGTCCGCCCGCTCCCTGTGCAGGTGGCCCGCCAGCCGCCAACCGCCCGTGCGCGCTCAGGAAGCTCCCGGTCTCAGTCTGGATCCCTGAGCACACCGGGATTCCGGTGTTCGGGAGATGCCTGGTGGCGCGCGTTCACGGCTCACCGGTCTCAGTCAGCTCTCTTGCGGGTGCCCTCTGTGAGTCCGGCCCGCTCCCCCGTGCAGGTGGCTGCTGCTTCCCGGCGCCCAAACGCGGCGGCTCCCTCCCCCTTCCGTTTATCTTCTGATATCCGTGCACGGTTTACAGCTCCCCTCTTCGTACCTAAATACTCAGCGCTGGAGATGTTCATTTGTAGAGATCCAGATGCATCATCCTGCGTCTCAGGCTGATTCCGTGGTTATTTAGGCTGGTCTGGTACCTATCCAGCTCGACTCAGGGGACCGGCTGAAAAAGGGGTCCCCTACTCCTCCGCCATCTTAACTCCAGGATCCTTTTCTTCCTCTCTTGCTGGCTTTTGTTATTTGACTTTTGTATTGATGTGCTTTGATTGCTTTTTCTTTATCTTTTGTGTATTTACGGTAGTTTTTTTTATGAATGCCATAAGCCTTACATAAAACATCTTATAGTTATAACAGTATTTTAAGCCGATAATTTTGTATTAAAAAACTACTGTTTTACTCTTCTACCCACATTTTGTGGGTTTTTTCAAAAGTGGCATATTGCTCATCCTCCCATTTTATTGAGAAATAATTACACATCATTGTGTAAGTTTGAGGCATAAAACATGATAGTTTGAGCTACATACATTGTTAGATGATTACGTTAGGTTCAGCTAACCTCCATCTTCTATATAGATGACATTAAAAGAATAAAGAACAAAAAAAATTTTTTTCCTGTGATGAGAACCCAGGATTTACTCTCTTTTTACAGCTTTCCTATATATCACAGAGCATTGCCTACTACCGTCATCGTGTTGTATATTGCATCCCTAGTACTTATATATCCGGAAATTTGTACCTTTTGACCATTTCCTCTTATTCCCCCTTCCTACAACCCCACCTCTGGTAACGAGTCTGATCTCTTTTCTGTGAGTTTGATCTTCTTCTCTTCCTTTCTTTATAGTTTACATTAAAGTGAGATAATATAGTATTTTTCTTTCTCTGTCTGACTTCACTTAGCATAATACCTTCAAGTTCCATTGTTGCAAAGGGTAGGATTTCCTTGTTTTTGTTTTTGGTTTGCTTTTTTTTAAAGGCTGAAGAACAACCCAGTGGGTGTGTGTGTGTGTGTGTGTGTGTGTGTGTGTGTGTGTGACAAATTTTTTATCCATTCATCCACGAATAGACACTTATTTTCATGTGTTTACTGTTATAATGATGCTATAAACATGGGTATGCAGGTATCTTTTTGAGTTAGTGTTTCCTTTTTTTGAATATATTCCCAGAAGTAGAGTTACTGAATCTTAGAGTAGTTCTATTTTAATTTTTTGAGGTTCCTCCTGTTTTCCATAGTGGCTGTACCAATTTACAGTCCCACCACCAGTGCACAAGGATTCCCTTTTCTCCACATCTACACCAGAAGATATCTCTTGTCTTTTTGATGATGACCATTCTAACAGGTGTGAGGTGATAAGTCACTGTGATTTTACTTTGTATTTGCCTTATGATTAGTGATATTGAATATCTTTTCATCTGTTTGCTTTACATATATGTTGTTTGCAGAAGTGTTTATTGAGGTGCTTTGCCCATTTTTTAACTGGGTTTTTTTTTTGGCTTTGGTTTGAGTGAGTTTTTAAAATATTTTGGATATTAACCTTTTATCAGATATATGATTTACAAATATATTTTTTTCCATTCTGTAGGTTGTCTTTTCACTTTGTTGATGTTTTCCTTTGCTGTGTGGGAGCTTTTTAATTTAATGTGATACCACTTATTTTTTATTTTGTTGCTTGTGATTTAGGTGTCATATCCAAAAGAATCATTACTAAGAGCCATGTCAAGGAGCTTGGTTCCTGTCTTTTCTTCTAGAAGGTTAATGGTTTCAGGTCTTATGTTTGAGTCTCCAATCCATTTTGATTTAATTTTTATACATGGTAAAATATATGGGTCCAGTTTCATTCTTTTACATGTGAATATTCAATTATCCCAGCTCTGTTAATAGAAGAGATTGTCTTTTTTCCATTGACTATTCTTGGCTCCCTTTTCAAATATTAGTTGACTGTATATGCTCAGGTTTATATCTGGGCTCTGGATTCTATTTCATTGGTCTATTTGTCTGTTTTTATGCCAGTACTATACTGTTTTGATGATTATAGCTTTATAGTATAACTTAAAAGCAAGAGTGTGATACCTCCTGCTTTGTTCTTTTTCAATATTTCTTTGGCTAATTGGGGTCTTTAGTGGTTCCATATAAATTTTAGGAATTTTTTTTCTACTTCTGTAAAAAAAAAAAAAATGACATTGGCGTCTAGATCGGGATTGCATTGAATTTATTAATTGCTTTTATTAGGTTAGATATTTTAACGATATTCTTTCAATCCATGAATATGGGATAGCTTTCCATTTATTTGTGTCTTTTTTTATTACTTTAATCAGTGTCTCATAGTTTTGCATAGATATCTTTCACTTCTTTAGATAAATGTATTTCTAAGTGTTTTATTCTTTTTGATGCTATTGTAAATGAGATGGATTTCATTTCTTTTTCAGAAAATTTATTGTTAATGTATAGAAATACTACTGATTTTTGTATGTGAATTTTGTGTCCTGAACCTTTTCTGAATTCTTTGATTAGATCTAACAATTTTTTGGTAGAGTCTTTAGGATGTCCTAAATCATGGCCTTTGCAAATAGAGACAATTTTACTTCTTCCTTTACAGTTTTGATACCTTATATTTTTCTTGCCTAATTGCTCTACCTAGGACTTCCAGTACCATGTCGAATAGGAGTGGTGAGAGTGGACACCTTTGTCTTGTTCCTGTTCTTAAAGAAAATCTTTCATCCTTTCACCATTGAGTATGATGTTAGCTGTAGGGTTGCCATATATGGTCTTTGTTGAATTGAGTATGTTCCTTCTATGCCTAATTTGTTAAGAGTGTTTATTATAAATGTTGAATTTTGTCAAATAATTCTTCTGAGTCTATTGAGATGATTATATGATTATTTTCTTGCATTCTTTTAATGTGATGTATCACATTGATATATTTGCATATGTTGATACATCCTTGCGTTCCAGGGATAAATTCTGCTTGATCATGGTGAGTGATCTATTTAATGTGCTGCTGAATTTAGGTTGCTGGTATTTTATTAAGAATTTTTGTATCTATATTCATCAAAGATAATGGCCTGTAGTTTTCTAGTAGTGTCTGTTTCTGATTTCGGTTTCATGATGATGCTGGCTTCTTACAATAAGTTTGGGAGTTCCCTCCTTTTTCATTTTTTTTTTCTTTTTGAAGAGTTTGCTAAGAATTGGTGTATATTCTTCAAGTCTTTTCCAAAATTCACTAGTAACACCATCTCATCCTAGGCTTTTCTTTCTTGGGAGATTTTTGATTACTGATTCAGCCTCCTTACTAATAATTGGTCTAGTCAGATTGTATTTCTTCCTGATTTTAAAAATCGAGCTGTAAGTTGATTCCTGATTCAACCAATTGATAAATTTTATGTTTTTGAGGATTTTTCCATTTCTTCTAGTTGTCCAGTTTGTTGGCATATAATTTAATTGTTCATAGTAGCGTCTTACAATCTTTTGAATTTCTCTGGCATCAGTTGTAATGTCTCCCTTTTCATTTATAATTTTGTATAGTTTTGTTGGTGGGAGTCTTTTTTTCCCCCCCACTTTGTTAGTCTGTTCATATCAATTTCATTTGTCTTTTCAAAGAAGCAATTCTTGGTTATTTTTTTCTATTTATTTCTGTTGTCTATTTTTTCTTTTGCTCTAATATTTATTATTTCCTTTCTTCTGCTAACTTTAGTCTGTTTCTTCACTTTCTACTGCCTCTAGGCATAAAGTTGGGTTGTTTATATGGAATCTCTTTTGCTTCTCAATGTAGGTGTGTATTGCTATGAACTTCCTTCTTAGAACTGCTTTTGGTGGATATCATAAATTCTGGTATTTTTGGTTCCATTTCATTTGTCTCAAACTTTATTTCCCCTTTAATCTCTTTTTTAATCTGTTGTTCAAGAAACTTGCTTAATTTCCATGTGTTCATAACTTTTTCCTTTTTTCACTTGTTGGTTTCTAGTTTCATGCCATTGTAGTCAAAGAAGATACTTGGTATGATTTCAATAATTTTGAATTTGCTAAAACTTGTTTTGTGACCTAACATGTGGTCTATCCAAGAAAATGTTCTATGTGCACTTGAGAAGAATGTATATTCTGTTTTTTTTGGATAGAATGTTTTATATGTATTTGTTAGGTCCATGTGGTCTATAGTGTTATTTAAGTCTCTGTTTCCTTATTGATTGTCTGGATAATCTACCCATTGTTGAGAGTGAGGTATTGAAGTCCCCAGTTATCATTGTAATACTGTTTATTTCTCCTTTTAGTTCTGTTAGCTGCTTTATATATTTAGGTGCCCTAATATGGGGCACATAAAAACTTAAAATTGTTATTCTTCTTGATGTTTTGACCCCTTTATCATTATATAATGACCTTCTTTGTCTTTTTTTTTTTTTGGCCATTTTTAATTTAAAGTTTATTTTGTCTGATATAAGTATAGCTACCCCTGCTGTTTTGTTTTGTTTGTTTGTTTTTGGTTACCACTTGCATGAAATGTTTTTTCTATCCCTTCTCGATCTACATGTGTCTTTAAGGCTAAAGTGAGTCTCTTGTAGACAGCATATTATTGCATCTTATTTTTTATCCATTTAGTCATTCCGTGTCTTTTGATTGGTGAATTGAATCCATTTACATTTAAAGTAATTATTGGTAAGAACTTACAATTGCCATTTTGTTAATTGTTTTCTTGTTGTTGTGTACTTCCTTTGTTCTTTGTTTTTTATCCTGCTGTATTTTGCACGTGTGTTTTGATGTTGTTGGTTTGCAACACTCTTGTGAGCAGGCTGAGCACGGAGCCTGATGTTGGACTTGATCCCAGGACCCCAGAATCATGACCTGAACTGAAGGCAGACACTTAACTGACTGAGCCACCCAGGTTCCCAGATAGATGGCAGTATTTTTTTTTAATGATTTTTTATTATATTATGTTAGTCACCATACAGTACATCCCCGGTTTCCGAGGTAAAGCTCGATGATTCATTAGTTGCCTATAACACCCAGTGCACCATGCAATACATGCCCTCCTTACTACCCATCACCAGCCTATCCCATTCCCCCACCCTCTCCCCTCTGAGGCCCTCAGTTTGTTTCTCATAGTCCATAGTCTCTCATGGTTCATTCCCTCTTCTGATTACCCCCCCTTTCTTTATCCCTTTCTTCCCCTACCAATCATCCTAGTTCTTATGTTCCATAGATGAAATCATATGATAGTTGTCTTTCTCTGCTTGACTTATTTCACTTAGCATTATCTCCTCCAGTGCAGTCCATGTTGTAGCAAATGTTGAGAACTTGTTCTTTCTGATAGCTGAGTAATATTCCATTGTATATATGGACCACAACTTCTTAATCCAGTCATCTGTTGAAGGGCATCTCGGCTCCTTCCATGATTTAGCTATTGTGGACATTGCTGCTATGAACATTGGGGTGCATATGGCCCTTCTCTTCACTACGTCTGTATCTTTGGGGTAAACACCCAGTAGTGTAATGGCTGGATCATAGGGTAGCTCAATATTTAACTTTTTAAGGGACCTCCACACTGTTTTCCAGAGTGGCTGTACCAACTTGCATTCCCACCAACAAGGTAGGAGGGATCCCCTTTCTCCACATCCACTCCAGCAATTGTTGTTTCTTGCCTTGTCTATTTTTGCCATTCTAACTGGAGTAAGGTGGTTTTGATTTGAATTTCCCTGATGGCTAATGATTTTGAACATTTTTTCATGTGTCTGTTAGCCATTTGTATGTCTTCATTGGAAAAGTGTCTGTTCATATCTTCTGCCCATTTTTTGATTTGTTTATTTGTTTCTCGTGTATTGAGTTTGAGAAGTTCTTTGTAGATCTTGGATACCAGTCTTTTATCTGTAGTGTCATTTGCAAATATATTCTCCCATTCCGTGGGCTGCCTCTTAGTTTTTCTGACTGTTTCCTTGGCTGTGCAGAAACTTTTAATCTTGATGAAGTCCCATAAATTCATTTTATCTTTTGTTTCTCTTGCCTTTGGGGATGTATCATGAAAAAGGTTGCTTTGGCCGATGTCGTAGAGGTTGCTGCCTATGTTCTCTAGAATTTTGATGGATTCCTGTCTCACATCGAGGTCTTTCATCCATTTGGAGTTTATTTTTGTGTATGGTGTGAGATAGTGGTCAAGTTTCATTCTCTTGCATGTAGCTGTCCAATTTTCCCAGCACCATTTATTGAAGAGACTGTCTTTTTCCCACCGGATGTTTTTTCCTGCTTTATCAAATATTAGTTGCCCAAAGAGCCGAGGGTCCATTTCTGGGCTCTCTATTCTGTTCCATTGGTCTATGTGTCTGTTTTTGTGCCAGTACCATGCTGTCTTTGTGATCACAGCTTTGTAGTACAGCTCGAAATCCGGCATTGTGATGCCCCCAGCTTTGTTTTTCCTTTTCAACAGTTCCTTGGAGATTCGGGGCCTTTTCTGTTTCCATACAAATTTAAGGACTGTTTGTTCCAGTTCTTTGAAAAATGTCCTTGGTATTTTGATCGGGATAGCATTGAAAGTGTAGATTGCTCTGGGTAGCATGGACATTTTAACTATGTTAATTCTTCCGATTCATGAGCATGGAATATCTTTCCATCTTTTTATGTCTTCCTCAATGTCTTTCAAGAGTGATTTATAGTTTCTAGAATATAGGTCCTTTACGTCTCTGGTTAAGTTAATTCCAAGGTAACGTATGGTTTTTGGTGCTATTGTAAATGGGATGGATTCCCTAATTTCTCTTTCTTCGGTCTCGTTATTCGTGTATAGAAATGCAACTGATTTCTGAGCATTTATTTTGTATCCTGCCACGTTACTGAATTGCTCTATAACTTCTAATAGTTTGGGAGTGGCTTCTTTTGGGTTTTCCATATAGAGTATCATGTCATCTGCAAAGAGAGACATTTTGACTTCTTCTTTGCCAATTTGAATACCTTTGATCCCTTTTTGTCGTCTGATTGCTGTTGCAAGGACTTCTAGTACTATGTTGAATAATAGTGGCGAGAGTGGGCATCCTTGTCGTGTTCCTGATCTTAAGGGAAAGGCTTCCAGCTTTTCCCCATTGAGAATAATATTTGCAGTAGGCTTTTCATAGATGGCTTTTATGAGATTGAGAAATGTACCTTCTATTCCTACACTCTGAAGGGTTTTAATCAGGAAAGGATGCTGTATTTTGTCAAATGCTTTTTCGGCATCGATTGAGAGGATCATATGGTTCCTGAGTCTTTTCTTGTTGATATGATGTATCACGCTGATTGATTTGCGAATATTGAACCACGCTTGCATCCCAGGTATGAATCCCACTTGATCGTGATGGATAATCCTTTTAATGTACTGTTGGATTCTATTAGCAAGTATCTTGTTGAGGATTTTGGCGTCCATATTCATTAGGGAAATCGGTCTGTAATTCTCCTTTTTGAGGGGGTCTTTGCCTGGTTTGGGGATCAAGGTAATATTGGCCTCATAGAATGAGTTTGGTAGCTTTCCTTCTGTTTCTATTTTTTGAAATAGCTTTAGGAGAATAGGTATTATTTCTTCTTTGAATGTTTGGTAGAATTCCCCAGGAAAACCGTCCGGGCCTGGAGTTTTGTTATTTGGAAGGTTGTTTATCACTGACTCAATTTCTTCATAATTAATTGGCCTGTTTAAGGAATCAATTTCTTCCGGTTTCAATCTTGGTAGTTTATAGGTTTCCAGGAAGGATTCCATCTCTTCCAGATTGCTTAGTTTATTGGCATATAGCTGTTGATAAAAATTTCTAATAATCCTTCCAATTTCAATGGTGTTCGTCGTGACCTCTCCTTTTTCATTCATAATTTTAATAATCTGGGTCCTTTCTCTTTTCTTTTGGATAAGTCTTGCCAGTGGTCTGTCAATTTTATTGATTCTCTCAAAGAACCAGCTTCTAGTCCTGTTGATCTGCTCTACTGTACTTCTCATCCTTTTTCTTTTCTCTTGGATAAGTCTTGCCAGTGGTCTGTCAATTTTATTGATTCTCTCAAAGAACCAGCTTCTAGTCCTGTTGATCTGCTCTACTGTACTTCTGGTTTCTGCTTGATTGATTTCAGCTCTAATTTTGGTCAACTGCTTCCTCGTGCGTGGATTAGGCCTGTCCCTCTGTTGCTGTTCCAGCTTCTTGAGGTGAGAATATAAAAACTGCATTTTAGATTTTTCTATTCTTTTGAGTGAGGCTTGGATGGCTATGTATTTCCCCCTTAGGACTGCCTTTGCAGTATCCCATAGGTTTTGGACTGTTGTATTTTCATTCTCATTGGTCTCCATAAATTGTTTAATTTGATTTTTGATTTCCTGGTTTATCGAGTCATTCCTGAGCAGGATGGTTCTTAGTCTCCAAGTGTTTGAGTTTCTTCCAAATTTTTCCTTGTGGTTGAGTTCCAATTTCAGAGCGTTGTGGTCTGAGAATATGCAGGGGATAATTTCAATCTTTTGGTATCGGTTGAGACCTGTTTTGTGTCCCAGAACATGGTCTATTCTTGAGAATGTTCCATGGGCATTAGAATAGAATGAGTATTCTTTGGTTCTGGGGTGTAGTGTTCTATATATATCTATGAGGTCCAACTCGTCGAGTATGGCATTCAAAGCCTTTGATTCTTTGCTTAGTTTTTGCCAGGGTGTTCTGTCTATTTCTGAGAGTGGAGTGTTGAGGTCCCCTACTATTAATGTATTTTTATTTATATGTCTCTTTATTCTGGTTAAGAGTTGGCTTGTGTATCTTGCTGCTCCCCTGTTGGGGGCATATATATTTATAATTGTCATATCCACTTGTTGAATACTTCCCTTAAGAATAATATAGTGCCCTTCTGCATCTCTAACTATAGTCTGTAGTTTAAAATCCAATTTATCTGATATGAGAATTGCTACCCCAGCTTTCTTTTGAGGTCCATTTGCGTGAAAGATGGTACTCCATCCCCTTACTCTCAGTCTGAATGCATCTTTGGGTTCGAAATGAGTCTCTTGTAGACAGCAAATGGATGGGTCATTTCTTTTTATCCAATCTGCAACCCTGTGGCGTTTTATGGGATGGTTCAAACCATTTACATTAAGACTGATTACTGAGAGATATGATTTTAATGATGCCATGTTGCCAGTAAAGTCTTTGTTTGTATTGGCTGTGACTTTCTGTTCTGTATCACTCTTGGGGCCTTTTTACTTTTATAGAACCCCCCGTAATATCTCCTGTAGGGCTGGTTTCGTGGTTACAAAATTGGTTAGTGACTGGCGATTCTGAAATGTCTTTATTTCTCCATCAATTCTGAATGACAGCCTTGCTGGATAAAGGATCCTTGGCTGCATGTTTTTCTTTGAAAGAGCTTTAAAAATGGCCCCCCAACCCTTTCTCTCATTCCAGGTCTGTGTAGACAGGTCTGACGTAATTCTGATGCCTTTGCCTTGGTACGTGAGAAATTTCTTTGCCCTGGCCGCTTTCAATACTGTATCCTTGGATCTAATATTTGCGAAATGCACTATGACGTGACGTGGCGTAGGTTTGTCGTGGTTGAGCTTGGGAGGGGTCCTCTCTGCCTCTTGGACATGAATGTTTGTTTCCCTTGCTAGATTAGGGAAGTTTTCAGCTACAATTTGTTCAAATATCTCTTCTAGACCTCTGTTTTTTTCCACCCCCTCGGGGATGCCGATGATTCTGACATTGGATCGTTTCATTGAGTCAGTAATCTCCTGTAACCTACATTCGTGGGTGTGGATTTTTTTAAGACCAGCTTCTTTTTTCGTTTTTTCCTCTATTAACCCATCCTCCAATTCACTAATACGTTCCTCTGCTTCGGTGACCCTGGCTGTCAGAGCTTCTAATTTTGCCTGCATTTGGCTCATAGAAGTTTTAATTTGTCAGATTTGCTCTCATTTCTGTCCTTAGGGATTCTATATTCTCAGTAACCTGTTTTTTAATACTTTTTTCAATTCTACTCATCATTTTGGCCATCGTTACTCTGAATTCCATTTCTGATAATTTGGTTACATCCATATCCATTATTTCTGTGGCAGAGGCCACAGACTCACTGGCTTTTCTTTGCTGGTGGGGGGGCTTCTCTTTCTTGTCATTCTGATGAGGAGAGGTTGCGGGGTTGTCCAGAGCCCAAATTATTGACTGGGTCCCAGGCCGTGCCCCTTGTTTTATAGGGATCTTAGGGATGTGGGCTTCTTCTTTAAAGATTTTATTTATGTATGTATGTATGTATGTATGTGGCAGAGAGCCAACCAGTGAGAGAGGGAACACAAGCAGGGGAGTGGGAGAGGAAGAAGCAGGCTCCCAGCGGAGGAGCCCGATGAGGGACTCCTTTCTGGAACGCCGGGATCACTCCCTAAGCCAAAGACAGGCGCTCAATGACTGTGCCACCCTGGCGCCCCGGGTTGTGGGCTTCTTGATTTTTCAGCCGGTCTTCTGTGTTCTGGGGGAGGAGCCTGCCTCGTGGATACTCAGGCAACCCTGTTTGGGTAGAGTCTCCGTGTCCCCTGCGGGGGGATGGGGATGGGCACGCTGTGAGCCGGTATTTCCATGCTTTTGTTCTCTGGCAGCTTTCCCTGGCGGTGTGCTGTGCCTCTTCTGAGAGAGCAGCAGCAGCCGAATTTCAGCCTCTGTCACAGAACAGAGGGATTGCCTAGTGGCGCGCCTCCCGGCTCACGGTCTCAGTCTGCTGTTTCGCGGGTGCCGGTCCTCAAGCCCTCCCGCTCCCCCGTGCAGGTGGCTACTGCTTCCGGGCGTGCGAATGCGGCGGCTCCCTCCCCCTTCCGTTTATCTTCCGATATCTGTTCCGATATCTGTGTGCGGTTTCACGGCTCCCCGCTTCGTACCTCAATACTCAGCACTGGAGATGTTCATTTGTAGAGATCCAGATGTATCTTCCTGTGTCTTAGGCTGATTCCGTGGTTGTTTAGGCTGGTCTGGTACCTATCGAGCTTGACTCAGGGGACCGGCTGAAAAAGGGGTCCCCTACTCCTTCGCCATCTTAACTCCAATCCAGATGGCAGTTTCAATAAGCAAAGGAAACTTACAAATGAGGCTTGTCTTGAGTGTCAGCAAGACAAATGGATCCCTGCACCTACCCACCAAATATTAAAAGTTTATGAAGAGGCCTTAACTTGGTTCAGTCATTGTATTGGGAAGATGTTCACAACCCTATGTCATTATCTCAAGACTCTGTCTTTGGAGGCCTTTGGAAAGAAGAAAGGTAAGTGCAACCCACATTCAAAGGACCAAGAAGGGGGTGAGGAGCATCCCAGTGCCTGTGGCCAGCTCATGGGTCAATCAGTGGTCATGTCTTTTTGATGATAGTCACCAACAGATGTCTTTGGGTATCAGCATTCATTGACTTCTTTATCATGTTTTCTTTGTGTAATTACTACAAGATTTTACCTCTTGGTGCCATGAGGCTTACACAAAATACTGTAAACCTGGAACACCCTATTTTAAACTGATTGCAACTTCAATAGAATTTACCTAGTAATATTAAACTCCCTTAGCTTTTGTTTGTTCAGGAAAGAAAATCTGTATCCCTCCTTTGTTTCTAAAGGACTGCTTTGCTGGGTATAGAATTGTTGATTGACAGTTATTTTCTTTCAGTGTTTTGGATATGACATCCCATTCTCTACTGAACTGATGGGTTTCTGTTGAGAAATCTGCCTATAGTATTATGGGGGTTCCCTTGTATGTAACTTCTCTTTTTTTTCTTGCTGCTCTTAAAGTTCTTTATCTTTGACTTCTGTCAATTTATTTTTTTAAGATTTTATTTTTTTAAAGTAATCTCTACCCCCAACTTGGGGCTTGAACTCATGACTCTGAGATCAAGAGTCACTTGCTGACTGTAAGTTCCATCAGTTGAGCCAGCCAGGCACCCCTGACTTCTGTCAGCTTATAATATGTCTTGCTGTAGACCTTTTCAGGTTCAACCTGTTTTAGTTTTTTTTGGCCTCATGGATCTGGATGTCCATTTCTCTCCCCAGATTTGGAAAGTTTTCAGCCACTATTGCTTTAAAACTGTTTGCCATCCCTTTCTCTCTCTCTTCTTCTGGAATTATGCAAGTAGTGTTTCTTTTCATTGTGTCTCATAATTTCTATAGGCTCTCTTCACTCTTTTTAATTCTTTTTTTCTTTTTGTTCTTCTGACCAGATAATTTCCAGTCATATCTTCCAGGTTGCTGTTTCTTTTTTCTGCATGGTCAGCCTACTTTTGAAACTACAGAATTCTTCAGTTATTGTATTTTTCAACTCTAGGATTTCTGGGTTGTTTTGGTTTGGTTTGGTTTTTTGATGGTTATTTCCTTGTCACTCTCCTCATTTTATTCATGCATTATTTTCCTAATTTTGTTTAGTTGCCTGTGCTCCTATAGTTCACTAACCTTCCTTAAGAGGATTATTCTTGATTCTTTGTTGACAGTTCATAGACCTCTGTTTCTTCAGTGTCAGTTATTGGAGCTTTATTTCATTCAGTGTTGTTTTATTTACCTAAGTTTTCATTATCCTTGATTCCTTATGTCAGTGTCTACTCATTTGAGTAATCAGGCTCCCCTTAAGTATTTTACAGGTTTGCTTTGGCAGGGAAAGTTTCTCACCAGTCAGCTCAGTTTGGATTTCTGGGTGTGTCTGCTGGTAATGTCCTTGCACAGGTGGGGCCTGTCATTATGGTCTGTTTTTGGGTGAGGTTAGCATTTGAGTTCTGAGGACAGGGATGGGTATTGTGCCACTGGCTGAGAAGAGTTAGATATGACCATTGGCTTGGATTCTTACACAAGTGACACTGTATGGTGGGTTCCATGGTTGCCTGGATTCTCTAGTCAGGCTTGCTAGATGGTCAGGACTGGATGCTATGTTCAGTAGTAGCTGGGGCTATGAATTAGCTTCCCTGCCCAAGCAGGGTAGCAGGGTAGGGCCCAGGGCCTCTATTATTTAGAAGCCTGACTGAGGCCTGAGTATGTACTGAATTATTTGGTTTCGAGAGGCCACACGTTTTGCTCTGCAATTGGGAAGACACAAACTGTGCTCTCTATTCAAGTTCCACAGGGCTTTTGAATGGGCTATGCAGCTTCCCATGTTCTCTGGTTAGGTTTCTTGGTCAGACAAGCTAAAGACCCATTCACTAAAAATCAGGACTACAAATTAGATTCACTGCTCTCATGCCATGGGAAAAGCAGCTCTAAAATTGGTAAAGCAGTTTGTTGTCGGAACCTGAGCATACCCACACCCCAAGTTCCCTGGCTGAACAGGGTCACTGGCTTTACTTTGCAAACAGTAGGCTCTGTCTGCTTTTCTTGGCTCGAGCACCACTGCCCCCACAGCTTTCATGTGACAGCATTTCTGTTCAGATGGGGCCAGAAGACACTCTTCACATGAAGTGGGGCTATGTTTCAACCCCTTTTTTCTGGGCCAGAGGAGGGGGGGATGCTCCAGGCTACTCTGTTTTCTAAATAGGCTATCCAGTTGTGAGGGGCTTTAGTCTTGTCATTAAATTAATCCCCCTACTCATGTGTAGCACAGAAGACTCCACACCTGGTACTGACTTTGTTCTGGGGGCAGTCAGCTCTGTACACCTCTTGACTCAAGTACCAGTTGGCTGCATAGCTCCCAGGAGTTGTTACCAGCCCTCTGGTCACATAGGGCTGGAAGCACTCTATAGTGGGTGGGGCTGTGACTCAGCACCTTGCCTGGGCATGGGCAAACTGGGATCTAGGGCTGGCAAAACTCATTTGAAAATCTGATTCAGGCAGTTCTGTACTTTGCCAAGTTCCCTGGTCAGAATGTGCCCCAACTTTGTTCTGCAGATGGGCAAAACTGCTGGTTGGGATTACTATCTGGGTACTATAGGTATGAACTCTGTCTGCTAAGGTATACATGCTGCTTGTTGCTCTGTTCTCCATCACAGTCAGATTGATAGTGGCTGGGCCTCACACATTCTTCTGGAATTCCTGAAGAATGTGTGCATTTGCAGAGTAGGGGTTCCCACAAAGTGATCCACAGTGCTGGGGGAGGCTTTATTTCTGTGGGTTCTCCTTTCCTACTGGAGGATTTAGGCAGGAGAAACCTCTCCATGTTTTGCTGTGCTGTCTTGGGCAAGGGGTGGTGAGAGAGAAACATATAGCTGTTTCTCCTACCCTTCTAATGCAGTCTTTATTGGTCTCTAAGATGCAGGGGTGCTTTAGCCTTATCCTTGCATTCTAGAATTCTCTCCGTGGTGTCTTGTTCTTGAATCGATGTTAGTTGTTGTTCTTGTGAGGGGGAGCAGTGTCCAGAATCACCTACGTTGCCATTTTGATGACGGTCTCCCATGTTTTTGATATCACAATTTATTCTTTTTATATTGAGTGTTTATTAACAAACATTTGTAGCTATAGTTTTTTAATTCTTCCGTTTTATACTTTGATACCTGCTCAACTTATCTTAGAGTTAACAGTGCTTCACACACCACCATTGCAGTATTAAGATATTCTAAATTAGAGTATATATTTACCTTTACCAGTTAGTTTTCTACTTTCATATGCTTTATGTTATTAATTAACATCATTTTTGTTCAGCTTAAAGAACTTCCTTTAGGGTTTCTTGTAAGGCAGGTCTTGTGGTGATGAAATCCCTCAGCTTTTGTTTGCCTAAGAAAGTGAACTCTTCTCCATTTGGGGAGGACAACTTTGCCAGGTAAGATATTTGGTTGGCTTCCCCCCCCCTCCCCTTTCAGAACTTTGAATATATCATCCCACTGTCTCCTGGCCTGCAAGTTTTCTGAGAAATTGACTGATAGCCTTTTGGGGTTCATTGTATGTGAAGAGTTTCTTTTCTCTTAATGCTTTCAAAATTCTCTTTGTCTTTGATTTTTGACAGTTTTATTATAATGTGTCCTGGTGAAGTCCTCTTTCATTCAATTTGGGGACCTATGAGCTTTATATACTTGCATGTACATATCTCTTCCTAAATGTAAGGTGTTTTCAGCATTATTATTATTATTATTATTATTATTATTATTATTATGCTTTTTATTCCTTTCTCTTTTCCTTCTACTTCTTGGGAGTCCCATAATGTGTTTTGTTGAATAGCGTCACATAAATCTCATAGGTTTTCTTCATTCTTCTTCATTCTTTTTTTATTTTGTTCCTCTAAGTTGGTAATTTCAATTAATTGTCTTTGAATTCTTAGGTTTTTTCCCTCTGTTTGATCAAGTCTTCTGTCAACACTCTCCATTACACTTTTCAGTCTGTTCATTCTACTCTTCAGCTCCAGAATTTATGTTTGGTTCTTTAAAAAAAAAAAAAAAATTCTTATTGTTGAACTTCTTGTTTTGTTCATGTGACCTTTTCCTAATTTCATTTTTTTTTGTTTATCTGTACTATCTATAGCTTGCTGAGCTTCCTTTAAAACAATTACTTTGAATTCCTTATCCAGGCATCCACAGATATCCCTTTCTTTAGAGATGGTTATTGGAAAATGATTCTGTTCCTTTGATGGTGTCATTTTGCCTTGGTCTTTGCATTGATGTCTGCACATTTGATTGAACAGTCACCTCTTCCAAACTATGGACTGGTTTTGGTAGGGAAGAGCTTCACCCACCAGTGGGTGTGAGGTCTCTGGCTGGGTGGGGGTGCAATGGTTCCAACTCTGGGTAGGGAACAACACCATAGTTTCCATGCAGCTACATGAGTGCAATCAGGAGTCTGGGATGCAGGTTCTCTTGCTGCAGAGCTCTTGCTCTGATGTCCTAGGCATAAGTACTTGTGGAGTGGCTGCTGAGTCAGTATCTGAAGCATGAGTATATAAGAGTAGCTATAGTTTAGGACCTAGACACAATGTTTACAGGGGGGAGGGTGGCAGGGGTCCTGGGGTGGCATAACAATGGTTCCTTCTTGGGGGAGGGGGATACACAGAAATGTCTCTTTCTCCAGGCATCTGCTGCTGTGATAGCTATTGGTTACCTCAGTGGCAAAAGCTGCTTATGTGTTCCATGGAGCAGGCTGCTGGGGTCCGTGCTAATGAACACTATGGGGCCCTCTGCTGTAAAAGCTGTGGGGAGTCTGCACATGTCAGCTGCTATAAGGATTGGTGTGAACCATGGTGGCCCGACAAATGGCTGATACTTGTATTCTCCACCCTTCCTTGTTCCCAACCATTTCCTGATATCTCAGTTATGCTGATCTCCCCAGAGATCCTTTGCATTCAGTTGCTCTGTCTTTTGTTTGTTTGCTTGTTTTTTCTCTGCTGTGTTGCTGCAGGTTCTCATTTTACTCTTGAGCTCTCCCAAGACTATTTTCATTCATGGTTAGTTGTATAATTATTGGGTTTTGTTGGGGAACAAAGACTTGTATTTTACTCCATCATCTTGCTGACTTCATTTGAGGAAGGCCACTTCTTCCTAGTTTGCTGAGTTATTACCATGAGTGGGTGTTGAATTTTGTCATATGTTGGTTTTTTTTTTTTTTCCTGCAACTGATATGATCACAGGATTATTCTATTTCTTTACCCAATGATGTGATGGATTACATTAATTGATTTTGACATATTGAACCAGACTTGCATATTTGAAATAAATTCTTGGTCATGGCATATGATTCTTTTTAAACACTGCTGTATTCAATTTGCTACAATTTTTTGAGGATTTTTACATCTAAATTTATGAGGAGTATTGGTCTATAGTTTTTTCCTTCTTATAGTGTCTCTATCTTATTTTGATAATTATGGTAGTACTAGCCTCATAGGATATATTAGAATGTACTCTGCTTGTATTTTTGAAAAGAAATTGTATGGGTTTTGTATTTTTTTCTTCCTTTAATATTTGATAGAATTCACCAGTGAAACCATCTGGGCCTGGTGCTTTCTTTTGGGGGGGGGCAGAATTTATAGTTATTGATTTAGTTACTTTAGTAGATATAGGCCTATTCAAATGACCTCGTGTGAGTTTTGATAGTTTATGCCTTTCAAAGGATTGATCCATTTAGTTTATCAAATTTGTGAGCATGGAGCTTTTTATAGTTTTCCTTTATTTTTTTTTTGATGTCCAAGGGATCAGTATTAATGACCCTGCTTTCATTTATGATATTGATTATTTGTATCTTTTCTCTTTTCTTTACTTGGTGATAATAACTTTTTAAATCTCCAAATTTATAAAATTTCCTTCCATCCAAGAAATCATTAGTTATTCACCTTATCAGAATTTCTCTTATTTTTAAAATAAACTTCCTTATGGTATATATTGATTGGAGTGACTCCCTTCTGATGAGATGCACAATTCTTCAGATACCACTTTGCTCCAGGGCAAGGAGCATCCACCGGAGATGGATTCAAAACTCACATTTAAAAGTCTACAACAGGCTAAGATTCCACCTAACTGAAGAAGATCACAGATAAATAACCTCAAGGCCTTTAAGAAAATTGTTAGAGCACCTTATTTTGAGACTGTACTTTATGAGGTCATTTGTTTGCAGTCCTACTTTTGGCATATTAAATCATAGTATAAGAAATGTCACCATGCCATATCTCAAAAAGTTTGCAAATATCTATAAAAAAGAATTTCTAGTCTATAGTTTTGTACATATTCAGTAATATTCTATATAAATTTTACTGTCACTCCATTCTCAGTCTCCTTATCAAGTTCATCATACCCACATGTGAAGAAAACCGTATTTTTCAAGAGACAACACTGTATCACTGCATCATTCTCCTTGGATTTGTCTAGATGTCAGTAATTAATTTACTAAAGGGGAGTGGTCATCTCCCAAAAATAGAGAAATAGATTAAAACTCATTTAGTTTGATTTGGATGAACTAAATATGATTGAAACTCTCAAACTACATAGAGGGTAGGTCATATAAAATGTAAAATCATCATAGGACAGTGCCACTAAATCACAGATGTTTTGATTTATTTCTAAAACACAAGTAATATAGTCATTAAATAAGTCTGAAATCAGAGAAATTGAATCCTAGTTCTGCTGCCACTAACTGTAGTCTTAGACTATAAGAGTTAATTTTCTCGAAACCTCAATTTTATCTTAAATACAATGGGAGTAATAATTGCTGGTTGATGCAGAAATAATAGATGCAAAGCATTTTAGAAAATGCCTGGTGTAAGTGCCTATAAATATTAATGATAATGATGTCAGTGATAACGATAATGATCAGTTGAATAATTCAGAGAAGAACAGGAAGTACATTTGCCTACCTTACTTCAGGGTAACCCTTTTAAAAAACATTTGTATTGAGATTTACTTAACATAAAAGTCACTAGTTTAAAGTGTATTGGTTTTAAGATACCAATTTAAAGTGTATCAGTGGTTTTATTTATTTACAGAGTTGTGCATTGTCACCATCTAAGTTGAGAATATTTTCATCATCCCCAAAAGACACCCTGTATCCATTAGCAATCATTTCTTACTCCAGCTCTGTCCCAAGTCCTAAGCAACTGCTAATCTTCTTTCTGTCTACATAGTTACCTATTGTAGACATTTGTATAAAAGATATGCTACCATATGTGGTCTCTTGCAGCTGGCTTTTTCCCCCCACTCAACATTGTTTTTAAGATTCATCCAAGCTGTGACATCTATCAGGACTTTGTTTCTTTTATAACAAAACAATATTCCATTGGATGGATGCACATTGTATTTATTCACTCATTAGTTGATAGATATTTGGGTTTTTCCACTTTCTGGCTATTATAAATAATGCTGCTCTAAACATTCATATATTACAAGTTTTTGTGTGGATATATAAGTGGTGATTTTTTTTAATGATTTATTTATTTATTTTAGATGGAGAGAAAGCATGTGAGCTGGGAGGAGGGGCAGAGGGAGAGAATCTCAAGCAGACTCCCTACTGAGCACAGAGCCTGACTCAGGGCTTGATCTCACAATGCTGGGATCATGACCTGAGCCAAAATTAAGAGTTGGATACTTAACCAGCTGAGTCACCCAGGTGACCCACAAGTGGTGATTTTTAAGAAGAAATCTGAAATTTTCCTTTGATAAATATGAAGAAGCACTGCCCAGACCCCCTGCAAAGAAAGTCACGTTGCTCATTTTACAGTGTGTGTGAATGTCAGACAACCTGAGCTGTCAGCAGCTTCACAGTCCGCCTTAGCTGCAGATAATCCCCTCACTCAAGTTCATGCCCTTCCTGAGGCAGCCCACATAGAGTAACTGATTGGAAAAGGAGTATAAAAACCAGTGACTTCAGTTTGATGTGGGACACTCTGATGGACCCACTTGCTCAAGAGTTTCCACGTTGTTTGGCCAAGGTTTGTTGGTACTCCATTGTAGTTTGACTTCTCTCTATGTCCAGTCTTGCTTCCTCCCCTTTCCTTCAAAGTTCTTGATCCTTGATAAGTGCTGATAACTCCATCTCATCATTACCTTCCTAGTAATTCAGTCTGGGACATTTCTGAATGGAAATGATGTTGGGAAAGAATTAATGATCACCTGATGATCATGAGCCCTTCGTATCTCTAATCCATTGATTCTAGGATTGCTTTGAAATTGTAAGACCAAGACATCCAGAATGGTGACATTTTATGGCCCTTGGTAAAAAGTAAATATGAGAGATTTTAGAAGAAGAGGTTCTCACATGTCTAATAGCAGGGTGATCAAAAGCCCAAAACAAACAAATGCGCAAAAACATAAACTCTGGAAAGTTCAAAGGATAAATCCATGAATGGATTTGCTTTTATTCAACCATTTGCTATCCCAGGGAACAATCCTTGACAAAGTAAAAATTCAATACTACTTACTCCTCAAGCCTTCTAATCATTGTTCTGTTGATCCAGACTACCCTAACTAGATATTTACCGAAAGGAAAAAAATATAAAGATGATCTTATCTTAGATTCTCTGTACTGCTTCACTTAGGGCTGACAGTTCAGCTTATGAAGAAGCAAAATTAAAATTTTAAATAATTAATTATTAATCTGGCACTTGAATGTATCTCATGGATGAAAAGGGACTTTTTCCTTGATCTTTAAACATGATTTTAGCTAAGATAGAATATGAAACAAAGTTCATATCCATGATTTAGTCAGAACATCTGTTCTCTGATGGCCTTATTTAAGGCAACCTTGCTGGCGGGTGTGGGGGGGTGATGAGAAAGGAAGAGAGAAGGAGAGGAAATGCTGATGAGCGATTATCTGTCTGAATTTCTTAGCTAAGGTAGATTTCCGAGGGAACTCAGGAAGAGGTTAGCCAGTAGTCCTTAACATGAACAAAGAACAATGGGATGTTAGTAGACCTTAAGTACCACAGACTTTTAAAGATGATTTTATAATCTCTACAAGTATGTTGCCATCAGTCTTGCCTTCTTAATACGCACTCTATAATTGACAACTGTCATGTTCTTTTCTGTGGAAAATCGTGTATCCATCCAACCCAAGCAAAATCAGACTGCTTTAGGAAATGTGAAATTCAACATTTCAGACTCAATATAGTCACTGGCTCTTTATTTCCTCCACTTGTTTAGTTTACAATTCACATTTGGGTATTTTCTCCTTAGAAATCCCACTTTGTTAGTGGTCTCTGGAGCCTGGATCTATTTTGTTTACTTTCTGGAACTTATTCCAGTGCTTTGTTCTGAGAAAACATGGTCACTTTTTCTCAAAGCACCTGAGAGTTTACTTGCTATAATCCATCCACAGTTGCATCTTTGACCTTTGGAGACTTCTTAAATTGCTATCCAATTACAAGTGTAGCTGTATATTTCAGTTCTCAGCGCCATCCTGCATGGAATCTCTTTCCCTCAGTTTTGCTGTGTTTTTACTAAATTCTTCTATGTTGTAATGTTTTTAATAATTGATTGTATTCACTTGGATTCTTCAAAGATACTCCTAGGTTTTCATAATGTATTTACAAATTATTAGCCTTTCCTCTCATCCTACTTAAGAATTATGCTGCTGTCATTTCAACCCACAAGATGGACTCTTTGGAACTAGAATCTTAGCGAGGGTCTCCACATAAGAATACTGGCACAGTTGCTGCATTAAAGATTGTGAAATTTTAGGGTGTCATCTTTATAAGAAAAAATGGTGCTTAGATTCTAAGGTATTTGTACTGTAGTCTGCCTATATATGTAGGAGAGAAAAAGGAAAAATTCTAGTTTGAACTCTGTATTTTCTATGCTGTGTGTGTGTGTGTGTAAACCTGTGAAAATGTAATCAGAATTCTTACTTCAACAGTAAATTTGAGTTGAACGGTTGAACAGTCTTCACGGTCCTTCTCTTAACAAAACATATTTATGGTTCCAAAAGCTACACGGTTGCTTCAGAATGTTCTCAACCACTGAATTGACTCCTTTCCACACAAAGCTGTTACTGGGGTTTCTATTTCCTGTCCATTCGAGCCTCCCTTTTAGCAGCAGGAGGGCACAGCCTCTCCTCTGGCTCCAACTCTCTTCTGAAAAGGCGTAATCAACCAGGTACTCTTCATCATAACAACCCTATTTGTATTTCACGACTAAGTGGAAATGGTTTTGGTATTCCATGCACTGTACATACTTTAATTGATGTTTTCTTCTGACAACCAGGTGCTTCTGACTCTTTGAAGAATATGCACGTTTAAAGGGTTAGTGTAGTTTTCCAAAATTTTTCTTTTTATTTTCTTAGCTCACCTTCTTCTCTCCCATAGCAAAATTGGGCTTTGGAATTACTTGCTGGAATTCTCACTGCCTGGCTGCCTAATTTAACTCATTTGGTTAACTATTTTTTGTTTTGTTTTAAATCTTGTTGTTAGCAGACAGAAGGGCTACACCATGTTAATGAGGCCAAAAGCAATGACTCATCCTCTGTCTGGAAGTGCTGATTTACCCTCACGGGATTGAGAGAAGAAACCCCTAAATCAAGATGAGATGATCAGCCTTGCTGCCATGGTGATAGAAGGCATGTTTTCAGAGGTAGTCAGAACCGGATGGCACTCAGCATTCCCCTGGGGAGAAAGACACCAGTGCCAGAAACTCCATTCTGCTCCCAGGCGATTTCAGGAACCAATTGCTTACCATGATGACGGTTCTTAATTATGAGTCATAGCAGTGTTAGGTCAGGCATGTCTGGAGAGCTGTTGTTTTAGCTTTACCCTTCTTAAATTTTGCCTGAGTAAAGTTCATTACAGTGTTATTTTCTGGACACTTATTTTTTTTAAACGACTTATGAATAAAGTTCCTTGTTTGTTGAGAAAAGAATATCTGCGAACTCAAATCTGGTTTTATTCTATATTTTTATTTTTTGTTGAATTATAGTTGACATACAATGTTACATTAGTTGCAGGTGTACGACATAGTGATTTGACAACTTTATATATTATGCTGTGCTCACCACAAATGTAGCTACTCTCTGTCACCAACAATGCTATTACAGTACTATGAACTGCATTCCCTGTGCTGTATCTTTCATTCCTGTGGCTTAATCGTCCCATGACCTGATGCCTGCTCCCCATTCCCATTCCTTTTCCATTTTTCCCATCCCCTCACCCAACTTCCCTCTGGCAACCACCAATTTGTTCTCTATATTTATGGATGTGTTTTTGCTTTGTTTGTTTTTTAGATTCCACACATAAATGAAATCATACGGTATTTTTCTCTAACTTCACTTAGCATAATAAGCTTGAGGTCTACTCATGTTGCTGCAAATGGCAATATTGCATTCTTTTTTTCATGGAGTATAATCTGTTATTTGTATGTATTTGTGTGCATGTGAGTGTGTGTGTGTGTGTGTGTGTGTGTGTATACACACGCCACAACTTTTTTTTTTTTTTAATATTGTATTTATTTATTTGACAGAGACAGCCAGCGAGAGAGGGAACACAATCAAGGGGAGTGGGAGAGGAAGAAGCAGGCTCCCAGCAGAGGAGCCTGATGTGGGGCTCGATCCCATAACGCCGGGATCACGCCCTGAGCCGAAGGCAGACGCTTAACCGCTGTGCCACCCAGGCGCCCCACGCCACAACTTCTTTATTCCTCTGACAATAGGTACTTAATGTTGCTTCCATATCTTGCCTATTATAAATAATGCAGCTATAAACATAGGGGTGCACGTATCTTTTCAAGTTAGTGTTTTTGTTTTCTTTGGGTAAATACCTTGTAGTGGAATTACTGGACCATATGGTAATTGTATTTTTAATTTTTTGAGGAGACTCCATACAGTTTTCCACAGTGGCTGTACCAATTTACATTCCCACCAACAGTGTATAAGGGCTCCTTTTCCTCCACATCCTGCCAACACTTGTTATTTCTTGTCATTTTGATTCTAGCCATTCTGACGGATGTCATTGTGGTTTTGATTTTCATTTCCTTGATGATGAGTGATGTTGAGCATCTCTCCATGTGTCTGTTTACCATTTGTATGTCTCCTTTGGAAAAATGTCTATTCAGGTACTCTGCCCATTTTTTTTCTGCTCATTTTTTAATTGAATTGTCTGGGTTTTTTTGGTGTTGTATAGTTTCCTTGTATATTTTAGATATTAACTCCTCATTGGATATATTATTTGCAAATATCTTTTCCCATTCAAAAGTACAGCCCTACAGAAAGTAGGTTGACTTTTCATTTTGTTGATGGTTTCCTTTGCTGTATAAAAGCTTTTTATTTTGATGTAGTCCCAATAGTTTTGCTTTTGTTTCACTTGCCTGAGAATACATATCTAGAAAAATATTGCTATGGCTGATGTCAAAGAGATGACTGCCTATGTTTTCCTCTAGGATTATGGTTTCAGGTCTACATTCAGGTCTTTCATCCATTTTGAGTTTGTTTTGTATGGTGTAAGAAAGTGGTCTAGTGTCATTTTCTTGCTAATAGCTGTCTAGTTTTCCCAGCACCACTTATTGAAGGGACTGTCTTTTTCTGCTTGTATGTTTTTGCCTTCATCGTAGATTAATTGAGCACATAAGTGTGGGTTTATTTCTGGGCTGTCTATTCTGTTCCATTGATGTGTCTGTTTTTGAGCCAGTACCATACTGTTTTAACTACTACAGCTTGGTAATATATCTTGAAATCTGGGATTGTAATACCTCCAGCTTTGTGCTTTCTTAAGATTGCTTTGGCTATTCAGGGTCTTTTGTGGTTCCAAACAAATTTTAGTATTATTTGTTCTAGTTCTGTGAAAAATGCTGTTGGTATTTTTGATAGGAATTACATTAAATCTGTAGATTGCTTTGGGTGGTATAGACATTTTAATGATATTCCAATATATGAACATGGAATATCTTTCCACTTGTTTGTGTTGTCTTCAGTTTCTTTCATCGATGTTTTATAGTTTTCAGAGTACAGATCTTTCCCCTCTTGGTTAAGTTTATCCCTAGATATTTTATTATTTTTGGTGCAATTGTAAATGGTATTGTTTTCTTAATTTCCCTTTCTGCTATTTCATTATTAGTATATAGAAGTGCAAAATATCTCTATATTAATTTTGTACCCTGCAATCTTACTGAATTTATTTATCAGATCTAATAATTTTTGGTAGTCCTTAGGGTTTTCTATATATAGTATCATGTCATCTGAAAATAGTGACAGTTTTACTTCTGTCTCACCAATTTGGATGTCTTTTCTTTCTTTCCATTGTCTAATTGCTGTTGCTATAATTTCCAGTACTATGTTGAACAAAAGTGGCAAGGGTGGGCATTCTTGTCTTGTTCCTGATGTTGGAGGAAAAGCTCTTGGTTTTCCCCCTTTTAGGATGATATTAGTTGTGCGGTTTTCATATCTCTAAAAATTTTGTTGAGAGTTCTTATGAGTAAATATTGTATTTTGTCAATTTCCATTTCTGCGTGTATTAAGATGGTTATATGGTTTTAATCATTTTTCTTATTAATTTGATGTGTCACAGTGATTGACTTGCAAATATTGGACTACCCTTGCATTCCTGGAATAAATCTGCCCTGATGGTTTAAATGATTTTTAAAAAAATATATTGTTGAATTCAGTTCACTAATATTTTGTTGAGGATTTTTGCATCTGTGTTCATTAGAGATATTGGCCTGCAGATTTTTTTTTTTTTCTTTTTTGTTTTTGGTAATGTCTTTGTCTGGTTTTAGTATCAGAGTAATGATGGCTTCATGTAATGTATTTGGAAGCTTTCCTTCCTCTTCTGTTTTTTGGAATAGTTTCAGGAGATAGATATTAACTCTTTTTTATTTTATTTTTTATTTTTTAAAAAGATTTTATTTACTTTAGAGAGAGAGAAGGAGAGTGTATGCCTGAGCAGGGGGAGGAGTAGAGAGAGAGAAGAGAGAGAGAGAATCCCCAGCAGACTGCCAAGCCCGGAGCCTGAGATAGGGCTTGATCCCAAGACCGCAGCCCAAGCTGAAACCAAGAGTTAGATGCTTAACCAACTGAGCCATCCAAGCAGCCCTTAACTCATCTTTAAATGTTTGGTAGAATTCACCTAAGAATCCAATTGCTTCTGGACTTTTGTTTGTTGGAGGTTTTCAAAGTACCAATGCAGTTTTGTTACTAGTAATTGGTTTGTTCAGATTCTCTAGTTCTTCCTGATTCAGTTTTGGAAGATTGTGTGTTTCTAGGAATTTATCCACTTCTAGGTTGTGCAATTTGCTAATGTATAACTCTTCATAGTAGGCTCTTAGAATCCATTATATCTCTGTGGTGTTAGTTGCTACTTCTTTCATTTTTGATTTAATTATTTGAGTTCTCTCTCTCTCTCTTTTTTTTCCTTGATGAGTATGGTGAAAGGTTTACCATTCTTTTTTTTATCCTAAGAACTAGGTCTTTGTTTAATTGATAATTTCTGTTGCTGGTCTCTATTTCATTTATCTGCTTTGATCTTTATTATATCCTTCCTTCCACTAACTTTGGACTTCTTTTTTTTTTTCCTTATTTATTTATTTATTTTTAATAATATTTAAAAAATTATATTATGTTAGTCACCATACAGTACATCCCTAGTTTTTGATGTAAAGTTCAACTGGGTGTTATACGCAAGTAATGAATCATGGACTTCGTTCTTTTTCTAATTCCTTTAGGTTTAAGGTTAGAGTGAGATATTTTTCTTGCTCTTTGAGATAGGCCTGTATCACCATAAATTTCTGTTTTAGAACTGCTTTTGCTGCATCCCAAAGATTTTGAACCATTGTGTTTTTATTTTCATGTGTCTCCATGTATTTTTTGATTTCCTCTTCGGTATTTTTCATTTGCCACTTGGTTGTTTAGTAGCATGTTGTTTAGTCTCCACCTGTTTGTGTTTTTTCTAGATTTTTCTTTTAATTGATTTCTAGTTTCGTACCATTGTTGTCAGAAAAGATGCTCGTTGTTATTTCAATCTTCTTAAATTTATTGGTACTTATTTTGTGGCCCTAATATGTGATCTATCCTGGAGAATGTTCCATGTGCACTTGAAAAGAATGTGTATTCTGTTGTCTTTAGATGGAATGTTCTTTATATATCTGTTAAGCCCATCTGGTCTAATGTATCTATCAAAGATACTGTTTGTTTATTAATTTTCTGCCTGGATGATATATCCATTGATATAGTTGGGGTGTTAAAGTCTCCTACTATTATTGTATTACCGTATTACTGTTAGTCTCTGCCTTTATGTGTTAATATTGGCTCTATGCGTTTAGGTGCTCCAGTGTTGGGTACATAGATAGTACATAGATACTTCATGTGTTATATCCTTTTGTTGAATTGACCCCTTTATCATTATGCAGTCTTGTTTTAAAGTCCATTTTATTTGATATAAGTATTGCTGCTCTGGTGTTTTGTTTTGTTTTTTCTTCCATTGGCATGGAATATCTTTTTCCATTCCTTTGCTTTCAGTCTGTTTATGTCTTTAGGTCTGAAGTGAGTCTCTCATAGGCAGCATATAGATGGGTCTTGTTTTTTTTTTTTTTTTTTTTTTTATCCATTCCATCACCATGTCTTTTGATTGGAGCATTTAAATCGTTTAGATTTAAAGTAATTCAGTGTGTACTTATTGTCATTTTGTTAATTGTTTGAACACATTCTAAAAGGACTTCATTTTTACTACCCCCTCCACATTTTGTGTATATCCTGTCAGTTCTACATCTTTTAATTTTGTTGATCCACTTCACTAATATTTAAAATAGTAACTAGCTTTACTAGTTACTACGCTTGCTGTGTGTTTACTTTTACTCATGAAATTTTTTCTCTCATAATTTTCTTCTAATTGTGGATTTTTCTTTTCCATTAAAGAAGTCCCTTTAACACTTTCTTAAGGCTGGTTTATGATAATAAACTACTTGAACTTTTGTTCACCTGGAAAACTCTTTATCTCTCCTTCAATTTTGAATAAACTTGCGAGGTTGAGTGTTTTTGGTTGTGGGTTTTTTTCCTTTGAGCACTTTGGATATATAACATTACTCCCTTCTGACCTGCGAAATTTCTGCTGGAAAATTAGCTGATAGCCTTATGGATCTTCCCTTGTACATGACTAGTTGAGTCACTCTTGCTGCTTTTAAATTCTCTCTTTATCTTTAACCTTTGACCTTTTCATTATAATATGGTGTGGTGTGGACCTGCTTGGGTTCATCTTGTTTGGAAATGTTTGTGTTTCCTGAACCTGGATGCCTTTCCTTCCCCAGGTTAGGAGAATTTTCAGCTATACTTTTTTCTGCCCCTTTATCTCTTTCTTCTCTTGATACTCCTATAATGCTAATATTTGCTTGTTTGATGTCATCCACGAGATCCCTTAGTCTGTCCTTTTTAATTTTTTTTTCTTCTGTTCAGCTTGGGCACTTTCTGTTACCCTGTCTTCCAGATGGCTGATTCATTCTTCTGCATGCACTAATCTGTTGATCCCTTCTGCTGTATTTCTCATTTCACTTATTGTACTCTTCAAGTATGGTTGCTTTTAAAAAATATTTTTTTTTCTTTTTTCTTTAATTCCAGTATAGTTAATTTACAGTGTTATATTAGTTTCAGGTGTACAATATAGTGATTCAGAAATTCCATACATCACCCAGTGCTCATCATGACAAGCTTGCCCTCCTTAATATCCATTGCCTATTTCACCCATCCCCCTACTCACTTCTCTAGTAACCATCAGTTCTCTATAGTTAAGAGTCTGTTTCTTGGTTTGTCTCTCTCTTTTTTTCTTTGTGCTTTGTTCATTTGTTTTATTTCTTAAAAATTCCACATATGAGTGAGATCATATGGGATTTGTCTTTCTCTGACTTATTTTCCTTAGCATTATACTCTCTAGCCCCATCCATGTCATTGCAGATGGCAAGATTTCATTCTTTTTTATGACTAAATAATATTCTGCTATACATATTTATATATCTATGTATAGATATACACACCACCTCTTCTTCATCCATTCATTTATTGATGGACACAGGCTACTTCCATAATTTGGCTTTTGTAAATAACGCTGCTATAAATGGGTGCATGTATCCTTTTGAATTAGTTTTTTTGTATTTTGGGGGTTTATACCTCAGTGCAATTACTGCATTGTAGGGTAGTTCTATTTTTAACTTTTTGAGGAACCTCCATACTGTTTTCCACAGTGGCTGCACCTGTTTGCATTCCCACCAACAGCGCATGAGGGATCCTTTTTCTCCACATCTTCACCAACACTTGTTGTTTCTTGTGTTTTTGATTTTAGCCATTCTGATATGTGTGAAGCAATATCTCATTGTAATTTTTATTTGCATTTCCATGATGGTGAGTGATAGTTGAGAATGTTTTCATGTGTCTGTTGGCCATCTGTATGTCTTCTTTGGAGAAATGTCTGTTCATGTCTTCTGCCCATTTTTAATTGGATTATTTGCTTTCTGGGTGTTGAGATTTATAAATTGTTCATATATTTTGGATACTAACCCTTTACCAGATATGTCATTTGCAAATATCTTCTCCCCTTCTGTAGGTTGCCTTTTGGTTTGTTGATTAAATTTGTGTTTGTGAATGGTATAAGAAAGTGGTCCAGTTTCATTTTTTCCATGTTGCTGTCTAGTTTTCCCAACACCGTTTGTTGAAGAGATAGTCTTTTTGCCATTGGATATTTTTTCCTGCTTTGTTGAAGGTTGACTGTGTAATTATGGGTTCATTTCTGGGTTTTCTATTCTATTTATCTATGTGTCTATTTTTGTGCTGGTACCATACTCTTTTGATTACTACAGCTTAGTAATATTACTCAAAGTCTGGAAATGTGATGCCTCCTACTTTGTTTTTCTTTTTTAGGGTTGTTTTGGCTATTTGGGGTCTTTTGTGGTTCCATGAAAATTTTAGGATTGTTTGTTCTAGCTCTCTGAAAAAATGCTGTTGGTATTTTGATAGGAATTGCATTTTAATGTGTAGATTTCTTTGGGTAGTATAGGCATTTTAACAATATTTGTTCTTCCAGTCCATGACCATGGAATGTTTTTCTATTTCTTTGTGTCATTTTCAATTTCTTTCAATAGCATTTTATAGATTTCAGAGGGCAGGTCTTTCATCTCTTTGGTTAGGTTTATTTCCAACTATCTTATTTTTAATGTTGCAATTGTGAATGGATATGATTCCTTAATTCCTCTTTCTGCTGCTTCATTATTGGTGTATAGAAATGCAGCAGATTTCTGTATGTTGATTTTGTATCCTGCAACTTTACTGAATTCGTTTATCAGTTCTAGCAGTTTTTTGGTGGAGTCTTTCAGGTTTTCTATATAGAGTATCATGTCATCTGCAAATAGTAAAAATTTTACTTCTTCCTTGCTGATGTGGATACCTTGTATTTCCTTTTGTTGTCTGATTTCTGTGGCTAGGACTTCCAAGACTATGTTGAATAAAAGTGGTGACAATGGATATCCCTGTCTTGTTCCTGACCGCAGAGGGAAAGCTCTCTGTTTTCCCCCAGTTAGGATGATATTAGTTGTGGGTTTTTCATATATGGTCTTATGTTGTGGTATGTTCCCTATAAACCTACGTTGTTGAGGGTTTTTATCATGAATGGATGTACTTTGTCAAGTGCTTTTTCTTGAAATGATCATATGGCTCTTATCCTTTCTTTTATTAATGTGATGTACTATGTTGATTGATTTGCAAATATCAAACCACGCTTGCATCCCAGGAATAAATCCCACTTGTTCATGGTGAATGATTTTTTTTTTATTTAATGTATTGTTGGATTTGGTTTGCTAGTATTTTGTTGAGGATTTTTACATCTATGTTTATCAGAGATATTGGCCTGTAGTTCTCTTTTTGTGTGGTGGCTTTATCTGGTTTTGATATCAGGGTGATACTGGACTCATAGAATGAATTTGAAAGTTTTCCTTCTATTTTTTGGAGTAGTTTGAGAAGAGTAGGTATTAACTCTTCTTAACTGTTTGGTAGAATTCACCTGTGAAACCATCTGGTCCTGGACTTTTGTTTGTTGGGAAGTTTTTGATTACTGATTCAATTCCTTTGCTGGTTATTAGTCTTAAAACAAACTTTCTATTTCTTTCTGTTTAGTTTTGGTAGTTTATATGTTTCTAGGAACTTACCAATTTCTTCTAGGTTGTCCAACTTGTTTTTGTATAGTTTTTTTGTAACATTCTCTTAAAATTGTTTTTATTTCTGTGATATTGGTTGTTATTTCTCCTCTCTCATTTGTGGTTTTATTTATTTGGGTCCTTTGCCTTTTCTTTTTGATAAGTTTGACAGGAGACTTATCATTTTCATTAATTTTTTTAAAGAACCACCTCCTGGTTTCAATGATCCATTCTATTGGTTTGTTTTTTTAGTTTCTATAACATTTATTATGTATTATTATTTCCTTCCTTCTGCTTTAGGCTTCTTTTGTTCTTTTTGTAGCTCCTTTAGGTATAAGGTTGTTTATTTGAGGTTTTTTTTTCTTGAGGTTGGCCTGTTTTGCTATAAACTTAGAACCACTTTTGCTGCATCCTAAAGTTTTTAGGCTGTTGTGTTTTCATTTTCATTTGTTTCCATGTACTTTTTGATTTCTTCTTTGATTTCTTGGTTGGCCTATTCATTGTTTAGTGGCATGTTATTTAACCTCTATGTATTTGTGCTCTTTCCAGATTTTTTCTTGATTGTTTTCTAGTTTCATAATGATGTGGTCAGAAAAGTTACATGGTATGACTTAAGTCTTTTTTAATTTGTTGAGGCCTGTTTTGTGGCCTAATAACGTGACCTTTTCTGGAGAATGTTTTGTGTGCATTTGAAAGAATGTGTATTCTGCTGTTTTAGGATGGAATGTTCTGAATCTATCTGTTAAAACCATCTGGTCCAGTGTGTTATTCAAAGCCAGTGGGTTTTTTGTTGTTGTCATTGATTTTATGTTTGAATGATTTGTCTGCTGATGTAAGTGGGATGTTAAAGTCCCCTATTATTATTGTATTACTTTTGATTAGTTTCTTTATGTTTGTTAGTAAATATTTAATGTATTGGGTGGTCTCATGTTGGGTTTGTAAATACTTAGAATTGTTATGTCTTCTTGTTGGATTGTCCCCTTTATTATATAGTGTCGTTCTTTGCTGTTGTTGTTGTTGTTTACAGTCTTTATTTTAAAGTCTATTTTGTCTAATAGAAGTATTGCTACCCCAGCTTTCTGTTGACATCCATTTGCATGATCAGTGTTTCTCCATCCTTTCACTCTCATTCTGCAGGTGTCTCTAGGTCTGGAAATGAGTCTCTTGTAGGTAGAATATAGATGGGTCTTGTTTTGTATCCACTCTGTCACCCTTTTAATTGGAGCATTTAGTGCATTTACATTTAAAGTAGTTATTGATATCTGTTTATTGCCACTTTGTTACTTGTTTTGCTGTTTTCTTTTTAATGTTTTCTCTGATCCTTTCTTCACTTTATCTCTTTTGTATTTTGCTGATTTTCCTTAGTGATATATTTGGATTGCTTAGTCTTTATTTTTTGCATATCTGTTACTGTTTTTTGATTTGTGGTAACCATCTGGTTTATATATGACATTTTCTGTATATAGCAGTTCTATATTAAGCTGATGGTCGCTTAATTTTGAACTCATTCTCTACTCCTTTCCCTTCATATTGCAGGTATTTGGTATCATATTTTACGTTCTTTTATTTTGTGCTTCTCTTGACTGAGTTTTACAAATATACTTAATTTTGTTATGCTTTTGGGTTTCCTATTCTTATGTTTTGTTGTTTTTTTTCCCCCGCTCAGAGTTTCCCTTAACATTTCTTCTGGGGGTGATTTAGTGGTCATAAATTATTTTAACTTTTGTTTCTCGAGGAAATTCTTTATCTCTCCTTCTATGCTGAATGATAGAGTATTCTTGGCTGCAGATTTTTTCCCTTTCAGCACTTTGAATATATCTTACCACTTTCTTTTGGCCTGCAAAGTTTCTGCTAAAAAATCAGCTGATAGCCGTATGGGGTTTCCTTTGTATGTAATAGTCTTTTTTCTCTTGCAGTCTTAAAATTCTTTACTGCCTTTCTCTCCCCCCCCCACCCATTACTGTGTATCTTAGTCTGGACCTCCTTTGGTTCAAATTGTAGGGGGATCTCTGTGCTTCCTGATTCTCCATCTCTGTTTCCCTCCCCAGATTTGAGAAGTTTTCAGCTATTATTTCTTCAAATACATTTTCTGCCCCCCTTTCTCTTCTCCTTCTGGGATCCCTATGATATGAGGAATATTATGCTTGATGGTGTCAGTGAGTTCTCTAAGTCTATTCTCATTATGCAGTGTTTGTTTGTCTCTCACATGTCCATCTTGATTTCTTTCCATTACTCTATCCTCCAGCTCACTGATATGTTCTTCTGCTTCCTGTAGCCTACTATTTGTTCCATCTATTGTATTTTTCATTTCATTTATTGTGTTCAACTCTAATATGTTTTTTTATCTCTTTATCAAGGGTCTCAATGGTATCCCCAATTCTTTGCTGAAGTCCCATGAGTATTTTTATGATTATTGCTTTAAATTCTCTATCATGCATATTACTTATTTCTGTTTCGCTTAGATCTCCTGCTGTGATTTTGTCCTGTTCTTTCATTTGGGACCTATTCCTCCAACTCCTCATTTTGTCTACCTCTATGTGTCTGTTTCTGTATGTTAGGAAAATCAGTACATCTTCTCTTGAAAGTAGTGGCTTTATGAAGAAGAGGTCTTCTGTAGTGCAATGTGCCCTGTTCACCAGAACCTGGCACTTCAGGGTAGTCTCCTGTATGTGTTGCTACATACAGGTAGTCTCCTGTATGTGTCCTACTGTTGTGTTTGAGTCACCTTTTCTGTCAGTCCAAACATCTGCATTAACTCTCTGCCTGTTGTGGTCTGTGCTTGCTCTCCATGGTGTTAGTGAGACCTAGGAAGGCTGGCTCTTGACCACAGGAGGGCTGGAGGATGGGGTGGCAATGTTAGCAAAATTTGTACTGAGCCACTAGTCCTAGGCTGGATCCCTTGAAGCAAGGTAGCTGCGAGGGATGTGGTGCACAGCGGTGGCAGTTGGGGATGTGGTGCTCAGTGGAGGTTGTGGCCAGGTGTGCAGTGATTGAGTGGGGCATGTGTGGTGTTATCAAAATTGGCACTAAGTTGCCAGTCCTAGGTTGGATCCTTGAAGTGTGGTGGCTGCTGGTGCGTGCTTGTGGCAGCAGTGGCCAGGGACATGGTGCATGGTGGCTGGGCATGGTGTGCCAGATGTTAAGAAAATTTGTGCTGAGCCCAGAGTTGAGGCCAGCATGCTTGGAGTGGGTGATTTCTCAGGAGAACATCCGGGTGGGAGGCACTGCTAGCAGGTTAGGTAGCAACTATCTGTGTAATGCTACCTCCTGCAGCTGGCTCTGTGTTTATGTTGGAGGCAGGGGAGGAAAATGTTGCCTTCCAGCTCCTTTGTTCCCAGAGAAGTCTGTCCCCCAACGCACTTGAAGTCTATATAAACAGATCTCCCTCTCATTTGTACCAGTCATGCAAACTGTCACTTTTACATTGACTCTCTGCTGGCTGTGGTCTCTTTAAGGGCAGGGACCCAGCTATCACTTGCCTTTCTGGCTCATATAATACTGAGTCAGCTGACTTTTAGAGCTCCAGAATCCAAGTCCCTCTTGTTATATACTTAAAGAATTCAGCCCCTCTGGTTTTCAGGGCTAGAAGTTATGGAGATTCATCTTCCCCTTGTGGGCTCCCTGGTATTTTCTTCTCTCTGTGCCCACTGTTCCCTCCCTGTTGCAGGAAGCTTCCTACCACCCTTTCTGCCCTTTCTAAACTCTCCAGTGTAGCTTCTTCTGTACATTTAGATGTGGAGTTTGTTCTACTAGTCTTTGTATTGCATCTGGTTTATTTACTCAGATGTGAGTGATATCTAATTGTAAACCTGGGATGGAGTGAGCTAAGGGTCCTCCTCTTCCAAAGCTCCCACCTAAAATATTTTCTATCTCTTTGTTGAAGTTTCCACTGAATTATTCCACCTTTCTCTCCAGGCCAGTGAGAAACTTTATGATTATTACTTTATTTATTTATTTATTTATTTTTTAAAGATTTTATTTATTTATTCGACAGAGATAGAGACAGCCAGCGAGAGAGGGAACACAAGCAGGGGTAGAGGGAGAGGAATAAGCAGGCTCATAGCGGAAGAGCCTGATGTGGGGCTCGATCCCATAACGCCGGGATCACGCCCTGAGCCGAAGGCAGACGCTTAACCACTGTGCCACCCAGGCGCCCCTATGATTATTACTTTAAATTCTTTATTAGGCATATTGCTTATTTCAGTTTCATTTAGTTCTTTTTCTGTGATTTTGTCTTGTTATTTTGTTTAGACTTATTCCTCTGTTTTCTCATTTTGTTTAATTTTCTTTGTTTCTATGAATTAGATGGAACAACTTCTCTTAAAGTTGAAGAAGTGGTCTTGTGTAAGGTCATTCCCTGTACAGACTGCATATGCCTGTTGACTTTGGCTTGTGGCTGAATCTGTGGCTGGTATAGGCTATGGGTCCTGTGGCACTCTGTGCTTATGCTGCTCTGGTGGAATGGCCAGAGCTGAAGTGGGCATGGGGTTGGGTAGTCCTGGGGGTCTCCACACAGACTGCATAGCCAGGACTGCTGAAGCTGAAATCAGTGCTAACCGGGGGGTCCTGAAACTCTCTGTATAGAAGATACCTTGGCAGGATAGCTGGTGGTGAAGTGGGTGTAGGCAGAAGAGTCCAGGTGCATTCTGCTTGGAGGCCACCCCATTGGTCAGCTGGAGCTGAGGTGGGTATGAGCCAGAAGGTTCTGGAATGCTCTGTGCTGACATTGCCCTCACAAGTCATCTGAAGTTGAAGTGGTGTGGGCCTGGAGTGTTTTGGGGTGCTTTGTTCCTGTGTCATCTTGGCAAGGTGGCTGGAGCTGTCATGAGTACTGACCAGGGATGTCCTGGTGTGTACCATGTTGGGACCATCTTGGTGGGATGGCTTGGGCTGGTGTGGGCTACAGGCCTGGAGCTCACTGAGGTGATAGGCCAATTAGGGCACACAGACACTGGTCCTGTCCATCTTATCAAGGTGGAGGAGGAACATAAACTGTTGCACTTATTAGTTCCTCTGACCTGGAGAGAGTTCCAATACCTTCCTCTGTGGGGGAGTTCTAGGGCAGAATCCTTTATATTCTGGTAGCTCTTTTAAACCACAGCTTTTTTTCTGTGCCCCATGACAGATGAATTTGTTCATAATCCCTCAGTACTAACCCTCCTCACTACGGTTCATACCATCAGTGGTCGGGATTCCCTGTGTCAACATGTCTCCATCTCTCTTGCCATTTTCCATGTGACCTCTCCATCTTTTGTTGTGAAAAAGCTGTTCAGTCAGTCCTCAGTTCTTCCTCAGGAGCAACTGTGTATAGATAGGTATAGATTTGGTGTGTTTGTGTGTCCATGGAGGAGGTGAGTTCAGTTCTTTCTACATTGCTGTCTTAGACTGAAAACCTCTTCAGACCCAAATCTGGAAAAGCACCTACATGACCCTCCACCTCTGTTGTATCACCAACCCATGAGAAACTAAAGGCTATTGTACGTGAGAGCTCTTTCACCATCATCATCATCATTAACATTAAACAGATATTAGTTGAGGACCTACTATGTGCCAAGACCCAATAGTAATGGTTTATGTTTTAGAGACACTCACATCTGGTTATTAAGATGTATATCTTTTTTTAAAAGATTGATTTGGTTGATTTGACTGAGACAGCCTATGAGCAGGTGGGGGAGGAGCAGAGGAGGAGGGAGAGGGACAAGCAGACTCTGTGTTGAGTGCAGAGCCCGACTCAGGGCTCAATCCCAGGACCCTGAGGTCATGACCTGAGCTGAAACCAAGAGTTGGATGCTTAACTGACGCAGCCACGAAGGTCCCCCAAGATGTACATCTTTTAAAAAATTCTTTTTCCTTATCTGAAAATATATGAGGGCATTCTAAGGTGGTGCTGATAGCTGGCAGCTGAATTCTCTGGTAAAATTTTTTGTCGTCCAGAACCTTCCTGTGAGCAGCACAAATGGGATCCCAGTTCCACCACTTTTGGCCGTTGAATCTTAGACCAACTCTTTTGATCTCTCTGGATATGAATTTCTTTACCATAAAATGGGATAAAAATTATTGATAGTATCTTTTCTGCCTATTTCATAGGATTGTTGCAAGTAAAAGGAAGACAAAAATGAATGACTCAGAGTTAATAATGGGCTTATCTTGGATGAGCAAACAGGTCCCACATGAAAAAAGGAATTTTAGGCCAGAGCCAGAATTAATACTCATTTGTAGGTTTCTGCACAAAAAATATTATTTTTCGGGGCACCTGGGTGGCTCAGTCGTTAAGCGTCTGCCTTCAGCTCAGGGCGTTATCCCGGTGTTCTGGGATCGAGTCCCACATCAGGCTCCTCTGCTGGGAGCCTGCTTCTTCCTCTCCCACTCATCCCGCTTGTGTTCCCTCTCTCGCTGGCTGTCTCTCTCTGTCAAATCAATAAATAAAATCTTTAAAAAATATATAATTTTTCATATATTGAAAACTGAATCAGTGTGTTTAAAAATAATATTCATTACAAGTCCCTTCAATCTAGAATTGAGCCAATATGTTTAGTAATTAATATAGATACAAAGTGTAGATGTATCTTCAACATCTTAAAAAATATACAGCACTTAGAAAATTCAGAAAAGCATCAAGAAAAAGGAATTATCAGTAATACCAATATTCAGACACATTTATTAAAAATTTAATGGAAAAAAGTAATGGATATTCTTCCTCGATTCTTCTCTTTCTATAGGAGGTTATTAGAAAAATGGCATGATTCCACACATTTGTGCTTGTGTTGCTTTTTCAATGAATATATCAAATGTTACTATTTGACTTTATTTCATCTTTTATGATAAGCATCATGTATCAGTTAGGACAGTTCTACGCAATGTTATCAATATGCTGCCAAGTCTGTGACTTCCCCCAGTAGAAATTTATTCCTACCTCACTTCACAAGCCAATGTGGCAACTTCCATGTGTGGATTCAGGCATCTAGCCTTCTTCCATTTGTGTTTTGCCTTCTCAGGTTCTAAAATGTATTGCCTTCAGTGCCATGTGGAGGGGAAAAAATGGAGAATGCCTTCCTGTTTCACAGATTCTAGGTTTGAAAGTGACCTGCATCATCTGCACTGACATCACATTTCTGGGAACGAGTCACAGGCCTTCACTAGTCATACAGGAAGCTGGGAAATGCAGTCTCTACCTGGGCAGCTGTTTTCCAGTGACAAACCTACAATAGAAGGGAAGCAAAAGATTTTGGTGCTCAGTTAACTATTTCTTACATGGTGCATTCATGTGGGCAGCCAATATCCACATAACAACTTTTCTCTAAACACAGAATACACCTGCTTCCTCCCCAAAGACCCAGAGTCCCTTCAACCACTGTGTCTCTGAACCCTAGCTCTCCAGATAAAGCGCAGTCTTCTGTATCAGGTTTGGATGTGGCTTTTCATGGTTTGGCAACATTCGAGTTCATAGGCACCCACTGACACCCATTCATGGTAGAGCGGGAGCAGGATAGCTAGAACAGTGGTAATTGAGACTGTCAGTGTGATTTATATATATATATATTGTGGACCACAACTATGTTGTTTGTTCCAGGAAAACTTAGGTCTGAGAAGACATGGCTGCAAATCAAGAAATAACTTCATGGTTTGCTTTAGGAAATTCCCACTTTTCATTTTTTTTTTCCCTTCAGACACAATAGTCTGTTCATCTGGGCTCAATTATCAGTAATAGCTTACTCATCAAAACTTTGCTTCAAGCCTTCTTTTCACTTACACCTACAAATCCTAAAATAATATATTTCCTTTTCCTTGTCTCAAATTGTTCTCCATATTGAACGACTTGCCTTAAATCAATTGATCCCAGACTCTGAAACCTATAAATATGCTACTTCCGACTTTTCCCTCTTGAGACACTGCTAATCCATTAATGTGCCAACCTCTCACCCTGCAGTAGGGTACCAAAAAAATGTAATTTTGTTTTAACAAACTATCCATGACATTGGGGATTCAACAGTTGGTGGGGGGTGATGGGAGTCACACAACAATCGCTGGTCCCCGGCAACACTGAAATCATGTGAGTTTGTAGCATTGGCAAGTTTCTCTGTCTTGGTCAGGGGGTAGGTGGTGGTGGTCCTTGATTAGATATTGAACTAGCTCTCTAGTAGGGATTCCATTGGTAGGAATGGCCATGTCTCAAGTGGGCAGTAAAGACTGTCTTTTGGTTCTGTTGAGTTTTCTGTTTGTGCACGTTTTTTGGTTTCAGAAGAATGCTTAATATTCAAGAGCATTTTTGTTCAGGATTGAGGATTCTTTGGCAATACAGTTCCCTCTCAAGTAGATTCCTGTTCTATTTGTTTCTAGGCAGTTCTACATGCCAGAACTTATATTTAGAGTTTTACCCCAGACCTCATTCTTAGGCCTGCTTTATTCCTTGACTTTCTTGCCCATGACTTTCTCTTAATGGTGCCTATTTTACAGCTATCGTAAAACAGTGGGTTTACAATGGGAAGGAAACCTCCTTATTCTGATTTTTTGTTCTAACTGAATTACTTTCTTTGACTGAAAAAATAAAAGGCTGCTGATATTAAAATACTTTTTTATCTTCTCTATTAATGTTTGAGTTCTAGAATTATGCAGATTTTTCAATTGTGAAAAACCCCAGGTAGTTGAATTCTCTCTGTTCCGTCTGTTCTGTTTTTGTTTGCAAACTGGTCAGTTCTTGCCTGAGCTCATTTTTCTTCTGATAGCCTGCTAAGAACAGTGAGTACGAGCTAACATAACGGACATTCTAATTTAGAGCTACCACCTCGACAGCCAAATTTTTTCAAGTCTCTTGCCACTGCATAACACAACTCTCCATCTTTCCTACGTCGTACATCAATTTGTCTCATCCATTGAATGATGGTACATAGTTTAGGATTCTGTTAAAACAGCATTCTTTTTTTTTTTTTAAAGATTTTATTTATTTATTTGACAGAGATAGAGACAGCCAGCGAGAGAGGGAACACAAGCAGGGGGAGTGGGAGAGGAAGAAGCAGGCTCATAGCGGAGGAGCCTGATGTGGGGCTCGATCCCATAACGCCGGGATCACGCCCTGAGCCGAAGGCAGACGCTTTAACCGCTGTGCCACCCAGGAGCCCCTAAAACAGCATTCTAATTGTACCAATTTTTAAGATGAAAATAAATAGGCCTCAAAATCAGTACCTTAAAAAAAGCGTATTGCTTGGTCATCACACAGATGTGTGTGATGTAGGTGTTTCTGGTCAGCAAGTGGCCTTCCATGTAAAGATTTACGGGCCTTTCATATTTTGGCTCTGCACGCTCCTGCTCTCCTTGCCACCCAGAGACTCAGAATCCTCATTCAGCCAGAGGATGGGGACAAGGGAGAGAGCATACAATGCACACTTTGTTTTTGAGGTCTTTGGCCTTAAAAGTGAAACATGGTGTTTCTGTTCATATTCTATTGACAAGAATTAATCACAAGGCTACTAGTTGCAAGATGATTGAGAAATGTCGTCCCTCGCCAGGCAGCAACTTTCCAGTAACACCGTTGTACTTTGAAGAAGAAAGATTTGTGGTGGCAAATTAGTCATCTGCCATACCTCCTTTTTTAGAGAAAATTTTCTTTTGATCTGGATGCCAGAATACTAAGTTTCTATGTTCACAACTCTACTAAATACCTGGTGTTTAATTCATCCAGTAACTCCTCTTCACATGCACTGTGACATGTTCAGGAGTCTCCATCATTCACCTGGATTACTGCATTAAATGGGTCGTTGATCTCTGTATTAGTGTCCTGTGAACAGCTGTAACAAATTACCACAAACTCAGTGGCTTAACGCAACATATTTATTTTCTTACAATTCTGACAGTTGGAACTCTCCCTGGCCTAAAGTCAGTATATACTTTCTGGAGGCTTTCTGCAAGGTTCTGCTGCTTTGCCTTTTCTAGCTCCTAGAGGCCACTTGCATCCCTTGGTATGAGCCCCTCCTTCCATTTTCAAGGTCAGTAGTATAGCATGGCATCTTCAGATCTCTCCTTTCTCTGTCTCTGATGGCTGCTTCTATAATCTTCTCTAATATTCTTTCCTTTTTTCCCCCCTTATAAGGACTTCGTGATTATGCTAGGCCCACGTAGATGATCCAGGATAAGCTTCCCACTTCGAGATCCTTAACTTATTCACATCTGCAAAAATCCCTTTTGCCATGTAAAGTGACCTGTTCCCAGATTCCAGGGGTTAGTCTATGGACATCTTTGGAGATGTATTATTTTTTCCATCACAGAATCCACATCTCTAATCTTGACACATTTCAGTATATGCTCCATACTGCTGCCAGAATAAACTCCTTAAATACAGAACTAACCAAATCATTATTATTGTAACTTTTTTTTTCTAAACAGTAGTATATTTCATTACTAATCTGGTAAATTAAAAAAAAATTATTTCTCAAAACAACCTAACACATGAAGAATCAAAAGAGATCACACAAATTGAAGAATATCTGTATAGGATTTGGAAGCATGAGCACTTGTAGTTTCTCAGTCTACTTTGTTGTGTCCTATAACACACATGATATAAAAAAATTTTAAGTAGACTCCATCCCAGTGTGGAGCCCAGTGTGGGGCTTGAACCCACGACGCTGAGATCAAGAGTCAGATGATTAACCGACTGAGCCACCTAGGTGCCCCTACATGATTTTTTAAATTGAGGTATAATTGACGAACAGCATATATTGGTTCCAGCTATACAACATAATGATTTAATATTTGTGTATATTTAGAAATGATCATCACAATAAGTATAGTTAATATCTGGTCCCATAGTTATAAATGTTATTTTCCTGTGATAAGAACTTCTAAAATTTATTTGCTTAGCCACTTTTAAATATTCGATATAATATATACTATACTATAATATTATATATTATATAATATATACTGATATTAATTTTAGTATTAATACAGTATTAACTGTGGGCACCATGCTCTATATTACATCCTCATAATTACTTATAACCACAAGTTTGTACCTTTTGACCCCTTTTACCCAGTTTGTCTGCCCCACCCCTGCCAGTCAATTACCAATCTGTTCTCTGTATCTATGAGCTTGTTCTATTTTTGTTTTTGTTACAGATTTAACATGTAAGTGAGATCATATGTTATTTGTATTTCTCTGTTGACTTATTTCACTACACATAATGCTGTCAAGTTCTGCCCATGCTGTTACAAACGGCAAGATTTCCTTTTTTTTTATGGCTAAATAATATTCATGTGGGTGTGTATCTCCACATCATCTTTAGCCCTGCATCCATTGATGAATACGTACATTCCTTCCATATATTGGCCATCGTTAATAATGCTGCAGTGAATATGGCACGACATATTATCTTTTCTAGCTAGTGCTTTCATTTCCTTTCATTAAATAACCAAAAGTAGAATTGCTAGATCATATGGTAGTTCCATTTTTGATTTTTTGACAATAGCCATTCTAAGGGGTTGAGGTGATATCTCATTATGGTTTGATATGTATTTCCTTGAGGATTAGTGATGTCGAGCATCTTTTCAAGTGCCTGTTGGCCATCTGTATGTCTTCTTTGGAAAAATGTCTGTTTAGGTTTTCTGCCCATTTTTAAATTGGATTTTCCTTTTGCTATTGAGTTGTATGAGTTCTTTATACATTGGATATTAACTCTTTATTAGGTGTGTAGTTTGCCAATATTTTCTTCTATTCTGCGGGTGGCCTTTTCATTTTGTTCTTTTTGTTTTTGTTTTTGTGGGTTGTGTGTGTGTGTGTGTATGTGTGTGTGTTTCTGTGCAGAAGCCTTTTAGTTTGGTGTAGTTTCACTTGTTTTTGCTTTTGTTGCCTTTGCTTTCCATGTAAAATCCAAAAATCATTTCCAAGACCAATGTCAGGGAACTTACCACCTATGTTTTCTTCTGGGAGTTTTATGGTTTCAGACTGTACATTCAAGTCTTTAATCCATTTTGAGTTAATTTTTACATACAATATGATAGTAGTCTAGCTTTTATTCTTTTGCATGTGTCTATCCAGTTTTCTCACCACCATTATTGAAGAGACTATCCTATCTCCATTGTATGTTCTTGGCTTCTTTGTCATAAATTGACCATATATGCATTGGTTTCTTTCTGGGCTGTCCTGTTCTGTTGATTTGTGTCTGTTTTTATCCCCAAGTTATACTGTTTTAACTATAAAGTGTAATGCCTCTAGCTTTGTTCTTCTTTCTCAAGATTGCTAATACTTGGGGTCTTTTGTAGTTTCATACAAATTTTAGGATTGTTTTATTTCTGTGAAAAATGCCACTGGCCAAATAGGAATTGTATTGAATCTTTAGATTACTTCTGGATATTTTGACAATATCCTCTCAATCCATGAGCATGGTACATCTTTCCATTTATTTGTGTTTGTAGATTCTTTCATGAGTGACTTACAGTTTGCAGTGTACAGGTCTTTCAACTCCTTTGTTACAGTTATTCATAGGTATTCTTTTTGATGCAATTGTAAATCAGATTGTGTTCTTAATTTGGCTTTGTGATAGTTCATTATAAGTGTCTAGAAATATGATAGATTTTTGTATATTGATTTTGTATCCTACTTTATTGAATTTGTGTATTCTAATAGGTATTTTTTTTGGTGGAATCTTTGGGGTTTTCTATGTATAATATGTTATCTGCAAATAATGACTTTTTTGCTTCTTCCTTTCTAATTTTGATGTCTTTTTTTTTTGTTTTCTTGCCTAATTGCCTTGTGTATGACTTCCAGCACTATGTTGGAAACAAGTAGTAAGAGTGGGCATCCTTGTCTTATTCCCAGTCTTTGAGGAAGAGCTTTCAGATTTTCATTATTGAGTGTAATGTTAGCTTTGTGTTTGTCATATATGGCTTTTATTATTTTGAGATACATTCCTTCTGTACCCACTTTGTTGAGGATTAATCATAAATAGTTGTTGAATTTTGTCAAATGCTTTCCCTGCATCTATTGAGACGATCATATGATTTTTATCTTTCATTTCATTAGTGTGGTGTATCACATTCATTTTCTTTATACCCCAAGAATAAATCGTACTTGATCATGTTATATAATCCTATTAATGTATTGTTATATTTGGCTTGCTAATATTTTATTGAGAATATTTGCATCTGTGTTCCTCAGGAATATGGGCTGGTAATTTTCTTTTCTTCTGATGTCCTTCTCTGTTGTTGTTTTTTGTTTTTGTTTTTTTTTTTGTAGAAAGATGAATATGACAGGAGAAAAATATTGCACTAAGCTGACTTACATATGCAAACAAAAACCCTAGTGTGTTCTCAGAACTTCCTGCTAATCCAACTACATTTCCCTAGCCTGCTCACTTTTATCCTCCTCCCTCCCCCAGCAATATTTCCTGCCCTCTTTCCTCCTCAAAAGCCGAGTATCCTCTTTTCCATCTTCATAGTAAGCTGAGAATTTTGCTTCCTTTGTAATATGAAACAGTAGGACCAAAGAGAAGAAAATTTCGTACTGCCCCTCCAATAACCTACTATCTTATCTGTAGGGAATTACTATCCTCTACTTTTCCTCCTGTTGTATGAAAGGTCTAGCAGTGCTCCCATCTAAGGCAACCCATCCTCTGAGGCACTGGATCTTATTTCCTCTCTGACATTGCTCCTGCAATTGTCCTCTTTCACTCCTATGTCATAAAATCCACAGTTTCAGAAGCTTATAAACCCCAACCATAGGAAATAGAGAAAACACACCAAGGTATATCACAATCAAATTATGGTTATATTTTTCATCAAATTTGGTGAATTTGGACAATAATTTATTCAAATATTTTTTTTTTCATTTCTTCCTATTTCTCTCCTCTTATACAAATTTCAATTTTGCATGTATTAGGCTGCTTCAAGTTGCCCACAGTACACTGATATTAGGCTGCTTCAAGTTGCCCACAGTACACTGGTATTACTGGTCGTGTTTTTTCAGTTTTTCTCTCCATGCTTCATTGTGCATAATTTCAATTGCTGTGTTTTTAACTTCACAGTTTCTTTTGTAAGGGCTAATGTGCTAATAATTCCATCTATTCTATTTTAATTTCAGATATTGTAGTTTTCATATCTAGAAGTTTTTAAAACTTTTTCTATATATATTTTAATTTTTCTCAACACACTCAAATTGTTTCTTTCCCGTCTTGAACACAAAAAATGTAATAAATTTGGATGCCCTTGTCTACTAATGTTCCATTTGCATTCTCTTTAGATCTGTTTCTTCCATTAATTTTTCTCCTCATGATGGTTCATATTTTCCTGCTTCTCTGCATGCCTGGTGACATTTATTGTATGCAGACATGGTGAATTTGACCTTACTTATTGCTGGATATTTTGTATTCCTGTATTCTTATTCCCCCCCCCCAGGCTCAGTTAAGTTACTTGGAAACAGCTTGATCCTTTTTGAAGTTTATTTTCAACATCTGTTAGGTGGGATCAGGGAAGTCTTTAGGGCTAATTTTTTTCCCACCATAGGATTAATACACTTTTGAATACACTATTGATGCCCTGCAAATTATAAGGATTTTCTACTCCAGCTGGTGAAAGCACAAACTATTCCCAGTCCTGTGTGAGCCCTGGGGAGTAGCCTTCAGGAGTTTTATCCCCAGCATACTCAGCTGAAGACTCAGGCAGATCCTCTGAAATATCCTTAGCAATTCTCCTCTTTCTGGAGCTTTCTCTTGAGAATTCTACTTTCCTTGACCTCCCTATTCTCCCACCTCCATCTGCTCAACTTAATGAGACTACTAAGCAATGCTTAGACCCTTTTAATGTTGTAGGCTGGAAACTCTCTCCAGATAGTAAACTGGGGTAACCAGTTTAGGGCTCACCTTTGTTTCTTCCTGTCTTTCAGAGATCATTGTCCTGTGGAACTTAATATCCGGTGCCTGAAAACCTTTTTTCATATATTTCATTTGTTTTTTAGATTGTTTCAGCAGTAGGGTAAATCCAGTCCTTGGTACTCCATCTTGGCAGAACTAGAGCACTTTAGATGTTTGGCTCTTCTCCCTTCCTTCCCTATCCTGCAAATGTCCTATTCATACAGTTAATTACTATGTCTGGCTGCTCTTATTCTTCCTGTTTCTGTCCAAATCTATTTTTCAGCTTATCCTGCTGATCAGTGATAACCTATAATTTGTCCTCACCCTACTTTTAATTAATTCCCTATTTAATATCTCTGTTTATATCCACCCATAAATGTATTGAGGGAGAGTGGATTCCAAATGGTTTCTTGGTGGTTAAGCCTTCAGGAACACTACTACATGTTTGATTAGTTACTCAATGCTTTTTTCTTACTCCCTCTAGGCCAGAAGTTCTCAGTGTAACCCCAAAACATACGAGGGGTCCCTGTGACATTTTCAAGGATTGCATGAGGTCAAAACTATTTTCATAATAATACTAAAGTTTTAACTACCTGTTTTCTTTTTCTCTCATGATTGCACATTGGAGTTTTCTAGAGGCTGAGTGATGTGTGGTGACATCATTGCTCTAAGGGCTAATGGATGGTGTGCTTCCGTATTATCATGCTTTAAAACCTTCTTGATTTTAATTCATCATGTGGTAAATGCCAATAAATAGAACCCACATAAATAATAGCTTCATGAGGATGTCAATTATTTTTAAGAGTATGAGGTGTCCTATGACTAAATTGTTTGAGAAACAGGGTTCTGGTTTCATAAATACATCATTTTTCATTCCATTTTAAAAATTTGCAATAACTGTTCTTTGGGATTTCTTACTCATAAGATTCGCCATTAGATTGGATGCCATCTAAAAGATGTCCATTTATCTGTTCTTAAAAATAGATTTTTTTTCTTTTTTGTATTACTGCTAATATTGGTATAATGGATAATTTCCTGTGTCAATTTGACTGGTCCAAGGGGTGTCTAGATATTTGATCAACATTCTTCTGGGTGTGTCCGTGAGAATTTTCTGGATGAGATTAACATTTAAGTTGGTAAACTAAATACAGCAGATTATCTTCCCTAATGTGTGTGGGCATTATCCAGTCAGTTGATAGCCTGTGTAGAACAAAAAGGCTAACCCTTCCACTTGTAAGAGGAAACTCTTCCTGTTTTTGAGCAGGGACTTCAGTTGGTCTTTTCCTGCTTTTGGACTTGAATTGAAACATTGACTCTTCTTGGTTCTCCAGCTTGCTGACTGCAGATCTTGGGAATTGTCACCCTCCCTAGTAATGTGAACCAATATCTTATAAGTCTCCACTTATATCTATAGAAAACCCTGACTAATATCACCAATAGAACAAAAATAACAAGAGGAAGTTACAGTGGATCTTGGATCCTTTTGAGTTCTCATAGTCATTTCCCCCAGTCTATAGTTCCTAAACTGATAATCCAGACACATTCCATCAGAACTTCCTAGGCTTGTTTAGGGAATTTCCCAGCCCAAATAATAAGGAAGAGCAACCTAAATGATATCTAGAAAATGTCAATTTTGAAGCCTAAGATGAGGTGAAAAAACGAAACAAGAACAGGACACTAAGCAGCAAGGTCCATGTACCAAAAGATCTGGAGAAGAATGTAATCAAGTGGAAAGAACAAGTTGAGAACAGCATTTCAAAACTAAAGCAATGAATAGCAACAGTGTTCTGGAATTTCCCTCCTATGTGGTATCTTGTCCTTCCAATGTGGTGACCAGAGTCTAGCATGGTAGCTTGAAGGAGCTGTGGGTGATTGGACGGTGGAGAATATAGTGGACATGTAATGAGGAAACCTGGTAGAATTTGCCACTGAATGAGCTTGGATATTTAATTTAATCTCTATGATAATTTCTGCCCTATACATCTGCTCTGTCATTTGTTTTTGTGAGGCTAAAATTGAATGAATGACTCAGTATTTTCTCCTCTGGTAGTTTCCCTAAGGAAATAATCAAATAGCAAAAATTAGCTATATAGGTGCTCATTGCTTATTGTTAATACCATAAAAATAAGAAACATACATGTTCAACAATAGGTAATTGATTAAATAAATGGCATATCATTTAAACAGATTAGTACGAGGCCACTAAAAGTAATGTTATAGCGGCATAGCTTTGAAATAAAATTTGTTATTATATGCTAGTAAATGAAAACAAGTTTTATAAGAATGTACAGCATCTTTTTGTTTTATGTATGTAATTAGAGCACTGAGCATCCCTTTTTCTTTTCTGCAGATGAAGAATGATAAGAAAAGATTCTTAGCATTTCAAAGTCTCTCTCTTGAAATAATAAGGGCAGTAAATTTCTTTAATTTTTCTAGTTAGCTTGAAGGGGAAGTAGGAAAGAAATCAAACATGCTAAGAATGAGAAAGAACATTAATCATGAGGTAGCTGGTGAAGTATTTTGTGTATATGTCCTGGAAGAATTAATATTTGTTCTTGGGAGGGTGTGTGTATTCCTGCCTTTAACAGATTGATTGATTTAGTTATTTATTTAAGGAGTGAATGTGGAGCACAGAGATGAGATTAACTCAAACGAGAAACTTGAGGTTTTGTGCTGCTGAGAATGTGGAACTTCAGAATTCCCTTTCTTGGATTCTTTCCTTCCTGTCTGGTGGCATCATAGCATCAGCATAGAAATCACATAATACAGTACAAGGCCCAGATGTTTCTCTAGCCTCAGTGTCTCACCCTCTGAATGGCTACTGGGGACGAATAATGAATTGGTGAGAAACCTCTTTCTGTGACTTCTCCCAAAAGCGTAGGATATGTTTACTTGGGTAAGTTTAAAGAAGGAGTTTTATGGCCTAAGCATGAATCGGAGGGCATTGGAGCCAAGTTACGAATGAGGTAGAAGCCCACAGCTGCAGTCTGGCAAGGGGCTCTCTCCTTTTGGGAAGATTTTTATCACCATGGCTCGGACCTAGTAGGCACTTAGTGGATGTTTCTGTTCTTGTTTCCTGCCTGTAAGGACATTTTCTCTTCTTTCCTACTCACCATTTCTCACTGCCGGCTTATATGCCTGTTTGTCATCCTAAAGTGCTTCATTTTCTGTTTCTCTTCATATGTTTACGTGTTCGTGCGTATTAATCTTTCATCTTTTAGCAGACGGTTCTCAAGATGGACTTGCCAGGTTTTTTTTTTTTATTTTTATTTTTTTTTATGAACAGAAAGAGGGGAATGCATGTGTGTGAACTCAGTTGTCACTTTAAAGTCATCCTCTTAGGGTCACCTGGGTGGCTCAGTCAGCTAAGTGTCCAACTCTTGTTTTCAGCTCAGGTCATGATCTCTGGGTTGTGAGATCCGGCCCAGTGTCAGGCTCTGCACTGCGTATAGAGCCTGCTTAAGATTCTCTCTCTGCCTCTGTCCACCCCCTCCACACCCCACACCCCTGCTCTCTCAAGTCATCCTCTTAGCCTCATGCCCTAGAAGTCCCTTCCTCATACTTTGAATAATAGAGAATCTAGTTATTTTGTTTGGGGTGAAAGGGCGATTGTGAAAATATTTAAAAAGCAAATATGAGAGCAAGGTTAATTCTGAGAATTAAGACTTCCTTAAAAAAAAAACAACAACTGGTGATTAACCAACCTCATCTTTAGTAGAAGATGTCTCTGAGTCACCTATATTTGTAACAATAGTGCTGACAAAAAGGAGCATTGTACACATAACACCACTTAATCACAAAGCACTTAGCTAAACACCTCTTCCTGCACGGCACCGAACTGTTGCTTCAGGCCAGGCGGAACAGGTTCTAGATGAACTGCCTGTTCTTTTGTTCCCTTCGCCAGGCACTGTCAAGTGGGTGGATGGTGAATAAAATCGTTGATGGTTACTTTGTTGTTACCCCCGCCCCCCGCCCCCTGCCATTTTCCTACTTTATTTAAAGTACTAAAAGAAGAAAAGCAGAACTGAAGAACATTGATCACTAACTGTGGTTTCAGGTACCAAGTGGTCTTCACTTTGTATTTAAAAAAAATTTTCATTGAAGTTAGGGCAGAGCAAAGATGGTATCTGGAGGGGGCAGGATGTCACTGTGGCTGAATAGGTCCTGCTTGGGACCAGAGTTCCTGGAAGAAGTTCAAACCGAGTGAAATGACTGAACTTTCCTAGTCCCAAAGATTTCTGTGCTGAAGCTTTGAACTGACTGGCCAAATCAGGAACACACAACACGAGAAAATGCATCACTGGATGAGATTTGGAGTTTGCAGAAGATAGTTCATTTCCTCACGTTTCCTCCCACCCCCAGGACATGCATTGAATAGCAGCTTTAAAAGGACAATAAAAACAAATATTTATCTGACTTCCCTGAGGTACTTATTATACTGGACAATGTTGGTTCTCAAATTCTTTCTTAAAAAAAAAAAAAAAAGAGTATAATCCAGTCTCGATCCAGATATCCATCCTTTGCTGAACACCCATAATCTAAAGAAAAGTGGCCCACTCATGGCTCTGGTCTCGGTCCTTAGATCGGGGGATGCTGAACAGGATATGGCAGTTGAGCCAGTTCCGGACCAACTGGGCCACTGGGAAATGTTTCTCTGCCGGCGGTTGGGGAGTGGAAAAGAGAGAGCATGAGCCCTTCCATTGGATGCTGGCCTGTCTGGATGTGACACTAGGAACCAAGTCATGCATTTAGGGACCATTATTAGGTCTCTCCACCTGGAGTATAAAGTTTATAGCTAAAGAAAGCTATAGCACGCTAAAAAAATGAGTAGAAACTGGTTCCTTTTTCTTGTTGTTGAGTCACTGTAAAATACTGTATTTTTCTTATTTAAGATGTTTGGAGTTAAGTTTTCTGTCCTTGCAGCCTAAAAAAGTTCCAACATTGATGCTAACAGTTTTTTTTTTTATAGTTTTTTTTCCCCCAAGTAATTATGTAGGCAACGTACAACCCCAGGGATTACTCAGAGGCAATTCTACATGGGCACGGAGCCTCAGTTTTTCTAACTGTAAAAGAAGAGAGCAACTCATTATTTATTTGTTCAACTACAAATATTTATTAAGCAGCTGCTATGTTCCAGACACTGTTCTAAGAGCTGGTAATGTATCAATGAACACAAGACAAAAATCCCTGCCCTTAGTGTGTATTTTTTACTGGAGGAAAGGATCGATAACTAAAATGAAGAAAACAAGATGTTAAGTAGTAAGTGCTAAGAAAAAAAGAAAAATCCAGGAAGGATAATACATAGTGTCCAGTAGGGAAGTTAAGTTTGGAGTCTTGGATGAGATGGTCAATGAAAGCTTTCCTGAGAATGTGACTTAATTCTGTAAAGGAATAAATAAGAAAGCAAAGAAGATAGCCACTTGGATCTTGAGAAAGAGTATTCCAGGCACAGTAAATAGCAAGTGTAAAGGCCCTGGGGTATTTATAGAAGAGTGAGTGAGAAGGGTAGGGGACTCCTTACCCAGTTGAACCTCATAGGTCACCCAAAGGACTTTGATTTTTACTGTGAGTGATAAGGGAAATTATTGGATGCTTTCATGCAGAGAAGTGACAAGTTTTGGCTTATATTTTAACAAGCTCTTTCTAGCTGCTGCATTGAAAGTAAAGAGAGACAAGAACAGAAGCTGAGAGACCAGTTAGGGGGATATTCCAGCACTTTAGAGAATATGAAGGTGATTTGGCCCAGGGACATAGCAGAAGCCAATGTGAGAAGTGGTCACATTCTGGTCATAGTTTGGAGGTAAAAGTGACAGGATTTCAAATAGAGAAGAATTAGAAAACACACCAGGATGTCTGGCCTGATCAAGGGAAGAACTGAGTTGGCGATTATTCGAGATATGGAAAGGTCCGAGAAGAGCAGGTTTTGGTACAGACTCTCAAGAGCTCAGTTCTGGACATTTCACTTTGAGACGCCTGTTAGATACACACTGTAGACTTCAAATAGGCAGTTGGATCTCTAGGTTTAGAATTTAGGGCAGTCCTCTAGGGTGGACATAGTTACTTGAGAACCATTAATATAATCTGAAGCCATTGAAGTTGGATTAACTATCCAGGGAGCAAGACCAGAATAAAAAAAGTTCCAAAATTAAAAGTGAAGTTGATGAAAAGAGAGCAGTTAGAGATTAGAAAGGGGCATCTAGAATGATAGGAAGAAAATCAGGCAAGTGTATTGTCTGAAAGACAAGAGAAAAATGTGTTTCAGGACAGACAGTAAACAATTTAAGAGATCAAGTAAAAGGACTGGAAGTCGATCTTGGAATTAACAGGGTGGTCACTTAAGGTTGAGAAAAACTGGTGACGAAGTAAAGGCGACGGGAGTGGGTTTAAGAGGAATGGGAGGGGAGAAACTGCCAACAGCAGTTACAGGCGGCCCTTTTAAGGGGTCTGTGTGCGAGGGAAAGCAGCAGGCATTGGTGCGGTAGCTAGTAAGGAGGAAATGATTTAGAATGACGGTCAAGTGCGATACCTCCGAGTGGGTGCTTGGGGATGGGCGTTGGCCTTCGGCAGGTGCGTGAGCTATTTATCCACAGCAACTGGGGAGAAGGCAGGGTGCGCAGAAAGAGATGCTGAGATTGCTTCATCTCTTGCAGTGAAATTGGAAGCAGGGTCCTCCGCCGAGTGACGATGGGGAAGGACGGGTTGGAGGTAGGAGACAGAAAGGAAAGTCTAACCTAGTTGGTGGCAGAGTGGGAGAAAATGGACTAGGGAAATAGGATTCCTGGACAGCCACAAGGATCTGTGAGGGGTGTGAACGGCCATGAATGTAAAGAAGACCTGTCAGCAGAGTTGGGGGATTGGCTTCAGCCACATTCAGCAGCAGGAGTCTGACCATGGCCCACACAGATGGGTGGGTGTCACTGCGGTTGTGGGGTTCCAGGGGGAGTGAGAGAGAAGCAAGGGAGTTACTAAGTTCAGACTGCCTTATGCGTTAGTGTCGGAGTCAGAGCTTTTGGCCCTACGATAAATTGCCACCCCTGCACCCCAAAGCAGTCTCTAAACATCTAGTTATAGATAGCACACTGCTAGGATTTATATAAATAGTTCACAGCTACCCTGCACTGCCTGTATAAACCTAGCAGTAAAAACTACCTGACAGTTCTTGGCCATTCAAGACTTCGAGAATGGGATGGATCATCTCACATGAAAACAGCTGCTGCTCTTCCTTTAATACATCAAATAGTACCTCAGAAAAATCACGTGCTTTGGGTTTATTTTTGTGGATCCCAATTTTCTCGTTTAAAGTGAAGTCAAAATAATTCTGGGTACTTTAGCTGGAGAGACCTACCAGGAAGACAGCTGCCTAAGTAGTATGGTTTAGGGAGACAGGGACCAGTCCGTCCAAACCAAATGCCTGTGCCTCTGCTGAAGCCTGAGGTGCCAGCAGAAGTGCTCTCTGACCTGAAGAAAGGGGTAACTCCGGAGGCTGTAGAGCTGGCGGCAGACTCAGAGGAGTGGAGCATTTGTGGGTGGGGAGAGGCAGGGCACTTGGTCTTCTCTAAAAGATGCTTTGGCTTTTCTGTTACCATGGGTGAGCACAGGACTGGTGTGGCAGAATCTTACAATTTTTCAAATTAACCCAGAAATCATGACTTTTATATGGAATCTCTGATTCTCAAAGGTTGGCAACGTTTTTTCAAAAAGCTAAAAACATTTTTACGAGCAAACCAGAAAGTTTTGAATTGTGTTGTAAAGGCAGTAAAAACCTTTAAAAATATAAATCCTTCTGGGGTAATAATACTTAATTTCATCAATTTTTCCTACTAGAGTCTAGTGGAGAACATTTCAGCCTATTTTCGAGAATTGGTTTTGTTAGATAGAAAAGTAGGAATACTGTGAATGCTTCAAGCTGCTGTCTCAGCCCCGGTGGCTTTATCACTGCTTGTTGTTCAGATTGTGGATCCGTGGTCTAATATGCTGATGTTCATTATAATCTTTTTATATATTCTCACTTCTTAAAATCTGATGAAAGATACCATGAAAACAGTGAAAGAAATGCAGATATCAGAACTTTAATGAAATCACTCAAGTGTTGTGCCATCAATGTTTACTTTTACAGGGATTCAGAATTTCAGTTACTTAAGAGTAAAATTCCTTGAGTTTTCCTAGAATATACTGATTCACTTCATGTCATTTTCCCTGCTTTTGGCTGGATGACTACCTTATTCAGTATTTCTCCTCTTCCCACTGAGACATTTGATATGAATACATCCTTAGCAATATCAGCAAACCTACATAAAGAAAGCAGCCCATAAAACCAAAGTGTTCTAATCCCCTGAGTAAGGAATAGTAAGAACAATGGGAGTATTAATATTGGTGATTATAACAGTTAAATATGACCTTAGGTATTTTGTACCCGTCATCTCTGCTCATCACAATACCCCTAGTAGGTTGGTAAGTTTGTTCTCATTTTACAAATACAGAAACTAAAGTTCAGAGAGAAGAGGCAACATGCTCAGTGTGTCAAAGACAATAGTGACAGAACCAAACATTAAACCCAGCGGTGTCTGGTTATGTCTTCAGGTTTCCATTTATGGTTTGGCCAAGGGTTCAAAACTATTAACAGCTTCTCCCTTCTGGCTCTGAGTTTAGAGATACAAAGATGAATACACAGTTCTTGCCTCTAGAGACATTATACTCCAGCAGAGAAGACACAGAGATGTATTTTCAAAACCGCATGGCAGGCGGGAGAATTAGACCCAAACTACACAATATTGAGAGGATGAACAAGATTAGAGCAGGGCCTAGGGAAGTTTAATCAAGTGGACGATACTCTAAATTGGATTTTTAGGAATGAGTAAGAATTAGGTTGAAGAACTAGGGGGGAGAATATCCTAGGTGAGAAACAAGCGGCATAAATAGATGATGTGTGATGCTTGCAGTAAACTGAAAGATGTACTTCTGTACATTCAAGTTCAAGTCGAGAAGTAGGAGGAGACGAGGTGCTTGCCTGTATACTGAAGATACCATTGAAGTGTTACACAGTCAGATTTGGGTTAAAAAAAGGAATGCCCTAGCAGCCATTGAAGGATGGATTGGAGGACATATTTAGAGATTTTAGGGCTCTTGTCTTTACTTTGTTCTCAGAAAAATTTTCCTAGCAGAGTCTGTTATTTTGTGCGTATAGTAAATTTCTATTAATTATTACCAAGTATATTCTTAAAAGGAAGCATAGTTCAAAAACTTCATCCTTACATCAAAGGTAAATTGTTATGAGCTGATGAGACGATAGTAGGACACGCTGCTGTTGGCACTGGCCAGCATCATGCATGCGTGCAGTACCTCTTCTCAAGAAATAAAGATGGACACATTGTCAGCAGAAATCACAAATTTATTAACTCTTAAATATATCAATCAGTCATTTACCATTATGGCAAGAAATATATACAGTGTCCCATGGTAAACTGCAGTGTTTCAAAATGATAGAAGATATAATAAATGTGTAATTCAGTTGTGGTGGAGAGAACAAATCACAATTTCCTCACATCTTAGTGCGGAAGACAAACTTGATCTACAGTAATATTCAACACCACATGCTAAGTTAAAAGTGTAAAAAAAAAAAAACCACTCTATACCTATTATTTTTAAAATACATGTATGCCACGTGTAGCTGCTTCACAAAAAGAAAAGAAATCAAAAAGGGAAAAACGAGGCCATTTTTCACAGATCTCATTGGCAGGTTAACATGGCTCAATACATTTACTGTATATATTTATTTTAAATATATATTTTTAAGTCGTGTAATTATCAGAAAAGCTTCAATCCATCTACCATACATCCACTAGCAACGATATCTAAGGTGATTAGTCATCAACACAGAAGGTGAAATGAGAGAAAGAGGGAGGGTTGTTTAGTTTTTTGCTTCTGCTTTAAAAATAGGCTTCTGAAGACTGTGAGTTCCTATTGTTAAAATAACGCTGATGAAGATGCCATGCACTATTAAGCATTTCAGGGAAGAGAAACAGCCTTACAGGAGTTGAATAAACAAAGGAGAAACGAGAAGCACAAAGAAAATCCGGCATTTCCCTTTCTTTTTAAACTGGAAAATGCTCACTGCACACGGGGAGATAATGTTTCTGACACGAGAGAAGCTAAGAGAGCACAAGCCACCGAGATCAAGTTCTGAACACTTAGTAGAATGGAAGTCACTTGCAGGCCTCTCTGACTCTAGAAAACCAGCCAGTGGTGGTGGGGCAGGGGGCGCCCCTCCCACTAGGCAGAACTGAGTGCGTGTGCACCGAACCCTGATCCATTACAACCTGGTATTCTCCCGGCCAGTCCCCCAGTCCGCGGGACACTAGGAACCTCACTGTTTTTACCCAAAATTTAAACAAGTCTAATACCGCTCATCTAGGATCCCTATGTCCAAACTAGAGCCGAAGCAGAATTAGAAACCTTTAAAATCTTGACATTTTTGTGGGTCCTGAAGATGATCGAAAGTGCTAGTTTAGTTACCCCCATTATGCAAATTTCACTTTCCTTTCTGTCTCTGTGTGAGAAAAGACAGAAGAGGATGGAGAAAAAGCCAAGAGCAACAAGTACAAATGGAGAAAAGAGAGTACATATTTGAGAAAGGATTCAGTGAATTCACCAGAAGTGTGAATGTATCTTAAAGTGATCACTCATAAATTATGTGAATGTTTCCAGTTTCCAGTTTGACCAAAAACATGACTTCCAACTGATTCTCACTTCCACATTCATGAGTGATTTTGCCCACATATCAACCTACTTCAATCATTAGCAATTTCAACCAGGGTCACACCAGGAAATTGAAGGTATATATATATATATATATTTTGCTTTTTGTTAAACAAGCCAAAACTGATTAACAGCAAAGAGTTTTAAAAATTTATGTTTCTCTTACAAACTGTCATTCAGAGAATAATTTTGAAGTCTGTTATATCTTGGCATAAACAAACTTGGTGAATAGGTTGTACTTGGAATATTGAGGATTTTTTTTTTTGTCCGACCTCCCCCTATTGTTTGCCAACAGTAGTTGAAGTTTGCATGGAACATCCCATAGCTGAAGTGTGAACAATGTACAGGAAGGGACAGATGACAAGATGGTGCATCACATACGCATTACATGTGGGACCTTCACAACCTCATGCACTCAGAGACATGCATGAAGAGGAGGGGAGGACGGCCCAGGGTTACCATCCAGGTGCCTTGAGAACAGAGAATGCAGAAGTGGCACTGCTGAAATTTAGCTGAAAAAAAGGGGGGGGGGAGTGAGAAATAAGTTATACTGTTTTACAAAATACTGTCAAATTGTTTTGCCAAAGATGTGACTAGGCTGCAGTTTCATAACTCACTCAGCTAAATTAATAGATCGAAAATACAGTTGTATAAAAGATCTTTCCTTGTGCTCATTAAAAGATGAAATTCATAATGTTAAACAGAGACAATATTAAAATAGGAAACAGTATTAATTATCTGTCAACTTGTCCACATAGAGCTAAGCTGAAAATAGTAACAGGAACCCCGTCTTCAATCACATTATTGAACTTAAATATGCATTGTAAGCAATCATGTTTACTAAACAGATATTTTGTTGAAAGAGGCGAAAAGTTTAAGTGCATTCTTAGCTTTTGTCATTATTCTTAGGTTCCTTGGGAAGTTAAACCTTAGAAGTCCGTTTAACGAGGAATATAGCTTCAGAAGTAGGGAAAACATATTATTTAATTGGACGTCTCTCTCTCTCTTTTTTAATCCAACAGCAGGGAGCACGATTTCTTAAAAGCTCTGACAAGGTTCAGTGCTTTGAGTGGAGGAAATATTCACAACATCAGCACACGTATCTGAATCCTAGTCCAAGTTAAGAAACAAATCTTAAAAAACAACACAGGCGTGAATTACAGTCAACTTTCAATTATCCTCTGGAATTACTCACTATGTAAGTTTTAAATTTCAGCTTGACTTCCTCTTGTGGCCTGTCCTCATGGTCAAATACCATTAAACTCAGTCAGGCACAGCAAATTAATTTATATATTAACCTTAGCCAAGTGTGTAACACAAATTACTACCTCTGGAAAAACAGACACCAAAAAAATCCTAGAGCTTGATTTAAATTAGGTCTGGATAATTGAGAGTTGTCTGAATTGACCCAGACTGGACTTTTGATGCAGGAACTCCAGGGTATCCTAAAATGCCAAGATCCGTACGCTAAAGGGAGGCTCTTCTCAGCACTTGCTACCTTTAAAACAAGGGTTATGCTACAAAATGAGGCCACACATTAGACTCAAGAGCTCATGCAAAAATGCTATAAGTTTTCAAAGACCTTTTATATTTTCCATTGAATACAATGCAAAGGAAAATATCCTTAAAGGGAAGAAAAACAGCCATGCAGCTTTTTAGTCATTAGCTCCATTCACAAAGTATCACGGAGCAGAATGTTACTTACAAGACCCATATGTGAATGGTTTTCAGGCCTTAGATGTTTTGCCACAAAGAGGTGCTTCCTGAGAAGTTTTCTTTCCCATTTGGAATACAGGACGGCCTATTAAGAGAAGCCCCATTTAAGCCACCTGGCATAAAATGAAGTTTTCTTAAATAGGCTCCATCCCATAACTACTTCAGGGAATTGGAGAAAAACCTAACCCTACAGTACTGTATGATCGTAATCCCTTCCATATTAACTGGCAATTCGTGCTGTACCTCTTTGGGGTAAAAAACACACAAACGTGGGTGTCTTCATTATTATATTCCTTTGTCATTCTCTTAATAGGATGAAATTCTAAAAATAGCTACTTTTCCTTCATCTACTTTCTACAAATCCAACAGTGATCTATAATTATTAAGGCTATAGAGGAGGCCTTTGAAAACCACTGTGGTACATTATTAAACTAAGAAATTTTGATAGATTCTCCGGAGTTGAATGGCTGTTTGTATAAATTTGACTCCCCCCATCCCAGCCCCCAATATTAACAAGTGATCCTGGTGAGAGAATTTGGAATGAGATCAGCAGTGGGCCAAAGTTCTGAGTCTAAACTTCCCTTGTTTTCATCTCATCCCTTCACTGATGCAACCTTATTTCCCATTAATATTCCCCTTTACCCCAGTTGGAGCCAGTCTTCCTTACCCATACTCCTCGACCATATGAAACTAACATCCTGACATTGTTGTATCCTTCTGCTATTGCTTGATTTTCTTCCATTTGCTCCAGGTCTCCAAATCCCACTTGGAATGTTGGACAAGGTCTTAAATGATATCTTCTACACAAGGTATACTTCCAAACTGTTATTAACAGTTTGCTACATTGGTCATTCATTCCATTCTACTCTGAAGTTATGAACCTCATAATTTTTCTTCGGTATCCGTGATAACTTGCTTTCTAAAGTAGAGTATAAGTTTCACCTTGTATTTTATCTGGTACAAGTTAGGCGTCTAGGAGATGTGCAATAAATGTCCATCTAATTACTGACTGGAAGAGCAGACGTAACATCTGAGGTAGAGTGGCATAGGGACGAAGACCCTGAGACACCTGCTGCTTGTACTTTAAATGTTATGTTTACAGATTTCTTCTAATATCTGTTACTGAGCCCAGTAGATAATCTATAAAGTTCCCGATATTATAGTGGCCACTTTAGAAACTCTTCACATTCCTCTGCCTGTTGTGACGATGAAGTCAGTTTACCTTATTACATGATTTAACAAAAAGGAACCAGCTTGCTAGGGTATCCTCCAGTTTCTACTGTGTGTGTTTCAACCCACACACAGCTGGTTTGATCTTTCTAGAGTTAGTCTGTTTCTCCTTCAACATTCCCACCAATGTAACTGACTGCGAGCATTAAATAACATATATCATGTTATTAACAATGGAGTAAGTGAAAAGCGCTGACCATGGGTATATTAACAAAGAAGCTGACAGCCTGGAAATATTTACTTGATGGGTACTGTTGGCGACCCAGAGCGATGAAAATGAACGTTCTGCCACTTTCCATCCCGGCGATGCCACACGCGAGTCTCTTCTGACTGCATTGTCTTTGGCATTCCGCTGCCATCCATGTACTGCGTAAGCCTAATGTATGCTATGCAGGCGGCATCATCACCTACCAGGTGCACATGGGGGTTCAGGATAATTGTGTGGATTGGTTTATTGCTTTTGGACAAAGCTGAAAGAGAATAACATGAAAAACAGAACTTAGTTTCTACATGAAGTAAACCATTAACTTCATTTGGGGCCAACGAATGGAATACTACTCATTCATTCAACTACAAATTGTTTGCACTAATTGAGTCCCTGGCACTGTGCAAAGTAGATAGTCATTATTTTCTGTGCTTCCCTTTATAGAGAATTTGCATGTCACTCTGGAAGCTTTGGTGGGGGAAAAGCTGAAGAGATGTATTTATTTATAATGGGAAGTGTTTAGAAACAGAAGCCCTGATACCACTAGAGTGGGAGAAGGCCTGGCCTAGATGCCGGGAGCAGGTGACAGGCTATCCTGTGGTCTTGTTCGTTTTTGTTAGTTGGTGAAGTACATCGGACAAGGGAAATATGGAGTATCAAATATGGAGAAAACGGTTTCCAGCAACAAAAAAACCCAAACACCTAGCCATAGAATGAATTTGTTTCCCCATCTCATCCTGGGACTCCTTCATGAAGTCCATTCCATGATAGTCCAGTGGTGGTCATCCCGTAAAAATCCAAAATTTGGTTATTGGTCATATAGTCTGGTTCTGATTCTCTAGTTCATTCTCTGATTAAGCAGCCCTCCCTAGGCTCTAGCCTTTGGTGTTTTGACAATAGCTACATGTTCTAATTATTCAGTGACCAAGAGATGTGAATATTTAATGCAAATGATGATTGATGTTTTCTTTTAGATCACTAAAACAGGCTGAACTGTGTTTACCTGTTGTCCAATCCTGCTTCCTGTTCTCGGAAAAAATATGAGTAAATTACTCAGTGCTACAATCATATACAAAAGAATACCTCATTATGTATTTATGGTAAGTAATGATACATAAAGTGTTGAAATATTTCATGGGTTAATTATTTTACTAGAGATGAGATGTGTCAGTGGGGAACCAACTGAAAGAAACATTAAGAGAATGGGAAAATATACTGAAGCTTTGTTAAGGCCAATTTACCACATAATTCTTTGTAAAACCCAGTGACTATAAAAAAAAATTCATTAAACATAACTTAAAAATCCATGCCAAGGTAGACATTCTTGTTAATGCTTAAAATTACTAGAAGCGAGCTTGATTAATGATTACTACACTTCTTAATTTACCAAGATCTCACCACCCTATGCATCACGCAAACAAAACACAATACCTAGTCTTTAGGTGTAAGGAAACGAGGATAAAAAGAATTTCTGGGTTACACTTGGTTTTTTGATGACCTCAAGGATTTCTGCAGGAATTTCTTTTGTGTGGCTGTTTCCTCCGAGACCACTAAAATTCATTTAATGGCAACTGAAATACTTACCGGGTCACTCATTTTCATGTACATTTTACTTTGAAAATGAGCACTACTAAATATGCTTGAAAGCACTCCTTTGTCAAATATTCTGACACGCTATGGTGTTTTTTTATGAAAACTTTTTTGGTGATTCATTTTACAGCTTATATCATACATTTATTGGGACTTACATGGGGTATATTCAATCAACATTACCTTTTATAAATCAGATAGTTTTCAAAACACCAAAACTTAAGCTTGTCATTTTTTAAAAATTTGAAATACAGAAAATTTTATGACGTAAAATGCTGGACTAAGGTGAAAATTCTCATTGCAGAATAGAGCAAAGAAAACTGAAAATCTGGGAGAAATTCAAAGAAAAGTTGGAAAAGACATGTTATTAATTTAGAATAATGTACCATTTTCAAAGTAGAATCGGTGAAAGTCCATCCCTTCCACTAAATTACCCAAAGCTTCAGGTTCAAAAGCAGTAAGGCCTGGATCACAGATTTTTCTGTAGGGACAAAGAACAAAAACATAATGAAAATAACCAATACACGAGTTTATGTATTTTGTTTCACACATATCCACTTTTACACGTATCAAACAGTGTTTTTTAAAGAGACTCCTTTACTAAATATATAAAATTTCTTTCCCAGGCCTTGGCAAGGTGGGTTGAGGAGGATGTGAAAGCATTTTGCAGAGAACTCTGACAGGGGCAAGGTAATGCAGCAAGTTCCAGCAGAGAATCATCTATCCTACTTCAGGAATCTCTTTTTTAAAATTTCTGCTTTTCTATATTTCCAAGGTGAATTTTCTAGTCTTTCTCCAGTTTTTTAAATGCTGCCCAAGACCAATACACGCTCCAAGTCATACAAACCCAACTTTGGCTCTGAAATAATTTGGAAGAATTTCTGACACCTTCTACATTCATATCAAATATCTCTATTATTGACTTGAAGGCAGGTGTCACATCCTATACTTCCTGAAAAAGGTGTATTCAAAGTTTGAGCTTTTAAAATAAAATTAGTGAAATGTACAAATTAGTTTTCTTTGTAATCCTAGAAATGTAATTCAACAAAAAGATGCAACATTCTTAAATATTCAGAGAATGGTTAAACACCTATGTAGCAGAAACTGTTTGAAACAATTATAATGCAACAATTAAGACTGGAATAGAAATGAATGCAAAGTGCTTGAAAACCAGATTACTTACATATGGGACAGGGAAGATTTAAGAGAAAAAATGTGAGCTGGGCTTTCAGGAATAAGTAGGAATTGTTCAAGTGTGTGGAAGATGGTAGGAAGGAGGAGGGTAGCAATTACAATGGCATAGTAGTGTGAGAACATAGGATATGTTTGGGGTATGATGGACGGTTAGTCGCTTGATCTGGTGAGCACTGGGTATGTGTGTGTAAATCCATTGAAACAAAGGGGAAAACAGTTCCTTGGGCCTATGGTGATCGAGGTAGGCTTCTCAGAGAAAGTGACCTAAGATCAGATTTGATGAATGAGTGGAAGTTTACAAAGTAGATAAAAGGATTTGGGGGCTACATCTAAAACATTCCCCATCTGGGAAGCAAAACATTTTAACTGTTCACAGAAATACAAGTTGCAAAAGGCCAACTCACTATGGTTCTTTGCAGTATTGTTCATAGAATGTGGAACTGATTTTTTAAAGAACGCTTTTAAGGTAGAAAATACTTTAAACAAACAAATCAGTGATGATTCTTTGTGTTTAAAAAAAAAAGCCTTCAAGGCAAGAGTGGCAGGGTAATGGGTTGGCATTTTACATTCTGCCTTAGACTTGCTGGTGGGCAGGTACTTCCAAGCTCAAAGTCAAATATATAATCTCTTCCTAAGAGGCAAATGGGAAGAACAGTGTTCCTATGGTAACAGGAATTCTGCCAGGGGCTATTCCTCTATAAATATGATTTTTGGTTGTCAACCAAAATTTTTTACTACCTTATATTAGCACTAAAATCATCTGAGAGTCACTGTACCATGATGGATCTCTTTACCTAACCATCAAAAGAGTCCGTATATCTGAAAACCTGTTAATGTGTTCTTTCTCTTGCCTATGTATATATGTATTTATTGCCTGTCATAGACTTTGGATAATAAAGGATTCACAAAGCTTGCCACTTGATGTAGGTGTGTGTGCACAGATGCTCTGAACAGGTGTTCTAAGGACCAGAGAACAGAGCTTCACCAATGTATTCTGCCATCCAAAAAGCTCCCAAATGGAAGGTCCCGTTGGATTATTCCTGGGCCTGAGAATGCAACATCAGGCCGGACTATAGGCCTCCATAGGCAAACTGATGTGATTCCAAGGAATTGCGTTATTTAATATATGGTATTTTAAACTGTTGGAGAAGATAGGAAATATCCCAGTTTTTGCTGGCTACCACCACCACCAAAACACACTTTTTACTATTCCACAGGAGAAGGCTATTACCAAAAAAATAACATATATTTTTTTAAAGAGTATTTTCATGTTCGTTTGGAGAATCCTATAGGTATTTTCATGTTCGTTTGGAGAATCCTATAGGTCTAACAAAGTTATGAGCAAAAAGAGTAAAAGAGCAGGTTGTATGGCACAGACTTCTCAAGTGTTTAAAAGGGAACTCTCGTTTCTCACAGTAGAGTTTTCTTTTAAACTTCATATTGTACTATTTCATTTCAAGTGTACTTTATTAAATCATGTTGAACAGTTGATACAAATACACATGTATATGCATGTGTTTGCAATTTATAAGAAGCAATCTTGGGTTTAATTCTACACTGTTACTCTCTTCCATATTTTATATTTGGCTATTTGTAACTGATGATAGAAGAAATACCTTACATAAAATTGGGGGAAAAAAGCCTCACACATAGTTGTATTTCCCAGAGGCAATGTCCTTTTATCCTTTTTAAAACCAATTGGGCGTATTTCATTCCATTTTTAATGCTTTTTTAAAATGTGGTTGGAATAATTATGTATATCATTAATTACATCATAAGCACTTTGCCAGATCTCTAGAAACTGCACAAACATCTGTACCATTCACCACACACTACTTACTGGTTACCTTAACGTTGGACAGATGCTTCTAGTTTTTCACTATTATGAATACTGCAATAGATATGTTTATAATTTTTATCCATGCTTTAGATTAAAAATACATACCATGTTAAACTTTTGTAGGTAAAATTAGAGAATTAAAACAATTCGAAACTTCATAAATTCTTTCTGGTATATAAGAACTAAATGTCCCCTCGAACCCCTGCCACCACCAGTAACCTAAAGGTTTGCCTCTATTTACACCCCTCCAGTGGAGGAAAGTCACCATGGTCCTGCAGGATCTGCACCCCTCTGGTTGTCGGCACTTCTTATCCCTGCTGATCTCATGGGCAGAAAATGCTCTCGCATTCAAATTTGCATATTTTGGCTTTTTAAAAATTTATTTTGGCTTTTTTTCCCCCAGTATGCAAGTTTTATCTATTTGGGTAGCCTAATCATTTTACCTTCTCATTTGTGATTACTTCCTCTGCTTTTAAACTTAGATCTTTCCCATCAGAGATCAAATTCAATCTCTTTTTTGTATTTAACTCTTTCATTCAAAAGGAACCCACTCGTATGAACTGAGGGGAAGGCTCAGACTGATTTTTATCTTCACCCAAAGAGCTAGCTTATTGACCCACATACTTTGTGAAATAAGCCTTCATGCCCTATTTATTTGAATGCCTTAGTTTTGATTGGAGTGATTTCCTTTATATACCATACCCTATGATCCAGTAGTTTATAAACTTTAAGCATTTCAACCTTCCTTCAAATAAATTATGAGTTTGTTTCTTAGGTAACAAAAGAGACAAAGATAAAGTTGAGGTGTACTGGCAGAAGAGGAAGAAGGCTGCCTCACGTTGCCTCCTGGTCTCTCTTCTCTCTGTCCCAGGACCTCGACAGAGCTGCGAGGCAAAATAGTTCTTAAACCAAAATGCCCTTTTTTTGTGCTTTTTTTCTCTCCTAGTTTTGCTCTCACGGATGCTCTGCCTGGAATGCATTCCCCGGGTGGAGGTGCTGGTACTAAGTCTGTGCACTGACAGAGAAAGCCCCAGTCCTCCTGTCAGCAGTCTTGTCTTTCCTCTCTAAATCCTAAATTTACTTCTCTCCTGGGGACACTTAATTTATACCTTGAAACAAAGCTACTGTTGATATCAAACCTGCGGTTAAATATACATGAATTCTGGTACACTGAAGAATGCATTCACATAGAAAATATTTTGTCATAGGCATGAAAGCAAAATAAATGTGCGTCTACTCACGTGTAAGCTTCAAAGTCTCCATTGTTGATGGCTTCAATCAGCTGTTCAGTGACTTTGATAATTTCTTGCTTTCGTGCTAAAGGCAAAGATAAGAGTATTCTTCACGGCTTTGTCCTTTATTCTCAAAAACTCTAACAATATTGCTTTTCTTAAATGGGGTATTACTATTGAAGACACACACCCCCTCCCCTCACCATGGTGTTATTCTCTCTATAATCCTGCTGCTTATAGTGCAGAGACCAGCATAGACACAAGATTCTCAGGTCCTACTCTAGACCTACAGATTCAGAATCTGCATTTTAACAGGACCCTTAGTCACCTGGAAGTTCAAAACTATATTTTTTTAATAAGTTCTCATTACCTTTATCAATTTGAGTTTGGAAATGTTTTTCTCTTGAACATTAACAAACGTCTATCTTCAGAGTACAGATGATCTTTTACATTGAGACACTTTATATAATTATCTTTCACTGTTCAGCCCAATCAACTCTATAAAAGGGGATGCCAACACTGTAATTGCCATCATATTTAGACAAATGGCCTTCTGTAAACTGTAAATTGGAAAACCAACATACGAATCAATATGTGGACATAGGCAGATAAATTAGATGGAAGCCGCCCTGCAGAGTGGTCAACTCTAACACGAAACATGCTTTGTTTCTATTTCTAGCTCACAATTGGTAAAATTATTAATAGTTGGCTTGGCTCAAATCCCACCTATTCAGTACATTCCTTTCTGATTACATCTGCAAGTGTTCTTTGCCTTTTTTGAATGCCTACAGTGCATCATTCATTTGGTAACTAAGCATACGCTATATACCATGATACCTTCTTTAGTTAAATCATTACTGGTTTTAAATTGTTATTAAACTTTGTTCACTGTGTAACTGCCTTTCTTTTAAAAGCTCCCTGTGTGTGTGTTGGGGATGCTATTATTTTTTTTTGTATCCTTTAAGTTTTATTCCAATGTCTTTAATAAAATAGATGCTCCATAAGTTTGTCAGTTTGATCAGTTGCTATTAATGATAATCTTTTGACTTCAGAATACTATTGTTACTAATGAAATTAATGCATGAGATTTTTAAAAATTAAATTTCCCTGAGTTTTGCTTTAAGAACATTATGGTATTTCCTTAAATCACTGGAAATAAACTGGGAGCGTCATAAAAAGTTATATCCATTCTATCCTAGTGAAGTTGCTATTCATCATAGGGAAAGCTGGGCTGTTATTGATTAAAGGCTACCAGTATGCATGGAACTGATCTTCACTAAATAGGTTTGTAACCACAAAATTAAATGTTCACGTTATCCAATTATGATATTCCTTATTTAAAATAAATATCCTGTAAACCTAACTTGACTTCATTTATACTATATGAGACTACTCTATCAAATACGATTTGTCCATAAAGTGTTTGCTATAATGTCAAGGTTGATAATATCAAAAAATCACTACATAGGTTAGATTCCATATTTAGTTATATAATTAACTTTGTGTTAGAAAAAAAAAGAACATAAGGTTTCTTAGCTCCTACACATTTTAAAACACTTTTTTGCCCTTGTTCATTTGATTTATGAATATAACCTATCCAAGCATCCAAACATACTGACACGAGTAGTAGCAGGGAAGAGTTCCGTAATAGAGATGCCGCCAATGGCACATTTTAGCTTAATTTAGTTCGGCAATAAGTGATTCATCTGTCTGTGGCCTCAACAATATGAACATTTGGCAAAAATGCATGACAGCTGACCCGATTCTGGATTATAAAGGACACTGGTAAGACCGTGCTCAGGAAATGAGATTAAGAAAGTGTGACTACCAAAACTTCTTCCTCAATATTAAATCCTTATTTAAAACTAATAAATTTCTTAGTTTGCTAAGTAAAAAACTACAGTTTAGAAAACAATGCCAATTCTTAAAAACAAGCAGGGATACAAATGAACATAAGATCAGTGCCGTTTGTAAAGCTTCATTAGGCTAAGACAGTGTATAGAGTATGAAAAGTTCAAGGTCATTTTCTGAATTTTCCAAAGGTCTCTGCATTCCCTGATAAGCAAAATATGGAATTAAAATATCGGGTGTATATACATGGCCATCTCTCACCCTCTGAATCACTGTGGAAATACTTATTAGCTCTTTAATGGTTTACATGCTACAACTCGCTTAATTTTTGTCCTACGTAATCAAAGCAACACAAATTCCCTTCTCTCTTAGTTCTTAGGCTCAGAAACAATGGTCCTTTAGCAGGCAGCAGAGCACGTGGGAATTAGTGAGAATGCTTCTGTGCTGCACCATCGTAAGAACAACATGACTATCTTGGCTTTGGAGGAGCCTGGAACTACAGAATCTTAAGAGTGCTTATTTCCCTGGAGCAAATGAGCTTGAATGAGTCATAGACAGCACATGACAGCTGACTCTTTAAGGGAAAGCAGAAGTCTGGAAATGAATCATTTGTACATAGCAGTCTGTTGTGGTTGAGACTATTGCCACAGTGACCCACAGGAAGAGTGAGGTTTTGGTGCTAGTTAGCTATACTTTTCAGCAGTTAGCTTTACTTTTCAGTAAAGGACAATCACTGTACTAGGTGACTGGATGACTAAGATCTGTAGGAAGGGGCCCCTATCATCTGACCTGACCTCTTTCAAAAGATTAAGCAATGGCCACTCCAGAAGTCAAAGTGGGGACAGCGTGTGATGTGTCACTAATTAATTAACACTTAAGATCAAGGAAGAGTGTTACCAATACAGCATCCTCTGAATACCAGAAGTTTTTCCAGCCTTAGCCAGCACTTTAATCACAGAGAACTGATTACCCAGTAGTTTTATTTACAGAATGGAAGTGCTCAAGCCTAGACCCTCAGGACCCAAAATAGTTTCTGGGGATTTCCAGGTTCCTAGGGGAAATGCAGGAGAGAAAAGTAAGTGGGAGAGATACTCCAGATCCTGAGTATAATTGCTCATGCAACTATGCAGAAGAACTAGGAACATTTTCATGTTCAAATTCCTATCTTTTTGGTTCTTTCATTGTTCTAAAGAAATCTAGAAGAGTAAGAGTGTGAAAGGTCCCAGTGTTAAAAACCAACCAACCAAACAAGAAACCCTGGGAACTGAGAATTGCATAATGAAATGAGAGATTTCAGCATTTTTCAAATATTAGCAGATCTTATCTGATCAGATCAACAAGGATCAGATGTGATCAACAATGCTGAGATATGCAAACATTACCTGTTTAACAGGTAAGCACACAGATTATCGGCACTGCCCAAAGGCACAGTGTTTGCTGACTACTCCTTCCCTTCATCCTGAAAAACTCACTTCTTTCCTGCTTTTCTTACTAATTATGTGGTCACAGGATCTCACTCTCATTTGCTGTGTTATCTTTCTCCACCTGGACTTTAAATCTTTCAATTCCTTTTAAAGGTTCAGTTTGAGGCCCTCTTCTCAACATACACTGCATACCTCCGATCTTGTCCACACCAGTGTTTTATATTGCCACTTATGTTCCAATGCCTCCCACATTGTTGCTTCCTTCTTTCTAGTCCTTTCCTTCAGGTCTATGTGTCAATGCCTATTTTGGAATCTTCATTTGTATATCTCAAATGCATCTTTAACTCAACATTCCCTAAAATGAGCTTATTAACTTCTATCCCCACAAATTGATTTGCTTTTCCAGGAATCTCCCTCTTGGTAAATGGCAACATCATCATCCAGTTGCACAAACCTCGCACAACCAGAAAGAAACCTGAGAATGGTCTTTGACCCCCTCATCCCACGCACCCTAATTTTTCAAGTTCTGTTGATTTTGCTTTTTAAAATGTCTTACATATTAGTTTACTTCTTTCCTTCTTCACCACCACTCTGGTAATAAGCATCCATCATTTCTTGGACAGAATAAGTGTCTGGAGACTATGAAATCTTCAATAGTCTAGACTCTGCCCATCTCACCAAACTCATTCAAATGTTCTTTCACTTTATCCTCTCCATTCCACCCATATAACCTACTCTCAGAAATTCAAAATGGCCGTGCTTCCTTCTATCGTCAGCCCTTCATATATATTATCCTCTCTTCTTGGAAAACTATCCCCCATCTTTGCTTCCACTTCTTTTATCAGATCTCAACTATTATTTCTTCGAAAAATCCTTCTCTTACCCTCATTTTAGGAGAGGTCTCTATGTTTTAAATTCATACATACCCTACAACTGCTGTTTAAAAACACTTAGTACACATATACTTATTTGTGTGTATTTGATGACATTTTCTCTATTTGTAAGCTCACAGGGGTGGATACCCCCCCGCTGCAACCCAACAACTAGCACCATACATGTTTAGCAAATACGTGAAATGAACAGTGGTCCAGAGCAAACTTGAGCGCTTTCTGACTCCCAATCCAGTGGCCTTTCCAACATACACATTTTTTAATGTTTAAAGGTTAGGGAGCCTTTAAAAATATACAACTGATAAAACAATTCAGATATAAAGAAGCATGTCTTACTGCTTACTGATGATGAAAGAAAATGCTCTTCAATTTTTCTAAAACTAAACAAATTTTTTTCTCTTCTTGACTTCCTCACTTTGGCTAATGCAACCACAATTTTACCAGGGTTTTCCTCATATTCTGTCCTCCACAAGTCATACAATTTTTCATCACCAGCTACAATGATGTTTCCTAGGGTATATCCTCAGCCTCTTCATCTTTTTGCTTGTCCTTGGCAATCTCATTCATTCTTCTGGCTTTGACCATATAATGGAGACTGCCAAATCTTTATCACTAATCTTAAAACTTTCTAGGCTCCAAGTTCATATTTCTAACTGCATCGTTAACACCTCTGGTTATCCTTGCATTTCAGACCTAGTAGGGTGCCCAAGATGGACCTCAAGTATCTCCCTTGCAAAATCTGCTGCTTCTCTTGTAACACTCATCTTGGATAATGATAACATAATCTACTCAGTTGTCCAACCAAAAGCCTTGACACTTTTCTTTCAATTCTTCATATAGCTGATCACCCATTCCTCTTTACTCATCCAAATCTTTCTCAGATCCATTTCTTCCTTTTTAGGCTAATGGCCACTACAATGATTCTGGCTTTTAGATGTTCCTAACCCCTCCTGCTCCAAGGTCAGATCCCACACACGCCCACCACCCCCACCTCACTGCTGCAAAATCATCTCTACAGAATAGAGCTAACCGTGCCCCTCTCCTCCACCGTCTAGAAGCGGAGCCCAAGCTTCTTTGTTCTTGAAAGGTCTTCCTACTTTATTTTGCTAGCTGTGACTCTTGACACTTCTTTTCCCCCAGGAGTCCCACATAACCTATTCTACAACTCCACCAAGGGCCTTACTCTTCCTCAACTGGTCCTGGCTCTTTGATAATGCTATGCCTTTTCTCACACTATTTCTTCTGTCTGGAAACTCTCCCTCTTCTGTCTGGAAATCTTCAATATTCTGCTCCAAAGTTATCACTTCCTTATAGCCTTTTCTAGGCTTCATTTGCAGCTTTTTGGTTGTATTGCAGTCCTCCTAAAGCATCATCACAGGATGTTCATATATCCGCCTAGGACTTGACCGTTTTCTAGCTTCAAAGCCTAGCACTGAGTAAATGTCTATAAATGCATGCACATGTGAAGAAATACACAGATAAGGTATCTAAAATATTATGTGCATTTCGAAACATTAGATAAGTGCCACGTATATGGGTGATGATGATCGTTTCTGATAGCAGTCTGAATGTGACGGAGCTAACTGAAAAGGCACTCACGGATCTTGCATATCTCATAATCGGCAGAGGCCACAGGACTTTAAATGCCAGAGTAATCTATATAGGCTTAGGTAGATAAACTAGACATATTTAGTCAATGTTTAAACTTGTAATTTCTTTTCAAGAGAATTGAGTGCAGTGAAAGATCCTAGTTAATCAAGCTTGAGCTTTTCAGTAGTTCTAGATTTTGGATTAACCAATGTGCTGAAATTAAACTACTTGATAATAAACCTTGATATTCAGGAGGTTATCTGGCCTACTATGAAACCCACACTAGGAAATGAACTGAATTTATAGATGCAAATTGATCTTTACTAAAATGTTAGCAGAATACCACACACTGAAATCTTTCAGAGAACTGTGCCTAAAGATTACTTACTCATGATCAAAAGTTGCACAATAAAATTACAGCTTTTATATATATATATATAGGCTTATTAGCAATTCTGCTCACTTAAAAAAAAAAGATTTATTTATTTGAGAGACAGGGAGAGAGACACCAGGGGTTGGGTGGGGGCAGGGAGAGGCAGAGAGAGAAACCCAAGCAGACACCGCTGAGTGTGGAGCCCTGTGCGGGGCTCCATCTCACGACTCTGAGATCATGACCCGAGCTGAAACCAAGAGTCAAACGCTTAAACTGACTGAGCCACCCAGGTGCTCTGCTCATCTACTTTTTGCCAATAGGTATAGTTCTATTTAATTTAACTTCTTCTTTCTACATTTCTCAGAGGTATTGGGCACTTGGCTGCCAGAGACTTGAAGGACAGGGAGGTTAAGTGACTTGCTCAAGTCATCCAGCGAAGTCAGAAGCAGTGCCAGAGCTGGAGCTTTATTTGGCTGAGATATCTGTTTAACTCACTAATCTATGTTCCTTTCCAGCCCACAGTGCCTAATTCAATATTTTGAAATCATAAACTAAATGAACCACCTAAGTGCCTTTGAACTTGCTCTGGCAAGGTGACTGACTACTTAATTACTGAGCCAAGCTTGTAATTAATTATTATACCAATTTCACAAAACTGGGTGCCCCATGGTTTTATTGTCTTTTTCCATGCTGCCATTAACAAAAATAACTCTTAGGAATAGTTATTATCTTAGGCAAATATACAAATTAGGATCATTTTCATGCTCTTGATAGTTTTATAGAAAAAGGTGCCTATCAACTCAGCTTTTTGGCATTTCCTATGCAATTAACAGCTTGCTTCTTAGTGATTTCATTTTTATTTCACTAGTTTAATGTATTAACATTCAGGAGAGTAATTTACATTATTTTGGCTTTTAAAATCAAGCCCATAGAAAATTTTAGAGTTGACTGGTTTAACCTTTAATATTTTTTTTCAAATTAAAACCTGGAAATTACCAAATTTCTATTTAAGAATTGCTGTAAAACTCACTTATCCAGAAGCCTCCTGTTCAACAAGTCAACTACTCAGCTCTTTAATCACTAGAAGCTCTCAAAATTAAAAAAAAAAAAATTATTCACACCGTCTTTGTACTTTGCTCTATAAAAACTACTCTTCGTTTCAAAGCATAAAATGTTAATTGGGGGAAGAAATACTATTAATCTTAGCCCTGTGAAGTTGCTATGACCTGACAATAAATGACTAACAAATATTTAAAACAGAAAACTCCAGCATTGGGATCACATAGTGTAAGTGAAAATAGGATTGCTTTTTAAAAAAAGTTTGTGAGGATATCACTGGGTTATAAAATACGGCAAGGTCATTCCTAAAATGACTCTGGATTTAAAGAAGAAGTAAAATATTTACTATTTTTCTAAATTAAGGGATGTGCATTTAGAAAGATTTTCATTAAAAATGGCTTAAGTAAAAGTTTTAGAGTTAAAAAAACTATACATGGTTGTATAGAATATTTGCTTATATGAAAGAATTCAGTCTAACCACATTAAAAGCAATTGAATAACTGTTCTGCCATCCTCAGCTGACTTACAGAAGCTAGAAATAGCACAACGTTGTAAAGACATTATTTTAGTATTTTTTAAAAATATTTTATTTATTTATTTTAAAGAGAGAAAGAGAGGGAGGGAGAGCACAGAGAGAGAGAGGGAGAAGGAGACTCCCCGTTGACCAGAGAGCCTGATGTGGGACTCCATCCCAGGACCCTGAGATCATGACCTGAACGGAAGGCAGACACGTAACGGACTGAGACACCCAGGCGCCCTGACTTTTTTAGTATGAAGATGTGACTCAGCTAGGGGTGGTAGCACTTCCAGTTAAGAGTTGATGACATGGAAGAAAAAGATTTTAAGAAACGCGTTCAAAGATTCACATCAACCGCTTGAGGATTAAAACTATAGTCTCCTTGATAATGTGCTCGGACCTTGAGGGCATTATGCTAAGTGAAATAAGTCACACAGAGAAAGACAAACACTGTATGCTTTCATTTATATGTGGAATCTACCAGCCAGACAAACAACAAACTCACAGAAAAAGAGATCAGATTTCTGGTTACCAGAGGCAGTACCAGGATAGGAGAAGGGGGAATTGAAGGAAGGTGGTCAAAAGGTACAAACTTCCAGTTATAAGGTAAATAAGTCCTAGGGATGTAATATACAACATGATGACTACAGTTAACACTGTTGGATGGTATATGTGAAAGTTGTTAAGAAAGTTGATCCCAAGAGTCCTCATCAGAAGAAAAAAAAATTTTTTTAAACATGTCTTTTTCTTTCTTTCTTTCTTTCTTTCTTTCTTTCTTGTATCTATTTTAGATGCTAAATGTTAACTAAACTTAGTGTGGTAATCATTTTACAATATATGTAAGTCAAATCATTATGCTGTATACCTTAAACTTATATAATGCCATATATCAATTATATCTTTAAAAAAACTGTAGTCTCCTGGCATTCAAATTTATACTTGAATGATAAGAGAAATACCAAGCTTTCTCAAGGAGTATCTCTTCTTCTATTGCAGAACCAAGGTGACAAAGTTATTTTCTCAAAAGAAAATAATCAGACTTGGAAAAGACATAATGAGACAGAATTTTTAAATATTTGGAAAGTTGTTTTTGTTTTTTGACAAGAAGGAAATCCAGCTTTCCCCAAACCCCAGAACTATAATGAGTCCAGTTAACCTCTCCAATCAATTTTACATAGTATCAGCCAAAAAAACCATGTGTGTTTCAGGTCAAAAGTAATTGTCAAAGTATTAATGCTCTGTCCTTCAGTATGAATAGCCAGAAGTGTTTAAAAAAAAAAAATCGAGAAGGGTTAAAAGACTGTGCAGTGATGAGAGTAGGCTTCCCCCCCACAATGGTTTCTATTGCTGTTGTTTAGCTTGATATTTTTAATAACTTATTCCATTCCTATATAAGAAGTACATAATTTGAATTTAGCAAAAAAATAGTTTAGTATATTCTTGGGTAAGTTTATTTATAACTACACTTTCCTGAATAATTCAACTGGTAGATTTGTGAGTGCTCCCTTGGATCAAGAATGCAAGAAAAGCTTAAGAGCATGTCCTCTATACTACAAAACCATTTTAAATCTTTGTTTTGCAAAAACCAAAAATCAAAAGCAAGCAAGCAAACAAACAAAACCCTACCAAAATTAATTGAAGTGTGATGTCCCTGAATTTACTTTAGAGAAAGAACTAGGCTAACGATAGTAAAAGTACACAATATTATTCTGCCTTCACATTTATTGAGCCCCAGCTGATCTTTTAAAGTCTTTTCTCCTTGTTTCCAGGTTCACACAAGTTTAGTCATATTTCAATACTTCTCAGCTTTTTATCACCTACCACTCTATCGATATTTTAACTCTAAGAATCTCATTTCACTTTTTTGTAAGTGTTAAGTACTTCTACTTGTCCCATTCTGAACCATTCCCTTTGATGAAGCTAAGATAACACAGCAGATCTTACTGCCACCCCAAAATACGCAGCAGCATCTCCTGTCGTAATTCTATATTTTCTAGCTAATTCTCATTTTCAACAGCTGCAAAAATAGTAGCTTGTGCTTTCATTACAAAGTCTATCATTATCCAATCCATAGCTTCCAGAATAAATAAATGAGAATTGAAAGGGCAGATGAGGTCCAATGAAGTGGGAAGAGAGAGGCCAATTCACAAAACATCATAGAATCCAGTTGCACTCATACATTATTCAGAGTACTAGAACATCTATAATCAATAGTAAATTAGGGAACTAGTGAAATAAGTTTATAGGACAAATAACATAAATAAGGAGTTTTAATTTAGAAAATTATGGAATAATGATAGATTCTCTTGATAAGTCAGTTATATAATACAGTTGTTTATGACATTGTAGGTCCAAAGGCCATAGTTCAATGTAATATATATGTGCCTGTATGCTTAACTTTGATGATGACCGTTGCTGCCTTTTGAGATGTCAGACCACTGGACTGAAAAGGCATAGCTGCAGTCAGTCTGGATATAAATTTAAAATGGCTTGTCACAACTTGGAAAACTTACTTAGATTTAGAGGAAAATAACTTACATATACCTCCCACTTTCAACACACACACACACACACACACACACACACACACACACACTCCCTCTCACAAAATGATGTAAATTCCTATAACTCTTCTGTTGTCCCTGGGCATCTGACAGATTGCACTGGTAAGACTCCTAAGACCAAGAGTCATTTTTGTGTTACTACATTTTTCAAAGCTTAATTTGGAAAGGTGAAAATATCCTATCAGACCAGAAGTTCTTAAGTGAGTTCTCAGAGCAAATGTTTTTTATTCAAGTGATACCTTACACTGGCACTATATAACCAGTTCAGCTCTAGGATATTCTGTGCTAAATTCAGCTTAGGAAATCAATGTAAAAGTACTTGTTGGACTATCTTGGCCAAATTTTACAAATCCAGTAAAGTTATTCTTGGTTTAAACAATGTGACCACAGTAATAATTAATGAACCATATATTTCAGAACATATTACTGTCAATACCATTTATTCTAATAAGTATTATAAATGTAAATTATAAATTAACTAATTATTATAAAATGTAACTTAGAGTGGATACAGTATTTTTGAGTAGGGAATATTATTTTGCCTTTATCTATTGAATTCAAATGATGAACATATATCAAATAACCAATTAGGTTATTTGATGAGTAATTAACAGTCCACACTTACAAAATTCATGTCTATAGTATGTTAACTGAGATTAAGACAATAATAAGAATCTTCCATAGAGAATAATTTTGAGCTAAAAAGGAGATACTGACTTGGGAGTTCGGCAGGGCAGACCACCGGGAACATCTTTAAAAATTATCTATTGCACTTCTATGGGCAGATTACACAACACAACAGGATGAGAAGTGAGGTATAATTTAAATAACACTGATAAGGAAATTCTTCAATAACTCATAACATTGCTCATGTTAGAAAATTCTAGTATAGACTCTAAGGATACCAACTGTGGTACAAATACTCAGACATTTATCTCAAACAGTTTTCTGTTATATCCTCCATAACAAATAAACACATTTCATTTTTATTAGCTATTTAAATGATATTATTAAATCCCATCTTACCCTACTCTTCTTTTTACTTGTATAGGGTCTGAGTGAAGAGCTTCCATTTCTTGAAGAAAGAGTTAAAATACACAATCCCGTATGTTCACACTGCTCCTATACTGGTAAAAATACCTCTAAAAAATCATGGTAGTCTCATTTAAATAAGCTACCTTTTCTGTCATTAAAGACCATTAACCTTTTTGGAGGTACTTCTCTACTGTTCAGGAGTATCTTTACATTTTTGTTCACCTTAATTTTGTATAATGTGATACAATACTTGATCAGAATATGAGAAGTCTGAGTGAAGTAGGCTAGGTATATACAAATACTCTATACTCAAAACAGACACCACCACCACAGATTACTTTCCCCAACTGAAAATATTCCCTAGTTCAACTTACAAACAAATGACATTTTGGAGCAGCACTTTTTTCTTTTCTCACATTTTAAATTTGAAAACACATAATAGCAATGGCTTGTCTATTACTCAAACTTCCTAAAATCCAAAACTCTCTCAACATTTGTCATCTGTGTTTTGCTAGGCAGACATATTCTAAATAACCACATGTAGTGATGTTAAAGAAATCAATGATCCTGTAATAAATTATTTAACAAAGAAGTAGCTCTTTCACACTTGATTCGTTAACTTCTATCAAGATGGTTAGTGGCCCTTTGAGGAAACACTGAACTGGATAATTATAATCTCCAAGAGGGGTATTTTATGTTATGGTTCTTGAGACATTTTCCTTGAGAAGTATGTAAATAATTTTGCATATATATGTTTCTTTTTAAATATGTGTTTTACTTTTGTGGAAAACAAGCAGTCTACATACTTTCACTCTCAACAAAAATAATCAAAACAGCCTAAAGTGAGCTAATCTTCCAAAAACACTTGAAAACATTCAAGGATAAAAGATCAGTTTAGATGAGGGAAGGCTGAATCATTACTTAAAATATTTATGTTTAATTGGAAACAAAGTATATCTCTGAACTCAAAATTTTAATGTAAAAATCTCATAAATAATTTATTTATTGAATGTCTACCATATGGTACCAGGAAAGGAAAAAAGCAGTGAATTAAAATAATCTAACTTTAAATTCATCACAAGTTAAAAGAATACTGTTACTTTAATAAAAGCTTTTAAAAAAATATGAACTTCTATTTTAAGGCAAAAAAATTTTTTCTGTACTTGGACAGCTTTTATGTTTATGTATGTAAATTGGCTGGATTCTATATGTGGATTTTAACATTTAGAGATATTTACCCACTTATCTGAAATAAATGGCTTAGAAAGTAGAAACATTGATGCTAAAATTAAAAAAAAAAACAGGTCTCTTTAAATTTACAGTTTTTTTTCATTGTGAACCTCTGTGCTTATATCATCTACTATTAGGAAAGAATGGCCAGAAATAATATAATTTGACTAAGCAACTATCATGGGCCAGAAATTTAACAAACATTATCTCTCTAGTCAACATGACCATGCTTTATTGTTGTTATTATTATTTTGTTAAACCATATGACACTGTCACTTTTGAACGTTAAAAAAAAAAAAAGGTTAAAAAGTGAGATACTATTATCCTCAGAGAGGTTTACATGAGCAATTGGATTACACAGCCCATGAAGTGCTGGGCTGGGATTCAAGCCTAGTATTTTTGACATCAAAGCACATGCTCATCCAAACAGGGACGAGGATCCTATGTGGGTTACTTTTTAAATTTGCAAATTTATATTTTTAGCTCCTAAAGTATGGGGGGAGGGGCAGAGGACATGTGCATAAAAACCTATAAAGATAAAAAGTTGTGATGAGAGCATAACTTTTAGAGAAGTTTCATCATTTTATTGGCTGGTAGGAAATGGCATGATTGATATCCATCATATCTCCTTCCTCCATCAATTAAGTATTTGCTTTTCCTATTATTACCACTTGTCTAGATGCTGCAGATACAGCAGTGGACAAAATAAAAATCTCTGCCCTGAAGAAATTTACATTCTAGTAGAGGAACAAAGAGACATTAAAGAAGTAAAATAAATATTTCACATAATGTAAAGTATTAGGTGAAAGTAAAGCAGAAAAAGAGAATGGAATTGCTGGATTTGAAGGCACAATTTAAAGTAGGATCATCAAGGTCTGAGAGGGTAACATTTAATCAGAGACAAAAAGAGAAGAGGCAGCAAGCAACACGGAATGTGTATCAGGACATAACAGGCAGGGAACAGCAAGTGCAAAGGCCCTAAGGCAGGAACCTGCTTGATAGGGTTTCAGGAATAGTGTTCTTGAGGTATATAATACGAGATGAGGCCAGATGGTAACAGGCGGCACAGCTGGTGGAAGTTCTTGTCATGGAGGGACTTTTAATTCTGAAACGGCTTTGGCACACTATATTGTACACCTGAAACTAATATAACACTGTATGTTAATTATATTGCAATAAAAGTAAAAAAATAAAAAAAATAAAAATAAAATGGCTGTGGCAGTCATTGGAAAGTACAGAGTGGAAACATTACACAATCTGATATATTTTAAAAGTGTTACTCTGACTACTATGTTGTGAATAGACCATAATCAGGTAATGCTAAAGCAAGGAGAGCGGCTAAAAAAGTCATGTCCATGATATGGGCAAAGATGATGTATCTTGGACCAGGGTGGTGGAAGTGGAGGTTAGTGAGCAGTTGTCAAGTGGGGGGAAAATGTGTGTATTTTGAAGGGAGAGCCGGTAGGATTTGCTGATAGACTGACAAACTGGATGTAGAGTGTAAGCAAAACTGAGGAGACAAAGAAAGCTCTAAGATGATGACCCAGGAGTATTTAAGGAACTAGAATACACCATAGGCATGTCAGATTCAGTTTTCATAGATGCATTTGAACACAGATACATGAAAAATGGTTGGAGACATGATATATAGGAAAAATGCAATTAGATCAAAACACTGCAGACTGGTACTGATATGATGTAGGTGAGGGTAAATAAAAAAGGAATGCTTCCTGGAGGTGTCAGTAACATTTTAAAAGCACTGACATTTTAAAGCATAATTTAATCTATAACATGAAATAATTTTACAAAGAATTTTTATGTTTCTTTTTAAAGAAAACACAGCTGAATAGTTTGGGAATATTCAAACCTGAGTATAGGTTTTAAATTTTCTGTTCTAATCTAAAGAGATCAAACCAACCATCCAAAGGTATTTGTATATTGCAAATTGTTTCCTTTTGGTACTGAAGTACCCACATACATATAATTAGTCATATAATATGGCTTTAGCAGGGACATTTATTTTACCATAGTAAAACAAATTACAGCAATCCCAATAACTAAATCAGTATTTCTTTCTTTCTTTTTTTTTTTTTTTTGGATATATAATGTAACATTGTTCTCTTGGGCAATGTTGTTTAGCAGAATTTGCCAATCCATTATAAGAAAATAAGCATCATGGTTGGTACCTTCATTCAGTAATGCCTTCTCTGTTTCTTCTTGTAGTATCTTGGTTCTCCACCTAACATGGTTTGAAACTGAATGACCTGTGACCAGGTAAAATAGTAAAAATGCCCAGGGCTGAGATTCATTTGACTATTTTACACCTCATGCCTCCTAAGGAAATCGAAGGGATCTGAGCAGAAGTCCATACCAACAACAACAACAAGAACAACAACCAACAACAAAAGGCCATTTCACTGATTCGCTGATGAATAAGAAGAATCACTAAATAAAACAGACATATAATTTCTAGGTATAATTATTGGTAGAAAATAATACAAACTCAGCAAAGCAGATAGTATTTTATTATTTTATTCTAATAAATAATTTCAGAATTATATAATTCATAGCTAATAGAAACAAATAATTATAATTTAATTTCTGCATAGAAATGTATGAAGTAAAATAATTTTAGATATTTAAAGTAATTTTATATAGTAGATACTTTAAAAACTTGAAATACAGCCCCATAATAATTCTTACTGGGATGTGTTAGTACTAATTTGACAGTCTATTCGTGCCATGCTAACATTTTGAATATACAGGTTGGTGGACACCATTTTTTTCCATTGCAATAATATTCCATAAAACTGCAGTTTATTCCTGTATTTGACTTTGAATTAAATGTCTTTTTATAATTGTTTTGGATAATTTATATTATTATCATCTATATTTATTATATATTACTTTATAATGTACAATTTTAACACTTTAAAAATATGAGACCTCATAACAATTTTAGTAGTATTGCATTAAAGTAGGGTAGATAAAAACCTTACAACTCTATATTGTTGATTTCAATATCTAAATTCTGTAATCAGGAAGGCTGAGCCACAAAGTTATACAACTTGCTCTAAGCAAGTTAGATAAAAGAACTACAAACAGGAGTGTAAACTCTGGATTCCAATCAGATCCTTGCTAATATTTTTTTGTCATCAAAAACAGTAATGAAGTTACAATCTGAAAAGGTAAAGGAGACAGAGAAAGTAATAAAATACTTTAAAACTTGCACATAATTTTAAATTTAGTTGCTTATTAAATTGGACCATTTTTATTAGGTAATGGGAAATACAGATACATAGAAAAAAAAGAAAGTTTTATACTCAATACATATACAACTATATTATAATGTAAATTAGATCTTGCTAACTACAAAATTTTTGATTGTATAAGTTGTCTCATTATCTCTTATATTTTAACTTCCACATCTAAGAATAGTATATGTTAGATTATCTAAGAATAGTATATGTTAGATTTTTAATCTCTGAATTTTTTTTTAAGAGGAACCATTTTTTTTTTTAAGATTTTATTTATTTATGTGACAGAGAGACAGCCAGCGAGAGAGGGAACACAGCAGGGGAGTGGGAGAGGAAGAAGCAGGCTCCCAGCGGAGGAGACCGATATGGGACTCGATCCTGGAACGCCAGGATCACGCCCTGAGCCGAAGGCAGACGCTTAACGACTGCGCTACCCAGGCGCCCCTAATCTCTGAATTTTTACATTATTAAATTATTAAAATAAATTCAAAATTATAAAACTGGTAGTTTAATCATGATTTGGAAATTGATTAAGAAGAAATAAAAAGTACACGTAAAGAAATGAAAATGCAATGGTCCAAAACCTTTGGGATGTAGCAGAAGTGGTTCTAGGATGGAAGTATATAGCAATATAGGACTACCTCAAGAAGCAAGAAAAATCTCAAATAAACAACCTAATATTACACCAAAGAAGCTAGAAAAAGAACAAACAAAATCTGAAACCAGCAAAAGAAAGAAAATAGTAAAGATTAGAGCAGAAATAAAAGATATAGAAACTAAGAAAAACAGTGAAACAAATCAATGAAAGCAATACTTGGTTCTCTGAGAAGATGAACAAATAGCAAGACTCATCAAAAAAAGAGAAAGAGAGAGAACTCAAAATAAGCAAAATCATCAACGTAACAGGAGAAATAACAACACCATAGCAATACAAACTGTAACAGAATACCATGAAAAACTACATGCCAACAAATTAGACGACCAGAAGAAATGGATACATGCCTAGAAAAATTTAACCTCCCAAAACTAAAGCAGGAAGATATAGAAAATCTGAAAAGACCAATTATCAGCAAGGATATGGAATTGGCAATCAAAGAACTCCAAAAAAACAGAAGTCCGGGACCAGATGGCTTCATAGATGAATTCTACCAAACACTTAAAGAAGAGTTAATACCTATTCTACTCATGCTAGTCCAAAAAATAGAAGGGAAATTCCCAAATTCATTCTATGTGGCCTGTATCACCCTTATACCAAAACTAGATACAGACACCACAAAAAGAAAGGAAAGGAAAGGAAAGGAAAGGAAAGGAAAGGAAAGGAAAGGAAAGGAAAGGAAAGGAAAGGAAGAAGGAAGGAAGGAAGGAAGGAAGGAAGGAAGGAAGGAAGGAAGGACGAACGAACTACAGGCCAATACCTGTGATGAACATAGGTGTAAAAATGAAATCCATAAGCAAACTGAATCCAACAATACATTAAAATAATCATTCACCACAATCAAGTGAGATTTATTCCTGGGATGCAGGGTGGTCCAATATTTGCAAGTCAATCAATGTGATATTGCACATCAATAAGAGAAAAGATAAAAAAACCATATGATCACAGATGCAGATAAAGCATTTGAGAAAGTACAACATCCATTCATGATAAAAACCCTCAACAAAGTAGGTTTAGAAGGAACATATCTCAACATAAGAAAGACCACATATGAAAAACTACAGTGAACATCATACTCAATGGGAAAAACAGAGCTTTTCTCCTGAGGTCAGGAACAAGACAAGGATGTCCACTCTTACCACTGTTATTCAACATTGTACAGGAAGTCCTAGCCACAGTAATTAGACAACAAAAAGAAAGAAAAGGCATCCACATTGGTAAGAAAGAAGTAAAACTTTCACTATTTGTAGATGACATGATATTACATACAGAAAACCTTGAAGACAGAAAACCTTAAAGAACTGATCAACAAATTCAGTAAAGTTGCAGGATACAAATCAACCTATAGAAATCTGTTGCATTTCTATACACTAATAATGAAGCAGCCGAAAGAAAAATTAATAAAACAATCCCATTTGCAATTGCACCAAAAATAAGATACCAAAGAATAAACCTAACCAAAGAGGTGAAAAACCTATATTCTGAAAATTATAAAACACTAATGAAAGAAATTGAAGATAATACAAAGAAATAGAAAGACACTGCATGCTCAGGGATTGGAAGAACAAATATTGCTAAAATGTCTATATTACCCAAAGCGATTTACAGATTTAATGCAATCCCTGTCAAAATACCAACAGCATTTTTCATAAAACTATAACAAAAAATCCTACAATTTGTATGGAACTACAAAATACACCAAGTAGCCAAAGCAATTTTGAAAAAGAAAAACAAAGGTAGAGGCATCCCAATTACCAACTTCAAGTTATATTACAAAGCTGTAGTAATCGAAACAGTTTGGTACTAGCATAAAAATAGACACACAGATCAATGGAACAGAATAGAAAACCTGGAAATGAACCTACAATTACATGGTCAATTAATCTTTTACAAACCAGGAAAGAATATCCAATGAGAAAAAAATAGTCGCTTCAACAAACAGTGTTGGGAAAACTGGGCAGCAACATGCAAAAGAATGAAACTGGATCACTTTCTTATACTAAACACAAAAATAAGCTCAAAATGGATTAAAGACCTAAATTTGAGACCTAAAACCATAAAAATCCTAGAAGAGAGCACAGGTAGTAATTTTCTGACATCAGCCGTAGCAACATTTTTCTAGATATGTCTCCTGAGGCAAGGGAAATGAAAGCAAAAATAAACTATTAGGATTACATCAAAATAAAACGCTTCTGCACAGAAGGAAACAAGGAACACAACCTTCCTACACAAGGAAACAATCCACAAAACTAAACGACAACCTAGAGAATGGGAGAAGATATTTGCAAATGACCTATCTGGTAAAAGGTTAGTATCCAAACTATATAAAGAACTTATACAACTCAACATCCCAAAAGCAAATAATCCAATTAAAAATGGGCAGAAAACATGAAGAGACATTTCTCTGAAGAAGACAGAAGCTGGCCAGTGGACACATGAGCAGATGCTCAACATCACTTCTCATCAGGGAAATGGAAATCAAAACTGCAATGAGATATGACCTCACACCTATCAGAATGGCTAAAATCAAAAACACAAGAAACAAGTATTGGCAACAAAGTGGAGAAAAAGGAGCTCTCATGCACTGATGGTAGGAATGTAAACTGGTGCAGACACTTGGAAGGTTCCTCAAAAAGTTAAAAATAGAACTACCCCAAGATCCAGTAATTACACTACTGGGTATTTATTCAAAGAACACAAAAACAGTAATTCAAAGGGATACATGCACCCCTATGTTTATTGCAGCATTATTTAGAATAGCCAAATTATAGAAGTAGCCCACATGTCCATCAATAGATGAATGGATAGAGAAGATATGGTAAATGTATATACACATACAAACACAGACACACATAGGAATATTACGCAGCCATAAAAAAGAATGAAATCTTGCCATTTACAAAGACATGGATGGAGCTAGAGAATATAACGCTAAGTCAAATAAGTCAGTCAGAGAAAGACAAATACTACATGATTTCACTCATATGTGAGATTTAAGAAACAAACAAATGAGCAAAGGAAAAAAGTGTGTGTGGGGGAGACAAACCAAGAAACAGACTCTTAACTATAGATAACAAACTGATGGTTACCAGAGGGGAGGTGGGTGGGTGGAGGAGAGGTGAGGTAGGGGATGGGGATTAAGGAGTGCTACTTGTTGTGATGAGTACTGGGTGATATATGGAATTGTTGAATTGCTATACTGTATACCTGAAACTAATAAAACACTGTATGGTAACTATACTGGAATGAAAATAAAATTAAATTAAAAAAAATACCACCAAACCCCAAAATAAGGTGAAGTAAAAATAAAATTTAAATAAGAGTTCATCTGTTTTCAAAGAATAATATTTTTTAAAAAAAGTACAGCAATTAGCAAATATTTTTACGCTTCAGTTCTGAAAGACAACTGCTTATTTAATTAACAAGTTGCGCCTTGATATAGGTCCTTGGTGGTCATTTTAAATATAAGTATTGGGAAAGTATGTTAAAACACATTACATTTTTTTCTTATGAGAGCCAAACCTGGCTAAAATGCAATACATTAATATGTTTTCTATGTCACAAGCTTTTGTCAATAAAAATACTAAACCTGTAGCCTAGTTTCAATATAAACATTATGAAAAGCATGGTTTGTAAATACAAGATTTTTAAGTAATAATAAAAAAGATTGGGAAATTGATGGCAGGAATCTTAGAACACACATGATTTAGAACTTATGAAGTACTGAGTAAAATAGTGCTCCATTATTTTCTAAAAGTATATAGAGTTTTGCAAACTTGCTAAAAAAGCCATTTATAGAAACTTTGAACTGAGAAAAACCCTATTTATTAATATAGGGTAAGCCTGTGTTTTCTTAATGATAAAGTGAGTAGCTACATGGTTTTGTTAGTTGGTTTTGATCATTTTGATTTAGGACTTTGTTTTAAGCCAGAGTGGCAGCAGTTTTGACCCTGTATTTTGTCAGCATGGCTAATGAAGCCTGAGGCTATCACTGACAAACTTGAGATACAAACCTAGTGGGAGGCAAAGAGTAAATGGAAAAACCTGAGTGAGTATGGAGGTAAAATAAAGGAATGTAAAAAAGAAAAATAAAGAGAAATGAAGTTACTTTATGTTGGTAGTAAAGCAGAATAAATTCTTCATCAGTTCTATAAGTTACTGATCCTGATTAAAAAGTTAAAAGATCAACAGGCAGATACACACATGTAGACATGAATTTTTCTAAGTAAACCTGTTTAAAAATCAAATTTGGATTAGAAATCTGAAAGAAGTTATTAGGCACTGCACTACAGGTCTTCTAAGACACTTTTAACCTAATGGAATGACATAATTATCAAAGGTTCTTAAATGACATAACCCGAAGTTTCTTGATTTGCAGATTCTCTTGAAGAGAGAAAGGCGTGCAGGACAAATGCTGAGTTACAAACCACAGAGCGATCCAAAGAAGACTGGTATCGTGTGATCATCTGCCTCAGGGAGTTCTACCCAGTAATGATGGTTTTCACTGAAAATGGAACTTAAGAATAGTTGAGTCTGAGTATTCCGTCATCACACTGTCCACTAATGTACAGATTCACAAAGACATACACACAAAGTTCATTAACCAAGTGATTCTGTAGATGAGCCAAGACCTTTATATCCAGATGTCATCAAATACCAGGCCCCATTCAAATGATAAGTGTGTCAACCCTTGCCCTTAATTGGGCCTTTTGCAAACATTCTATGCAACTTCATTATCATCATCTAGTTGTCAGCAAAAGGAAAAAGAGGATACACCAGAATGAAGTCCCCATTCACAGTCACGCTCTTAGCAATACATTTCTGCTTGTTGTGCAGAGCTTCACTGGTCTAGACCCGTAAGAAAGATGAAATGCAGCAAGAGATCCAAACAGCTACTCAATGGTGAGCTGTATGCAATGAGATGCTGGAAGCAGGATGAGTGACAGAGATGACATAAGGGCACAGAGGAGCCCAACTTCGACAGGTGTTGCACAATTCTGGAACTCTAGGAAAGGGCAGCAGATGGACCAAACGGATGCATACCCATCAGGAAGAAGCAGCTGACTCTGAGCAATGGTGTTGGCAGGTTATGAGGTGGAGAGACATTGTGGTATACAGCGACAGGCCCTGCAAACTGTGGCTACAGCCACAAACCAAAGGACAGTCTTCAAATGTACACAGTGCTGAAAGGACCATTGCTACATATTATTGGCTTTAAGGACACCCATACTCATAGAGAGCCACACTGTTACTGTTGCCATGTACAAGTAATTGCTTTACTTGAAATGTATTCAAAATGGAATGACTATTTCAATAATTTTAGACCTAAAAATCCATATTTTAAAAACACCAGTGAATTCTAATAGGAAAACCTGTTGTTTTGGGGTGTATAAAGCTGTTTTTACTGCACAGTGCTTCTATGGTAATAGCTATGCCTCATTAAGACTCCCATTTATTTTTAAGCCATTACTGTCTTTCCATTACACGGAGTTTCCCACTCAGTTTACAGACAGAGAGTTAGAGATGATATTTGGTTTTTGAATATAGGACAAAATTAGAAATGGCTCAAAAGGTCCATGCTAGGAAGTCCACATTGCCTTGGAAAGAGAAAACTGAACTTAAGAAGATTTTTTAAAAGAAAAATTATAAAACGATCCCTTAGGGTGATGGTGAGCTTGGGAAGGGAAATGTGGTTACAATTAAATGCTGAAGTTTTTTTAAAAATGAAAAATAAAAGGACTTTCAGAAATAAAATGCATTTATCTTGAGTCTCACTTTTTAAAGTCAATTTTCTTGATACTTATTTAATTAGATGAAATAAACAGCCTAAATTACAGCATAAAAGCTTCATATAAAGTGTACTGAAGAACGTCTTGACTCTTGAGTTGTTGAAAGCTCTTGAATAAGACTAGTCACCAAGAGAATATGTGGAGCTCAGACAAACAGAAGGCATTCAATAAATATCTGCTGAATGAAAAACCTCAGGTAGCATACATACAGTTCAAGAATAACACGTAGATTGGGGCCTTATGAAAACCAAAGGCCATTCTGAATGGAACTAACAAGGAAAGCTCAAAGAAAATGGGTCTCCTCCAAATTCTGGCTCTCTAGGTGCTCCAGGTTCCCTGTGAAGGACTATCCACCTATTATGACTAATACTTTCTTCCTCCTTAAGAGCAGTTGGCTTACCTTTTTTCTCCCTGAAAAGGCCAACAAAAGGTATTCTGCTGTTGGTTTTCATTTCTTCCTTTGTCCAGGTTACCACGATGCGTTAATATCTGCCCCGTGTTTCTTTACAGTAGAGAGGGTGTAGAACTGTCACTGCCAGGCTGGTCCGTGGGGATCGGACAGAATGTGCACTACACTGGCATGGAAGCACGTACTATGGAAGCACGTACAGTGGTATTCCAGGGATCATATGCCACCATGAAACAATGTAAGTCTAGCTACTGGTGTTAGGCGGGACAGCCAGCAGGAATGGATGGAGCATGTGACCGCATGCAGGAGCATGCTAGGGCAATGTGCCTTTAAGAATATGTTCAGAAGTCTGGTGTTTCAGCATGATAACAAAGTTCTATACAGAAGGGAAAGGACTGGAAAGTGTGTGTGGAAGAAAGACAGGCAATTCTGTAGGTAGGATGTGGCTTTGTAGAGAGCGTGTGGCTTTGGTCAGGTTATATAACTGATGATCTTTTTGAATTCCTAGAGCTTAGATATATAGGTAAATTTGGGTCCTAACAGAGCTGGTCAATAGACATTCTCTACCAAGCTACCCGGAGCTATAGCAAACTCTGAGGTAAAGAGAAAAGAGCACAGTCGTACAAATGCAGAAATCAGTTAGGATCTTTCTGAAGGACTGTGTCCCGATTAATGAAGAGATTCCCATACAAGCATATCACCAGCACAATAAATACATTAAAAATATTTATGACAGTTTTGTGTACCACCTGTCTTGTAGTCAGAATGATGGCCTGGGTGATTTTTTAAAGTGTTTTCTAGTCTGACAGGTTTCTGACATCATTCAATGTAAAAAAGGTCAGCCACCAAAAAGCTGTGTGGGTCTTACAGAGAATACAAATGATGCCTGATGTGTTATATCTGTGACTCTGTGGCCATATCCATGCAAGGAAAATTAAGCAGAAACTTCAATAACTTATTCACTGAGTTCAAAGAAATAAACCAAAGCACTTTGGGGTCAGTAATCAACTAGACATTTCTTTCCATCTCAATATTATGTTTAATTTCTCTAACATTTGGTGTGTGTAGTCTCAGCACGTAACCATAAAGACAAACACTATCTCCATTTGTGAAATCCCAGAGCCAAGTTTTCTGAGAGGTGCTGATACAATTTTATTTCATCAAAAATTATTATGAACTATAAGGCAGGACTGACAGGGATTCTGTTTATATGTTGATATTTACATGGATTAACAGTGATTGTCCTAAACCAAAACTTAGTGAAGAGTCAAATTCAGGTGAGAAAGACCACTTATTCAAACCCTGCTTCTGATCACCAAGAAATATGTTTATTAGGATGTATTGCACAGAGTGAGGTGTTGCTATTCTAATATTCTTTAGCTGTTTAAAGATTCAGTCTTTCTAGGAGATAATGCACGGGTTTATTTCCCCTGATTCTTGCTCCAGAGAAGAATGTACAAAGTCATATAAACATTTTGCTTGGCGGAAAGAGCTAATGAATCCAAAATACTTACAAAGATGATGCTTTCTGAATCACTGAGAAAGCTAAATGGCATACCTGCTTATTTGGTTAAAAAAAAATCTTTTTATCTAATGTGACTGGCATCAATGATTCATAAAATTACTTCTGTTCAAATTTTAGCTCAGGGGCAAGAGCGAGATGAATAGACCTACTAAATAAAATCCTTGACAGAGCTATCCACCTTTCCACTGTAAAGGAAAAAAAAATGACTGACTACCTCTAGCAGAGTTAGGTCAGTGCACTAAAATATAAATAAAGAGCACACTTTAATATAATAGAGTCAGCTGTTCTATTCAACCAAAGAGGAAAAAGTCAGCATAGGTGACTGGTAACTTGCGGTCTATAGGCATTTTTATTTCCTAAATTGCCTGTCTCCTTGACCTGAGAATTTCCAGGTTCTTTATTCTATAACATGAATACACTTTTCCAAAACTGTGTCTTACTAATGCCACCTACAAAATGAAAGCCATGTTGATACTATTAGGTAAATAATCTTTCCAAATAATGTTTAATTATCTGACGAATCATTTCTCTGAATTTGTTTTATGCTCATTTTCCTTTAATACATCTTCAATACTTTTTTAGACATCCTATTATTACCATTCTGTTTTGGAATGGCTTCTAGACAAGTGGTTGTAGAAACTGTAGGTACATACGCAGAATTACAAAAACGAGAACACAAAACTGTGAAAGCAACTGAAGCAAAATTAACACTTCTAAAACGTCCATGAGACCAAAAAGAAGTCCAAGCATGTTTAGTATGTATGTGCAGAGGCAGGGAGATGTCCAAGGAAATGCTGGCAATGACTCATGTATATTTCTAAAAGAACCTGGGCAACTCAAGTGAATGGAGGTCAGGAATATAGCAGGAAAGTGCACAAAAACCTAGGAAAAAAAGGCTGCCAAATGTTGAACTTCACTGAGACCACTAGGTTTTAAAAAATGGTCCTTTTCATACTCTATTCTTGAACATAAGCTGTTTTCTAGACATAGATACAGATTTTATATCACCTTCTGACTGACACATTTACAATTTGATATTATGTCCCCAGACTGTCATTACTAGCTTAAAATCACAATGTGCTTGAATATCTCACGTTTGTCTATATTTCAAAACAAAGAAAAGAATATAATGTGAAAAAATGGACAAAATCAATACATGTAATCAAAATAATAGTATACATTTAAAAGAAAATTATTTTTGTTTTTTAGAATAGGCCTCGTTCCCAAACTCGTTAGTTACTTGCAACAATTATTTTTCTGATTTAGATGGAGCTCTAATTTGGATTTTCCATTTCTGATTTAATCATACCTTTCACATCTTCATCCTCAATTGTTGTATTTGAACTCTCAGTTGACTCCTGTTGAGAAGAAAACATGTGTTAAGTCGCAAACAATGGAAAACTTCACTTTTTTTCTTCTTAAAATTGGCAAGTGATATACGCATCATGCAAAATTCATCAGCAGGCTGTGTACACATACTGACATGCAGATGGACAAATACATGGTGTGGTTTTCCCAGAAATAAAATGCCAAATGCTGCAAACATTTCAAAAAGGGAGTACTCTGGTGGCCTACTCTGAAGCATGATAAATCTAGGTTATTTGTAGAAGCAGCCAAAGTATGCAACTTATTTTAAGAGCTGTGTAAGCTTGTATTTGGTTACAGTGCCCCATAAGGTGTGCTTTCTCTATATATTTATCAGAAATTGAATAAATTGGCCTAATGAATTTGACCCTAAAATAGAACAATTTCTCTTCCCAATTAATTAATCAGTAAAAACCCCGGTCTTGGTATAAGGCACTATATGAAGCACTGAATTCACAGCCTGTTTGTCTTATTCCTCTGTAGAGACAGAAAGCATTTCATTGCATTATTTGATGAAGAAGCTAGGGGTACTAAGCTGAATTATGCTGAAATTGCTTTTAGCAAGAATTTCCATGTTTGTGGGGCGCCTGGGTGGCGCAGTCGTTAAGCATCTGCCTTCCGCTCGGGGCGTGATCCAGGTGCTCTGGGATGGAGCCCCACATCAGGCTCCTCTGCTAGGAGCCTGCTTCTTCCTCTCTCACTCCCCCAGCTTGTGTTCTCTCTCTCGCTGGCTGTCTCTCTCTGTCAAATAAATAAATAAAATCTTAAAAAAAAAAAAAAAAGAATTTCCATGCTTGTGATCAGTGCAATGGAATTATATGAATAATTTACTTTCAAGGACAATTAGATTTTTTCATTCATTTCTTAATTAGAAACTGCCTTCTATCGATAAGAAACCTGCTCCCAGAATGGAAAGACAAAGCTATTTCTTTGTAAAACTACAAATGAAGCTGAAGATTAGTAAGCACACTTAAGAGGACACTGTAACTGCCAGTATTAAGATACAGTTTCTTAAAATGGTTTGATAAATTTTTCCACTAATAATGTGCTAACAAAATATTTTTTAGCAAAGAAATTTAGTAGTATTCATAAGAAAAACACAATTTTCTACTTGAAATGATTAAAGGCTAAAGCTGAAAGAAATTGGAAACAAACTTCCAATCCAGAGCTATGTGCTCAGTGATGAAAAACAGATTTTGGAAAATGATGCAAATACCAATGGTGTCCTTGTAGAGATTCAATAATCAAAAAAGCAATCAATTTATATAAATATCATATGTAATATTTAAGTCAAAGTGGCAGACTAATTAAATGTGTACCCAGAGTCTCTCCATACACACAAAACCAAAGCAGAGAATCTTCATGCGTTTCTTAATGTGACCTAGTGTTCAAATTTAAACTTAAGATGAAGGTAAACCCATGCACTGTAAAAGTAAACTAATTCATGTAAGCAAGAAATATCATGCAGCAACTCTTACAAATGATATAGCTAGAACTATCGAAGTATCCACTCCAGCTGTTATGCTTGGTCTTTCATTTGCTAACGATATTTTAAAAAGTTGTTCTCCTATATGATGCTCCTGAGTACTACAAGTCTTTTAGGGACTTAAAATATTTTAAGTGTCATGACCATAAAATACATCTCATATTAAAGAATACTTTTTTTTTTACTTTAATGATTTTAATATTGATCAACTGAATGTTAAACCAGAGGAAATGTGTTTTCTAAGACTTAAACATTGTTGATAAGAGTAAGGAGAAATTAGACCCATGACTATATTTGATATTTGGGAAAATGTGATGAAATATTTTTTCCTTCCCTTAGAGATATAATAATATATGAGAATTAATAAACTGAAAACATGGAATATGTTCAGAAAATGTCTCCTTTCATCCTATAGACATGTATACAAGTATTATTATTTAGTTAACATGCTACATAAATAATCTACAACAGACAGAAAACATTACAGTCTTCTTTCAGCCCAAGTGGTTAAATATCTGTTACTGAAATGCATATAATTCAACAAAAACAAACATTTCATAAGAATTGAAATTTCCTGATTACCTTCAATTTCATGCCAAACAACAAAAACAACACCAACAACAGGGAATTAACAGAAAAAAACACTATGACAACAGAATAAATAAAACGCAAAAGCAACATTAAATTTAAACAAACACCTATAAACTCAAGTTGATTTTTTTTGAAGACAGTGAAATGATACAGCAAGAAATTCTAAAATTTCATGCAGAATATAACTAAAGTACAACGCACAGACAGGCATGGAGAAGAAGAAAAAAAAAAAGGACCAGATGGAATTGTTTAAGATACACACTCATCTTGACATAAAGACTTTGCTTAACCCGACTTTGATGACTAATGGTACCATTCATTTCTCTTTCAAGATGTCATTCATTTTTGTTTTGAAAGAAATATGTGTACAATACTAGGTCCCCCCCCAAAAAAAAAGTGTGGTAAAAAAGGGTAAGAATTTTCTTTCCCATGTTCAGATAATGAATTAATTTTGCTTTGGATATTTGATGAAATGTGTGATCTTGTTAAAGCAAGATGATGTTGATTCTTTCTGAATACCTTGTTTCCATCAGGGTTGTGGATTACAGTAGTTTGGGGCTCCTGAGTGAGAACAAAATAGAGAAAGAAACAGTTCGCATTGGTAAGTACATTCTTACTAGTGTGAGGGACAGAGCAGAGTGAGCCAGCTGACAAAACTAAATAGTGACAAGAGCTTAAGCAATGTTAACTACTGTCAGAGGTAGCAGCTGATAAGATCACTGATGAAAGATCTCCCTGATGAGCCCATGAGACAGGATACCTCAGTACCCAGCAGCAGCATGCAAAAGACCTTATTCGTGATCAGTAAACAGACGAGGCTTTGAAGTATAGAGACCTAAAGAGGCACTCACTGTTTCACAAAGTTCTGTAACAGAACTTTCCTTTCTTCTTTAGTGAGTAGGCTGTTAACATTTGTCCTATAGAAAATGGACCAAGGACACTAGAAATTAGAACTCTTTAAAATGATCTTGAATCCTTTGTGAGGATTTTTTTTCAGGTGTATCTTTGAGAATCGATTATGGTGTCATCATTATAGTTAGTAGTGTATAGTTAATACCCAGATAAATACTCTTTGAAAATCTAGAACACTGTGCCTTGCTTAAAAAAAAGGCTATCCTAAAGAATGTATTTCAAAAGTCCATAAGCAATTCTATGGAATATTGAAAAGGTTCTTTAAAGGATTCTAGAACTAATCATATAATCACTATATTTGAGATATATTGCTACTAATGCCATGTTAATTCATACCTAAAAATAAATTTCAGCTTTATGGACTACATATACAGATTTGCTTGTAAAGGCATGCTTTTCCAAGAAGAAAATATTATTCCTTTCTGTTTTGTACCAGAGAACTGGAGAAATATTCAATGACTGAGGTTAAAAAAGATTTGGTGTCCATATATTACTGGCATGCTTGGCACTTTCATTGCATGATGTCTTGGTAACTGAGAGTTACTGCAGCCCAGTGAAAATTTTCTCCCACTATAAGCACCCTATGTCCTCTAGGATCTCCTCTTGACCACAGTATATGCTGTACCACAGAACACATTTACTGCTTCCCTTCTTCCTTTCCCTGGCTAGAGGTGTGATTGACATTGTTTTTTATACTCATAGATAACTTGCTATCTTGATAGATCCTTTTTCCTTTAAATGTTTTTAAACTGAACCTTCTGGTTTAACCCCTTAGTATTTTTTATTCATTTAAAATAATAGTACCGAGGACAGTAAAAAATCAGAAATATTTTAGAAAACCTATACCAAAATATGTAATAGTTTGGGCAAACCATTATGGAACTCAGAGTACTGAATGCCAGTAGTCAAATCTTGACTTTTAGCATCACATTATCTCAAAGTATTAAAATGATTTAGTTGTAAATAGTGTGAATTTGATTAAAATGGGCAAAACTGGTCTCCACTGGTAATTCAAAGCTCTATGCTATACATTTCATTCTTTGGATTAAAGTGAAACAGTGATCATTTAAAACACAATAAACAAAAAAGCTCAAAATTACCCAATGCCTCTTTATCTCAGAAAGTGAGGTCTTACAAAGCCCTGCTGTCTTTTAATAAGAGGGAAACAGGAACTCTGAATAAGGTCGACATTTACTGTTGTCTAGCAATAATCCCCTTAGCTCTCCTTGATGTCAATATTTACATCATGAAAGGAGGAAACCATTGTTTGCAAAATCTAGAGCTACCATCAGAGGAAGAGCTAAGAGCAACCAAAGCGCATTCTACTGTATTTCTAAAGCAGCATGCAACAATTTCAACTACAGAGACCACGGCTATCAGAATAATGTTCAACAATGAAATGAGACCATCTCATGTTAGAAACACACTGCTTGGCAACTACCTTAACAAAAAGAAAAAAAAATGAACTTTTCTCATATCTTCGAAAGCAAAACAAAACCCAAAAAAATAAAATACTTATATAATATATGTATCTATATAGTGAAAGCAAATGAGAGAAACAACAAAAAACAATAAAGAACTTAAGAAGGGTTACAAAGAGTCCAGGTATACCAGCGCCGGGGTGGGAATATTTTCTTTGGGGCTGGTTACCACGTTGGCTTTGTTGTTTATCTGTAGGTATGCAGAAAATAGAAACAGAGATGCCTTAAACCCCTTGGTAGCCAATGTCTCTATATTGCAGCATGTCTATGTGGAGATATAGACATGAAAATAAAGAGCCACTGAGGATGAACGTGAAAGACACTGTGATGTCTGACAGGAATGATAGTCAATTCTAGTCTCCGATGGTCGCATACAGGCTAGGACAGTGTCTTGTGGCTGTGCCACATTAGCCAACAAAGAACTGCTTCAGTGGAGCTCAAATCAAGTTTCAGAGTATGAAATAAATATAAACATTTTCATACTCTTCATGTTGGATTCTGTTCCCAGCTTCCAATTGTTCTCTGTTACGAATACATTCCTTTTTTTTTGTTTTGTTTTTCATATTATTCTTGATCCTGAAGTCACACATAGACCGTCTTTCTCTGGGAAGCCATCGTCACTCTGTTTAGTAGGTATCCAATTCAAAACTTAGATCTTCTGATGAAATGCAGGCTTTATAATATATTTTTAAAATGATAAGTCTGGGCCTCCTTTAAAAAACACATCTTCAATTATGAATGGGCAAACTGAATTCTTCACTATATTCTGAATCTAAAAAGACTTTTTTCAGAATTGTTTGAGAGGAGAACACTGTGTTTTCTGTCAAAGTGTTACTACTTTGCTTTCTTTCAAAATGCTACTGTTGAAGATTGTTTGGTAATATCATTCCTTTGCTTTCACATATTGGGGTTGACCTTAAAGAAAGATCATATCACAATGGAAGGCACATTGTGAAAGCAACTCAGAGGATCAATCAGTATTACAATGGGTCCACAGAGAAAACTCTTTGTAGACAAGTGTCAACTTGAAATCACAATTGAGTTTGAGCACTAAAGAATCAAAAACTAAACAGTAATAACCAACATTCACTTAAACTCATATATGATAACTTACATTATGGTTACCAAACACAACTATAAATTAACATTCATTCTCTTATACTGAATTATCTGGGTATTTTCTTTACATGTTATTATCTAAAGGAACACATCCCATAATTTTAGCATAAATGTTCTTAAGGGTCTCAAAGACAAAAATATACTGCATAAAATAGATGAATACCAGATGAGTTTATAAGCAATTACACCAATTTAATTGGACTTTCTGGGAGTTTCTTTCTTTTGTATTTTATACCTGAAGCTCACGCTGAAACCAGTACTGGGAAGAACACAGAAGGTTAAAGAAATTAATTTAGTTATGTAACATTTTGCTTTCCTATTCATTCACATTTGTGTGTTTGTTTGGTATTAGTATTATTTAAATAAGCTGTAACACTGCTCTGTGACATGCAGGAAGAGAGAAAACTTCTGGTGCCCTTTAATGAAAAACTCTTTAAATGTTAAACCATCAATCTCTATTTTGCAGATGGTCTAAAAGTTTTCTTTAAATAAAAGTGCACAGAACTTAATATCAAATTTGTGCAACAGCCAGAAAGAGATAAGAGATAATGGAATCTATTAAAAAGGGATCAAAATTTAGTACTTATATTAGTATGAAATACATGATGGAAGAGGAGGGATGCAGACACAAATAATTTCCTATCAGGAAGGGTGCGTGGCAAAACTCAGCTGACTTCTTATCAAATGATCAGAGGTACTTACAATTAAAGCACCTGCACATATGTTTAATATGTTATACTCAGTTTATATCAGCAGATACAAGAGTAAAAAAGGAATATACGGAGATACTTCTTTTTTTTTGAGATGTTTTTATTTCTGTTTTGAGAGAAGAGACTTGATTGTTTTCTAGAATAGTTGTGAAGAACTGATTTCTTTCAGTGAAAATGTCACGCATGCACACCTATGCACACGTACATCTCTGCACAAATGTGCACACACACATACAACACACACCCTTACACACGTTCACACATAGGTACGCAGCGTACACACAGCGCCACGTCTTCCAGTTGAGGGCCATTCTGCCCAGCTGAGCCATCCTTTATTGTCAGGCACGGCAAATGGGAGTTAGACGAATATGAGCCTCAACCACCACTTTTAGTTGTGTTTAAATGTCCAGTTACAGACTTTGTAAGTTAACGTAAAGAGAAGCTTAATGATCTTTTATTACTATGGGAAGTCTTTTGAAGGTACTTGTAATATTAATTAGTTAATAAATAATAGGAGAATTTCTAAATAAAAGACTAGGAGGACTTTTTTATTAAAGAGTCAGATATTAAGTAGGAGTTAAACTATAAGCTGTCTTTTAAATATACAAGAACTCTGGCACTTTTGTTTATGAAATGTGGTTATTCTATGTTATGGAAGCTATTTTTCTTTAACAAAACTAAATCAAACCAGATATTTAAGTAATTCACTGAATTATTGTTATGAGGCATGGGCAAGATATTTTTTATTTTTCAGGTGTTCAGTTTATTCAGTTTTGAGGTTAATAAATGTTTCCTCTATAAGGTGCTTAACTAGGATGGGTCCATTGTAAGCTCACTTTCACACTATTTATAAGCTTCATGGTAGATGCATTATAGTGTATCTGAACTAAAAATAACTCCTATTTTAGTAATCATGATCATGACTTAAAAATAATCCTAGTATATTCCTTCACTTATCATTAAACAGACATTAACTATGTCATGATCTCTTCAGTTTCAAGAGAAAACTGGACTCTGGTCTTATAAAAGATCTTTTAATAGCATACGGATAAAGATATGAACTTTTTACGTATTGTAAAAATCCAATTTCAAAGATAAACAGTATTATGTGAATGTGTGTGCGTTTTGATAGTTAACTGACACTGACGTGTAATGGTCCTACAGTTTCTTCACTTACACTAAGGTAAACAAGACTGTTTTTATTCCTAAGTGTGAATTTTCCCAGGAGGAGAAATCTGGCAGATAGAGATCCTCACCATCATCTGAACACTCGAACTGGACTTCCTTTTCTGAATTGACCAGTCAAAGAGAAAGGAAAAGAAAAAAATATGACCGGTTGAATTTTTAAGTATCAAAGCATGGAGCACAGAATAAATTTCTATTTAAAGAGGAGCTATAAGTTGTGTAGAAGAAAAAAAGTTCTGGAAATGTTTCTTTCTATATAAGGATAGTAGTAAAAATAAATATCTCCGTAGGAATTGTGACCTCTGGATCACTGAAAGGTACAGAAAAACACAGAATGAAACATTTAGAAAATTTAAAATATCACATTTCCACAATGTAACATTGGGAAAAAGTCAACATCAGCTGTAATTAATGAAATTGAAACTAAATAAGCTAAGCAGAGGGGAGAGAACATCACAGGTTGAGAAAAGCAATTGGTAAAAGGCAAATGCCATCCTAATGGGAATCACAAGTGCATGGTAACCACAGGTCTGGAAATTCCCAAATCACTCATAAACAGGAGGTAAAGAAATGACTGGGCATGAACATAAGAAGTGACAAATGATTTTCTATGTTGTATTTTCAAAATGAACTGACAACCTGACTTTGGTCAAGTTCAAATGTTAGAATATTAACTAATTCCCAAGAATGTTGAAGTGTTCATAAGGAATGTATGCATCTGCCATTGGAAGAGAAAGAAAAGGATTAAAGAAACAAAATACTTAGGTAATACTCCGGAAAGATAACAAATAAAATACAAATATAAGGTTACATTCAAGCAAAGATAAATTCCCATGAAAAAAAATAGATTCAATAGAAAATAAGTTCTATTACTTTGTTTGGAAATCCAAGAAAGCCAAAATATCCTGTTGTTATCTTTCTTGGAAAATTTTTCTATACTTTTTCAGAATATTCACCTTGAGTATGTCTCAATGCCTTATGATAGAAGCACAGGAACAATTAAGACCTTTATAAAAACTGCCCAAGCAGAGAAATTTAATCATTTGACATTCAATTTCCCAGACCCTATGACTTGATTTTTTTCAGGTTATACATTTCAGCAGCCTTCAAGAACATAGCATAACTAGTCGCAAAGTATTTGGTTTTCATTAATCTTCAGGTCACTATGCTAGTTTGGGACTGTAGTAAAGCAGAGATGATTTAGACATTCAGTTTCTACAATGACTCCATATTAAAGTATTATTTTGTCAGATTAGTTAATATATAATAAAATAGAAAAATACAATTTTTCTTGCCATACATATTAGTCATCTTTACGTATTAAATTATTTTATACTTCAACCTGTATCCTTTATAGGAACTATAAGAAATACAAGCTGTGAAAACTCACAAATTATATTTAACATTTAAAAATGATCCAGCATCTGAAAGTCAGAACTGATTTTAAGAGCACCTGTTTAACTTACCTTTACTCCATCTGGTTTCTTCAACAAACTCTTGGCTGCTGCAAAATGAGAGTAAAATCATTTCAGTGAGTTATCCACAGAAACCCACGCCAGGCAACAAATCAGGTTATTGTCTCCTTCTATCACCTTTACTGACTTATGGCCAACATATGCCAGATTATCAAGATCACACTAATAAGCGCGAGCTTACAGGACATTGAAATACAGTATCGCTTTTCTTGGTTTTGCCACATCAAATTTAGAACTAAATTCTTATTTAGTTCATTGCATATAATTGAACACTTTGCCAGTTATGTTATTGGACTTTATTTCACTGTTGATGGCGAAAAGGATACTGGAACTTTAACTGGACTATGCTTTTGTAATCCAGAAAGTTGATTTCAGTTTTCAGACATCAGCTTACAGATTGTATTACATGTTCATTCATACTACAAGTATGGTGACCATGTCAGTTCTGCCACTTAAGCCCCTCTTTCTAAAGGTTTGAAATTTATTTGTGAAAATTTGCTCTGGCTAAATAACATCCTTTAAAATATATATATATATACATATATTTGAAATCAGAGCTTTCATTTTTACAAAAAATAGTATTAACTGTATTTAAAATGAAAGGGTGCATTATTGGCCAAGAGCAAATGTTTTAAACACTTAGCATAGGGCCTTTAAGAAAGGCATTACGTACGTATTCTTTTATACTTCAAAATCAGAATACAAAGCTTTCATAAACAAAAGCCTTTTACATCAAAAAATTAAAAATCATAAAATTTGAGGTAAGATATAAAACAAAACAAAATCTTCAACTAAATCAAAGAACCGCTGAAGTATACGGTCTCATATGAAACTAATTTCTCCAAGGACAGCTTTTAGCATTCTTTCTGTTACTGAGCTTCTTGAATATATTAGAAGGTGAAGTCATTCTTTCAAAAAATATACTTATGAATGGGTACATTCATACACAGTGAACAGATTATATAACTGCTAATGACAATTAGTACAGCAAGTGTAGAACACTTATGAATATGCAGGACAAAGTAGACATTTATGTTTCCATTTGATGTTTTATATACATATAATATATATATATATATAAATTATGTATATATATACATATATATATGTATAATTACTTAAGTATATCAGAATAGACTTTGGCATCTGAAATGGAAATACCTAGCTATAATACAACTGCATGAACATGTAATTTCCTGACATCCATTTGATTTGGGATATTATTTTGATATCACTTTGGTATAATTTTAAATTTATTTAAGATACAAAAATGTTAATTTTATTTAGTTCTTAGCAACAAAGCTATTAATTTATTATTAATTGACATTGTAAGAATAGTTGCCTTAACTATAATACTATTTGCCTAGAGTCAAATATTAAGTAAGATATTAGTGTTAAAAAGCAATATTAAGTAAATCCTGTGGCAGTTAATAGGTTAGAAAGCAAACTCAGAATAGTTGAAATTGCAAGAGCAAGCAAAGAGAAGACAATGATTCAGGGTAAGCAGGAATTTGGCCTGGGAGATGCAGAAATGTCCCTTTTGGTTACTATTCACCTTACCTCACAAGAAATACATTCCACATAAAGGGAGAAAAGAAAAAAAAATAAAAACAACTTTATAACCATATACTTATGGACAAATTACTTTAAAGAGCATGTTTGCTAATGAAACAGAATGAATAAAATACTCAAAACTAAAATGCAATATCAAGTACAAGATGTTGTAACTGGGTCCAATGTTATTCAGTTGGTTTTGAAGTGATGGATTAAAAAAAAAGTTTGCCTTTCATGCTAAGACATCAGAAAAAATATAAAATTCACACATTAGTCATGAGTTTTTAGTTTACACAATGATGAAAAGGAAAATGTGATGTACACAAAAAGCTTCTATACATGAGTGTTATATATTTAAAAAGGCCCAATCTATGCCTAAGAGTGTATTTAAGACTTTAACAAAATATACAGTCTTAATATTGGAGATGAAAATTTTCAAGTTAGTTTATCTTTAACAATATATATTAATCATCCTATCTTTTATTGATTCACTAATTTCTGGGCCACAGTGAAATATTTATTTGAATATAGTATATATTAGTAAATACTTAACGAGATGATACTGAACTCACCCATATAAATGTCAACTACATTAATCAACTATTCATAAAACAGGTAACTTGACAAAGTAACGATGTTTTATTACACCAAACAAAATGGACAAAATACATACATTTGACTAACATGGTCCCTCAATTTGTAGTATTACTCATTGTATTCTTATCTTTGTTGCTGCTTAACAGGTCAGCGGAAGCCTTTAGAAAGCCCCTTTTGGTTTCACATTATCTATAACTAAATATGATGGGGGACAAAAGCTGACCATTTAATATAGTCATAAACAGTAACTAAAAATTGGTTGAGAAGGTTGAAAAACATTTGATAAGGATGGATCATCACCTGATAGCACTTTAATACCCAGGAGTTACATATGTACAGGGAGAAATAACTGAAGAATACCTGGATAACTTGATGTTTCAGATCTCTCTTATGTAAATAGTAAGCAAAATAAAGTGGTATCAAAAATCATTTGATAATCCTTCCAAGTCTCAACAGCCACTTTACCAAATGTAGCTTTCCTGCTGCTTCAGTTCCTCCCCATACCCAAGACTAATTAGCATTTACCAAAATTTGATTTTTGGAAACCTGGTCCTTTGTGATAATCTATTAAAGAAGGGAGTTCCAAAATTCAAGTAATTTCTGGACATAATATATATTTATGTCCATTTTGGAAAGTCACTCCTATAATAAAGAAATGGCTTAGCTTCTTTTATTTAAAAATTATTTTTATCATGGAATCATTATGAGGAACATTTATTATCCTGTGACATTACTGTGAGGTAGGGTTCTCTGTAAATTCTTGAGATTAGATACCTTTGAAATATGCAACCATTCTTATAGTGTACCAAGATACAACTGTACTTTTGAAAGAACCTGGGCCTAAGAGAACTGGGTTCCTCAATAACGGTCTTCCTTTAAAAATCTTGCTTACTGGGATTCCCTATGAGAATGAGACAAACAAAAAAATCTTACTTCTATTTATTAGTTGGTGAAATATCAATGAGAATTAGTCATCCTAGGTTCAAAATGCTGAGCTTCAAGAAGAGGGAGAACATATCTGCACAACTTGTGTGTACCCCAGCAAGGATGACAGGTGGGTTTCAAAGGCTGCACAGCACTCACCAGTGGAAGCACTGCTTGAGTGCTCCCATGAAGAGTGCAGTCACACGCCTAATGTCTCTGCGAAGACAGTACCCAGGCCGATTCCTAATGATAGGCACTGTGTGGAAGGAATCCATGCCAGACATTTGCTATTCCTAAACAATAGCGTTTTTCTAATTACTAGGTTTTTCTTTAATTCCAAGATAACTCTTAAAGAGGAGAGAGCAGTGAATAAGGAGAATTCTTAACACATGTACCTGAAAAATTCCTTGTAGCCAGCATAGTTGTCAAGATGGCACCCTGTCAGAAAGATGAGTATATGAAATTAATGTTGCTTATGCAAATCTTTGACCTGACAAATAAACAGTCTTTGATAACAAGTCTTCTCCTAGTCTTACTTTCAGTCAGGGGATTTTTATTTGTCTGTTTTGTTTTTTTGTTTCCTGAGAGCAAAACATCCATCATGTTTTTTGTTTCACATAATGCTATCAAATTGCACAGTTCTTTTCCTCTGAAGGGAGGAACCACAGCACACACTGCCACAGAGATCCTAGCTCTTCACTGTAGACTTAATTCCAGTGTGGTATTCCATTTGCTGAAGACCCAGAAGGAGAATAGTAAGACTACTGAGGTCTGCACATTTAAAAGCCTTTGCTGAAAAGTTGTTTTCTCATATAGAATCTCATTTCTCACTCTGCCAAGTCTACCTCCCCACAAAAATGTAAAATTTCTTACCTTTAGTTTTCTTCTAGCATTAAATTTCTTCAAGCAGTCTACGGTCTCCTGTCTGTGCATCATGGAAGCAACAGTAGAACGTTGCTGGAAGAATAAGAAAAGAAACTTGACTTAGGATATTTAAAACATACTAAGCATTACAGTATCTCAACTTCATCAAAGCTGCATTAATGGTGCCTGAACCCATCTGATGAACTTGTGAGTATTCACTTGCAAAAGTTCCCTAATAACGGATGACTAGTTTTGCCAAGACTATTTGTAATGAAGGTGCAACATTTATCTATAGAAAGTATAGAAATGAATATCAATAATTCCCCAAATCACCTTTATTTCAATGTCTCTAATTATATATCTATTGGACTGTCTTTTACTTAGCACCATATTTACTGCCCTAACATTCAACACTTAACCCTAGAATTGTACTGAAATCTCTACATTCCCCGCAAATTTCAGTTTTTCTTAGCACATCTAAAGTATATTCAGGCTACTATGGCCATTCTTTCTTGTTAGTGCACCTTTATTATAACCTTCTAAACCTTATTGTTTTTCCCTAAAGATGCCTAATGACAAATAATTGAACTTTGTCTAATATTCTCTACTGGGATATAGTTAATCTTAGTGTCATTTTCTTTACATCTGTTCATGAATATTATCAATAACTGGTAGGGGAAATACTCACTCCTTGTATGATGGTAGGCAATATTTATCAGTCTATGTAAATCAGATTTTGTTACCACAAACAGCAATTATCAGCATTACAAATTTATTTACTTAAATACCTTGAGTTAAAAATTCATTTTTAGTTTCATCTTTCTCTGCAAAAATTATTTTAATCCATAAAAAAATATTTAAAGAAGAATTTATTTTTAATTTTGTTCCTAAGGTCTTTAGAGAACTGTCACTTACACAGATCCATGGGTGTTTCAGTGCCTCTGAAGCTGTGATACGCTTGGCGGGGTTGATAGTAAGCATTTTATTAATTAGGTCTTTGGCTTCAGGAGTCACTGTGTCCCACTCTGGTGATGGAAACTTGAAAAATACAAATTCATAAAGAATTTAAAAAATAGATACACTGAAGTCAAACAGGGAAGAGCCAAGTAAACTAATCGTTTCCTTAAGTGGTGAATTTCTCCATAAATTTACTTTGTGTAGAAGTTAAATTGTATCGACAGATAAACTGATGTAGATGTATATATATCCCCCTCTCTTTTTATGTATATATTTACATACATTAAAGAAAAGTAACTAATAAGGGATGAACATACATTCTAATTTGCATTTTATACCTAGTAAATACATTTTAAAATTTAGAAAAATAAACTTAAGAATCTTCTAGTCCTCTCAAAGCATCCTTATTTTGGTTTGAAAATAAAATTTTATGCAATCTTTCCCATAATTATTTGCAAACATCAATAAAGCTGACAGGTTGTCACATGTATTGGTGTCATCATGCTATCACACCAAGATTCAAAAGGAGGTATTACAAAAAAACAATGAGGTATTACATGCTTGCACAACTCATGAGCAGTAACAGTAGAGGTAATAACACAGCTTCCATTATCTGTGCCCAAACTGACCTACTACTTGTGGCTATTTGTAATACAGTACTGAGAAGAAATCTCAGACTACAAGAGCCTTAGCAGGACTTCATTTTAACACCTCAGAAAGGTTAATCTACTTAATTACAAACTTCATCAAAGCAAAGTTCTTAAAAGGAGCCAATATTCATAACTTCTCTTAGTAATCCATTTGTGCACTAATAACTATATAATAAAGCTATTTATTCTGTTTATTTAAAATTTTTGTTGTAATAACATATCCTCATTTTCATGTAATTTATTAGTAGAAATACTATCCTTAATAGGTTAAGAAAAATTTACATTAGTTTCTAAACAACAGACAGGTAATCAGGTCCTTTTCTCAATTCATGACTTTTTATAGACAATCTTGGAACAAACGCCACTGTCACTGTGTCATGGGCTTCAGTTCACTTTTAGTAGTTATAAAATGGGTACTTTGTGACCCACTGGCAAAATGAAATGAGAAAAATGATAGTGACTCTTTAATACTTTAAAATCTATCAGTTCAACAACGGTCATTTTAATTCCAAAAGTTATTTTGGGCAGCTATAAAAACCTGCTAATGATTAGGAGCTACTAAGAAATATTCAAAGCTGGGGCGCCTGGGTGGCACAGCGGTTAAGCATCTGCCTTCGGCTCAGAGCGTGATCCCGGCGTTATGGGACCGAGCCCCACATTAGGCTCTTCCGCTAGGAGCCTGCTTCTTCCTCTCCCACTGCCCCTGCTTGTGTTCCCCCTCTCGCTGGCTGTCTCTCTCTCTGTCAAATAAATAAATAAAATATTAAAAAAAAAAGAAATATTCAAGACTGCTCCTTCATGAGGTACAGATCTTCCGATAGCAAATTGGGAGCTGGTTCAGCCTGAATAAAGGTGGACATTTTTCTCATTTTTTAACTTTTAACAAAGTCACTCCACATTCATCAAACAGTGCATCTGCAGAGCTCTCTCTTCCCAAGGAGGGGTGCTGAGTTGTAGTCTGTAAAGATGATGAATGTGCTAGCTGTGGCCACGTAAATCATAATTTGGTCCAATTATTGGTCTGACTAGAATGGAATGCTTCAAAATTAAAAGAATATACATTTTAAATTCTTGTGATATACACATCCATATGTAGAACATTTTAACAGAAATGCCACACTGAGTTCATGAGACCTGATACAATATAATATAGACTTTTTAAAATCCTTTCGCTTCCACATTGAGCTTTTAACTTGGGCACAGAAGGTGGACCCAATATTGCCTACTTCTTAGTTTCCCCACTTAATAAATGGAAAGCATCTTCAGACATTGAACTCTAATTTCCAGAGGGCTGGCTATATGAAGTGTACCCAGAGGAGGTGGTAAATCCTATTTACAGACATATTTGTCAAGGGAGAGAAAATTATATCAATAAACACAAAGTGAAGCCATAAAGAGAAAATAGATGAGGCCTTACTTTTTAAATTTAGGACTTAATTCATAGCCATACTTTCAAATATTCTAATTGTAAATTAAATGTATTGGAATTGTGATTTTCAAACATTTTTAAATTATGAAACATATTCTTCAAATGAAAGCTTGCACAGAAGCCCATTACATAAACAGGACAAAAAAGTCAAGCTAACATAATGGAACAATGTTCTATTTGATACATGGATCACTGCAAAGTATTACTGATATATTATTTAAAATTATATGATAAACATTTGGGAATATAATTCAACTAAACAAGCAGTAATCATTTCTAAAGCAAAAATCTTTTAATTTTTCTATGTTTTAAAATGCACTAAGATCTCAAAATTTTTATAAGCAAGGTCCTGCATTAGAGACTTCCAACTGTATTTTTTTCAATCCTAGGAGACAGTGAACTAAAAGGAAATATCAACTGAATACATATCCTGCATTCCTTACTCCTTATCTCCCTTTCCCTAGAAGAGAGAAAAATAAGAGAAATTGTTGAAAATTATGGTTAAAATTGTAATGAAAAAAATTTGGTTCTTGGTCAAAACCCAAAACACACTCAGCTATATGAACATTTATTACATACATCATAAGCTCCAGCCTTGATCTGCTGATAGAGTCTGTGTTGATCTTCATCCCAGAAGGGTGGATATCCCACCAGGAGGATATAGAGAATGACACCTAGACAGAATGAGTACATTAACATAATGTTTAATCATTCAGCAACAGTAAGTTAAATGTTGCAGATCCACAATGACACTAAGCCACACCCATTCAAAGACAGGAAACTGGCTATTTGGAAAACTTCACAAAGACATTCTCTGATCTACTCTGAAGCATCCGGTGGAGGGTGAATGCTCCTGTTCTTATGCTCAAGACCTCTGATAATATGTGGCAGTTTGAAACATAAACCAAAGAATTCTATATGCACTCGGAAAGAATGTGTATTCAGCTGCTTTTGGATGGGATATTACATATTTATCTGTTATGTCCCTCTGGTCTAATAGGTTGTTCAAAGACAGTGTTTCTTTATTAACTTTAGGACCAAAGAATTCTAAAGAAGCATAGCAGGTCAATACCTAAAGATGAAACTCACCTGTCACTGGGATGACATATTCTTTGGTGTCTCTGATTAAGACTTGTTTTGTGGCCTAACATATGATTTTTCCTAGGAAAGGTTACATGTGCACTCAAGAAACATGTGTATTCTGTTACCTTTGGATGGAATATTCTGTATACATCTGTTAAGTTCATCTGGTCTAACACGTTTAAGGTCAATATTTCCTTATTGATCTTCTGCCTTGATGATCTATCCATTGATGTAAATGGGGTATTAAAATCCCTACTCTTATTGTATTGCTATCTATTTCTTCCTTTAGGTCTGTTAGTATTTGTGTTATATATTTAGTGCTCCATATTGGTTACAAAAATATTTACAAATGTTATATCCTCTTGTTGGATTGACCTCTTTAGCATTTTGTAATGCTCATTTTTGTCTCTTATAACAGGCTTCATTTTAAAGCCTGTTTTGTCTGATCGAAGTATAGCTACTCCACCTTTCTTTAGGTCTCCATTTGCATGAAATATCTTTTCCCATCCCTTTAAGTTTATGTGTCCTTACATCTGAAGTGAGTCTCTTATAGGCAATGTAAATTTATTTTTGTTTTTAATCCATACAGCCACTCTATGTCTTTTGATTGGAGAATTTAGTCCATGTACATTTAAAGTAATTATTGATAGGTATGTACTTTTGTCATGTTGTTAAACGTTTTCTGACTGTTTTTGTAGTTCTCTCTGTTCGTTTCTTCTTCTCTTACTCTCTTCTTTTCTGATTTGCTGACTTTCTTTAGTGGTATACTTATATTCCTTTCTCTTTCTCTCTTCTGTATTTACTATAGGTTTTTGCCTTGTGGTTACCATGAATCTTACATATAACAAGTTCTAATTATAACAGTCTACTTTAAGTTGATAACTTATGTTTGATCCTTCTAAAGCTTACATTTTTACTATTCCCCCTCCCATGTTTTGTTTTTGATGTCACATTTTACTTCTGTGTTCTTTAGCTAATTATCACAATCATAGAATTTTTACCACTTTTGTCTTTTAACCTGTATACCAGCTTTATAATTGATTAATCCACTACTTCTACTATGTATTTACCTTTCCAGTGAGATTTATTCTTCCATATGTTTTCTTGTTACCAATTAGCAACATTCCTTTTCAGCTTAAAGAAATCCCTTTAATGTTTCTTATAAGGCTGGTTTAGTCTGATGAACTCCTTTAGTTTTTGTCATATGGAAAACTCATGATCTCTCCTTCAATTTTGAATGACTTTGCTGGGTAGAATATTCTTAGCTGGAAGTTTTTTTTTTTTTTTTTTTTCCTTTCAGCACCTTGAATGTATCATGCCACTCACTCTGGCCTGCAAAGTTTCTGCTGATACACTTATTATGGGGGTTCCCTGATACAAAACTAGTTGTTTTTCTCTTATTGCTTTTAATATTTTCTCATCTTTAACTTTTGACATTTTAATTATATGTCTTGATGTGGGTCTCTTTGATTTCATCTTATTTGGAAATCTCTGGGCTTTCTGGATCTGAATGTCTGTTTCCTTCCCCACTTCCTTCCTTAACTTCCTTAAGGAAGTTTCTAGCCATTATTTCTTCAAACAAGTTTTCTGCCTCTTTCTCTCCTCCTTGTGGGCTCCTTATAATGTGAATGTTGGTCTGCTTGATGCTGTCTCATAAGCCCCTTAAGTTATCTTCATTTTTTTTCTTTTTCTTTCCTTTTTTTTTTTTTTTTTTTTTTGTTGCTATGATTGGGTAAGTTTTACCAACAGCTTGGATTTATGTTAACTGATCCTTCCCTCTACTTCATGTAATCTGTTTTTGAACCTCTCTAGTATGTTTCTCAGTTATTGTATTCCTTAGCTCTGTGACATCCATTTGGTACTTTCTTTTATTTCCCATCTCTTTGTTGAAGTTCTTACTGTGTTCATCCATTCTTTTTCCATGTCCGATGAACATCTTTATTAGCATTACTTTGAGCACTTTATTAGGTAAATTACTTATCTGCATTTTATTATTTTTTTTGTAAGGTTTTATCTTATTCTTCCATTTGGAACATATTCCTCTTTTTTTTTTTCATTTTACTTAACTCTGTGTTGATCTATAGAGTAGATAAAACAACCGCCTCTCCTTGTGTAGAAGATGAACCCTGTCTTTCAACTCTGCTCAACCTCTGTCATCTCTCAAACCTTTGTTCTCATCCAAAAAGCCTACTATATATTTTTTAGCTCTCAGTAGGTGAGGATGTCAGTGACTGAAAGGGGAGGTGCTCAGTACCTAGATTCAGGCTATTTGGAAGCCAGATCCTCAGGTAGCAGCTTTTAAAATTATGCAAATATGTACAGTCCTGTGAGACCACAAGCATAAGCCCCACTGACCAAGCAATTTGGTGGCTCTCTGGGTGACAGTCACAAAAATTGGGGCTCAAGATGAATGTATAATCTCTTTTCCGAGAGATACTGGCAAGTCAGAACAAGACAGGAGAGTGCCAAGATGGTGCCTACAACCTACGTACCTTGAGAATAGCTCTTAATCTACTAAATGTGTACCAACCTTGAAGCCTGCTCCTCAGGTCAAAGTTCTAGGACAAGCCAAGAGGTCCCCTTCAAAGAAAGACTGGAAGGAGGTATGCCTTAATCTGCTGTCTGTGCAGTGTCCTGGGGTGGCAGCCTGCCAAGAATTTTGTCTCCAATTGCCAGTCCTATGGGATCCAGGAATGCAAGTCCCCCTGACCAGCCAGTCAATCAAGGGGCATACGCTGGGGGTCAGATGCAAAAACAGGTCAGCAGATGTAAAAACCAGGACACCAGCTTCCCTCCAGGAGACAATGGCGTTCTGGAGTGTGGCAGAGGAAGAGCACGAAGAGAGTGGTGTTCTCTGAGGTCTCTGGAAAGGATTATAGTCATTCCTGTGTGTTTAATTAGAAACCTGTCCCTCAGGCAGCAGCCTTGGTTTTTAGCTAATAGGCCCCCTTCACAGAAAGACCACGCTCCTAGGTCTGTTGCCTCTTGCTGTGCAGTGGGGCGGTGGCTATTTAACTATTTCTCTATCAGTTACAGTCCTATGGGACCCACAAGCAGAAGCCCCACTGACCAACAGAGCTGGCAAGTGGTGGTGTCACCTGGCAGCAGGAACTAAAATCAAGGTGCCAGACATTGGTATGAGCTCCTCCCTGGATGATGCTGACAATTACAGTCTCATGAGATGAGTAACACAAGCCCTTCTGGCCTCCAGAGCCAGCCCATCAGGAGGCATCCCCTGGGCAGCAGCAACAAAGATCAGGGCACCAGACACAAATAAAATCTTCCTTCCCGGCGCTCTGTAGAGCAATGGACACAGAACTTGCCGGTCTCCACCCAGAGAATGCTCCAGTAGGCTCCTAGATACATGTGTTAAATTAGATGCCTGCCTCACAGGCTGACACTGTAATATAAGCAGGTCAACCTCCTTCACTTTATGTCTGGATGCAATCAGGCTGCCTCTGAGCTGAGCCCTAGGGCAGGTATGTCCAAGCATTCAGACCCATTAAGAGCTATCTTTCAGATCATGATAGTCTTATGCATCTGGGACATGAGTCCTTTTGGTTTTCAAAATTAGATGTTTTGGGTGCTCATCTCTCAGGTGCAGGTCCCAAAAGTTGAGGTGCTGGATGTGGGGTTTGAACCCTTTACTCCTCAAGGATAAGGCCCGGGTTTTGAGTTTTCTCCTCATTGTGGGTCACTGAACTATGGACAGGGTTTATCGTGAGATTGTGTCCCAGCTTCTCCTACCCACTTCCATGTGGTTTTCTTTTGCCTGATGTATAGTCAACACTCAGGCAGCCTTTATTTTTGTTTTGTTTTTTTTCTTTTTTAAAGGAAATTGTTCCACATGAAGCTGTAGAGTCAGTGTGTGCACGGGAGGAGGTGAGTGTGGGATCTTCTAACCTTGCCATCTTGAACCAAACCCCTTCTACTTTTGAAAAGTTTATTGGTCTGCATGAGGTCTTTAGTTTCTCCCACTGCTCTGACCTCTACTGTTTTTTTTTTCCTGCTTTCCCTTAAACCATGGAAACCAAGGACAGATGGGTAAGACAGGTAAAACTTTGCCTGGCATGGCCTAAGTTTCTTTTTTTCTCTTACCAGTGTTGATCTCTTGGTTTTGTTTAACTTTTCTTTGTTAGGGAGATCTAGCCTTGCTCTTGTCCATCAGACTTGATACCTTTTGTAATAGACACTGTGGCAGCTAAAATGGCTTTTAAACAATGTTTTAATCACCCTAGACTATGATAGCCTGCTTCTAAAAGTTCCAGTTCAAAAGCAGATTCTTAAATTCATGTAAATCACAACCAGAGTAGAACAATTTAAACAATTTTTTAAACATTCTTAAATAAAAACCCAACAAAGCTTTAAAATCAAAACTGAAAATTATTTTACTATAGTGGAGTTAAAAAGAAAAAAAAAGATTATGAAAAAAACTTCAATACATTGATAACTTATCTTCACAACATAAAAAATTTTTCCATCTTTCACTATATTATAAACTTAATGTACATTAATTTAAATTTATTTTTATATCATTTTTACTATCTGATGTAACAGATGCATCTAATGATAATGATGATGAGTGTCTGTGTTTGTGTTCCCAGGACACAAGTAGAAGAAAGGCTATACCTAAGTAGTTTTATCCCTCGGCTATGGTTTAGGGTGTAAAGAAGAAAATCAGCTTTGTAATGGCAATAGTCTATATTAATTTTTAATTAGACATTTTTCTAATAAACATCAGAGGTAGGCTGTTATGAAATTATAAAAGAGACTCCCAACGGAGTCATTTAGCATTCTGAACCTAGGCTGGGTTGCACACATGGCCTGCCTCTGAGGCTTTGTCCTTGTGCGTTACACCTGCAGTCCTGCTGGCTGACAGCTGATGTGGTAGATCTCTGTGAAGGGGAAGGCTCACTGATGGCTGGTTCCCCAAGAACTGTCAGCCACTATATAGATAAGTGCCCATAATTTAGTTGTTTGATTGAGGAGTTTCTACCAAAAAAATCTACTTTTGCTAAAACAATTATAGAAATACAGAAGATTTTAAAACACTCAGGCCAAAAGATTTAAGACAAAAACTACATGGGCACTTTTAAGTGGACTGATGTTTAATTGTCAGTGCCTATTTAAAAAAACATTGTTTTGTAAGCTTACTTTGATTTATCGTTAGACTGGAGTCTGAGGCCTTCCTGAATTATATGCTTTTGGAGTTCTATTTTCTAAAAGTATAGAGTAACTATGAGAGTCATGATATAATCCTAAGTTGTATTGTAGGTAACATTTTTTTTTTTGAGCAACTACATGTTGCTCATTTGCTCCATCTGCAATGCTATGGGGTAGATAATGTTATTGTCCCCATTTCACAGATGAGGAAGCAGAGTTTGAGAGCTTACATGACTTAACTGTTTCAGCCACAAGCACACTTGACAAAGTCATGTCTTAAAGGTTCCTCGTAGGTACTTTTTCTTCATCTATGAACTTTAACAGGAAAGGTCGTTTTAAATTTTAAATTATTTGAGTTGTCTAATTGAAGGGCTTGACTCTCACCGGTAAAGTTTCAATTTAGTCCTGGAGTAAATGTTCCCTGCAGCCACTTTTTCCTTTAGCTAGGTACTTTACCTTGATTCTTTTAAAGTTTATATTGTCTGAGAGTCTTTGTCCCATTAGTAAGAGGGCAATATACTTTCTTCTTGTAATCTTAATTTATAACTCTAATTAAACTTTTAGTCCTAGGTCAGAGAAAAAAAAATGAAAAAAAAAAGTTTTTTCTTTCCGTACAACTGAGGCAGTAAAAATTTTACAAAATCTTCACTTTTATTTATTCATTTTTTTTGCAAGAACATTTCAGGGATGATGACATAACCTCCAAAGGTTGGATGCTTTTCATAATGTTAGTGACCTTTGATGATCTCTACCTAGATATTTCATTAGGGGTTGCAAAATAATACTGTAATTCTACTATACCCTCTTTAGTCTAAGAACAAGTTACTTCATCAATTATTTGGTTATCCTGTCTTACAGTTCATACAGGAAAAGTAGAATAACGGGTATTTTTTTCCCTTTTACTAATCACAGTTTTCGAAGTAATACATTGGTTCCCCATTAACTAATCCCCTAATCCAAAGGTTAAGATTGCTATTGTATTTTCATTATCATCATGAATGCACGGATTTCAACTCATTTGATGTGTTTTATTTTTTATTTTATTTTATTTTTTTTGGATTTTTCAAGATATTTATTTTTTTCCTTTTTTTTTGTAAGTATTTATAATGATTTTTTATTTTATTATGTTAGTCACCATACAGTACATCCCCAGTTTCCGATGTAAGGCTCCATGATTCATTAGTTGCGTATAACACCCAGTGCACCATGCAATACGTGCCCTCCTTACTACCCATCACCGGCCTATCCCATTCCCCCACCCCCCTCCCCTCTGAGGCCCTCAGTTTGTTTCTCATAGTCCATAGTCTCTCATGTTTCATTCCCCCTTCTGATTACCCCCCCTTTCTTTATCCCTTTCTTCCCCTACCAATCATCCTAGTTCTTATGTTCCATAGATGAGAGAAATCATATGATAGTTCTCAACATTTGCTACAACATGGACGGCACTGGAGGAGATAATGCTAAGTGAAATAAGTCAAGCAGAGAAAGACAACTATCATTTGATGTGTTTTAATCCATTAATATTATTTTTCTCATTTTTACTCTAATTGTCTAGTCTTTAACCAGAAGAAGCCTCTTCAAGTTGGTTCCTGAGTCTTGTTACTATCTAGGTAGAGATCATCAAAGGCCACTAACATCATGAGAAACACCCAACCTTTGAAGGTTATATCATCATTCCTGAAATGTTCTTGCCGAAAAAAAAGTCTGTGGCCTTTAACAGTTTTCTTTCTTTCTGCTATAACAAGATGCACCTGTATCATCTTGTGCTTTTTCCTGATCCATACTTGCAATAAGCCACTTCTACGAGGAATCCTGATTTCCTATAGTGGTAAATATGATATAGAGACCAGTATCAGGTACTCCATGGGGGTGCTTTGTGGGAACTGCAGTTTTCTTCAACAAACAGAGAAATGGGAAGGAAAGGAAGGAAGGGAGAGAGAGAGAAGCAAGAACTACAAATTAAAAGAGACCTAAAAGACCAAACTAAAAACAAAATTATGCAATAAGAGGGCAAATCCCCCTCCCCAAAATACTAGATATTTGATGGTTTTAAGTAGTTATTATTAAATTAAATTTTGAAGTATTGCTATTATTGTCATTCTTTTAAAAGAACTCTTTTCTTTTAGAGATACACATTACAGCATGTATAGACGTATTGATATTATGTTTGGATTTGACTAGAATAATCTTGGGGATGAGGAATGAATAGGGTGGTATAGAAGAAATAAGATTAGCCATCAGTTCATTATATTATTCTGTCTACTTTTGTATACAACTTCAAAATTTCCAAAACAAAAAGTTAAAAAAACTATTTTGACATAGTCAGCTTCATACACCATTTAAAAATGGAAGTTAAAACTAGTTTTACCTGCCATATGTGCGTATTTGTGCTTGGACCGTGATGCTAGAGATATTTGACTGGTAAGAGTTGAGAAGCACTGATCACTGATTAGGTAGAAAGATTACATTATCAAGAACATTCAAAAATGATTTTAATAAAAGCTAGAGTTAGAAACATGATTAAACCTATAATCACATTAATGATTAAAACATTCTAACGACTGCTCTGATGAGAAAGAAAAAAGCAATGTTGAAAAACTCTGAGAAGTCCGTGGGAAGTTAATGGAACAATCTAACAAGACTTAATACTCTCAGTCAGGGGCGCCTGGGTGGCACAGCGGTTAAGCGTCTGCCTTCGGCTCAGGGCGTGATCCCGGCGTTCTGGGATCGAGCCCCACATCAGGCTCCTCTGCTATGAGCCTGCTTCTTCCTCTCCCACTCCCCCTGCTTGTGTTCCCTCTCTCGCTGGCTGTCTCTATCTCTGTCAAATAAATAAATAAAATCTTTTAAAAAAAATACTCTCAGTCAATAAAGGGCATAATATGAGTGGAGTTTGGAAATGCATAATTAACTATATGAGGAATCAGTATGGCTCTCTTTTATACTGTAATACCTTATGCAAAGAAAATCATACAATTCAAATAGGAAAAGTGTTTATAAATAACTCTGACCTACAGGGCCAATGATGGGTAGAACAAAGATCTAGAAGATCAAGGTCAGTAAGATAGGAAGTTATTTTCCAGATGATGGAAACTATGCCATATAGTACGGGTGGCAAACTGACAGTTCTTCCAGCACCAGGCACAAATGAATGCCTGAGCTTTCACTGTGAATGGGGGGTGGGAGCGGTGGTAACCAGGGGAGAGCATGTGTCTATCACCTGACAGGTACAGTTGCTATTTAAGGACAAACGCACCTTGTTATTAGTTCTTTTGATTACTTTAGAGAAGCCAGAAACTGATAGTTTTACAAAAAATCCCGATAATAAATTATAAAGATAAATAATAAATGTCAACACCTCCCAAAGCGAAAGGCCAAATCTGGCCAAGGCTCTGTAAACCACCTGTTTGCAACCTCTGCTACACTGTGTAAGAATCCTAAAATTTGCTGCCCTAAAGAAATTTGCAACTAGCTAGGGTAATGCTGTTCAACATTGCTGTGCATGAGGATAACCGAGCAAGCTTGACCAAGCACAAATTCCTGAGCTTCCCCACAGAGAATCTTACTTGGTGATCCTCTGGTGCATCCCAGAAAGCTGAAATTTTGATTAGCACTTAGGTCACTTTGAAGCATGGGTCCAGGGTCCACAATTTGTAAATAATCAAGTTAGGGAAACCATAAATACTGTATCTTGAGAAATCTAAGACAATATGTAAGTTCAGAGTAAGACAATATTGGTAGAGGCTATAATTGTGAGTAAAGCTCCATGGGTAGGAGACTAATGAGAAAGTGGGTCATAAAGGATGAAGGCACAGAGCCTTGTGACTGTGAGGCATACCTGTGATGGCCAAGTGTAAGGTAATCACAGAACTGGTAATCATAAGCAACAAATGCTGACTAGTGTAAGGTAATCATAGCAACAAATTGTCCAGTAGGCTTGAGATTTCAAAACTGTAAATACTTTCTTAAAAAGTGCTTGATGCTGACTTACCCCAGCCGACATATATTTTAAAAATACCACAATCTCTAAGGAGAAAGGGAACTGTTAGCAAATATATGCTCTGAGATCAAGTAATCCCACCAATGCTGAACCTATAGTGGCCATGCAAGAAAAGAAGAAATATATTCCATAAATATTCTAAAGGTTCATCAAAAGTCATGATCATGCTATGACAGTCACTAATTTATTATCACTCATAATTGTTCTGAGTGATATCTAATTCAGATAGAGACGTAGTTAAGACAAGGGTGTGTGTACGTGTATGTGCTGGCTATGTTTATATGGGCTAACATTTATTATTTTTTGAACCGAGATGTAGAAGCAAGTTTTGTTAAAATCCAGTGATTCGGTGACATCTATAAACAACATTTCATCATTCCACTGGGGAATTATGGAAACAGCTATAATATGCAAGAAAGCCATCAAAATCAATTTACTGTTGTTAATGGTACAACACACAGGTATGTTCTTGCTTCATGAATGTCTATTATTTGCTTTCCAGTAATGGACTAGTTGCTTTCGAAGACTGAGTATAGGTCAGATTACATTCTGTGTGAGGTCTCAAAAGCAAGGTAATGGTGGTAAGTATTTGAAATTTCTGGGGTGCCTGAGTGGCTCACTGGGTTAAGTGGCTGCCTTCAGCTCAGGTCATGATCTCAGGGTCCTGGGATCAAGTCCCACATCAGGCTCCCTGCTCAGGGGGGAGTCTGCTCTCTCTCTCTCCCCTCCCCACTGCCCCCACACTCTCTCATGCACACACACACTCTCTCTATCTCAAATAAATAAGTAAAATCTTAAAAAAAAAAGTTGAAATTTCTTAGGTACTGGTATTCGCATATTTCTAATAAAAATAATGTACAGACTTGTTTAGCCATTATACCAATAGTGTGCTTCACTCTGCTCTATGTCAACTGCTAAAATGAAAACCTGCTGTAGTGAGTACTCACGGCTTAATTCACAGAAGATTAGCTGCCGTTCTGCTAAATGTCTTATTCTGCATTCCTTTTGTTATCTGGGCAGTGTCATTTCCTACCACACTACCCAGCGTCTAGCCTTGAAAAGAAGTATTCAGTAGGCAAGAGCTAGTGCTGATGGATGCCTAGAAAAGAGTTTCTCTCAAGATATACCATAACCTAAAAGCAACTGAATAATGTGTACATTAAGCTGGTGGTTCTAACAATGGGGATGAGAAAGGGTGGATTATCTTAGAAATAAAGAAATTTAATGTTACTTTCATGTCACCTGAGTGAAGTGAAAATATAATAAAATGGTAAAACAATATTCCAAACCCACTGCCGTGATCCAGGAATGTAACAAAAGGCAGAGGAGTCTATTATGATGTTCACGGAAGGGGGATCATCTCCCCCCATATGTGATATTGGAATATATTAAGACATTTCCATAGTTACCTATGTGATCGCAAATGCATTTCAAGGCACACAATTTTTAAAAAGTCACAATCTCTAAGAAAAATGAGAACTGTTAGGAAATATATGCTCTAAATGGAGCATAGCTTGTCACAAAGGGCTTTGGCTGTTTGTAGAAAACTGTGGGAAGAAAGCAAAGGTAAGGGCAGACCTGAGCAAAGTGAGGGGCATCTAGGTGGTTGTCAGTTCAAGCATCCGACTCTTGGTTTTGGTTCAGGTCATGACCTCAGGGTTGTGAGACTGAGCCCCACATCAGGCTCAGTGTAGAGTCTGCTTGAGATTCTCCCTCTCCCTCTCCCCCTGCTCTCTCTCTCTCTGAACTAAATAAATAAAATCTGAAGAAGAAGAAGAAGAAGAAAGGAAGGAGGAAGAAAGAGGAGGAGGGAGAAGGAGGAGGAAGTAGAAGGAAAGAGGAGGAGGAGGAGGAAGAGGGAGGAGGAAGGAGGGTCAGGAAGAAGAAGAAGAAGGAGAAGGAGAAGAAGAAGAAGAAGAAGAAGAAGAAGAAGAAGAAGAAGAGGAGGAGGAGGAGGAGGAGGAAGAAGAAGAGGAAGAAAAAGAAGAAGAAGAGGAGGAGGAGGAGGAAGAGGAGGAAGAGGAAGAAGAAGAAGAAGAGGAGGAGGAGGAAGAGGAGGAAGAGGAAGAAGAAGAAGAAGAGGAGGAGGAGGAAGAGGAGGAAGAGGAAGAGGAAAAAGAAGAAGAAGAAGAAGAAGAACAACAACAACAACAACAACAAGAACTGAGCAAAGTGAAAGGTGCCTCTGCCCATGGCAAAACTGAGGCTGAAATCTGTGAGATGCCCCAGGGCTCTAAGTTTCTAGAGTCATTATGAGATCTGCACGTGTGTGCATATACGTCTGCTGGTATACTTGTACTATCTAGCTACTATTCACTTACAGTTCTTAAGAACGTTACATAGCTTCGACGATAAGGAGGGACACACGCTTTGCCTTTTTTCCCTCTTCGAGCCAAGAGAGTTAGAGCTTCTACCCTGTAAGTTACCTCACATTTTATAGATGTGAAATCCTATTGTTACAGAACATAACATTATTTTAAAATGTTAGCTATACAAATAATGCACTCAAACAAAAAACCCAAAAGTCAGTATACTCAAATTTACCAAAGTAATATTAAAATCGAGCATAGTGTGTTTAGTGAGTCTAAGACAGTGAGTCTAAACTCTGATGATACGTCATAGTTATTAAAAGTGCAGCTGCCTGTACTCAACTCAGACCCAGTAAACTAGAGGGCCCATGTAGGGGCTGGACATCTATCTATCTATATACACGTACGTATGTATGTTTCATCCCTGATTCTGCTCCACAGAAGAAATCCTAATACAAAATACCAGTTTTTAGGGTTTCTTTTAAATAATCTAATATTCTTCAGCACCAATAAAATAACTCACATATTTCCCTTACTACAGATCAGCTCTCATCACAGATCTGTCTTTGCTGATGAATTTAAAATGATATATTATGAAAACATGTTTTTAATGCATCTAAATACATGATTTATTTAGAGTATTTGAATGAATGAAATACGATTCAGGAGCTGTGAAACTGGTCCACGATAACATCTTCGGCAGAATCAAAGGTATGCAAGAGAAGAATTTAAAGGAGAACAAAGAAAGCAAAGAGAGATTCAGGTAACCAGATGAAGTTCTAATATTCAACTGATGATCAAAACAGCAATGCTGGGTCATCTAATAAAATGTGTCAGTGTATCTCTCACATGGCTACATATCAGTTATCTAGAAACTTCATTTATAAAGAAATACTTTCTTACTTTCCATTTCATACAAGGAAGCAGAGATACCGGGACTACTTAAAATTTGTGTCAGTCACAGTGAGAGCACTGGAGAGCTGGGTGAGGGCTCTCAACCTCTGCACGTACTGCCTCCTGCCTGTGAAGCTGGTGGGAGGGAGGAGGACAAAGAGGAAAAGAAGAAGGGATGAAGAAAAAGGGAGGTGGGAGGAGGCCAGAGGTGACCTTCTGAGGAAGGCAGCAAAGAAAGCCTCTTGAGTACCCTCCCTCAGCTACTAACCGGTCTCTTCCACACTAACCCGCTGGTGTTCACGGTCTGAGTGCAGCACTCCAGCTAGACTCCCCTCAACTGTATCCTCCATAAAACCCCACTGTGTCCGCCTGCCTCTCAGCACACTCTTTGCTGCTTTCTAAATTCATCAGCGAAGACAGATCTGTGATGAGAGCTGATCTGTAGCAAGGGAAATATGTGAGTTGTTTGCCATTACCATTTAGATTTGAACAAGGACATTCTGTGACAATGCCCTAACCCAAAGGCATAGAGTTCAGTTCATGCTTAGAAGATCTTCTCAGGTAGGCAGGAGAAAGACAGTGCTTGGGTTTTGCATTTTAAATTTCTTTAGAAACTGTAAAATATCTTCGTTTGACCCCCATACAATCCTATAAAGGTACTATTTTCCTGTTTTACAGGAAAGCAGTTTTGGGAGGAGCACTGTATCTGGAGTCACAACACCTGCATTCAAATCTTTGCTTTGCACCTACGAACCCGATCTCCAGCATCTCCGAGTTGGCTTCTTCACCTCCACATTGTACGTCTGTGAGCCTGCACAGGATACTCATTTGATTGGAGCTGGTTGCTAAAGGCCTAAATCAGAGTTCAGTCCATAGGACAGAGCAGTTTCATTCTTTTACAAGATCCATTTTTTCTGTCTTAATTCCTGCCAAACATCGTGCAAACATGGCATTTGTGGTAAGGGCTGCTTGAATGAGGCGGGAGGACAGCAGCATAAATGCACGGCCGCCACTGGGGTGCTCAACGTGCCTCCTCGCACCGGAAGCACTAGCATTGCCTGGAAACTTGTGAAAACCACAGATGTTCCTGCCTGAGACCTACTGAGTCAGAAGGAGTCATCTGTGCTTTAACCGGCCCTCCACATGGCCTGCTGTCGGCCGAAGTTTGAGACCACTACTCTAAGTGGGTCACAAGAGAACATGAACTTCAAATTGGAAAAATACTATTTTTAATTATATTGGTGTACTGCAAACTTTACATGGAAATATGATTCCTTACCGCATGCCCACATATCCACCGGCTTTCCATAAGGATCTTTACGTAAAACTTCTGGAGAAAGATATCCGGGTGTGCCAGCAAAACCTAGGGAAAATGGACGTTAATGAGTCAGAGTTGACTTGACAAAACCAACGTGAAACCGGAAACTAAGGAAAAAACACTTTTGGGACTTTTTAATCTGAAGATTTATTTGTCAAAATAAAAGAAGAACTAAAATAACGTATACTAGTTTGTCTCCATAGCAGGAGCAACACTAATCTGCTTTGTAGCTTATTAGAAAAAAAATGCATTTTTTCCCCAGATATGAAGGCTGTTCTATTGTGTTATATAGTCAGCATGCATACTTAAGTCTATTTGGTTATCAGTTCTTACTCTCACTTACTTATGCAGGATTTGAAATTAAACCTGTGAAGGGGATCAGAACACACCTCCCCAAAATACGCCACTGTGGCATACGGATTATTTTTAGCTGAAGGCACCTGAGAATCGGCAGATGTATGACAGGCTCTTTCATCTCCTTTCTAAAAGTAGGGCGTAAATTTCTTGTGAAAAAGGTGCTCTCCCTGCACCAGGAAGAGGAGAACATTCCTGGCATGGGAGCTGGTGCCAAGACGGATCTATACAAACCAACCTCATTAAAATAACCCTGATCTTCCATCAGTTTTCCTATATGTTTCCTCATTATTTCCCCACAATTTAATGCCCCAAGCTGAAACCCCTTTTTCCTTTGTCTTGTCAAATCTCCACAATTTATCACTCTTTGTTAAAATGGGATAGAAGTCCCTTGGTCTGGCCTTTCTTTAGGTCTTCTCTTATTTTCTAGAAAGGCCTCTGTGTGTCTGTAAAAGTTAAAATAGTAACATCAAAAAAATTGTATGCTCTTCTCCTGTTCATCAGTCTTTTGTCAGTTGACTCAGAGGCCCCAGACACAGACCTAAGAGGGGAGAGAAAAAGTCTTTCCTCCCCTATACCTGAAAAGAAATAGGGAGAAATTTGAAGATAGGATTAGAACCTTGCAAGATATGATAGATAGATACCAACATCATTTTATTATGAGAAGCATTCACCTATAAAACAAAAGGACAGAAACATAGATCTTAAGTAAACATTTTTGAAAGTAAGGTAGGCTGTGGGGTGGGAATGGGGCTGAGAGTGATTGAAGAATTCACCAGAAGAAATAAGCCCTAAATATATCAAAGAGATCGCTGTGTACTAATAAATAGTCAATGTGTACTTATAACTGTCAACTAAAGAGAAGACTCAGGAACATTTGGATGAATCACTATTGAACAAGTATCAACTAGAATTTTAAGAGAGATGTGGTAAGAGAAACTAGATGGCAAAATAAAGCTTCGTTATTGTATAAAACAGTATAAACTCCAAGAAGGTATGCTTAAATAACAATCAATTTAGAGCTAGAACCTAGAGTGACATTTTTCTTATTTCTGAAAATAATAGCTTTCAAATAAAAATAGCTACCTTTAAAAAAAGACTCAAACTAACTATTTGGAAGTTTTATTTAAAGGCACATATGAAAACTGGAAACATTTCTTTTTAAAAGGATATGTATCAGGAATTCCTCTGGCCACAAATCAATGAAGAAGCTCATTAAATATTTACTGGGATTCCAAGTGCCCAAGAAAGGAGCTTTTTCTTCCCATTTTCAAACTTATTAAGTACAACAATGTGCAAAAAGGTATGAAAACAAGTATGTATGTATGTATATATGTGTGTATGTGTGTGTATATATGTGTATGTATGTGTGCGTGTATGTATGTGTATACGTGTGTGTGTGTGTGTGTGTGTGTGTGTGTGTGTGTATATACAAAACCACACATACATATATATGGAATAGCACAGTTATTCCTCTGAACAAAATTACCTTGGAAAGTGAGGCGAAGGATTGTGGATTTTAACTCCTCCGCCCCTTTATCACTTTTCCTTTCCTTTGTTGTAGAGGAAGATGGAGTGGACACTGAGAAGGGACTCCAAGAAAAGATGCCTGTATTGTAGTTTAAGCTTCGCATGGACCATAGTGGATCTACCTCTATTCTCAAACTTTACTTAAAAGAAGCATTTACTTGACAGTTGTGAGGTGGAAGAATTCCTGAGTAATCATGGTTGGTTCCCTTACCTAAAGTTTGAGGATTACATCAAGGAGTGATGTGAAGTCAGCTAATTCCAAGGTAGGGATGGGCATAAGAGTTCTAAAGAGCTACTGGGATGCCACACCTGCTCTCATTCCAATGGCCCCTTTCCAACTCCTCCCAAGTTCACACACAGACAAAGGAGCCCAACGGAAACCAATGCCAAACTCCAGATTAAAGACCATGGTCCTAGCCTACACTTTAAGACCCTTTATCTCCCAGTTCCCCTTCACTCATCCAACATGATTTCTTTCTACTCCTGAGCATTTGACCTGATTAATCTTTTTAAGGTCTCTTGAAAACAGACTTCTCATTCTTGCACTTGATGTTACTTTTTCTGTTGCTTGTAACCTCAAATTTCCATCTCTACCTTTTCTCTAACAGAGAGTGGGCTCTAAATTATTTCCATTTAGAGATCTCCTTAGCTAACTACAATTCTCAGTGGTCCGTCCTTACTCTAAATTTTGACCACCCTTTTATATACAATCTATAACCTCCTATCTAGAATTAGTAAACCTTAATATAGGTCTCAAATATCTTAGAATACATTTCCTAGAGGAGGGAATGCTAATGATATTTCATCTAGGTAGAAAACATAAAGAAATCACTATGTGATTAAGAAATGAAAAGATAATTTTAAATGTAGATTATTACAAACCTTTTCTGGAGACTAAAATGCTAAGAGAGTACCATCACATTCATTCTTATTTAATATAATTATCATTTGAGCAGTCAGTGGGGCCCTTACCCCTAAGAGTACTGAAGCATACTCCAAATGTATAAACGTTAAGGAACTCCATGTGTACTGTGCAACGTGTTCTCATGAATAAAAAAATACTGAGGGTAAGACAGATAA
>NW_024423453.1:8641727-8668185 GCF_017311325.1 Ursus maritimus
CAGCAGGAAACCGAACATAAAGAATCTCATTTATCATGACATATGCTATTAGCAGGGAAATTAATGAGAGCTTGCCTTCTTTAGACAGTATGTGTTTCTCACTCTGAAAAGCCAGTAGGAACATCAGAGCAGACCAAAACCAAAACACAATTACTTACTGCTGAGAATGTATCCACTGCATTAAAAAAAAAACAAACCCTCAATATTTTAAAAAAGAGACATTATAGCAATTAAGCAAAACAATTATTCCATGAAGGAAGATGGTGGTAGTTACGCTTTTTTCCAAGCAGCAACAAAGAACTAGAAATACACTGCAAACACCACTTCCAATCCCCCAGGAGAAATGGGCTATATTTGGATATTTCTCTTTGGTAAATTTTCTAGCCATCTTAATAAGTGTAGTGACACAGGCTGTCACTTCTGGCATTTTTGGCTAGTAATCAAACAGATCAGGGCTAGGAAGACAGAAGAAATTATGAGAAAAGAAACATTTAGACTTAAAAGTAAGAAAAAAACAATAAACAGCTCCTATAAGCCTCATGTAGTTTTATTTTTCTTGTTTGAAGACCTCTTATATTTATTACAATAAAATTGAGCAAAAGCCTGAAATTCTGGCATTACATATAATGAAGAAAGAGTTCTGCTCTTGTCTTAAAACTAAAATAACTTATTTTATTAAAATAAAAAGGCTCCCCTCTCTATCACTGATAGTACATTTAAAAGACAAAATTAATCAGTCGAGGGTGATGGGCATTAAGGAGGGCACTTGATGCAATGAGCACTGGGTGTTACATGCAAATGATGTATCACTAACCTCTCCCCCGAAACTAATAATACACTACATGTTAACTAACTTTAACGTAAATTAAAAAAAAATCAAATACATGAGACTATGATGGTAGATATGAATAAATATCAAATGAAGTCCTTCATACTAAAACATGCTTGTACTTTAAAATCTATGACATGTCTGGGAGTACACCCAAAAGATTTATCGTCCATCACATGCCTCCTTTTCCTCAGGTAGGTTACCAGGAGGATTCACTGGCATAGAGTAAGCTGAAAATAAGCTAAAGAAGAAAAGAAAAAGAAAAAAACTTGTACATTCTCTTAAGCTTATAAACTATGTTTTTTTCTACATTTTTTGAAATGCGGAATTTTCTTAGCACTTAAAATGCCCCTCTTACAAGTCATTATTCTAATAGGTATCCTAGCAAGAAAGTAACTGTTATAGTACCATACTGAAGAAGAAATGGGGATTTTATTCCCAATCTGTCATTCTTTCTCTGGAATCAGATCACTTTTAGAAATAAATGATCACAATTTGAAATTTGTGTACTTTTATTTGGATGCTACTGCTTTCACTAACTTGGTATTTGTTTTTTCACTCATTGATTTGCTCAACTACTTTCACTGAGCAGGCAAAGAACTGTGGCATTGTGTTTCATGCCAAGATGATTTTGAAAACTTATTCAAAATCTTTCATAGCCCAGGCATATTCCTATGGACTCATAACAGCTCTGCAATGAAGTGTTTATTATCACTGCTTACAAAGAGGACATGGACCTCACAGGGTTAAAGTGACTTGCCCAATATCATACAACTATTAAGAATCAGACCCAGGATATAAGCTTGGGTATTCTAATTCAAAAAGCAGACTTTCTTCTGCTACACACAATCCTGCCCTCAAGCACCTTGTGATCAAGCACAGAAGATAAAACACCGAGCTCGAAAATAAGGGAGATTTAAGGTGCTCAATTAGATCACTCTTTTATGCACCAAGCCAAGTTGCTGATGTTAATTTACAGCCTTGGGTCTGATAATAAGGCTTGTCTTGTTCCTGCTATCCGATCATCACCTTCTACCTAGTTCTGACAATTACATCTCTAACCTAAGCCCCTATTTTGGTGTCCTGCTTCATACCCTGAGTCTTGTGAAGCAGATGGGACTAGATGGGACTAGAGTCCAACCTCTGGGGCTTTGATTTCCTCCAAACAGACTTCCTTAGAGTTCAGAGTCACTGTCTGTTCTGCATGCTATCGGGAATTTGCTTGCTCTTGCATATTCCTTAGTTCAAGCTGTCATCATGCATAATTTGAACTACTGTATTAGCCTAACTCATCCCCTGCCTTCGAAGTATTCGTAAGCCGCCCTCTGTATTGTTACCCACAACATCATTATGTAACATAAACCCAATTATGTCCTTCCCTACTTAAAATTTTTCACAGGATTCTTGAAACTTCTAGGATAAAAGCCAAATCCTTCAAAAGCACATAAAATCCTTTCCCACCTAATTAACTACCACTCATCCCAGTATACTTTATGCTTTAGCTGTATCAAACTTCTTGCTGTTCCGTAAATAGAAACAACAGTTTCATGCCTCTGAGATTTTGCATGTGCTGATCCCCTCTGTCCAGCCTTCAACTCCTTGCATGTTAGTGAACGAGTTCTCACTCACCCATTAGGAAAGCGGAAGCACTACCCCAGTCACCGAAACTTTCCCCGGAGGCAGAATTTCATACTTCTCTTGTGCTCCGGAGCACCTTCACGCATGACTCTGTTAAGATGCTCCCACACTTCCCACACTACATGGTAAACAGTTACTGATACAGACGTGTCAGTATCTTGAGGCGCAGGACCTCCTGCTTAATTGAAGCATCTCCATTAATCATTCTGTCCATCTCTGTGATAGCCCCCCTACTTTCTGTTGGACCTCAACTCCAAGTTATCATATATTCTTTATCTGTGTCAACTGTGCCCTTACCCAGGATACAGAGATGCCTCTGAATCTCCAATTTACACTGCTAGGTCCTACCTTCTTTCACTTTGTTCCTTTAAGAGGAACAAGCTTATTCATATGTCAAAATACGCAAAACCAAATGCCAAGTTTGGAGACACTAAATTCATTTGGTGGGTGAGGAGACAATGTGAATGGTGGTATTACGCTTAGGAGGAATCATGGACAAGGCTAACAGGTACTCCTGAAACAGGGCAGGAAGCAGAAAGTGAGGTCCTAAATTAAGCTGCCTGTAGAGGAGAAGGCTGCCGCACCCCCCACTCCCATCTACTAGCTGGGACAGACCAGAGACAAGGGCGAACCCTGGCGGCTCTGTGCGCACCTTACATTTAGGAAAACACAGAAAGTCTTAACATATAAAATGAAAGAATTAAACACTTTTTGAGTGCTCTTTCTGTTTGCTGATGTTGTTCAGAGGAAAAGCAATTAGAAGCAAAGGGCATTTTAAAAATGATCTAACCTCAATACATTGAAAGTCAGAAAAGAAGAGGTTTGGGGAGAGCTTATATTTTGGGAGATTACATGAAAAAAAATGGGCCAGTACTGGGAAATGGCAAAAACAGAGGCATAAAAAAAGAAACAGTGAATAAAATAATGCAACAGGATAAATACTGAAACAATACACAAGCCCGGTTAGAAATGCTCTAATTTAAACTGGGAGTTAATTTCTTTCTTAATTGTAAAGTGACAGACATTTCATCAAAAAGAAATTTCAAAATTATCAGAATTTTAGAGCAGAAACTGGCAGTGTGAAGAAGTAGAAGATAATTAAGATGAACTCACACAAATATATGCTATAATATTTTTAAACTTTAATTTGTTAACTACAAACTATGTGGAAATATTCTGCATTTCCTGAGTCCCTGCTATTTACACAGCAGTTTTTGGTATCAAGTAAGGTTCTACGTAAACGCTCAATTTTCTCTCAAATAAAAAGTCCTTTTAACAATAGGGATTTAACAATCCCTATTAATTCTTAGTACAGGATCCATTTTCTCACTCATCTTTTAGGAAAAAGTCGACATGTTACTGCTCTCCTATTAATATTTTCTCTTATTTCTAGATTATATATCTTTTACTGTCAGTAAAATTAAATGCTTATAAAGATCAAATGTCTTCAGTTTCATCCGGCTGTTGTTAGAAGGACCATTTCTGTCTTATTCTGGCTGGGAAATGGGTTATGATGAGACAGAAGAGAACACGCAGCATGAAGTAGAGAGAGGCCCAACTCACCAAACCACGCCTGCTGGTCTCCTTGAACTTCTATGGCTAAGCCAAAGTCTGCCAGTTTCACAGCTGCTCCCTTGGATTTGCTAGCTAAAAGCAAATTCTCAGGCTTTATTTAGAAAGAAAAAAAAGAGACTGAAGTGAGAACCTATTTTAAGTGACTATTCAAAACTAACAACATTTTGTAAGATTAGGGGGGAAAAAAAAGTCATGCACTGTCCTCTCTCCCGGAGACTGTCATTCCTAAATCCCAGGGAAAATATGGTTAGAAAAATGATTAAAAATTATCATGTGTGCAGGCCTCAGACAGATGCGTAAATGTACTAGAGAGATATTGGGCAGAAGAGAGAATACACTTGGGGAGAGATCAAATGAACGGAAGCACCTGTCTTGACCTGCTCACATGCTTCCAAGGGCTGCTGAGGTCCAGACTTGGCCATGGACATTGACTTAGAAGCCTAATAGAGCACAGACATTTTCAGCAGAAGGAAACTTGGCAAAATGATAACAAGAGTTGGACCAATCTACAGACATTTGGCAAATGAAACTGTGCAAATTAAATCCTAGTTGACTTCAAGAGTTTGGACCCAAATGTAGTCATTTTGATTCCTCAATGTTTCCAAACAATTTCTGTACAAATTTTGGAGTCTTATTCTGAATTACGTATTAAATTGCTGTCTTTAAGAATCTGTTTATTCTTAAAGGCAGAAAGAGTACACTATTTGCCAAATGTTATAGTTAGCTTTTTTTTCCCTTATAAGCCAGCTTTTTAAAACATAATTTATATGACTACCAAGTGTGATTCAAAGCATTCCTTAAATATTTGTTCTCACATCTTGGAATACTATAAGAAATATACATTTTCATTTTCTTGGATATTTATTATTATTCAAGGACTGATAACTCGGTCTTGGAATAAGGCTGTGTTTATACCACTGTTTCCCAACCAGGGCATCGAGACACACTGGAACTTTGAAAACAGGCATGAGGGCAAAGTCTTGAATTTCCCGGACCACCTTTGTGGATTGTAGGAAATGAAGGGAGAAGATGGTCAGGTAAAGGAGGCTGATTAATACGCACAGTGAAGTCTACCATCCCCAGGTATCTGGATGAACATACAGCTGCATTGGTACATATACATTCGGGAGAGTAGTTCAACATCGTCTTACCTTGGGCTAAAACCCAGCAAATTTAGAGGTGTGCCTCGGACTGAAAGAAGTTGGGAAACAAGGGAGTGTACAAGTGCCAAAACAATTGTCTGGAAATCTAAATATTCAAGTCATTCAAATTGGTTCTGTTTATGTGTTGGTAAACTAATTCAATATTTTTTTTTTCATGAAATGGCTACTTTTTTCTTATTGAATTAGGCAATTCTGTTGGTTGTTTTGACCTTGTATAAACACAGCCTAAACCAATATTGAATTTATTAATTAAGCCAGCCATGCAAATTAGCAAAGACTCATAACCAGAACTTGAAAAAATTAGGTTAAATCTATAAGAAATAAGAGAGTCAAGTAAGTTTTAATCAAGTACCAGACTTCTTCAGGCTATTGCTGTTCACTGCCATCAGATTCAACACTATTATGACAATAGGTAACTGTAAGGAAAACTTTGTAATTTCTTAGGGCTGCTAGGGCTTTTTAAATTACCTCAACGCTAAATACATGATCATTTAATTTGGACACTAGGATGAAGATGTCTCAAGAATATGAAAGATCTCCATGCTGAAATAACCTTTAGTAAAAACCTAACATCCAAAATTACTTGGAACTCTGGTTGTCTATTAATGGAGTACAGTACCTAACCATATTATATTATTAGTATTTGACATTTTATTTTCACAACTAAAATTTATGGCCTACTACATTCATGCATTTTCTAATTTAACCACAAAGTGATTTCCAGCGATTAATTTATTAAATAAATGACTTGGAAAAACCGCATCAAACTGTAAGCAATAGTTTAATTCTTTGCAATCTTCACATTCAAAAGCACTGAGATGTCAGAGATCTCTGCTAATACACATCTGTCCTAATTTGTCAACCACAGACTCATTCAAGGAAAGAGTTCCAATTACTTTAGAAATCACAATCATTTTAGGTCTTTCAATCAAGTGGTACTGAAGTTTGTTGAGCAAATGCCAGTGCCATCAGTAAATAAACTTTTAAAATATTTAATGTGCTTTTATTCTTATCACTAGATCAAAAAAGGTTCTGGGCAGTGCTGTGTGCATTATGCCCTTAAATACCAAGTATCTGCCAATTCAGAAGAAATGGAACACCTTAGAGCTTTATCATACATGGCCTCTGACTGGGGCAAACATTCACATCTCGAGATGACCTAGAAGACCTGTCTATAGGGCCTTGTGAGTCATCCAGGGAAATAATCCGTCTGGACCAGTGTTTTACCTTATACCCGTGAAGACTGTTCAGCTGCAGTTATGTACAGGAAAAGGCAGGGCTCTTTCAGGGTTATTGTGTAGATTTAAAAATTAATAGAACGAAAATGACTTCGTGTTTGTACATATCTTTTAAGCAAACCTAAAATACAGACTTATAGAATGCAAATTGAAAAATTAGGATGCTTGCTGACTTTACTAAAGGATTATTTTCCTTATAAGATATTTCATCACAAGATTGTTTCTAATGGTCAGCTTCAATGAAATATTAGAAATAACACACAAATTTGACTTATATGCAACTCTTTGGAATATATACAAAATTTGAATAATCCTGTTATCATGTTCTACCATTTATGTAGCATCCAACTTAAATATGTGTTGTACTACAAAAGTTCATTGGCAAGTAGGTTAGTTCCAATTCTGAACATCTACAGAAAAGAAGATAATTTGTGATTGTATTTCACAAAAGCTGAAATGGTAGAGTCTTTCAGCTAATTAGTGGCTGCTTCCTTAAAAGGATCACCACCATTATCTGCTACTATTCAACTATTTCGATTTTCTAAAGCAATTGAAAAGGTGAAATCAGAAACACAGGTCTTCCAGTGTATAGCTGACCATGAGAGAAATGGGCAATATGATGATCTAGAAAAAAGATGAAGAGCTAGGTTTACGTCCTGAGACTGATTGTTATTAACTGTGTAAACATGGGTAACTCACAGACTTGGAGCTAATTAGTTCTTTCATCTCTCAAATGAACATTATAAACATATTTCTCATAACGGTATACATGAGATTATAAAATCTCACTGGCTTTTATCACAAGAGCTCTGTCCTCTGTAAGGAATAATATACACATTAGTGATTAGCTATTACACTCCAGTGCAGCTGGCCATGTCAATGTGCAGGACACTGAATATTTGCAATGAATGTTCATAACTTGGGGGATGTCTATATTCCTAAATTTAATGCAATCTGTTATGCTAATCTTTATATATTGAGATTATCTCTAAATTCCTATAATGCAATCACTTTTTAGGTTGGTTTTTAAATAGATTCTACTGACGTTCTCACACACAGGTTCCTTCCCCACCCAATTGCTTCCTAATGATGCAGGATTTTCCATGACATCTGGTCTTAGTGTCAACAACCATTTATAGCATATCAGCTGCAATGAGCAGCAACTGTTGGCAAGTTTTGTTCTGTGCTTCCATATGGATGCAATGGCAACTTCTTTCATTGTGATTTGAGATTTTCTTGAATCTGTTCAAGTATCTCAAAGTACCTAGGCAGGTTGCTGGAATCACTTTTAGGACTGGGACTGACTTGGGAGATAAAACAACTGAAAGCCCTCAGTCTCTAAATAAGGTAGGGAGATCCAAAAAAGATGGAGGATTTGAAGCCAGATTTCCTGATTTTTTCTTTTAAAGATGTGATACTGAGGAAATTCCTCTGATGGTATAAAAGTGGGTCATTTGCAAAAGATAGTCCATGCAGTAGACTGTTGCAAAAGAATCTGAAGCACTCAAAAATATTTACTACCCATATCCAAATAAAACAAGAGGGAAAACTTATGAAATATGAGCCATAGTTTCAATCTCACTTCTCGAAAATCTCACAAATACATCATGAGAATTTCTAAATTAGTGTGATCTTCATTAAGGAACTGAGAGGGCAAAGGTGACAATCATCCTCAACATCAGTCACGGCACAGATTTATCTGTGCACGTATGTGGGTGTCTAGCCAACAAAACTCAAACATTAGGAATTTTTATGTGTAGTGAAATCAGGTGTGTTTTATTTTTATAGCTTCGTTGTTTATGAAAATCATAAAGCAGCCAGTTATTAGTTTTAGCACTCTATATTATTTCTTACATTTCTTTAGATAAAAGTTAAGAATGGAAATGGACTTTTTAGATTTCCTTCTACTGGAGAGTATGAACTATTTCAACATGAAGTTAAGCATTCTGTGCTTTGGTGTGTTTTCAGTCACTTTTCCTTTCCCAAAGAAGGTGTGAACAAAGCTCCTAGAGATAAACTGAGCGAAAGTGCATGAACTGAAAAGCTTGAAGATCAAGCTCACTCATGCACATGGCAGAAGTTCTTTTGTGCACATGGTACAAGTGACTTTTGCTTTTATTTTTATATGGAATGGATGCTTGAATTTATGTACTTAGCACAGGGAGTTCTCAGCGGACGCACTGTGCTGTAAGTCTGTGATTAGGAAGTACTATTTCTATCACCATGCACACATGAGCAAGTTCATAAGGACCATCTGTTTTCCATTCCTGTTTTCTTGTTTCCTTCTACATGATCAGCACATACGATCAGCACTTACCAACAGCACATACTTCTACACTATTAGCAAATACTTCTCTGAAAGCAGCAGAGCAGAATGCAATCGCAGTGGGGCTGTGCCAATTACCTACTGTGTCTCCATGGCCTGACACACAGTTGTCAGGTTCAATAAAGAAACACAAGGATGACCAATGAATTATGGAATTGATCACTTACATAGTTTGTGTCTAAGACACCTAGACATACTTTATACACAAATGATAAGTTCTTTAAACTTTTATCTGAGTTTGCTCTGAGAAAAGTGGAACAATTGCAAGTTTATAATTATTCAAAATGTAGATTCACAATTTGATAGATCTACTACTAAAGAGGATTTACTGAATGCATGTCATATTCCCCCAGAAAATTAATTTCTTTCTTTTCTGGTCTTTAATTTTATTCCTATATTGAATTTAAATGTAAAATCCCCTCCAATCTCCAAAACTATTATCTTCATTAAAATCTATTTTCTCTCAGGGTGCCTGGGTGGCTGAGTTGTTAAGTGTCTGTCTTCAGCTCAGGGCATGATCCCTGCATTCTGGGATCGAGCCCCACATCAGGCTCCTCTGCTGGGAGCCTGCCTCTTCCTCTCCCACTCCCCCTGCTTGTGTTCCCTCTCTCGCTGGCTGTCTCTCTCTCTGTCAAATAAATAAATAAAATCTTTAAAAAAAAAATCTATTTTCTCTCTTTGCCCCTTCCCTCCCTTTCCTCTTTTCCTCCCTCTCTCTCATATCCTTCCATTGATCTAATGATTTTTTCCATTAAATAACATCGTTTTTCAGGAGGTAGGCTACAGAAAAAGAAAAGAAAAGAAAAGAAAAACAGCATTCTCTGCCGAGGCAAATCACAGGTGTTCATGTATTGCTCAAAGACTGTTTTATGTATGAAGCCTTCTATACAGGTGCTGTTCGTGAAGCAGTCTGGTAACCATTTCTGATGTACCTTGAACTGAAGAAATCTTACTATTTTGTGTGAAACCTATGATCAAGCAGAGCTATAAAACTGTCTCCTTTGACTTACTTCTGTTCCCTGATTCACAGAAACTGTATTCTTCGGGCTGTTACATGAGAGAATACATCTGATTTGATATCCCTCTATTTCTTGTGACCTCAAGAGTTGTCACTCGTTACTGCCACCTCGTTTTAACCTAATATTTTTCTGGATTCAGTTTGCGTCTGACATATTTCCTTTCTTCTGGGAGGGACAGCATTGATACATATTTTTAAAATGATCTTTAATTCGGTGGCCAGCAGGTTCTAGCCACACAGGTTTGCTCTTATTTTGCTCTGTAATTTATGCCCACAGCTCTGATAGAGCCTCAATAAGTGCTTAAGAAATATTTGATGAATGTTTGTTCCTCTCTTTTTATACCTGAGTTTTCAATTATCAGCTCACAAACCCTCAACACTAAGTTACAGTAATCTACTCTTCATAAACAATCTATTTTTAGGCACTGCAGACTGATTGTCTTGATGTGGCCTAAATCAAATGTGGCAAATACATTTCATTCTTCTCTACGTCTCATTTTCCAAAGGCTGTGACCAATGCCACTTTACTGATTTCCTAAATAAGAAATGGTTTTTTTGGACATCTATTAACAAATTATGTTGCACCCCCCCAACTCCATACTGTATCTTAAACATAACTTAAGCTTATTCTCTTATTCCTAATAATGCAGATTTTGTACAGCTCTGGAAGATCCATAAGCAGGATTATTTTAATCATTGGATTCACTAAACTTAGAACTATTTCCCAATTCTCAATGTTGCTGGCAAAATTACTTTCTCATCATTGTTTGACCTATTTTTTTTGGCCTTTATAAAGTTTTTGATTTATCCAACTAACGAACTGAGAAGTGGTAGCAATTAAGTATGCAGACTCTGGAACCAAAATGCTTGGGCACAAATCAGAACTTACTAGCTGAGCAACCATGAATAAGTTCTTTCACTCATGGTTGCTAAATCTCTCCTTATGCAACATGGGCAAGATCAAAGTGCCTTCCTCATAAAGCTGTTGAAAGATTCATATGATAACACAGTACAGGGTACATGGTAACTGCCTGATAAATGGTAGCTATTAGCATTTTTATTACTAACGTCCAGCCTTGATCCAAATCCTCTCAAAGACGAGAGTCATATTCCTGAACTATAGTACTATCAGTATGTCACCACTGCTAGATACTCCTTAATACTGTTTGGATCGGACACTGGACTCACCTTCGACGAAGGTCTGTGTACCCACTGGGTACTGCCTGGTTGTGACTGATGCGCTTCCTTTATGCTAACATGCCACCACATGGAGCCTTCTCCTACTGCTTGTTTCTGGGACATCCTCCAACTGTCTGCTGTGCCTCAACCTTGTCTCTAGGTTCTTCTAATTTTCCATCTGGTGGATTCCACTGTCTACTACTATTATGTCTACTAAGCTCTCAAGAGTGGCAGTTATTCAAATAATGATCTTAATGCTGTCACTGTATCAAAGAGTGATACTTATCCTCTTTATTCAATATTAATTAACATACACAAAACCTATTTTATTCAGCGATGCCTTTTATATTATAAATGTGCTTTTGATTGACTTTCATTCATTCCAAAATTGAAAGCATATGCCACAAGTATTTACTAGGTATAAAGTCCTATATTAGGTACTGTGGAGTAATACAGTATTTATTATACGTAGGTACAGTACAGTAATACAGCTATTGTTCTAGAAGAGGCTGACAAACAAAATGTACAGCACTCGTATGCTTATAGGTGCCTTTAATAATGAAGAACATAACACTTCCTGTGGTTTTCTCTCAGTGATATGGACAAATTAAACTGTGCATCAAACATCTGTATCATATATGAATTAACATATGAATCAGGATATGGAAACAAAATATATGACTTAAGAATAATAAGGGCAAATTTTTGTTTAAAGCTTGGTAATAAGAAATTTTACCAATCCTTTTCATTTTATATACTGGCAAATATGCTACTGTAAGCAGTATACTTATCAGATAAAGTATACATGTGGGTATAAAAGATATAAAACAAAGCCAGGGATTTGGCACACTCAGGGTGTGTGTCAAATGCCTCTAATATACTCTCTTAGTATGTTATGAAATGGCCTACTGAAACATGCACCGAAAACTAGACTCAACTGAAGTCTGTTCCAGTCAGCAATTTGACAGAAACCAAGAGAATTACAAAAACTGTAACAATCTCTATGCAAAGCTCACCCCTATCCTCTCCTAAAATCAGAATCAGAATGGAGAACAAAACACTTTAATCCCTTGAAAGAAATCTGATGGATGATTCAGCAGGTTATTTCTTTTGGTTGTTAGCCTCCCTAAAAGTCACCTGCCTGAGTTTTTAATTAGTCAATTTAGCTCATATGTCAGAAAATAGATTTTCTTCTCAGCCCACATCCTAGGCCCACTGCCATTTTCTGATTAAAGTTCCAGTCTTTGAAGAGCTCAGCTGAGTTTGAACACTTTCAGAAGTCTAATATCATGACCCCACAAGATATATTTTAAAGGTCATGTAAGAGAATTCACATTTTTCATCCTTGGTTTTTAGAGTATACTTATATAACATGGAGTAAAATATCTCAAATGATAAATTTCTTAGAGTATGTAATAAAATAACATAAATAAATGTGTATGCCCATATATATTCACTTAAAAAGGAAAGTAGTACCATGAGTTCTGAGAACAAAAAGGGGCTCTCTTTCTACATGGCTGGTAAGGAATTCTTGAGGTGATTGCCAAAGATATGAATTTTTAAAGGAACATATTGTTTTTCCTTAATCCTGAGGGGTACATTTGGTAAAGTGTTAGCAGATGCACATAGTCCTATCTTGGCTCTCAAAAAAAAAAAAAAAAAAAAAGCCATTAACCATGCCTTTGCTTTTGACATTTAAAGCTCTAAGACTCAAACTGAAATCAAAGGAAAATTCCAAAAACCTAAGGCAATGGTTTGCTTTTAAACCACATCTTCAAATAACTTGTTGTGGATCCTTAGAGATATACTCTTCTAGAGCATATTAAACAAATGCAAACTACAGATTTATCATAATCAGAGAAGTCTGCACATGAGAAACCAGCCCAGGTCTTTCCACCGAACACATACAAAGACATTGCCACCTTTGTGGCACCTTTGTACTAATGCCTGTATATGGATGAGGCTTGAAACAAAGAGTGACAACTATATAGTACTTACATTTGTTATTTTGCCCACCCAGTTGTTTCATTTAAATTTCTAGGCCTTCACTATATCTCTGAAATTCCATGACTGAAACTAGACTGCTGAAAGAAGGGGACAGAAAATGAATGAAAGAGTAGTCTCCTTCTGAACTATTTAATTTCTAAATGATCTAAACATTTTTCATCCTCGATGGTATCAGAAACTAAGTGGAGTCTTAAAAGTATTAGTACATACATATGTTATATAAATATTATCTTATAATAAAATTTGTTTTACTTTTTTCCTCTCTGTTTTAAAAGGCACTAGTATCTTGCTACCTAGGAATGTAAATCAACAAAGAACCAGGAAGCTTCAATGTCCTCTGAATTCCTGGGACTACTGTTAAGGGAAAGACTTCAGAGCCCCAAATGGAGGTTCTTTAACGCCAAAAACCTATTTAATAACTTTATTCTCTTCATAATTTTCGTAACTATTTACATAATATTAGGTATACACAGTATGACTCTAAAATAATATGTTTGATCAATGTCCATAGAACAGGTTTAGAAGGAAGAAGAGATCGTCAGTCCTACGCAAAGTCCCATTAAATGCTATATTCTTAGGAGGGAGGAAATATAGCAGCCTATTTACTGTTAATTGTAGGACATTATTCCTCTGGATGAAATGGGATTAATGTGAATCTCAAGTGTGGATGAGAGGAGATGAAATAAGAGACTGCGGTGACGGAAAGTGTTTTCGTAATGTGTTGGAATGGGTCCACACAACTTTCTTGCTCATATTTTTGCCTTTACAGGCATAATTGCAGCTGAACAGTCATTAGGAATTGTGTGGTGGTTTATCTTCTCCAACGGCATTACTCACCTTCAGGTCCCGATGGACTACGCCCATCTGATGGCAGTGTAGCACAGCCTCCAGGATCTGCTGAATGCAATGACTGCATGCAAACACCAGGGGGCGTGTGTTAGTTCCAAGCTTACACTCACTGTCTGTATACCCTCAGAGAGACTGGGTTAAAGTGCAAAACCAGCAGACAACTGGGGTTGTGTTTTACCATCTTCAGTAATGTAAACATATTGCTCAAGTAGAGTGACTACTACCTCAGAGCAATCAGTATCGTGCCAGATGTGAGCGAAAACGTGGATCCACTTGATCTAGAAAAAAAACCATCTTAAAAATATTTAATTCAGTAGCTCGTTTCCTAGTTATAAATTCTTATAGGAAAAGAACTGGAATGCAAATAAAATGTTTATAGCTGTTGTGGTCCACCTCCACCCCACATAAAAAAACTGTTTCCCCATTCCCTCCCACTTTTCTAGTATCATTCCAAAGCTGTCACTTCAGCAGTCAAGACATCATTAAGGTTAAATTAGGATACGTAATGAATTTTTGATAAATCATTAACTTCTTGTGCTTTAATTTAGCTGGCAATTATTATCTCTTGCCTGAGGGTTCATCAGACTCAAATGGAGCAATGTGTAACCAGTTGTTTTGCTACAGCAACCCATGGTCTCAGAACAGAAGTGGTGTTTAAATCTACAGGCGGACATACATCACAGGCCAAGTTTATCTCCAGGCAAATGCTGGACATTTCAGGAAAGCCTGCCCCCAAACCGCCTCTGGTAGTTTACTGCTTGGAAACTTGACAGGTTGTGTTCTTAATGTTGTCCTTCCCTTTTTGCTATGATGTATATTTAGCCTGTAGATGAGCAAACTGAAAGAGGCATCATGCATTATCATTTCATCATGTAGTCATTTTAGGGGAAAATTGGGAAAGGCAAGGGAACCATTTTAAATACCCACCCTCTGCCCTTTCCCCAGAAATAAAACCAAAAAAAAACCTCCTTTGATTCAGATTTATGGACTCCATATACTGACCTTCAGGTCCCTGTGAACTATGCCATTTAGGTGACAATGATTTACACTTTCTAGAATCTGCTGTATACAATGACTGTAAAGATACAAGGGCAGAATGGAAGGGAGAACATTTTAAAGGTACATAATCACATTGAATACAAAATAAAATGAAAGTTAAAATGAAACAAACAAACAAACAAAAATTATATTTTTTCACAACGTATTTTTTTAGCTTTACACTGGAATATAATAATGTTGAATAAAGCTAATTCTGGTTCTAACAAAAATGACATCCAACATAGAGTTTGTGACATGTTCAGACAAAACAATTTGAGCTGTGTTTTTTTTTTCATTGCAAATGTACAAATTAAATCACTTGTATACAGAAGTCAAAATTTCCATATTCAAGGAGAAAAATTTATAAATATTCCCATAATGTTCTGGGAAAATTCTTCAGCAATGTAAAATTTATGGGTATTTCTCATACACATCTAAACTGTTTAAAATCTGAGGTCACAATTAAACATAGGTGTTGAAACAAGAGGGTAAACACAGATGAAGTGGCAGGTGAAACAAGGGTTAAAAAAAATGGAGGGACACATTTATCATTTTGACTTAGAAGTGGTGCTTCTTGTAGAATATACTAAGAGGAAAACTAATGCATGTCTCCAGTAACAGAGGGAGAATTTCAAGTAAACCCATGACATAAAATAAACCCCTCTTCAGGATAGGCATACTCTGGAGAAGGGTTAGGAACTTACAAAAAAAAAAAAAAAAAAAAAAAAATTTTAAAATCCCCTGGAACACTGGTAATTGTTAGATTCCATACACCTCAGTGAAGGAAAACTTTCCTTATTACTATGTCAAAAAGCACAATACTATTCTTATTAAAAGCTCCTGATGTCAAACAGACAGCTAATTAAATTAGAGGGATAAATCATTGATTGGCACCTGTAAGGTCCCATGAGCTGTCATCTGACATAAAATAATATAGATCACACTGACACGTTTTGTACAAATTTACATTTGTGCGACTCAAATGCATGTTACGTACTGAGCTACGTTCATTAACAAACACTTTAATAAGGACATTTCAATCATTTAATGTACAAAATAATATTACTCCAAAGTAAATTCTTGAATTATAAAGGTAATCACCATCCGATTTCTTACAATGTGAATGTAAAAAAGTGATCAAGGTTATGATTTTCCAGCTCCAACTCCATAAAGAGTCCCACTAATAGAGCTAAACATTGGTTGCTTTTTGACAATATAGCTTATTTGAGTGTTCGTGATTATTTTTTAAATACTATGACTTCTTTTTCCTTCGCTTTGTACTACTTTATATATTTCACTTTCTCTTCTCAAACCACAGATATAAATCATTAGACTTAATGAATAATGTAAAATAAAGTATACAATAATTCATATTAAATGATCTTCATCATTTTTTACTAGTGAGAATGGTTTCAGTTCTTCAGTTCTTGAGGACCAGGAGGGAAAGACTTTTCTTTATGTATATACTTGGGAAGAGAATGTTCCTTCTCCTTCATTTTGTGTGGGACCTACCCTAAAAAATATTTACTTCTAGTGAATTCCAAAACCTAATATAAACATGCATATAAAATGATCCAACCTATACGGTCTCCCCTGGTATCTATAGGTTTCTTCAATAGTGAAAACAGTTTCTATTTTTATTTCAAATAATACTTTTCAAACACAATGACCTGTTTAACATAACTTTAAAAAGCAAAATAAATGTAATTCCCTAACTTGTTAACTAGCTTGATTAAAATTATTACTCTCTCTGGGCAAGTGGGCAAATAGCTACTAGCAAGGCTGTTCTGAAGCCCCTTTTCAGGGCCCTAACACGAGATCTGGGGTGAACTGAGCAAGTGATGATTCACTCATAATAGTATAAATGACACGGAAATGTCTATTTGGCAGTAAAAATTCCACTAAAAAATTAGAGTGTAGTCATGTACAGATACCATTCTCGGAATGTCATAAACTGGCATAAAACCAAGAAGATTAATTAGAGATTTGCAAGTGAGCCTGGGTGTGCATGTGCTACTTTGAAGGGATGGGGAGGGAACCTATCATCAGCTGATTATATGCTGAGCGCAGGCTACAGTGGGATTAGCAAGCTTTAGGAAGCTCTGAAAGCATTAGAGAATGGGGGCAGACAATAAGTGACCAAATTTTCATAACATCTCATTTACATTGTTAATAATGAGTCCATTGCTCAAGGCCAGATCTTTCAAATCAAGTGCCAACTACTGAATATGTATAAAGAAATGCCAAGGACAGCTAACATAATATAGTCTAAGTAATATCTAGGCAAATAAATTAATGTCACTTCACTCCAAAAAGGTTGCCTTTGTGTAGCCTAGGAAGTTTCAAATGAGAGAAAATGTATAGCCATTGTTAACCTCTGTGAAGATGATGCCAATTAACAAGGTTGGGAAACCCTTTTGAATCCTCTAAAATATCCAAATAAATATTTTTCACACAAGGGTTCCAAAAGCCATCCTGGCATTTCCAAAGACTTAAACAGCTAATAATGCTTTAAGGAGACCGCTGGGACTTTTGTAGTCTTCTGAACATGGGCTGTTCAGTGAAGCTTTCCGTGATGATGGAAATGCTCTGTATCTGCTATGTCCAATTGGTAGTTACTAGCCACTTATGGCCACTCAGCATTCAAAACGTAGCTACTACAACTGAGAAACTAAGTTTTTTATTTAATTGTAATTAACTGAAATTAAAATAGCCATGTGTTACTAATGGCTATCATACTGGGCAGCTCAGTATCTAGAGGCCAGAAGATCTGAATTTTTGCTCTCTTAACTTCACTTTAAAAACTACATTTCCTTAGCAAAAGTCATTCCAGGTATAGATTTTATTATTTATTTTTTAAAAGACTAACTGTAGATGCTAGATAATAACAAAGTTTAGACCAGATTCTAGTTTTGTTTTCCCCAAATGATTATCCTGGAAATCCTTAAGAGAGAGAATAGCAATTAAGAGGGGCTCATCATGAGAAGTAGTCCAAGACGGTATTACGAGAGTCTCATAAATACTAGGGGTTATGATGCATTTGTAAAGAGATTTATTGAACAAGTGTCATTTGAATGTTGAGTCTTGTATCTTGCCCCCGGGCAAGTCACTTACCTGGCATCAGCTTCACTGTAATACTCTCTTGCCACTATGTCTTCAAACAGTTCACCTCCAGTAACTCTGTAAAGACAAACAAGATACTGACATTGGAAAAGAAAAACAAAAAATATGCATCAATAGATGTGCGCCGCGTTCATGTAGCATTTTTGTTTTCAGATTACTTTGAAAATTACAAAACAAAGTGTTATAAAACATTACAAGACTTACAGTTTTCATAACAATCTAGATTAATCTAAACGTTTCCTCTTTTCTACATGTTTTTGTATTGCTAGATCCTGAAGACACAATTTTCTGTATAACATCAACATATTCAGTGATATTTCTTACATAAAATAATCTCTATGAAACTCTTCATTTTAGTTCTCCAAATATTAACTAAAGTCTGATGAAATGTGTGGAACAGTTCAGAAACATTTTCTGACAATAAGAGAAGATGATTACTTTCCAGCCTGTAGCGTATGTGTTTGCAGGTTGTATCTCTCTGGAGGGGCTTTTTAAACTGCAATAAACATGACTTTATGGGCTAGAGGTGGCCTTCCAAAATACATACCACTTTTGGACTGAGTGCTAGCTAGATTTTCTTTGTAAAGCACCCCGATTTCCTCTACACTCCATGTTTTGCCAGTGAACACAGACCTAGGGCTTTTGGAAATGTCCCTAGAAGGCAGCATTGATCCCTTGCCAACTAAGAAGCCATATCTATCTTCCATCTTTAAGTGAAGACTTTCCCACAACTCAGCAACTGGATTTAGTTACTCTACAAAGTACATTCAAACCAAGGGTTTCAAGGCTCTCTATATAAGTAGATATAACTATCTTTGGAATCCATTTCTTCTCCAGCTCCAAAAGACTGCTGTTCTGGGGCTAGAATTCCCTAACCAGTGATTCTCTGGCTTAGGCTCCCCCCCAATCCCAATACAGTTTTTAACATAATATTTTTTTTAGCAAAATTCAAAAAATATGGAAGTGTACCAAGTACTCTCTTATCTCTCAACCCCAAATCCACTCTCTGGAATAAACTAATTTTAACTTTATGTATATCCTTTCAACTTTTTGTGTGTCTTTAAACATACTTGTTCCCTTGTAAACACAAAAACACATTTTTTTTCTCACAAAAGTAGAATCATGCAATATATACAAATTACTAGGCTAATTGTGTTTTTCATTTCACTTCAGGTCATGGGCACCATTTCATGTCAGAACATTTTCCTTATTTAAAATAATAAACAGAGAGATACATTTTTGTGTATGAAGACAGGACAAACTGCCTTCCACAGTGGTTGTACCCCCAATGTTGTGAAGGTGCCCAATTTTTTCCATTTAAAAAAAAGTCAGAAAAAAGTTAGTGCATGTTAATATTTCTTGATTATTAGCAAAGTGAACTATTTTCTCATGCATTTATCTATCATCCATTTCTTCCTCTACTATGATGATATGGCTTGATTTTGAGAAGAAATTTCAGCTTTGGAGCTTAACCTTGTAATAGCTAACATTTGCTTACCATGTGCTACAAGTGTGCTAAGTATTATATTAACTCATAAATCCTTGCAATTATTGGCTGAGATGAGTTTTACTACTAGCTCAGTTTATCGATGAGAACATGGAGGTATAGAGAGTAACTTGCCCAAGATTACACAGACTTAAGTGGCACAGGTGGGCCATCTGTTCCACAGCCCCTGCTCTCAATCCGCACACAGTGCAGCCATTCCAATAATTACACTGTCAATCTTTCCAAAGTTTAGAAGGCATGAGTCATTTGAAAAAGCACTGGGTGAAGGTATAAAGCTTGGTGTATGTTCATTATGGAATGGGAGATAAAATTACTCTTAAGATATCTTTTTTAAAAATTTTTCATTTGCTTTAATAAGTTCTAAAACATCATCAAATGATAACATGTTCCAGAGATGACCAGTTATTATTTTCTTCTTTATTTTCCCTTCCTAAAGGAAAAGAGGCAATACTAAAAACAATGTGTCTGGATTGAGCACTGGGTTTTTTTTTTATTTTAATGTTTTTTTATTATATTATATTAGTCACCATACAGTACATCCCTGGTTTCTGATGTAAAGTTCAATGATTCATTAGGAGGGCACGTATTGCATGGTGCACTGGGTGTTATACGCAACTAATGAATCATCGAGCACTGGGTTTTATAGGCAAACAATGAAGCATGGAACACTATATCAAAAACTAATGAAGTACTGTATGGTAACTAACATAACATAATAAAAAAATAAAATAAAATAAAAACTTATTGTGTCTGAAAGTTTATGCAACTTTGACTCTTTGAGCATCCTGGATATTTATAAGACCTTTAAAGCTGGACTCATTATTTTCAGTCCTACATATAAAATGTGCCTCTAAAATTATTTAAAGCTTCATATGGGCTTGTTCTGAAAACCATGGTTACATGTATATGTAATTTCGCTTAATAGCTCAGCTAGTTTTTATCCCCAGTTAGAATAACAATAATAATGCAATCACATAATGTACCCGAGATAAATTATAATACAAAGAATTAAGCATTACATAGAAGGTACTTCCAATAAACCCATTATCATCCCTATAATGATTATAACAGTTTTATGGGCTTTCTTCCTCTGAACGAATGTGACTAAGTTAAATATGATATATATCCATATTTATCTTGCTTTTGATTATAGGTACCTAAAGAATCTATATTACACAAAAGTGTGGTTTGTAAAGTGTTTAACAAATATTGATTAAAAAGCTGATTGATAAAAAAAGACAAAAACGAAAAAAACATTGCCATTAATCAAATTCCTGCCTATAGTAGCTCCTTAAGTGTACTGTGTATTCCAAGAGAACTGTCATGCCTTAAATTACTGGAATCACAACTTACTGATCTTTGCTACCATAGCATCTAACCCATAATATTTGCTCAATTAAGGAGTACTAAAGTAATGATTACATGAATTAACCAAGTGAGGAGATCATGCTGTCCATTTGCTCTAAGTCTGGACTTCAAGTGCACTTTAAAAGGAAAGAGAAAATATTAAAATTTGGCTCTCTATGGCAATAGGTTTTATTTCTAGGTGTTTATATTGAAAAAGAATATTAAAAACTCTTGGGGCCTAGCATCTGGTAATTTTCAATGAACTATTCTAGCTGTTAAAGAAATTTAAGGTGTACAGAGTTTTATGTTAAGCATCTCTGACAGCACTCTTTCTCATTTTCTAACACTCATTCTTCCCATTATTTAAAAATATCCTTGTGCAAATGAAACCATTTTATCATTTCTGTTATATGTATAATAAATGTCTGGGAAGGAAAAAATGGAGTTCTAATAGAACATGCTGCCTTGAAGATAAACTATTGAATTTTCTAACTTTAACACATTTCTATACTGACATTACTGTTTAATGGAGCACAAAATTAAGCAGTAGTTACCACAGATTTTTAAAAAAAATTTTAGCGTTGCTATGTAAAATTTCATACAAAATCAAATTAAATCAGTCTCATGAATAAACTGCTAATTAACTAAGTAGAGATTTTGTGAATAAATTAATGTTGGAGTTCTTCTATGATATGAAGCATATCAATTATATATCTGAAGCATTAATTACCATTTATGAATCTCTAGAGCATTAGGGCTTCCAGGGAAAAAATAAGATAATCCTAGAATCATGAAAAGATGAGACTTCACATATCAAAAAGATAAATACTTTTGTTGCTATTATTGTTATTTATAGGGATGTTGATTCATTCTGTGTTATCCAGCAGAATGAACTGTTCTTTTCTTCCTAGTCTATATATTTATATCAGAAATGGTTGAAAGTAGTTTCATATTGAATGAAACATTTACAAAATTTCAGGAGGATTACAGCCTTGACTATGAGGCTAAGCAGACAGAGTCCAAAACTGGGCTTCAGAAGATCAAATGGTACCACATTAACTCAAGAACCAGCAATGACGATAGTGACTAGAACCACTGCCCGAGGTGGTGAGGGGAAATCCAGGAAATCTCATGATGCAGCCAAGTTGGAAAACAGTAACGAGCAGGATGGCCCAGCTAACTCACAGTAGGAGGCAATCTCACCAAAGTAGGGCCAGGAATGTCCCCTGGAAAAAGAAGTAATTCCTCCCAAACACTAAGTAAAAAGCCGAAGAATAAACCCAGTGAGTAGAAGCCACCAGACCTGTAATCCAAGGCTCTGAGCAGACTCTCTAGAACACTAGGGCTTCCAACATTAGCTGAAGTCAAGTTAGCAAAGAATCACTAGTCAGATTTTTATCAAAAAACATATCATATGCTGCCTTGCATTTGGGTGACAGGCATGTCTTCTAGTGATCTCCTCCAAGACAGAAGCTATGATGATGATGTGTTCGTCTACTACCTTCACGGTGTCCAATACACTGCCTTCTATATTGTTGAACAATAACAGCATATATTTGTTGGGTACTCACCACATGCCAAGGCCAAGTGTTGTTCTGAGTCTCTATAGGTTACAACACAATAACCCCATGAGGTAGATACTAGTGCTATTTCCATTTTACAGATGAGAAAACAGAAGTAATGAAAATTAAAGACTTTCCCAAGAACACATAGCACAAGAAGGAAAAAGAGTTTGTTCTCATCTGTGCTGCCCTAGTAGCTGCCCCCTGGACAAAATCTGGAGAGCAGAGGAGCAAGTCAAGGGTCTCTGGAGAGTCCAAAGGATCATGCGGAAAGACTGGAAAGAATACTGACATAAAGGCATTCCATTTATATCCCTTTAAAAAAAAATGTATTTATTTGACAGAGAGAGAGCGCACAAGCAAGCAGAGGGAGCAGCAGGCAGAGGGAGAGGGATCACAACCCAAGCTGAAGGCAGATGCTTAACTGATTGAGCCACCCAGCCACCTCTATATCCCTTTTTTAAAGTCAAACTGTTGGCCAGGGGTGGAGAGCAGTCATTGGTCAAAATAAAGCTGACCAGTGTTCATCAACAGGAGTGTTACTGCCTTTTTTGGTCATGTGCGATGGTCCCCTCCATGACCAGATTGTTAGCACCAGGCACCACACTAGGTGCCAATGGCACTACCTTGTCAGTGTGGCAACCAGTGTGTCAATACCATTTATCGTCACCCCCCACAGGGCCCCCTAGACCTCCTTGATGAGAACCTCTGAGCTAAGGGAACAAAATCTACAGAGATATAATTGAGAACTTAGGTCATCTTGGCACCATGCTTTAACATACATAGTCAATCAAGCTAACCATTGGTGAAAGGGTCCTTTAGGCAGATATCTATCATGGAACACTGTATCTTCAGTATCCTTATAGAGTGCCTGACATACAGAAGGAGCTTAATAAATTTGCTGAGTCGATAAATGATTAAATAATTAAATGGGTGAATGAAAACCATAAGCACCTGTCTACAGCTCTATGGTTTAATCTGTAAGATAGAATCTGAGGGTGAAGAAGTTTCCTACTTTTATATTATTTATCTACCAATCTCTAACCAAATCCTGCTGATTTTATCTCCAAAACAGATCTTAAATTAAGACTTCTTTTTATCTCCACTACAATGTTACCAGCCCAAGGAGTCACTGTCTGTCACCTGCACTACTGCAAAAACTTCTTGATTGGCTCACCTTCCTCTCTTGCCCCTCTACCATCAGTTCTCCAGAAAGAAGCTTTAAATGTGCTTCATAGTTTGTCCTATGCCTACAGGAAGCCTTTAAATAGCTGTCCATTGCAACTGGACATGACCTTCAAGTCTCTGCCTAATTTGTACTCTATCTTCTGACCCTCCTTGACACTCCTCCTCCATCCTGCTCCAACCACAAATGGCCTTTCTCCAGTTCTTCAAGTACATGAAACTCCTTCCCATCCCTGGGCCTTTTCACATGCTTGTCTTTCTTCCAGGACATTCCCAACCTGTCTACCACTATTACTTGGTGAGTAAATCCCTCTTGTCCTTAAAATTTGACTTAAATTTTATATCTGTAGACCTCCATTCATCTTCATTATCTTAACCCCCCTAGAGCCCTTTGTTATTCTTCATAACACCTGTCATCATTATAATTATGTGTTTGTGTACTCATTTGTTTAATGTTTGTCTCTCTACTAGTATAGTAGCTCTGGGAGGGTAGAATGTGTTCCTGTGTTTTCACTATAAAATAATTAGAGCTGAGTCATAGTGCCTTTGACAAGCTCATTAAATGCTTTTAAGTGAATGATTCTAGAGTTTTATATCTCACAGAGAGGTAGATGTGTTAGATGATCATATGTCAATGCCATAATGTTGGTTAATTCCTGACATCATGTCACTTACCATTATATTTTGATAAGAAGATAAGGATCTTTCAAGCAGTTTTCCCCTAGAAATCATGTATCTCAGTTCTGGATCTTGTAGTATCTTTCCCACAAGACAGTTTGTCTATGAACTAATCATGTCAGTTCACAAATGCAGAATTATTTGAATTCATTATAAGGTACATGTTTGGATTAGAGATTGAGAAGGGAATAAAAGCATGGTGTTTTAACAGTTTGGGGAAGACAGCTAGCTATATTTCATCTTTTAAAGAACTAAACCTATGCCTCTTATTACTATAAATACAGAAAACAAGAATATCTATATGTCCAACTTCATTTGACATTATGCCTCTCTCATATGTTTGGATACTTCCAAAGTTCCTGGTTAATGATCAGTGTTTCAAGATGAGTCAAGTGGTATAACCATGACGTGAGCAGAATCAGATGTATCTGCCAGTCCCATTAAAGCTACAATGGTAGGGTGGCTGGGTGGTTCAGTGGTTAAGCATCTACCTTGGATCCGGTCATGATCCCTGGGTCCTGGGATGGAGTCCCACATTGGGATCCCTGCTCAGCAGGGAGTCTGCTTTTCCCTCTCCCTCTCCCCATCCTCTCCACTCACGCTCTCTCTCTCTCAAATAAACAAATAAAATCTTAAAAAAAAAAAAAGATATAATGGTAGGTATGTGGACAGCTGATGCAAATTGGGGACGGAGGGATTCAAAGCATAATCCTGGTTTCATTCTTAATACCATGGTTAGTACCTTAATTAGCTAAGGCCAACTTCTTTTTTTAAAAAAGATTTTATTTATTTATTAGAGAGAGAGCATAAGCACAAGAAAGAGAAAGAGAGAGAGCAGGGGCAGGGGGACAGGGAGAAGCAGACTCTCCACTGAGCAGGGAGCCCAATGCGGGGCTCAATCCCAGTACCCTGGGATCATGACCTGAGCCAAAGGCAGGCGCTTAACCAACGGAGCCATCCAGGAGCCCCTAAGATCAATTTCTTACGTAAGTTATTTTCTAGCCAAATACCAACTATTTGATGACACCTCTGAAGTAGTGGATTATCTGAAGTTGTTCAGAAATGATTTTCTGAATGAATTCCAAATTGGATTATGGAAATTTAAAAAGCCTGGGAGTTTGCTTTAACAGAAGATCCCAAGAGTTTCTTATTGATCCTGATGTAAATAGATTTGCTGAGTCATACAAAGAATCACAATTGAGATGATAAAACTGAGACAGGCCATTGGAACTGTTCCATTCAAAACTGATTCTGGCCAGGAGGCAACACACTGGGGGAGGCACAATTTGGGATATTAGAAGCAGGACAGTATATTCACGGGCTCTGTCCAACCTATGTTCATTAAGCAGAGTGGGGAAGAGAAGTAGGATGACAGAGCTCAAAATCCTTCAAAGGAGCACTTACTTTACTCCTGTTTTTCTGCCTAATCTCTAATTGCTGAATCTATCCTTTTAACTCATTCTGGATTTTATTTTCCCTCACCTTACTCTACTTTATACTTGATATCTTCTGTACGCTCCCTCAATCCTAAAACTCATGCCAACTCTTCATTATAATCCCTTTCTCATTCTATCTTTCACAAATGCATGTGAAAATATGAACCACTATCAGAAGTTCATATTCTTAAAACTGTTTTTCCTATTCTATGACCAAGAAAAAGCAGGAATGAAAACAACACTGCTAACCACAATTAAGGGCACACAGAATAAAGCAAAAGCAGAAATTAATGGGTTATTTTTGTTCTGTTAATATCACTAACCTCAAATGAGATAATCAGCCATTAGGCTTACTATATAATCTTTGTGTGTGTGTGTGTGTGTGGTTTAACACGATGCCTTAGTCTAGGACTGTTTGATTAAACACTCAGGCAATGTATCACAAAGATATACACAACAAATGAATGCTTCCTGAAGGGAAGGAATAAAGGAATAAATTGTAAAGCTATATATTGTAAAGATGTACACAAAAAATGAACGCTTCCTGAAGGACAAGAATAAACTGTAAAGCTATATATATTTTTTAAAGTTTGATGCAAATTAAAACCACAACAAGATACTCACACCCATTAGGAAGGCAGGTGGAAAGAAGTAAGGGAAGGAAGGGGGGGAAGAAGGAGGGAGGGAGGGAGGGAGGGAGGGAGGGAGGGAGGGAAGGAAGGAAGGAAGGAAGGAAGGAAGGAAGGAAGGAAGGAAGGAA
>NW_024423453.1:8668195-8706274 GCF_017311325.1 Ursus maritimus
AAAAAAAAAAAAGATATAATGGTAGGTATGTGGACAGCTGATGCAAATTGGGGACGGAGGGATTCAAAGCATAATCCTGGTTTCATTCTTAATACCATGGTTAGTACCTTAATTAGCTAAGGCCAACTTCTTTTTTTAAAAAAGATTTTATTTATTTATTAGAGAGAGAGCATAAGCACAAGAAAGAGAAAGAGAGAGAGCAGGGGCAGGGGGACAGGGAGAAGCAGACTCTCCACTGAGCAGGGAGCCCAATGCGGGGCTCAATCCCAGTACCCTGGGATCATGACCTGAGCCAAAGGCAGGCGCTTAACCAACGGAGCCATCCAGGAGCCCCTAAGATCAATTTCTTACGTAAGTTATTTTCTAGCCAAATACCAACTATTTGATGACACCTCTGAAGTAGTGGATTATCTGAAGTTGTTCAGAAATGATTTTCTGAATGAATTCCAAATTGGATTATGGAAATTTAAAAAGCCTGGGAGTTTGCTTTAACAGAAGATCCCAAGAGTTTCTTATTGATCCTGATGTAAATAGATTTGCTGAGTCATACAAAGAATCACAATTGAGATGATAAAACTGAGACAGGCCATTGGAACTGTTCCATTCAAAACTGATTCTGGCCAGGAGGCAACACACTGGGGGAGGCACAATTTGGGATATTAGAAGCAGGACAGTATATTCACGGGCTCTGTCCAACCTATGTTCATTAAGCAGAGTGGGGAAGAGAAGTAGGATGACAGAGCTCAAAATCCTTCAAAGGAGCACTTACTTTACTCCTGTTTTTCTGCCTAATCTCTAATTGCTGAATCTATCCTTTTAACTCATTCTGGATTTTATTTTCCCTCACCTTACTCTACTTTATACTTGATATCTTCTGTACGCTCCCTCAATCCTAAAACTCATGCCAACTCTTCATTATAATCCCTTTCTCATTCTATCTTTCACAAATGCATGTGAAAATATGAACCACTATCAGAAGTTCATATTCTTAAAACTGTTTTTCCTATTCTATGACCAAGAAAAAGCAGGAATGAAAACAACACTGCTAACCACAATTAAGGGCACACAGAATAAAGCAAAAGCAGAAATTAATGGGTTATTTTTGTTCTGTTAATATCACTAACCTCAAATGAGATAATCAGCCATTAGGCTTACTATATAATCTTTGTGTGTGTGTGTGTGTGTGGTTTAACACGATGCCTTAGTCTAGGACTGTTTGATTAAACACTCAGGCAATGTATCACAAAGATATACACAACAAATGAATGCTTCCTGAAGGGAAGGAATAAAGGAATAAATTGTAAAGCTATATATTGTAAAGATGTACACAAAAAATGAACGCTTCCTGAAGGACAAGAATAAACTGTAAAGCTATATATATTTTTTAAAGTTTGATGCAAATTAAAACCACAACAAGATACTCACACCCATTAGGAAGGCAGGTGGAAAGAAGTAAGGGAAGGAAGGGGGGGAAGAAGGAGGGAGGGAGGGAGGGAGGGAGGGAAGGAAGGAAGGAAGGAAGGAAGGAAGGAAGGAAGGAAGGAAGGAAGGAAATAAGTGTTGGTGAAGATATAGAGAGATTGGAACCTTTGTGCACTATTGGTGGGAATATAAAATGGTACAGCTGCTGTGGAAAACTAGAATTACCATGTAATCCACCAAATCTATATCTAGGTATATACCGAAAAGAACTGAAAGCAAGGTGTTGAAGAGATATTTGTACCACCAAGTTCACAACAGCATTATTCACAACAGTTAAACATGGAAGCACCCAAGTGTTCATTGACAGATGAAGAGATAAGCAAAGTGTGGTACCTAGAGATAACGAAATACTGTTCAATCTTAAAAAGGAAGGAAATCCTGCCATATGACGTTGAGGACACTATGCTAAGTGAAGTAAGCCAGTCACAAAAAGACAAATACTGTATGATTTCATGAGGTACTTAGAGTGGTCAAATTATAGAGACAGAAAGTAGAATGATAGTTGCCAGGAACTCAGTGGAGAGAGGAATGTGGAGTTATTATTTAATGGGTGTAGAGTTTCAGTTTTGCAAAATGAAAAGAGTTTTTGTAGATGGATGGTGATGATGGTTGTACAACAATGTAAATGTACTTAATGACACTTAACTATACTTAAAAATGGTTATGATAACAAACTTTATGCTATGTGTATTTTACCATAATAAAAAATAAATCAAACCAAAATATCGGCTGATGATGACAATGAAAAAATAAAGAGTATAATTTAATGAAGACTACACACTGCTATTTCCTATTCCTCTTTGTGGGTTCCAGAGGGCTTTAGAAAATTATCTATACCATAATCTCGAAAGCTAACAGTTCTACATCAGCCAGTTATAAAAACTGATAACGTTTCAACATTAGCCAGAACGGTCAAATAGTGAATGAAGTAGTCTCAACATTCTGGTTTGATATTAGCCAACTGTATGAGGTCAGGTCAGGCCAAAATTTTTTTGCTGTATTTGCCTATTCTTAAATTGCAAAAAGACAGCATTTCTCACAATTCACACCCATCAGATAAAGGTTGTGCAATTTGTGTTTCACACAAAGGCACAAACCAAGGGGGCAAGGGAGGGCTGTAATCCAGCCTTATTCCATTCTCTAAGCAAAGTGCCCATACCAGGAGCTTTGTCTATGGCACAGAAATCTCTAAAGGTGTACAGCGGCTCTACTGATATTTGACAACGTTCCATGAGTAATTCAGTTCATATTATCCCCTACTCACCAAGATATGACTAGTATAACCCCCGAACCTCTTTGAAATACACACTCATCAAGGCACCCAAGGTGTTCTCATCCTGGAAATATCAAATTTGAAAGTAAATGATCTTTCTGTAGTGTCTTTGAGGTGTGAGACATTTATAGAATCCTTTATAAGTCCTTATGGAAATTTTAAAATTAAATCTAGAGCTGTGCAAGCTATGTTTTATAGACCAGCAGAACTGTTTGCCTCTTTCATGTCTTATCATGGTACTTCTCTCTTCTAACTTGAGACTGGTCTATTAAGGGGCAGCTTACCTCTTTGGCAGTTGATAACTTGAAATTACATAGCTTTGCACCAGTCCTACTCTTAGCTCAGCAAAATCCTGCTTGTCACATACACTTATATTATGAGGATGGATGAACTGATATAATAATACACTCAACTCTTTAGAAGAAGACATGACAACTGATATCACAGTGCCTATGTATATAAGAAACAGAAAAATATATATATACACATAAAAAGCTGATAATCCATCCAAGTAGACAATGGTAAGTGCCCTGTTGAGATGTTAGACCCACCTGCCAAGCATCAGCTCTGTTCCTTAGATTTCCAGTCCCTATAGTTGAAACTGGGCTCATAGCTAAATATGCAAGACACTCTTTTAGAAGTGAGAGATCTAGTTGAAAGAAAATTATAGCCTGGACCCACAGCTGGGCAAGAACAATCTTCAGTTAAAGATGTGAGACCAAAGGAGAAGTACTGTTCAATACACTCAGGTGATTTGAAAGATAAAAAAAACCATATACAGAAAAATTCCATTCTCATAATTACCACTTGATTTTCTGCTTCATCTAAGTTAACTGCATATCCTAGTCACATTTTTAAAAGAAGTTGTTTTTTTACATGTTTATAGCCAGTTGCTATCATTATATAATAAATAATGTGTATGTATATGGCATTTGTTTTATATATATGTGTGTGTGTGTATATATATATATGTATATATATATATATAAAATATATAATCTTACTTGTAAAACATAGATACTTATTTTAGAAATGAAGGGAATTTTTCTAACATATACCACACATCTTAACAAGATACCTGATACCCTATGCTTTCATGTGCATAAAAAATAAAAACCCTAAACAGAAAGAAAAGCAATGACCATTTAAAGATTTACGTATATTGCAGATATTCTAAAGAAATACAGGAGTATACTTACAAAATATGTTTTAAAAAGAGTAGAAAATTTTACCTAATTAGAAATAATGTGAGTACTACAGAGAAATGACTTATGAACTGTACAACTGGAATTCAGTAAATCTATCAGAAGTGCTACTACATCAAAGAGAAACTAAAATGTTGATCGCTGTGCTATCTCTTGTCATTCACTAGACTTAAGTTTCAAGCAATACAATATGGACATGATTATTTTAAATTTATCTGCATATTAAAATCACTGCCACCTTAAAAATCTCTTTTATTATGACCATTTTTGTTTGTATTTTATCATGCCTATGTAATCCTTAGAGAAAAATTATAATCACTTTTTAAAAACTCTGCCATTAGCCCTCTGATGAATGTTACTAAGTGATCATCACCTTATAAACTACACAGCATTAATCTGTTTACTGATTGCTCACCAGCTTAGGAGTCCTGCTGAGGCGATGCTGAATCTTCCTGTGAGTAGAAGTTTTCATTGTTAGTGTCAAGGCAATTGCCACTGACTGAAAAAAACACTGCAGCTAAAATTTGTTTCACAAGTTAATTGGGCTGAAACAGTTTTTGCGTCTCAGTAATTCATCTAAAAGTTGGCTTTAGTCACCAGAAGAATGAGCCTATATTTAGCTACAAAATGTTTAGATCATGTTTTAAAAGCAGCAAAGCCAGTGCAAATGATGAGTGAATTTATACCCAAAGCTGAGACTTTAACATAGTTTGGACAAATGCGACTCTAGAAAGAATCCTGGAATACAGGTTGCAGATGAGTCAAGCTAGTAATTTGACATCAGGTTTTCCAGGTTCTGGGACATTAGAGTTTTCCAAGATGACAGACAAGGGGAGATGTTATCATTTATCAGTCTTCAATGCTCAGGAGAGTGACAGAAGACTTACTGTTACTGCTGATCACGGTGAGTGTCATGTTTACAAAGGAAGGGCTCAAGCGACCTGTGGCTGCAAGCTCCTAAATGCTGCTTATTGTTTCGAGAATTGGGGGTTTAACAGAAGTTCCCCTACTAAGTTCTCCAGTTGGAGACACATTTGTGCTCATGGTTTGCATTCTGATAACACAAATAACTTTATGGAGAGTTAAGCTTGTCTCCAATACATCAGTGTCACTTATATACTAATTCCACAAACATTGAACTGTGTCTCTAGTATGTATGAGGTTTGTTCATACTAACAGATATAAGGATATAGATAAGAATACATATTTCAGGGGCGCCTGGGTGGCACAGCGGTTAAGCGTCTGCCTTCGGCTCAGGGCGTGATCCTAGCGTTATGGGATCGAGCCCCACATCAGGCTCCTCTGCTATGAGCCTGCTTCTTCCTCTCCCACTCCCCCTGCTTGTGTTCTCCCTCTCGCTGGCTGTCTCTATCTCTGTCAGATAAATAAATAAAATCTTTAAAAAAAAAAATACATATTTCATGTGTATTATATATTATATATATATATATATAGGAATATAGGGATATAAAATCTATCATTTGGTCTTATGGAAAAACCAGAAACATAAATCAAAATTAAATTTCTGTGAAACACGCTTTAACAAAAGCATAGGTATGATTATAAAGCAAGGATCCTTAAGACGTGGCAAATCCTAGCAATTGGGGTGGGGGGGGGATCTTCTCATTTTCAAAGGAAGTATGTTCACCTGTAGGTAAAAGAGTTTCACTCAACACTCATCTTTTTGGTGTGATAAAAGGAAGAAAAGTTAGCACAAATGCAACGTATGTGGACTCTATAAGAGCTCACTGATGAATATATTAGCTAGTAAGTAACATGCACAGTGGAGCATTTTATCAACTGATGGCCAATGCCAGTAAGGCCAGGAGTCCTTTCACATCTTGTCACTTATTCGTTCATGATTAATTCCTGCTACTTGTCCCATTCTAGGCTTCACAGAGGGTTCCAGACCACTGTTACCTGGATTCAGGATGTTACACTGTACAAAGGACCATCAAGAACAGAGGAGGAAATAATAAATTTGCAAAGAATAAAAGAAAAGAGAGGAAAGAATTATAAATTCTTTCTGGGGGTCAGAGAAAACTTCACAGATGAGGTGTTGTTTGAAGAGGAACTGACATAAATGAGGAAGTTAGCCAGAAAGAAACGTGGGACAGGAATACCCTGGGGCTCTAAATGGAGAAAGGAGAGAGAAAGGGAACAAAAGGATTGAAGTAGGAATCTCAATCTCTTCTTATTTGGTCCCAATATTGTTTCCTTCTATTCTTCACAATAAATACTCATGGTATACCTTACCACTATTGGGACTTCCAGAAGCTACATTCTCCCAAACACTATCAATGTTCCACTTTCTACCAACATTCTTTTTAGTATGTAATTATGTGATTATGTTTTTACACTGGAAACTAATAGTAAGTTAATTTCTGGTATCACAACATTTCCCCAAATATCTGAATAAAGAATCATCCAATGAGAACTAAAAAAAAAAAAAAAAAAGAAAAAAAAAAGAAAAGAAACCCAAAACAAAACAACCAAAAAACTAGTGGTTTTTAAAAAGAAAAGAAACCCAAAACAAAACAACCAAAAAACTAGTGGTTTTTCAAAAAGATAATGCTGAATTAATTTTTACACAGGGTTACAGAAACAATGCTTCTTGAAGGGATGCCTAGGATAGTAATTTCATTAAAAAAAACAAAAAAACAAGAATTACTCCTGGCTTTATTCCCAACCTTTTGATTTAATCAATAGTAAATAAGTAATTTAGTACTTGTTTCTAGGTTTGGCATTTATGCTCACAAGTTCTTCTCCACGCTTCAGCTTGAGTATCCTACTGCCAATGTACCACACTCGTTATCGGACAACAGATTCTTTATGTTTTGCTTGCACTTTTAGTTGGGTCTCTGGAATATTAATGACTAGTTTATTGCACCTGTGTACGCATACACTTGCAAACAAACCCACTTACTTAGCAGGTGTGAAAAAATGTAGCACCATTTACTTTGGTAATTTAATCTTACTTTTTATTGGCTATAAAACGTTCAATGAATTTCAAAATAAAAAATAAGCATCACAGTAAAGCTACAGTAATTCAGATTAATTGGCTGGTCTAAGGAGCCATATTTCTTTTTTTTATTGAAGTATTATAATTAACATACAATATCCTATTAGTTTCAGGTGTACATCATAGTGATTCAATATTTTTATACATTACAAAATGATCCCCACGATAAGTCTTGTTACCATGTCACCATACAAAGTTATTACAATATTATTAACTATATTCCCTGTGCTGTATATTATATCCACATGACTTATTTTATAACTGGAAGTTTGTACCTCTCAATGAGCAGCCATATTTCTGAATTATAGAATATTTTTCTAAGGAAAGGAAGCTGTATTTTATTTTAAATAAAAGGTAATAAAGCCTTCTTTGCCTCGTTCTGCCAGAGTTCCATTAAGAAATACCTAGGAACCTTACATCAGCATGCTACATGCAAATTACTGTGGTAAGTACTTATTTGAAATCTTACTTACACTCACTTTTGAAGCTCGCTGCCTATCTAGAATAGAAAGACACACCTAGGCCTAGATCACTCAAATTACTATCAATATTAAAACTTATTTATTCATGTATCTGTGTGTTACTTATGCCACCTTCCAAAAGGGATGTGAGACAGCTTATCAAATAATCCAAATTATCAAAATTCCTCACGTACCTATGTTTCTTATTCAGGCTAACATGAAGGAAGGAATAACAAATTTATACTTAATTGCTACCCACAAAAATCTTAGATTGCCTCCATTTTTTTTTATCACAACAGCTCAGGAAGATAAAATGTACTTGAATTTAATAACTGTTTACTGAATAAAAAAATATTTATTTGCTACTTAAGTGCAAGCCACTGTGTTAAGTGCTTAATTTACTGAAGCTTGGTTTAGTCATTTGGTTCAATGGAAATTTTTTTCAATAGACAACTAGGTTCTCAGGAATATAAGGCTTAATTTAATTCATTCCTACAGAACTACAAACTCCTAATTCACAGTTAATAGTTGTTTTATCACAATTCAGCAATAAGATAGTATGATCTTTAGGATGTGGATCTGAAAATTAAAAAAAAAACTCTTACATATAATATTCATAGGAATCATTATTGAGAGCAATTCATCCCTGGAATATAAATATTATTATAACGCAAATCAGATTTAGCATTATGTCAAAATGTAAAGCATCCTCAGATACTCGGGATCTGGGTGTCTATAATGTGTGGGTTTTCTTTCACTGAGAGATTTCTTCACTTTGCCTCTCAAAGAATCCTCGCTCTGGTTTTTCTTGTGTATTCCTCCCCTCTCCCTGCCTCCAACCCCAAAGGAAGAGGGTGTTACAGACATTTAAACCATCTTGAGACTCTAAAAAGGAAACCCTAGAATGTCTCAATGTCTTGTTACATTTCCAACTCTAAGATGGGATGCTTGGTGGATAGACTGATGGATGGTGCTCTTCTGCATACCTTTAATGTTGGAGAAAAAGAAGGAAAGGTGAGTCTCTAGGAGGTACTTCTTGAAAACAATGGAAGAAGAGGTGGTAGCAGAATCCTATTTAGATGACCACTCAGAGGTTGTCTATTTAACTACATTATTCATGTCTGGAGTATACCTATACTCAACTCTTTACTACATAAAGATCATAATAAGAAAATTCAGCTAGTATCATATATTCCCCAAATATATTCAATATCAAGATTTGTATTTTGCTTAAACAAATTTCCAGTCCTTGGGGGAAAAGGGAGGAAAAGAATTTAGTGAAAAATATTACCGGTTGTGGTAGTGTAAAGGAAGCCAGCCTAGAATTTAAAATTCCTTAGTGAATCTATGAAATAGAGGCTCCCCATGCAGATAACTAAGTTTCTTTTAAACTCCCGTTTGTATCTATGAAATATCTACTTTCCATTTATAAAATGGTTCCTATATTAATTCTTTATATTGAAGCTACTTTACTGCCTGGTAACCAAATTGGAATAGATTAATATAAAATAGGAAGATTTTCACACATAAATGAATTCTCACCCTCTTAAGGAAAACATCAGTCCTACCTTCTTACACTGTTGGTGGGAATGCAAATTGGTGAAGCCACTCCGGAAACAGTATGGAGTTTCCTCAAAAAGTTAAAAATAGAACTACCCTATGACCCAGCAATTTCACTACTAGGTATTTATCCAAAGGATACAAAGATAGTGATTTAAAGGGGCACATGTACCCCAAAGTTTATAGCAGCAATGTCCATAACAGCCAAAATATGGAAAGAGCCCACATGTCCATCAACAGATGAATGCATAAAAGAGGTGGTGTGTGTGTGTGTGTATGTGTGTGTGTGTGTGTGTGTGTGTGTGTGTATATATATATGTCGGTCATCAATAAGTCATTTGCAACAACGTGGGTGGAACTAGAAGGTATTATGCTAAGTCAGTCAGAGAAAGACAAATACCATATGATTTCATTCATATGTGAAACTTAAGAAACAAAACAGAAGAAATATAAGGGAAGGGAAGAAAAAATAAAATCAGATGAAAACAGAGAGGGAGGCCAACCACAAGATAATCTTAATTATAAGAAACAAACTGAGGGTTGCTGAAGGGGAGGTGGGTGGGGGATGGGGTAACCGGGTGATGGGCATTAAGGAGGGCACTTGAAGTAATGAGCACTGGGTGTTATATGCAACTGATGAATCACTGAAATCTACCTCCGAAACAAATAATATCTGTATATTTTCATTAAACTGAGTTTAAATTAAAAAAAAATTTTTAGGGGCGCCTGGGTGGCGCAGTCATTAAGCGTCTGCCTTCGGCTCAGGGTGTGATCCCGGCATTCTGGGATCGAGCCCCACATCAGGCTCCTCTGCTGGGAGCCTGCTTCTTCCTCTCCCACTCTCCCTGCTTGTGTTCCCTCTCTCGCTGGCTGTCTCTGTCTAATAAATAAATAAAATCTTTAAAAAAAAATTCTTTAAAAGGAAGAAAAACATCGCCCCTGATTCTTTGAATGTGAAACACTCCGACTCCTTACTCTGACATGACTTTTTCTCTGTGCCTTTTACTCTCGCCATCATCCTTGATTCTTTGACTTGAAGTATACTATCCTTAGAATATCATTTGTTGGATAAAAATGGGACTATTAGATTTACAGAAGGAATTTTAGGTGATTTAAAAATTCCCCTTTAGGAATTTGCATTTTATGATGCTTGAAAGCTGCAAAATCACTAAACTTAGGAAGCATCTGAATTAAATTAAGAAATTCAAAGCTATATAATAGGAACTATTTAATTATCCCTAATAGCAAAAGTACAGAAAACAACCTAAATGACCATCTTTACAATAATGGGTTATTATGATATAACAATACAATGAGATATTATACTAAAACTAAAATTATAACGAGGATGATGTATGAACATGAAAAATTTGTTTACAGTATAAGTGAAAGTACTGGAACACAAAATAATTCAGTACATGCTTATCATTGCACAAATATAAATACACATGAATTCTCCCTCATTTACTTATAAAATACCCTTCTCCTTCAAAGCTTATGCCATCTGCCATATTACCAGCTATCACCCCCTCATCTCTGTTACCCTTACCATTATATATGGTCACTTCCAGACCTCTCCCCCCATTTCCTGCCATTATTTTCATTGACTTCACTGTCCATTTGGTCAGCCTTTCCCACATCTATTCCTTTAGTTCCTTGAAGCAATTCTGGGTGATGACAAGGCCAAGGTACAGCCATGGGTAGGAGTAGTTGATCTAAATTTAAAGTTTGAATAAATAAATACATATATTAGAATTTGTGACCACAGAATGTGATTTTTCCTCAAAAAGAATCCTAGCCCCTTGACTCATCCATCTTCTCCAGGCTCCTTCGTAACCTCACTGACGTCCTCATCCAGGCAAGAGAAAGGGACTGATCACCAGAACACTCGTCAACATTCTCAAATCTCATTTAAGCCACTATTTACCTTATATTTGGTCTCTCTACTACTTTTGACATTGACGACTATTAGTTTCATATAATCCTTTGTTTCCACAATACTCTGTTCTTCGGAATTTCCTCTTACTTGTCTCACTTATAGACCCTTTCTTTTTCCAGTCACCTCCTTAGTGTGCAATATGGAATAAGGTAATTCCCTTGTGAAAATGATACTTCTTATGATTTAAGTAGGCATGTGAATGCCAATGAATATGGAACTTGATGTCCCACAAGCATCTTAAATTCAATTAACTTTATTGTTTCCCAACACCTGCTACTCCTCCCATATCCCAAATCTCATTTAATAGTACGATTGTATACAAAGCCAACCAACCCAAAAACCTGGCTAATCATCCTTGACTGATTTTATCCACTTTTCTCCAACAATTAATAAGCTCTGTTAACTTTGTCTTTTAAATATTTCTTGATTCACAGTATTTTTTTTCATCCCTTCTGTTGCTGTCATGGCCATATAATCTCTCAAACTGGGGAAACATATTGATCACCCTCCTCCCAGTTTTATCTCCCTCCACATTGCAACTAGCATGATCTATCTAAAAAGCAAATCTGACCATGTGACTTCCCTGCTAAAAGCAACTTTCATGGCTACCCATTCCCTATGTCAAGGCTTCTCACTAGGTTCACCTTACGTACGTGCTTCAAGTGCAGTGTCCAGGCATCAGTGACCTTTTTTCAAAAAGCTAAGGTTCATTGGCCTGGAGCATATAGTTCCACATTCTTACCAGGACATACACAGACCTCCATGACCTGGCTCTCACTTGCAGAGCTCTCACCTTTTTACTCCATACTAGTTGCCTTGGACTTTAACTATATGCATTATGTTTTCATGTGTTTTAGTATTATTCACTGCTAATAATGCCTACATAGCCTTGATTTTGTTTTCCTTGAGTTTATACTTTCTTCAAGAGAGAGGCCCTAAACTTCTCCAGGAAGCCTTCTCTAAAACCCACTCAAAACACACTGTGCTTACTTGATTTAAATTTCGTATGACACTGAGACCATCTGCTATACACCTAAATCCCCAACTGTATTTCAAAATCAAAAATAGCAAGAACCATGCCTTGTTAATTTTTTTTATATCCTCTATGCCTAACACATGAGCTGATCACAATGCCTGAGACATATTAGTATCTCAATAAATATTACTATGAAGGAGAAAGTGCAAATATGAAATCAGTTAAAATAGGGTAATGGAATTCTGAATAATTTTTACTATTAAAATTTTCCTTAAAGGGGCAATTTTAAATTCCTGTCCTTCCAGTCATTTGCACATTTATTCTTTCAACAAGTATTTACCAAGTGTCGATGTATTAGAGCCTATGTAGTAGAGTCTTAAAAAATAGACTAGAAAATACACTATGTATTAAATCATCAGGTATAAGCGAATACTTATGCAATACATAAAAAGACATCAACTGAAATTTTCAAAGCATAAATGCTTAGCTATCACTACAAATAAGTCAGTGGAAACATCAAATGAAAGCAGTTAAGACATTTAAAGAGTCTTCAAAAAAATAACATGTAACCACAGGATGTGGTCAATCCCCAATCAGACCACAAATATCTTGCCACTAGGTCACTAGATGCAGATAAGCCTGTGATTAGAAATGTTTTTTAGCCAGTGCCACACTGAGCTGACTTGTGGAAGAGAACAAACAGGGTATGGGATTAGTGATTAGACAGGGTCATGGTCCTATAAATTTATCCAATATAGCAAATTAAAAAGGGTTCATGCAATACTCTTTTTTCCCCAAATGCCTGGAAGAATGCCTTTCACAGAAATTATACAGTAAAAGAATATATGAATCTGTGCAAGCAAGACAAATGCTACTGATCTTTGCATCTTTGCCATGCAAATGACAGATTCACCTTAATATGAGATCTAAATCACTTCTGGGAATGATGAAAGATGTTGAGGAAAAATAGTGAAGTAGAGATTTTCTGAATTCAGAGTTTGGCTTCCTGCACAATATAAAAATTTAGCAGAGGCTAGTAATGATTCCACAAGTACCTCTGGAAGATTCTGTTGTGTTATTTGATATTCTGAAATACCAACAGAATTTCTACATATTTTCCTCATCATAAAATATGTTTTAATCTCTATTAGTTATTCTATGAAACTACCACATTTTTCTTTCAATATTATCTTGAGTTCTAACAACAGGAGAGATTCAGTCAGAAGAGGGAACAATGAAGGAAAGGCTCTCCCCTGGGAAAAGTAAAGTCGTCATCCTATGAGCCTGAAATCATCTCTAATTATGGCCTAGATTCAGGAGCAGGAATTCCTTTTGTTTAAATCCATATTTTTTTCCTAAAGCTCTGAATGTCTAACATTCTTTATACATTGGCAATTTATATGTACAGTTCACTTTAAAAAGCCCAATTTACCCTTTCAAGATGGCACTTCAGTTTTTCTCTTTCTCACTTGTCCTCACCCTTGTCTAAATGTTTTTTTTCCCCCTTGAACTCCCATAATATCCATTTCCCTCGCTTCCCTTCTGGCCTCCCATAATCCCTTCACCACACTACAGCAAAAGAAGGCTTTGCAAAATGAAATCAGATCATTAAATTTCCCGGCTTTAATCTCTCCAGGGTTTCCCACAGCACACGTATAACATCCAAATTCCTTTTCTTGGCCCGCAAGGCCTTCTGAGCTCTGGCCCATACCTATGTTATGTGTTACTTTGTATCCCTGTCCCCTAGTCCTCATGATGTTTTAAGCCACACTGGCCTACCTTCTGCTCCCCACCGCGGTCACTTTTTCTTAGGTCTGTGCCTATTGCTCACTGTATATGGAATCTCTACTTATAGATCTTTTTAACAGTTAGGCTTCTGTTCTGACACCTCACAGCAACCCCTCCCTAATCATCCCCTTTAAATCAGCCATCAGTCCCTCATCACTCACCACATATCATCCTGTTTTACTCACAGCACTACAAATGATCTAAAATCATCTTGCTGAGTTTGTTTATTTACTTTATATCTATTTCCTCCTCCCCCAACTACTACAATAGAAGTTTTGTCTTGTCCATCGCTATATTTCCAGAGCTTAGAAGAGTAAATGCAAATAAAAGGCAGGACATAAATGTCTATTGAACGAATTAATTATTAGATTCATTGGCAATAAGATCGATCAAAAAGAAAAAGCAGATCAGAGCTAAAAAATGAACATTATAACAAATATGGATAGAATGTGAAATTGGGTAAAATGACAAGGTTAGAGGTTAGCCATATAGTAGCTACTTAGCTACTGGCTGTGTGGCTTAGGAGAGTCACTTCATCTGAGATTCAGGGTCCTCCTTGATAAAATAACAAAACATAGTACCTAGTTGATGCAAGTGTGAGAGGAATACAGTTGAAGATCATAAATAGTGTCAAGTACACAATAGGTACCCAATGAACATTAGATATAATTATTGTTATTTCAATACGGTGAGTCCACTCTGAATAATATACAGCAACCACATAACTAGTCATCATTGTATTGGGTATCAAGTTTACAAATTTAGAAGTAGAAGTGATTAACAATAACTTGACATTTAAGCCACAGATTTAGAAATAGAAAATATCCATATAGTATGTTTAGGTAGCTCTAATAATATTTTGTGGTAAAGTGATTTCTTTATAGGACACATAACATAAAATTTATCCTTTTACTCACTTTCAACTGTGCAATCCAGTGGCATGAAACACAATTCACAATGTGCAACCATTGCCACTATCCACTTACAAAAATTTTTACACCCCAAACAGAACTCTGCACTGATTAAACAGAAACTCCCCATTTCCTTCTCCCACTCAGACCCTGCTTCTATGAATCCGCCTATTTTAGATACTTCATATAAGTGGAACTATACAATATTTGTTTTTTTGTGTCTGCCTTACTTCACCAGGCATATTTTCAAGGTTCATCCACGTTGGGCATGTACCAAAACTTCATTCTTTTTTAAGGCTGAATAATATTCCACTGTATGTGTATATTTTATTAATCCATTTATCTGTTGATGTGCATCTGGGCTGTTTCCACTTTTTGGCTATTGTGACTAATGCCTTGGTACATAAGTATCTGAGTTCCTGATTTCAATTCTTTTGGGTATATACTGAGAAGTTAAATACTGCAATTCTGTTTAACTTTTTGAGGAACTGCTGAATATTTTCCAAAGTGGCTGCACTACTTTCTAGCCCCACCAGCAATGCACAAGGGTTCCAAATTTTCCATATCCTTGACAACACTTGTTTTTTGTAATAGCCAGTCTGATGGGTATAAAGTGGTATTTTACAGTGGTTTTAATTTGTATTTTCCCTAATGATTAGTAATGCTGAGCATATTTTCATGGGCTAATTGGTCATTGGTATATCTTTTCCAAAAAAAGTCTATTCAAATGCTTTGCCTAATTTTGAATTGTATTATTTTTGTTATTGGGTTGTAGCAGTTCTTTATACATTCTAGATATCTGAATATTAATCCCTTATCAGATATAATATTTACAAATACCTTCCCCCATTCTGTGGGTCATCTTTTTGCTCTCTTGGAAATGTCCTTTGATACACAATTTTTTTCTGCTTGCAATTAGCTATTTATTATAAGGGATACAAATGAATGATCAGATGAAGAGATACGTCGGGCAAGATCTGAAAGGGTCCTCAGCACAGAAGCTCCAGGCTCTGTGGAGTGTGCCATCCTGTCAGCACATCAATGGATACTTTTTTTTTTTTTTTTAATTAAGTCCAATTTATCTTTTTTTTTTCTTTCCTTGCCTGTACTTTCGGTGTCATATCCAGGAAAACATTACCAAATCCATGTCATGAAGATTTTTTCCTGTTTTCTTCAAAGAGTTCTATGTAAGATTCTCTTATAAGAGTTCTACAGTTTCAGCTCTTACATTTAGGTCTTTGATCCATTTTCAGTTAAGTTTATATATGGTATAAGGTAAGGATCCAGTTTCATTACTTTGTAGGTTATTCTCTAATGATTTTGGTATAATGTGGGAAAACAGCTGAAAGAGCTATCAAAGTTTGTATACATCTATACAGATTAACTAAAAATGCATTCAAAGTTTCTTTTTATATATAGATTATAAAAAAATACAATATATCTGTTACCAAAATTTTAAGCAATTCACCTCTAAATATCTCACACAATGTTCTGGGAGAATTTGTTCACACCACTATAGCACAAGACCCTCTCCACAGGGCAGAATTCATGCAATTCTACCCTCTCTAGGGTAGTATCTCTATGGACAATATTAAATTGGCTTTTATGCTGAAGTTTAGAGAAACCACTTGTAGCAACAACAAAGTACATATATACAAACAGATTCTCCTAAATTGTAAATATTTTAAATAGCACCAATGAAGCAAGTTTATTCTTGTTTTTTTTTTTTTTTTTAAGATTTTTATTTATTCATTCGACAGAAAGATAGAGACAGCCAGCGAGAGAGGGAACACAAGCAGGGGGAGTGGGAGAGGAAGAAGCAGGCTCATAGCGGAAGAGCCTGATGTGGGGCTTGATCCCATAACGCTGGGATCACGCCCTCAGCAAAAGGCAGACGCTTAACTGCTGTGCCACCCAGGCGCCCCCTTGTTTTTTTTTTAATCGTGAACATAATCCAATTTGTTAAGACTGCAGTTCTAAACAGATCAGAGAATTCTCTGCTCAGGCATAGGTATCTCTATTCCTTTTCCACAACTTCACTAGTTGAACCCCAGATTGCAATTCTCCACAATTTCAAAAGAATTGAAATAACTTGCTGACATAACAAGGTATATATCAAACCTTGTCATTTGATGAATCACCCCTATTGCAAACTTAACACTATATCACTCAAGAGATCCATAAATTTCCATTCATTTTTCTATGGGGCATTAAAATATTACTAAAAATAAGGCTATAATGTTTCATTCTTTGTAATCAAATTGATTTTAGAATAACATTATTCTTTATGAAAAGATTTTAAATAATTATTCTAGCATGAAAAACACAAGAATAACAGGTTATTTCGAGATGTTTGATAAGAAGCAATGCTCTTTATCAACTAGGAGAAGGGCATCCATGTTTGGCGCAGCACAAATAAGTATAAGGAAGAAATGAATAGAAAATGTAAAGATGAACACAACTTAGGAATAATGCAATAATAAGACTTAGATACTCTCAGTAGCGTTCAGAAAAATATTTGTCATCCACAGGGTCTGGTCAGACTTTGAGCAAATTTTTGCTCTACCATTTATTATTCTTGGGGAAGTTATTAAACTTCTTTTTCCATCATTTATATAGTAACAAGACCAATAGTTGTTTTGAGTTTACATACGATAAAGCTTACAATAAACTCAGAAAAATAATTAGCATATATTAATAGCTCAACAATGACACCTATTATTACAATGACAGAAAAGCATCAACTTTTGCTGTGTCAACAACTGTTATGTCTTGTTTCTATTCCTGAAGGTAATGCAGCATGAATAGAGATTTGCAATGAAAAGTCTATATATAACCTGAAGAGAATAAATTTGTGTGAAGGAAAGAATTCAAAAGAATATTGTACCCTGTTCTAAATAAAAATACAGAGAACCATATATTTTTAGAGCTTTTTACCTAAGATATAATTTATTCTTCAATTGCCTTATTTAGCCAGAGACACTAAAGCACAAAGAAGTTGTACATCCAAGGTCACACAAATAGGCTATACATTTATAATAAGCAAATTTATTAAAATTTCAGGGTTTCAAATTTCCACCACCTTTTTTTGACAGATTCATGCAATAAAGTATAAAACATAAATGCCTGTACCCCGAGTTCCATCAACAAGGAAAAATCATAAATGGGTACTCAAACTTGGTAATTATAAGCACATACTTCATAGCATAAAAATTCATCTTCCCTAGGTCCCACCATCACAACTTTTTCGTGTCTAGCACTATATACTTGTTTTCAGGCACCTCTTTCTCATTGTGTTTTGTTCTTCACTTTGTGAGGCCAATCAACTGCTTAAAGACAAGATGTATTCAATGGCTCAAAAGAGCCATTATACCTGAGACTTGGTCTTTTGAGAGATTAGCCTAGTCCTGCTTCCTTTGTCTTTGGCTTGCCCTTTGTGTCATTAATGCAAGATGTACACACTTCCACTCCCATTGCTAAAAAACTGAGCTGGAGTCATCAAGGTGGCCAATATCAACTGTGATTTTACACTGTGAGGGTATTTGCCACAATAGCTGACATTTAAAGAAAAAGGTAAGATTTATTAAGCACTTGCTTTGTTGGGGCACTCTGTGATTGTCTTATTTAATCCATTCAAACATCTTATGAATAATATTATGTCAATATTAGAGAAGAAAAACATGAGGCCTGGCAAAGATAAATTGCAGAAAATCACATAGCTAGAAAATAGCTGATATGGGACACATATATGGTGTCCATAATTTATATATCATGTTCTCAGCCACATTGTTTACTACATCCTACAATGATAAGGTATCAAAACCAGCATATTTAGTTTTTACCATATTTCTAGGCATGCTTTTTATCATAGGCTATATTATATATAATATTTATTTTACATCAAATTTATGGAATTGTATTTGACACTGGAAAAATATAGGAAACAATAAAAATGAAACTGCAAACCCTAAAATGAACATATAGGACTGTAAATGACATTTATGTTGAAAGCTTAAGCCAATGCTAAAAATAAAATTTAAATATCTGAAAAAGAGAAATCAAAAATTATCAAAGTTCTACTATAAACAAGACTCCTATATAGTTTTGTTTATGTTTGGGGAGGGAATTTGGTTTTAGGACAGAGGACATGTAAAGAAGGCTCCTCTGACTTGGCTACAGGCGATCTGCCTTCGAGGGTTAGGTTAACTTTGATAACTATTTGTTCTGTATCCCTCCTTGTCACTGGAAAAGCTTCTGTATAGACATTGGGTTTTTATTCTCTGCGACCTACCTCATTCCCCTCATATTTTCAAAGAAAGGCATATTTATAGAAACTTCTAGGTCAGGTTGCTTCAAAGTTGCCTTGGAGAAAATGCCAGCTGGACAACTGAAAAGATTTCAGATTAAAATACTTATAGAAATAAAAAAGAAAAATATACATTTGCATGTTAGTAAAGATAAACAAAGATCCCTAACTGTTCTGAGATCTAGACCCTGAATATCAACAGAGAGTGCCAATGTTAAAAACGCTTATAATTAGGAAAAGTAAGTTAATTAGAAGTCTGTGATTTGCATTAAAATTCTTTCATTAAATTTATCCTTTTCTTTTAAGTAAGGAGTTCAAAATTGCTAATAGTTCATCATCTAAGTTGACAGATAATTAGAAAACTTAATCTGTATTCTTCACATTAGTTAAAAAAAATCCTGGAAACTACATGAAGACAGACAAAATTAAATATCGTTATTTTTCCCAATAATATTCACAAAAGTAGAAACAGTGAGAAAAACAAGTTACAGGATTTTTAATGTTTTAATTATTATTTATGGATAGCTTTCCAATTTCTTTTTATAAAATCTATCTATAGCTATCTGTCTGTTGGTCTAGTTATCTACCTATATTACACATTTTCTATGTGAAATGCTAGTTTTATAAATGTTATTAACAGAACACAGACTGCACTAGAGAACTGTGAAAACCAAAAAACTTCAAAAGCCTACATCAAAAAACTTCAAAAGCCTACATCAATCTTGTTTATGTGGAGAGACATGTTTACCCTGATTCCTGCAAGATTATTTTACTTCAAGACAGGTAAAAACCAGGACCATAATAACAGTCCTCAAATAAAAACCAAAGCAACAGACTCAGTATCTGGGTTTTTTTGTTTTTGTTTTTGTTTTTTAATTTGGCTATGGTACCATTCAAGAGATGGTCCCTTCTTCCTCTCCACAGCATGGCTTAGTAAACCAGAGAATGAACTGTTTTATTATAAATGCTGGCAGGTAAAGGGAAAAGTGCCTGGAAATACATCATTAGCCGACAAAGACTGATCGATCTTGAAATCTTATTTTTACATTGAAAGCCCTTTGAAACCATTTAGAAGATTAAAAAAAAAATGGTAAAATTGAACATCTCTCATACAAAGAAAAGAATGCTTAAAATATTTACTAGTAGCAGTTACAAGCTGGTAGATGGGATGAAACAGTCATTAACATACACATACATAAATACACACACATAAATACACACACACACCCCAGATCTCTAAGGAAGCTGATTTTATTATAGGGAACTGGAATTGTCTGAGGTGACCTTTTTGATACTAACCAATTTATTCAGAAACTACAATTATGTTTCTGATTTGCCTGAGCATTTTGGTACTGACTTCAATTCTCTCCTTTTTACAAAAACACAACATATGAGGGTTTGAAGGAATTACCAACCATTTCCTCAACTGAGCTCCCACTTGGCCCTACCCTGAATACTACAGTAAAACACACTAGGCCGAAGGGGAATCTGCAGGTGAAGAGACAGAGAAATAGCAAAGACCTTGGCTCAGCACTATAGTGAACAGTGATTCCAAGTATAACCTTCAGACACTGTACGATTAAGTAACCAGAAGCTTCTGGATAACAAGTGGACAGGTTTTACAGAATTATCTCTATAAATTTTCAAATGCCCACATCTGAACTGATATAAATCCAGACTTACTCTTCTCTCTTGCCTCAGAGAAAGGCATCTCCCTCCTTCAAAGATCAAAGGCTTCAGATATGATCTTAGTTTGTTCCTGCTTTTTTCCTTCTGAACTTTACTCTTTAGTCCCCCCTCCCCCGACTCTCACTTCTTTTTCCTGGGTCTTAAATATCCCCTTCTTCACTGGCTTCTTCTAATTAGCCTAAAAATGAATTTCCCAACAAAATCCGTCTACCCTCATTCTCTCTCCTAATATTAAGCTCCCATCTTTTAACTAGCTCTAGCCAATGTCTCATGGACATCCCAAAGGCATTGTGCAAAAATATATTCATTTTAGTCTACCTTCTCGTATTATAGTTACTATTTACATAGCCGCCACCTCAGTTAAGCTAAATTCCACTTTCTTCCTTACCACAACATCATCCAGTGGTTTATCACATTCTGCCAAATTCTAGCTCCAAAATACCTCTGGACTTGATCACCTCCTCTCCATCCTCTATCCCAAAGTTAGTGCTTCACCATAAACTACCAGTTGCCTCTTACGGCCAAATTCACCTCTTCCTTCTATAGATAGATTCTCCATATTGCTGCTATGTTATTGTTCTAAAATGTATAATGACTATATTAGATTCCAGGAATAGCACCCGAATAATTATAAGGTTTTAGAGCCCAGAAAGGACTGCTAAGATAATTTACTCTAGCACAGAATAATGGGATAATATTTCCAAGGACATCAATCACTAAGAGATTTAGTGTCAGAATCTGAAAGTCCTGATTCCTCATCATATACATGTCAAAGCTTACTTCCAAGTTTGAGTCTTGGTTTACAAATCGAGACACTTACTTTTCACTTTCAATACTATGCAATCACTAAGTGCGCTTTCAACCATGTGTCTATGTTATAAGGAATTTGTAAAGCAAAGTATGTTCTGGAATTTAGAAAAGTTTTAACAAAAATGCTTTACTGGACAATCCTCACTGAGGACAGTATTTCTCTCTGTTGACGCCAATGGAAAAATGCTAGGACTATTTGCCAACTCTCAAACTCTGTTAAATATTAAATATGCATTTAAATATGGCCAGAAAAAATTGTACATGAAAACATGAATCCAGTAGACAGCAGAAAGATGCTGTCGTTCACCACTACAGGATTTGAGAACTCCAGAAAGGTTCTTATAAGCCTAGTTCTACGGGATATGTCATCTTTGTAAACAGCATATGGTGGGATACACAGGTGGCGCAAGTGGCGTAAAAAAATAAACGGAGCATCTGTGCACTCACTTCTTCAAGTTTTAACAGCCAATTAGGTTTTCTACGCTAATATTTATAGCTCCACAAAACTCAGATAATAAATGTAATTATTTTCCCTTCTGGAGAATATTAGGCTGTTAAACTACCAAAGTTAGGGGGTATATTCTATGCACTTGCCGTTTCAAGGAACTTAAAAAGAGGATAATTGTTTATTTGAAGACTGTCATCCATTCCTTAGTAGAAAACAGACAGATTAATGCTATGTGCCTGTATGCTAATTGACTGTTTTCATGAAACAAAATGTACAACTAGAGAAATGCCTCATTTTCCTGGCATCATTAGGAATGCAGATATTTTCTTATTTTTCCAAAAAAAAAAAAAAATTATTCCTTTAAGTTACAAAACTCAGTTTATTTTGATGGTCACACAAAAATATACTTTGAATACCTCTGAGTTCTTAATATAGAAAATATAATTTTTTTAATGGCTCAGGATCATGATTATGATTATAGAATTCTGTGTTCTCCACAGTTTTTGGTGCCGAAGAACTACAGAGGTGAGCAGAAAAATTTGCTCCCACACTAAGCCCTCTCAAACCACAATGTTTTTCTGGTTCTGCTTTGTTTTTTCCCCTCATTTAAAATGTGCTTATTTCCTCCCTCAGTCAGGCAGTCAGCTCTTTCTTCCTTCTGTTCCTGCAATCACTGTATCAGCTTCCTGGGGCTCATTGGTCTCTATTTGTCCTCTAGAATTCCGGCTTCTAACTGTCAGGGGGTTTGGATAGATCATAAAACCTGTTAAAACATATGAAGTCGATATATTCTGATGGAGTGCCTGGGATTCTTTATGGATGAAGCTCATGAGCTTTAGCAAACATGTATTTTTGACAAAAAAAAAAAATTATATAAAGACCTTTCTTGCTTACTGAATTTCTAATAAGTGAAGATTTAAAGCAAATACTGCATTGCTTTTTTTTTAAGAGAACAAATGTCAATCCCTAATAAGTATCCTCTAGCTAAAGAAGATTTCCAGACATCAACTATTAAGTTCTTTTGATATTTTAATTTTTGACATTTCAAGAAAACACAGAAAATAAAAATCTATATTCACAGCTTCCCCAAGTTTAATCCTGTTTACATACTGGCATATTTGTTCCCAATCTCCCTTCACCTGATTTTTTTTCTTTAAAAAAGAAAGTTTTTAAAATTTTGCTCAATATAGAGAATTAAAACAATGCAGAAAAGTACAAAATAAAAGCAAAAAGAAGGAAAATGTATTCCAAATCCACAAACCAGAAATTGTGTGTGTGCAGGAGTGTGTGTGAAAGATATATAGATGATAGAAACATGAAGAGACATTTAAAAAAATGGAGTCATCTTCTTATTCTTAATTTACAAAATATTAAATTTGAAATTAACAGAAGAAAAAATAATTACAATGAATTTTAAAATTCAGGCATATTTCTTAAAAGGTTAATTGTTAGCAGGCATATTTCTTAAAAGGTTACTCTGACGTTTTTAAAAAAGAGAATTTTGAACAAAAATTAAGAGGCTAAGAATAATTTTTAACTACATGCTTTAATTTACATAGTATCAACGAACTCCCTATTTTAATGACAGATAAGGGCATTAACATTCTCATGCTCCCTTCTTTTTTTAATTTAAAAAAAATTTTTTAAGATTTTATTTATTTACTTGACACAGAGAGCGCGCACATGCCAGAGAGCACAAGTGGAGGTAGGAGGTGGGGGAGAAATAGCAGAGGGAGAGGGAGAAGCAAGCTCCCTGCTCAGCAGGGAGCCCTGAAGAGGGGCTTGATCCCAGGATCCTGGTATCATGACCTGAGCAGAAGGCAAGTGCCTAACCCACTGAGACACTCAGGCGCCCCTGATGTTCCCTTCTAACACCCCTCCCTCATCTATTTTGTTAATTATGTCATAAATTCTAAATTGTCTGGATTTATATATTCACATTCTGTTGGTTGTCAATGATTCCCAGAACTGTTTAGTATTCATGTCATCTCAGAGAGGATTAAATGCTCATAGCCAGACCTTTTACCACAACCTTTTTCATTCATCAATTCTTCATTTTGATTCATTCTCTAGATTTCCATTTTTCAAGTAGTTCCTCCAGGTCTCCCCCGCCAGCCCTCACCCTGGCCCTCTAAGAGCCCAGTGAATTTTGTATTGTGGGAGTGTTCTTTGAGAATTTTTACACTTTTCTCTCTTCAATGGCTTCTTACTGCCTGGATGCCTAAAGAATTCTCTCTTCATCTTACAAGTGTTATCAGCCTAACTAGGACACATCTCAGATTCATGTTCTGATTCAAAATTTCCTGGAACATATTGTGCTTTTAATATACAGATTCAATTCTCTCTTCATTTTATAGAAGTTCTCTTGAGTTATATATTCTGTTCCTTATTTTGGGTTTTCTATTCAGAGACACCAATTACTCTTATGTTGAATTAGCTTTAGCTCTGTTCTACTCTATTAGATTTTCTAAAATTACAATATTCTCATCTCTTTCATCCACATACACTATAATTATCACAAGTCTTTTTACTATGTTACTAATTAGGTAATCAGTGGTGTTTCTCAACTACCTCATATTATGTCAGTCACTTATTTGATAATGATACTCATTTGGTCCTCAATTTGTTTCCTCAGGTGTATGACATCCCTTTTATCTTCTAGGCTTTGGGTTCTTAATTTATTGAATGTGTTCTTAGTAAGTTGTTCTTTAGTGTGAAGGAACTGTGAGATTTTCTTTAGATTATTATATAGTGTTATAGTTTTTTTTTTCTTTGGATTTTTTGGTGCATATTATTTTTATTTTTTCATTTAACTCTGGTAGGTTTGTATAATTACTTGCATAAGTGCTGTGCCATAGCTCCCCCCACATTCTCCCACATGTTTGGGCATCTCAGTCAAGCCTTTGTATTTGCTCTGAAAGAGTATGCCTGATTTGAGTATCTCCCCAACATAAATAAGACCACATGCTTCCTCCCCATCTTCCAAGCTACTGACTAAGGGCTGTGGTGTTTCACACTCCTACCATATTTCTGTAGCTTGAGAGAATGATAGGGTGGAAAGAGTTGCGGAGTCTGGCTCTGTGGTATATAGTCTTTCCTAGAATACTTGGGGCGCTACTCTAAAGTTAAGGTACATTCTTTGTACCAAATTTCAACCCCTCTCATTGGAGAAAGACACTTCGTTCTCACTGAAAGATAACCTCATATATTGGATCATTTTTTCAACAACAAAATGCCCATTCGATTGTCATAATCTGCCCTTTTGTCCACATTTCCCCTTTTATTTATTTATCCACGTCTTCTGCTTCAAATACTTTTCAGTCAGAGCAACAAAAGGATAAGCATTTACTAAGTTTGTTTCTTTAAATATTTGGATATTTGTGAGAATTGCAGGATTGGGTCAACTCAGTGGTACAATTCTACAAGTACAGAGTGCATTTAAGAACTAAGCTATACTATGCCTCTCTGTTCCAATTCAGGATCATTTGCTTTTTATACTGGAGACAAGGTTTTCAAATGTATTGCTTTAATTTAGGCCCCATTCCTTATTTGGATCATATTAGTTTTGGGGGTTTTGTTTGTTTGTTTGTTTTTAAGTCTGAGCTAGTTTTGCTTATGTGGTAGGTATTAGGTGGAGGGGTGGGGGGAGAAGACAGATTTTTAAATACAGTTTCAATATGGCATCTTAAGCAAGAAAGTTTACTAAAGCTTTTTTAAAGAAAGGATTTTAATAGAACTAAAAAAAAAAAGAATTTAAAAATATAAAGATGCACCCAAATATATTTCATCTTTTTTTTTTTTCTAAATACTTGCCAAAAAAAATTCCTAAGATTTTTAACTGAGAAGTTTAGGAAGAAATAAGAGTTAAAAAGCTATTTTCATGTCAAATCACACCTTCTAAAGTAATAAAGAGCAATTTGAACAGGCTTGTTCTTGCCTTTCACAGAAAGTAACATTGAACCACTGAACTACAGTTTGCTACCACTGTTGAATAATTTAATTACTATTACAAATTCTCAAAAACTGAGCCCATTTGAAGGATGAAAAATAATTTTTAAAAAGAAAAAATATCTTAAAAAATAAAAACTTCCTTCTCCAATAAGCAGGGAATTCCTCTTGATTTTAAACTATATGAGAAATGGAAAAAAGCAAACTGTACAAATTAGGACCCAGTTGTGAGTGTACCAACCACGTACGTCCTCTTCCCTCCTACACTGATGTAAGAAAAGGCCAGTTTAAATATATATATATATAAATACATATTCCATTGAATAAGAGATAAAAGCTCTAAGAGAAACTTTTCTATGGACAGGGATAGCTACCCAAGTGATATACAATGGTTCTGAGTCTTTCCTAGAATTGTTGCATCTTTTCCAGGTTTGTGTACTCTTTTTTCTGAAATTACCACACCCATTCCCAAAGCAACATCATGCTCGCCTTCTACTTACCCTTAATTCCCTTCGCATAGTGGAAATAGCCTGACATTTTCAAACAGAACTTTATTAAAAACTAGAAAATTTTTTCATTAAGATAAATATTTACAGTCACTGTTTTAAAAAGCCAACTTCCTAAAGTATAGGATTCCCATGTCAAGATTTTCAGTTAGTGGCACAGAAGAGCTTTTTTTCATCCAATAGATTTTTATCCTACACATAGTAAGGCCACATTTGACAGGCATAGCTCCCTAAATACCTATTTGTGTTCCCTTTCTCCTGGGTCCCAGGATCCACAATGGAAGACACTACTTCATCTTCTAAAACAAGAGAGTAATCTTTTGTTCATTTTGTTTTATTTTAAGGCCAAATACCATGACCCTTAGTAATTAAACTTTTTTTTTCCCCCACTCAAATTTCTTTGACATACTTAGTCAATTCAAAAAGCAGTAGGGAATGACATCTTTGGTGTTCAATGAATAATCTAATGCTCCTTGGTTCGGTTCTTTGACTTCTGGGATATTCTATAATGTCAAAGTTGAGTGTTCTTTATGGAAGTAATTTAAAGACAAAACTGAATATAAATAGAAATGATCCTTAATAGCATGTTCATTATATTGCTACAATATATGAGCATTTTAACATAAAGATAATATGGTAAACTGCGTACTGGTTCTGTAAGACTTACCACATTTTCTTAAACCTATGTATAATTATCTAGTTAGATAAGAGATTTCAGAATAATAATGAAAATCTAAAAATGATCTGATGATTCCTTCCTTAGCTCTAGTACTTTGATATATTCTTCATTGTGGTTAAGAGCTCAGACTGAAGGGGCTCCTGGCTGGCTCAGTAGTTGGAGCATGTGACTCCTGATCTTGGGACTGTGAGTTCAAAGCCCCACACTGGACATGGAGATTACCTAAAAACCTCAGACTCAAGAGTAGGTCAGTTTGGGCTCAAATTTAGGTGTTAAAACTTATTACTGTGAAGCTGTAAGTAACTTACTTAACTTCACTAAGGCTTATTATCTGTAAAACGATGATAATAACAATTACTTCATCAGACTGTTGGGATTAAATAAAATAATATATTCAAGGCACTGGATACAGCCACTAGCACTTTCTAAGCACTTAATTCAAGTCATCTATAATTAACTTTTAAAGCTATACTCCAATCTCCGGAATTTTTTTTTTTAAGATTTTATTTATTTATTTGACAGAGATAGAGACAGCCAGCGAGACAGGGAACACAAGCAGGGGGAGTGGGAGAGGAAGAAGCAGGCTCCCAGCAGAGGAGCCTGATGTGGGGCTCGATCTCAGAATGCTGGGATCACACCCTGAGCTGAAGGCAGACGCTTAAGGACTGTGCCACCCAGGCGCCCCTGGAAGTTTTTTATCTTGTTTTATTTTTTTAAAAATAGATCAGTCATCAAACTTTGGTGTGAAAGTAAAGGTAAAATTATTTCCTTACAAAAAAAATAATTTTATTAATAGAAGGAGCTAAAATCAGTCACTATGATTCCATTTTACCTTTTTGTATCTAAATAATTTTCTAGGAAGGAAAAAAAAAAAAGGAAACACCAAGTAAGGTATCAAATTCTTACTATGATGGTACCTGATTTTTTTAAAAAAATCAAATTTCCAGATGAAAACAGAGCTAACAGAAATAGCTCAGACTTCCGTAAGATTCCATTTCTCTTTAGAGCCATGTATTTTAGGAATAAAAGAGGTGATGCTATCAACAATTTGGTACTGGCCTATAATTTGGGATGAAGAACATCAAATGTCATTGGATAATTTTCCTGACCTTTACATGAGAACCAAAACTCACACTGGCGATATTAAGTAAAAGATTTATAGAGGAGGAAAGTCAGAGAAACCCATTTCAAGTTCAGCCAAACCTCTGAGAAACTGGGAAGTCATTAGGATACTATGCTCATCTCTCTTCCTATGAAGATAAAGGGCTCTTATTCAGTGCTTCTCCACATACCTGCTCAACCTTCCTTGATACTAGCTTCTTCTGCATGACTCTGTTTTGGAAATTTTGGAAATTCCCCATAACGCTCACTTGTCCCTGGATTCACGGAGCACATATTTTGACTCTGGTCCCAAATCTATAAGAATTTACAGCTTCAGTCTGTGTCTTGGTTCCAAATCCATGTTGACCTAGCTCCAGTTAGGTGTCCATACCTAATCCAATAAGCTGTGTCCAAAAGGACAGAATCATGTGACATGCAGTGTGGCCCTTTCGGGGGAGTGGGTGGGATCTATTCTCCACGATAGAATGAGGGTGGGAAGGAAATTTGTATATTAACCATAAAACAAAGCATTTAGGACGCATGACTTCCATTTAGTATAGCTATCTGTTTGACCTGCATTTATCAAGTTCTAATTTGTATATAGCAAAAATTCATGTTTTAGTGCACAGTTCTATGAGTTTTGACAAACACATATAGTCATGCAACCATCACATGCGACTGAAACAGAGGTTTCCATTGTTAACTTTTATCTAAAAGTATCAACATTCTATATTTCAATATTCCTTTTTCCACTTTAAAGAAACAAGCTTATAAGCTCCTATAGGAGCTTTCATTCAGAAAAATGTCTTTAAGGAATAACACAAAAATTTTATATATTGATACTTGGACTTGAGTGAATCATGTAAAACAGAAAACAGAAAACAGAGACTATTTCTGCTAATAGCCTACTTCAGGCTATTATTTAAATAAATAATGAAGAGACTACTCTAATCTAGGACTTAATGAAACACGTAAGAGGTCCCCAGTCTCCAGGGATTGACAGAGTGCCTCTCAGATGAGAAGTCTGTACAGTATATACAGTAGACACTTATTGTCATGAGCTTTAGACAATGTCTGAATTTAGACCACAGCTTGCTGATAAATATACACTATCCATGGCATTCTGCCAAGGGAGAGGTAAAAAAGCTTGGGAGATAATCAAAGGTCACAGCTTTATTTAACACCATCACACACTAAATAGGAAGACAGGCACTCCCCGCTGGGGCAGAGACAGCCTGTCCTCCCGTGATTGCTCCCCTCTTCCGCAGACTGCCTTTAAAAGGTGGGGCTCACCAAGAAGGTTAAAACAGATCTCATCTTTCATCAAGGGCTTCTAATTTTAAATTGCTGCCATGCTAAATTTTATCTTGAGCATCTCCCTGAGTCTCCACCCTGTTTGATCAGATATACCATTGGTTTTAGACAAGAATTTCCTAGGGCTGTGAATTTTAATCTGGACTGTTTAATACACAGCCTGCATGGGGTACGAACAATGTAAGTTAATTAAGATTTTAAAAACCTCAGATATTTGTTTTTTATATATTTCATGTGGGTATACTTAAATTAACATACAAAAATACTAATCTCTATTGGTATTACTCTCTGTGATAACAGAATCCACTAGGGAGAAAACAAAAACAACTGTTTTCTATGGAAAGAGAAGTCCTATTTAAAAACTACTTAGAAATATGCTGTGGAAGCATTATGGGTGCTACCTGGACTCAATCAGTAAAAATGGCTAATATCATACATTACGAAACTCAATTCCTCTAAAAGGTGAGCCAGCAGGATTCCTCAGGATAAATGCTCAAAACCAACACTGTTAGTGGGAAAATCCAGTTGATAATTGCTGTTAAAGCACTTATGGTTTAATATTGGAGCATTTAGGAGAAAATGAAATTTCCAGTTTTACTTGCCACAGCTAAACTTATGTAAGACAAAGGTATAAGCAAAATGTACTTACAAAGACATAGTTCATATTATCAACTACATGTTAATTTTTTTCCATGCGTTATAGAATACAGATTCTTACACATAGATTCATCTCACCTGAGTGTGCATTTTATTCCCATTGTGGACTAACCTCCTGTTAGCTCAGTGTATGGTGTAGATAGACTGAAATGCCTGAAATGCTTGAATCAGGGCCACCATTGCTCTGATGGTACATGCTACACATCCCTTTACGGGCCTGAAAAATCTAAACTATTCTTAGATAATGCTTAATCATTAGCTGGGATGTGGAGAAATTGCTTTCTTGTATTTGCATTATAAAATCCAATGTAATATAAGAGTTGTGTGTGGATATCTCAAGTACTTCCAGCAATCTCTCTCCACAGTCAGCAGAAAGGAGCTCCTTATCTATAGGACATGGGTCAAGAGTTGCTAGTCTTTCCATGCTCAATGGAATGTGTCTTCTGGGATCTCAGGCTGTCAGCATCAGAGTACAGTAAGGTCGTACAAAAGTTTCCGGGGAATAGAATGTGAGAAATGAGGAGTGACCTGAGAATCTGGAGGCTCTTGGGGTGACTACCAAAAGCAGGGCTAAAAAAGTACAAAATGAAGTGAGTTTAAGTGGATTCAAAACACCAAGACTGGGTGAGTTGTAAGATGTGGGGGGTGGGAGCAGGGGGGTTTTCTGGCCTCCCATTTCACCCTGATGACAGGGATAAAAACCCAGGAGAGGCATGTCTTTGTTGGCAGGCCTCCTCTTTGACTCCAGGTGAAGAGAGTAAGAGACATCTTCACCCAAACCAGGTTATTTATTGTCATTCAAAGAAAATACACTTCAACTCTCACTTTTGCTCAAAATGATCTCTGACTACAACTCCTAATCTGTGTAAAAACTTAAACATACTTAAAGATCAAATATAGGTAATGTTTTTCATTCTCTGTTGGAAAAAACTCTTCTCCAAATTCCCCAAGTAACTTTTCCACATTTTTGATGGCATCTTTCTGTCTTGCATTATATCTAATTGCATCAACCATCAAAATCATACTGTGAGCAATCTGATCGCAGAAGCTATGCCTTTGTCTTTGTATTTCCTGTGGCACCTAGTACAGTAATATCACAACAAATAATTACTGACTGACCCAATGAGGTATAAATGAGGCAGACAGAAGAGAAACTTTTTTTTCTTTCTAGAGAGTTCAGATTCATGATCACAGGTAACACCCAGTAAATGCTTACTCTTAGCCAAGAACTGCTCTGTAAGTTTTCCATCAACCAAATCATTAGATTCTCACAGCATTCCTAGGAGTTATACGGTACTGTTATTTTTGTTTAACAATGGAGGAAAATGAAGCCCTAAGAGATTAAGCAAATTGTTCAAAGTCAGAGAGGAAGTAACTGGCAGAGCTGGGGACCAAATCTAAGCAAGCGAGTTTCAGGACTCAGGAGTCCTGTACTTCACCACCTCACTCTCTGGCTAATAGAGTAAGAGCGGAGCTGGAGGTAAAAGCATTATTTCTGGAGAAGAGATGACAGTTCCTTGAGAGTAGACAGGCTGAGGCGTGGGTCCTCTTCTCTTTCCTCAATTACTTTTTCTCTTCTTTCCTTTTCCTTTCTGTTCTTATCTCTTTTCCCCCTTATTTTTCTTCTGCTTCAAATATGGTTCATTGCTTTGAAAGCCTTATGCAGGATGGAAAAGAGTTTATTGGCAGCCTGGGATAGCTCAGAATCAGAGGAAAGCCTGAAGCAGCAGGCTCAGAAGTGAAGAACCAGGGAAGCTTTCTGTCTCCAGGCCAAAGGAACTTCTAGGCACCCCCACGAGTCTACGCCTACCATTTTCCATATGGCTCAGGTTTCAAATTCTAGACAGAAGGAGGGGAAGAAGAGGTGGTCCCACAGTTAAATTGTGGTGACTACCAAAGAAGAGCAGAATAGATACTGGGCAAAAAATTATTCACAATGCCTATTATTATGTTTGTTATGTTTAATTGTCCTCCATGTCTTTATTTTTGCCTAATGACCTATTAAACCAGTAATGGGATCACTCACTATTCACACATACCTGCTGAAGCTGAGACCAGAGGCTGAGTCACTCTCCTGCTGTTTACGTGCATTCCGTCTTGGCTTGCTGTCCTTTCTCATCATCTCACTTTTAACCAAACATTAACTAGGGACTTCACAGCTTATTTTTAGTAACTGTTCTTTAAACATTTTGTTTTCAATTCCTTAATCAACAGCTTCTATAACTTTTTCAAGTGAGAAGAGGTAATGAAATAAGTTAAAGATGTGACTATTTGTTCATTAAAATATCTACAGATAATTTAAGAACAGGTACTACTTGAATTTGAAACTTAGAAATTAATAAAAAAATAAAAAAGATAGTATTTTTGTATAATTAACATAAGAAATTTCAGTTTTGAAGCCGAAACTTTAAAGTGATTTCTTCCCCTAAGCCTCACCGAATGTTCCTTTCCAGCCTCATGTGTGTATATATGCACACATACACATATACACATAGATGTATACATGCAGACATATATGGATACTCTTTGTATATGATAAAACATATATAACATATGTCAAATAATTCACAGGTATTCTCTAATTTCATAAAATTTATGCTACCTTATACATCCTTATTCTTTTTGAAATTTTGAATCAGAGAACCACATGGTGAAAGAAAGACTCATTAAGCAGAAATACAGAGTTATCGGAGTTTATCTGATAATGAGTGAACTAAATATGCAAGATTTTAAATTTCCACATAGATAAGCATATAGACCTTTATGCTTAAAAAATAAAAGCAATTAAAAAGCATTTAGTTCCTGTTATGTAGATAACTTTTAAATATTACAACCAGTATTAAAGCGGAGGTAATCATGTTTATGAAGAGAATGTTACTAGCATATAGCAAGACTTGCTCCTATTCTCCTAGACTGCTGACTTCTGGTGACTGTTTCCCTGTCTTCAAAGACACTTTTCCATTGGCTTGGCTCCCATCTGCCTTTTCTTCTTTTCCTTCCTACAGTGGACTTCTGTTGTTTTTCACCTGCCTGGCATTTATTTGTCTTCTGAGAGCTGCACCCCGTTTTCTGTTTGTAAACTGCTTCATCATCAACCTCTTCCAGCCCCACAGGCTACTGCGTAATTCCCTTGGTCAGAGTAATGGCTTCAGGGATGCACAGTACAACTCAATTTTGGTACAACTGTTGGAATTAACTGGAAAAGGAGGCTTTCTTTGCAAGGAGACTTATTATCATAAGGAAAATGTAAGACTGGGACTTTTGGGGGCCACCATAATGGAAGAATGTGTCTAATAATAAACTAGAAAAGACTACATGGAGTCAGTTGAACCTGGACCACTTTTGAGCATATTTGAAACCAGACCTACCTACAGACTTTTCATTTATTTGAGGAAATAAATTAACTTTTTGGCTGAAGTTATTTTACATTTCTGTCCCTTGCAACATAAAGAGTCCTGAAGAATACATCAACCTTTACATGCTATTGTCACCACTTCCCAGCAAAACTCTAATCTATCTACTAGGTGATTCTATCTACCAAGTGATTCTAGCTCTACTTCTCTCAACAGAACCACCTAGGATGTGAGAGGTTCCGCTCAGTCCCCATTTTCCTAAATACTCTGTGATTGTGCACATTTGGATTTAGTTCAAATGGGACAACTTCTATAAATCTGGAGTTTATTTCTGTATTCAACAAATGAACCATCTCCAACACTACTGACTGAGGGCTGCAACACTCAGAAGTTTATAGAAAAGCCCCCCCCCCCCATTTTTTCCTATGAAAATGTGCTCAAGTAAGAGAGGGATGAATTTGGTATTCTGTCAGCTCCATGTTCAGGACATGCAGTTAGGAGTAGACCCATGGAGTGGGGGAGGGGTGCAAAAGGTAGACTGAATGAAAAATAACAGAATTCAGAAAACCCTACATTAACATTTGGACTAAAGGGGGAAAAGAGAAAGCAAATCATTCAAAACCAAATGCAAGTACATGGTACTCCACCATTTAAGTTCTGCAAGTGTAGAGCAAGATTTCATGGTGGTTGTAGCACTGTCTTCCATGACAGGAAAATCTAAGACCTAACACAGCCACTTATGCTGTGACCTTGGACAAAACAAGAAACCTCTCTTGCCTCAATTTCCCAATCTGTAAAAAAGAATTAAATAATACTATACGGCCTCGTAGAGCTATAGTAGTGCAGCATAAATGAAGAAGTATGTGATAATATGCTTGTCATGGTTTGGGAAGGGAGATTCATAGTCTTAACAAATTTTTAGCTCTGATTAAGGACAGACACTCCTTTGCAAAAGCCAAATGTTTTTTCCAATAATATAAAGTATTGATAAGGGGAATTCAATAACATTCATCTAAACAAGTTTAATTTCAGTATATATCTTTTTATTCTTGGGTTTTATTCACATAGTCAGTAATTTTGTTTCATATATATTCATACTTCTCAGTGGAAACCAAGTGAACATAATTGTCCCCCAAACTCTACATTGCAACACTCAAAACAAAGAATATAGTGTTTCTTTTTAATCCCTCTCTTTTCTTTAGGTAAAGAGATTACCTAAATAACCAGAGAACTCCCATGATGAGGTGGCCAACAAGAGAAATAATAACACTGAAGTACAAAGTTACAGAAACAAGCTTTAAGACATCTGAGCACATAAAGTGTTCTCCCTTCTCTAGGATATCAGTAACTATTGCTTGTAAAGTTTTTCCAAACTCCAGGCATAAATCTTAAGAGTGTAAATACTGTAAGTCCTAAGGCACTATGACTTATCTATTCACCATTTCACTTCTATTGAGTCCCCAAGTGTTTTGGGGTTTGAGACTGTCTGCTAGGTATGTCCTTAGGAAAGGTCCATATTATCACTAACAGCTAGCACACAAAACCAAACGCGCTGATGTCCTGCACCCAGAACAGTGGTTTCTTTGTTCCAGTAAAAACAGGCAGAAAGGATTTCTTACTGCCCAAGAAAATTCCCCAGTTGGGTCAACATGGAAAGGGTTGAATAGTTTTCAAATTCCAAAATTAGAGATTAAAAAGCAAACAAAAGAGTCTTTCTTTCCCGAGGCTCCAATGACGAATATGACCGCTGAAGAAATATATTAGGCCATGTATACATTGCATGTTTCAATCTTGGCATCTTGTGGGTTTGAGAAAGAGAATGAGAGAAATGACTTCAACTGCCTAAATAATTAGCATCATTAGCAATCATTAGCATCAGGCTCCCAGGGTATCTGAATATCCTACTTTGCTTGCTGGCTAAAAATACGTAACCAAAATGTCCCTAAGTAAAAGTTAAGATAGATGGTAAATATCAACTTATTAAGCATTCATAACAATAGAGAAAAATCAGTATTTGAATTTAAATACATCATAATTATCATGCTTGAGAACATTACGATCCATTTTGACCATACAGGCATAGCTACTGCACATTTCTTAAAATGTGTGTTCATAATGTCACATTTTGCTGCAAAATAGATACTTGGCTAAAGTAAATCTCCATTTTTAGTTTTGGCAAAAAAATCTATTTCTATGATTCTGAGCATGCTACTTAACTAGTAATTAGGCAACTGGACCTTCAAATAGCTGGCACTGTGGCACCATATGTACCCAAAGTAACAAGTAAATAAAAGAAGACTGAAAATATTCTCTTTAAACTTTCTAAACTCTTCACAAAATAATTGTGTATTCTTTCCAAAAGTTTCCTCATATACTGTTATGTTCAAAAAATATGTTAAATGCCTACTATGTGCAAGCACTATTCTAGGAACTGGGGATAAAAAAGTGAACAAAAGAAAAAAAAAAGTCCCAGCATTCATGGAGCTTACATTCTAGTGGGTGATGTAGATAATTAACCAGAGAAATTAAGTTTAATTTTCCTAGATTAGTAGTGATAAGTGTCGGGGGTGGGGAGGCAAAGAAAAGAGTTGGGAACAGTTGATGACGAAGGAATGGCAACTTATAGATGGGTATCTGGGAAAGCCTCCTTGAGAAGGTGACCTATGAGCCAAGCCCTGAGATGAGCCAGGCAAATTTCAGGGATAAGAACATTCAGGGCCAAGGAAATAGGCAGCGTAAATGCCTATTGTTCCAAGCTATGAGGAAGGCAGTGCAGCTGGAGCTGAGGTAGGCAGGAGGAAGGTAATAAACAATGACACAACAGAGTGCTATGAGCAGAGGAGTGCCATGCTCTTGGATTTTGATAGGATATTTCTGTGAAGGCTGTATTGAGAGTAGATGCAGAAAGGTGGGGGCAGAAACCTGGAGACTAGTCAATGTTTTTATGGTGATCTAGGCAAGACAGGAGAGCAGTTGGGGCCAAGGTGGTGCTACAGACATGGTGGTAAGTTACCAAATTCTGAATATATTTTGACATTAACAGCAGTTGCTGATCAGATATAGTATGTAAGAGAAAGAGTCAACAATTACTCCAATGTTTTTAGCTTGAACAACTGGGATGATGGAGTTGCCACGAACTGATAGGAGCAGGTTTTGCTGTAGGGAGATGAGTAGGTGAGTTTCAGACATTTTAAATTTGAAATGCCAATTAGGCATCCAAGTGGAGATGGTGAGTAGGCAACAGAATATCAGGTAGAGATCTGAGCTGCAGTTACAAATTTGGGTGGCATCAGTTTATAGATGGAATTTAAAACCATGATACTGGGATGAGATACTTAGGAAGTTAAGTATAAATTGAAAATATAAGATGCCCAAGGACCAAGACCTTGGATCATTCCCATGTTTAGATGTCTAGGAGATGAGAAAAAACTAAAAAAAGGAGATGTAGAGGGTAGAAGGAAATTATCGATATGGTAGATCTAAATTACCTCTATGATATTTGAATATATGCATGTTTAATGAATAACTAAAAAAACTTCAAATGTCTTGAAGAGAGGGACAAAACCAAACTCATCATGGGCCCCAGGGACCAGCACTATACCAACTATATAATAAATACTAAATGTATTTGTTTCATGAATACATGAATGAATAAATGAATTCAGGATCCTCACGTTATTATTGAGCACTTTCTCTTCCCAGAAACTGAGGAAGACACTGGGAAAACAAAGAAATCAGTAGAGACCTAACTGATATAGAAGAGAGATTAACTTAGTAGTAAATTGACTTAATGTCTTACCAAGGGCAGCACCAAGTCAGTAAACATAAACATATCAGGTATGGATAAAAATATTACGTTCTTTAAAAGGAAGAGTAAGTCTCTCTTTAAAAAAATTGAGATTTGATTCCCTACTCTCCTTTTAGCAAGATATATGAAAAATTACAGTAAAAGTTAATGGAAAAGTCATGATTCAAGATGATAAATCTAGTATATAAAAAACTTTCCATAAACACAACTATCACTACACTAAAAGAGCAAAGAAGAAAAATGAACAATATCATAACATATAATTTTCTTCAAAATTTTATGTTGAAAACCTTTTTCTTGAGGGTTTAATAAAATTCCTGATTGAGGTCAGGTTACTGATTTGGAATTCAAAACATTTAAAATTCAAAAACATTTATGAAAAATCAGACCTTCATTTCTTTCTCAAATATTTTTCAAAACAAAAGAAACATATTCTTTTAAAACAAGTATTCTTCTCTGCCAAAATCTTGGCAAATTTATAGCCACACTAACACACACAAAACACATAAATCACTCAAGCACACACACACACACATACACACACACACACACACACACACACACAAATGGCTTGCTGGATGTCTAGAGAGACTAATGGCTAAACAGAGAGGTAGACAGGCTGAAAGACTGACAGGCAGATACACAGGCATAATAAAAGAAACAATGTTTAAATACTGACTCATATTGAAATTATATTATTAGCAATATATGTATTACCTACAAAATGATTTCTAAATCATGAGTGGCCATTTTTAATATTTCAAATATTTTAGTTTGATCTTTGTAAAGCAAATCAGTTAAAAACCAGTAATTTCACAAGTTTTATCTAGACCACTGGGAAAG
>NW_024423453.1:8706280-8917904 GCF_017311325.1 Ursus maritimus
GTGACTCTATTAAATTGGATATTTGCCCTCTTCCCTTCACAAAACTGGCACACATCACACAATAGGAGTTTATATTATGTATGTATACATCAAGAATGAATATGTGCAATTAAAATTGATGTAATCTCAATAATTGCTTCTACTTTTTCTGACTTACTTAAAATGTTAAATAATTCAAGTCATTTATTCAACAAGTATTTATGAAGTGCCAACTATGTTTTAGTGCTGTTTATATCCTTGCTTTAGTGGCTAAAGAGAAGATCTTTTTTCAAAGTCCTCTTGTTTGTCAAGCCACATACTTTTAGATCTTTTACTTGTTTTATTCACATATTCAAAATTCCAAAACACTGACCTGGTAACTATTTCTGAGTCTGCTAACTGTTTATTAACAAAATGTCATTGTTCTAACTGTTCTCAATTACACGGCTATCAATTAGCTAGTCAAAGCATTAAGGAGATAAAATATTCTTTTCTCTAATCAGATTATTGTAGTTATTTTAGAAATGGAATGTTCTCAAGAGACAGAAGGCTTCAACAAAAGAGTTTCAAGTCCAATTAATCATTGTATCTATTACTTTTACCTCTTAAATTACTCTTAAAGCTTTCCACTTCTCTTCATTCCCATCTCACTGCTTAGTTCCAGAAACTAGTATCTCACATTAGGATGCCAATATGTTCCTCAACTTGTAGCTGGAATGATTCTTCTAAACATGTATCTCATTATATATATATCATTTCCATTAACTCTCCTTTTAAAAATCAGTTTTTAGTTCATTTCAGATTTTAGTTAAGGAATGATAAACAAGGAAGAAGCTTTGAGAATCGGTTCCCGCCTGCTTCTTCAGTCTCATAACCTCATGGTCCTCCTCTTTTCCCCTCAAAAAACTTAATGGCTCATCCACAGTGAGATACAAATGTCTAGAATTGTCTACAGTCTCTCCTGGGATATTACATTATATTGTTCCTCTTGGCATCACAAGGAGGAGTTAGAATCTATGACTAACTAGATTCTACTTATCTTTTAAATCTCAGAATAGAGTTTCCTCCTCTACATTCTCACCCCTGTACTCATTAGGCACCATTCCTTCCCACAAGCTCACCCTGTTTTAGGGCTCAGCATAGTTTACTATCCTTTTTCCCCATTCTGGCTATAAGCTCCTAGTGGGAAGGGACTATGTCTTATTCATGGTTTTATCTCTAGTATTTAGCAAAGTGCTTGGCATATAATTAGCACCCAATCAGTATTCTAGCCATTGGATGAATGTATTATAATAGCAAATCTATTTACAGAGAATGTCTAAAGTATCAAAGCTAGGGGGAGAATTAACTGCAAGCCAATAGCAGCACCTGCCAATTTTGGGTGTCTCAAGCAGAAGTGAAAAGTAAGCAGGGATCAAGTGGGACTTGGGCTTCCTGCCTACAAAGTCCAGGCTGGGAGATGGAATGGATGAGCGCATGGCAGAAAATATCATCACATACTGAAGAAGCGGACTGCTAAACTTAGTCTAACATCTTTTAAATTGTAACTTTTCCAGATTCTCTTACACAGCAGAATGTCACTGACAGTCCACAGACACTACCTGTCTCTAACATGACAATAGTTAAGATAGTAATACCAGCCTTTTCAAAGGAGAACCATCTGACCCAGGAGGTGAAAGGCATTTAGTTAAGAAGTCAGCACTTTAATAAGCATCCATGATTTTATATATAACTAACTTCTTGAGAAAATTGTGCTTTTAAAATCTGGTTGAAAAAAAAGGTAGTAAATCTCTTTAATGACTCTGAACAGAAAATTCCAACAGAGTGTGATTAAGAACAGTTTCAGTTGTTTCCTGAGAAATACTCAAACTACTCATTCTATCATTCTTCATGGCCTACAGTATATGAGAAACACATAGGTCAGACTTCTAATTATCTTAAAACAGTTCTTAAAAATTTAAATTTCTAGCCTTGATTTCTGACCTCCAGCAAATGGATGACTATGCCTTGTCTTTTCAGTTCCCAATAATTTAGAAGATTTAATTGAATTTTATAAAGTTTAAGATTTAAAAAAAAACATTGTGAGGACTTCTGGTTTCTGTTCTGGCATATAGGAAGCTTAGAAGTTGTCATTCCATCTTAACAACAAATAAAAACCTGAACAAACTAAAAATTAACAATTCTTCACATATCTGTCAAATAAGGTCACAAAGCAGAATAATACCCCAAAACCAGGCAGACTCAGAAAATAACAACTTAATGGAACAGAAACCTCAGCAGGAACCAGTACTGTGACAGAAAAATCTGAACTATAATTGATAAATTACTGAAGGCTCAGTGTGGACAAGCCTGGAAGATAAAACTCTAGGGGAACTCAGTCAGGGGGGGCCCACAGATTTTTGTACATTTTTCTTCAGGAGCTCTACCAGGCCCTCACAATGACTATCAAAGAAAAATCTCATGTTTCTAGCAGTGAGAGGAGAAAAGGAACCATTCTGAAATATAGAGCAGTATTCTCTTTTTACAAGGCCTACTTTAAGGAGAAACTGTTTCACCACAGTCTAAACTGCTGGGGTATTAACAGAACCTAACTGACCTGGGGGAATGCAAGTGCCCAACTCTACCTAGTTCTAGCCTTTCAAATGGAAGAAGGGAAATACCCAACTCCAGGTGCCTCTAGCCATCCTATCCCACATAAGTGGTGGGGGTGGAAGCAAAACTAAGAAGCATCAATAAAGCTCACAGTTCAAGGGACAGAGGCTCACCAAGAGACTGAGACCTAATCATAGTACTTCCTCCAACACCTTACCACTACATTACTAAAGGCCTATTTACCATAGTTTCTTTTACCTACTGTATCATAACCACCTTCCAACAAAAAATTACAGGACATACTAAAAGGCAAAAAGCACACTTTGAAGAAACCTAACAAGCATTAGAACCAGAGTCAAATATGGTAGGAATGTTGGAATTATCATACCAAGAATTTTAAAAACTATGGTTAATATGTTAAGGGCATTAAATGGAAAAGTAGACAACATGCAAGAACAGAAAGGTAATGTAAGTATAGAGATGGAAATTCTAAGAAAGAATCAAGAAGAAATACCTGAAAAAAGAAAATACTGTCAAAGAAATGAACGTCACTGATGAGCTCATTAGTAGACTGGACACAGCCAAAGAAAGAATCTCTGAACTTGAGGAAATGACAACAGAAACTTAAAAAAAAAAAAAAAAAAGTGTGAAAGACAAAAATAGGAACAAAGAACAAGGAAAACAAATAGAAAACAGTAAAAATATGGTGGATATTAACACAACTACATCAATAATCACTTTAAACATCAATGAACTAAACACATCAACAGAAAGAGACTGTCAGAAAAATAAGACCCAACTACATGTTGTCAGAAACTTGCTTTAATTATAAAGACACATACAATAAGACTAAAGGTATGGAGAAACATAAACCATGCTAGCACTGCTCAAAAGAACATAAGAGCAGCTTTATTAATTGCAGACAGAACAGACTTTAGAGCAACGGAAATTAGTAGGAAAAAAGATGGACATTACTTAATGATAAAGGAGTCTTTGAGAAGATCTAATAATCCTTAATATGCACGTGTCTAACAACACAACATTAATATATGCCAGGCAGAGAGTGATAGGAAGATAAGAAGAAACAGGTGAATCTACTACCACAGCTGGAGACTTTAATACCCCTCCATCAAAAATGTATTGATCCAGAAAGCAGAAAATCATTAGCAGCATCGTTGAACTCAAGAGCACCATAAATCAACTGTATACAATTGACATCTTTGACTACTTCATCTAACGACAGAATACCCATTCTTCCCAAGCTCACATGGGACATTCACCAAGATGGACTACAATATGAGTCATATAAGACCCCTTAACAAGTGTAGAAGAATAGAAATCATACAATGTCTTCTCTCAGACCATACGGAATTAAACTAGTAGTCAATGTCGGAAATATAGCTGAAAAACCTAAAATACTTAGAGATTAAATAACACGTGGGTCAAAGAACAAATCTCAAGAGAAATTTAAACATATTTTGAATTAAATGAAAATTAAAATACAATTTATCAAAATTTATAGGATGCAGTACATAGAGGGAAATTCATAGCACTGAATGCATATATTTGAAAAGAAAGATATGATATCAATAATCTAAGCTTCCACTAAAAAAAAAAAAAAGAAAAAGGAGCAAATTAAATCCAAAATAAGCAGAAGAAAAGAAATAATAAAAATTAGAGTAGGAATCAATAAAATTGAAAATGGGAAATCAATAGAGAAAATCAACAAAAGTAAAAAAGCTAGTTCTTTGAAAAGATCAATAGAATGCATAAGCCTATGATTAGGCTAACTAAGAAAAAAAGAGAGAAGACACAAATTACTAGTATCAGAAATGAAAGAGAAGACATCATTACAGATACCATGGACAATAAAAGGATAATAAAGAAATATCATGAATAACTCTATGTCCTCATATTTGATAATTTAGGTGAAGTAGACGAATTCCTTGAAAGACAAATATGCCAAAATCACACAAGAAGTAGACAAAACACATAAGGCCTATCTATTAAAGAAATCCAATCACTAATTTTCCAAACAAGAAAACAGGCTTAGATGGATTCACCAGTAAATTACACCAAACACTTAAGAAATAATACCAGCTCTTTACAATTTCAGCCAGAAAACAGAAGTAGAGTGAACACATGTCAACACATTCTGTGAGGCCAGCATTACTCTAATACCAGAACAAGATAAAGACACTACAAGAAAATTATAGAACAACAGCCGTCACCAGCACAGATATAAAAATCCTCAACCAAACATTAACAAATTGAATCCAATAGTATATAAAAAGAATTATTTATCATTAAAAAAAAAAGGATTTATTTCAGGTATGCAAGGCTGGTTTAACATGTGAAAATCAAACGCTACCCATCACATCAACAGGTAAAAATAGAAAAATCATGTGATCATATTAGTTGATGCAGAAAAAAACATCTGACAAAATTCAAAACCCATTCATAACTCTCAGAAAACTAGGAACAGAAATGACCTCCCTCAACTTGATAAAAAACATCTACAAAATATCACAAGCTAACATCATATTTAATAGAAGCTCGAAGCGTTCCCACTGACATCAGAAACAAGATAAAAATACCTCCTTTTGCCAATATCATACTGGATGTCCTAATTAATGCAGTAAGACAAGAAAAAGAAATAAAAGGTATACATACAAATTGGGAAGGATGAAATACACTGGTTTTTGTTCACAGATAACATGATAGTCTATGTAAAAAACCCTAAAGAATTGACAACAAAACTTTTGGAACTAAGAAGCAAATATAGCAAATTGTGGGATACGAGGTTAATATACAAAAGTCTATATATTTTGTGGATATAGACAAACTGATTCTGAAGTTTATATAGACAGCCAAAAGACCCAGGATAGCATACAGTATTGAAAGAGAAGAACAAAGATGGAAGACTGACACTATCTGACCTTAAGACTTACTATAAAGCTATGGTAATCAAGGGGCGCCTGGGTGGCTCAGTCAGTTAAGCATCTGACTCTTGGTTTCAGCTCAGGTCATGATCTCAGGGTTGTGAGATCAAGCCCCATGTCAGGCTCCACGATGGGCATGGAGCACGCTTAAGATTCTCTCTCTCCCTCTCCCTTTGCCCCTACCCCCCTCTCGAAAGAAAGAAAGAAAGAAAGAAAGAAAGAAAGAAAGAAAGAAAGAGAAAAGGGAAAGCTAGAGTGATCAAGACAGTGCGGTATTAATGAGAGCATAAACAAACTGATCAATGGTACAGAACAGAGAGCCCAGAAATAGACCCATATATAGTTACTGAACTTTGACAAAGAAACAAAGGCAATACAATGGAGAAAAGATAGACTGTTCAACAAGTGATGCTGGAAATCTGGACAGCCACATGTAAAAAACAAACAAACAACCTAGACACAGACCTTACACCATTCACAAAAATCAACTCAAAATTGATCATAGACCAAAATGTAAAATGCGAAACTATAAAATCTTGGAAGATACCATAGGAGAATATCTAGATGATCTTGCATATGGGAATGACTTTTAGATAGAACATCAAAGCCATGATCCATGAAAGAAAGAACCGATAAGGTAAACTACGTTAAGATTAAAAACTTCTGCTCTACAAAAGACACTGTCAGGAGAATGAAAAGACAAGTCACAGATTGAGAGAAAGTATCTGCAAGGACATCTGATAAAGGACTGTGATCCACAGTATACAAAGAACTCTTAAAACTCAAAAACAAGAAAATGAACAATCTGATTAAAAAACGGGCAAAAGACCTGAAAAGATATCTCGCCAAAGAAGATACACAGATGGAAGATAAGCATATGAAAAGATGCTCCACATCATATGTCATTAAGAAATTGCAAATTAGGGGCGCCTGGGTGGCTCAGTCGGTTAAATGTCTGCCTTTGGCTCAGGTAATGATCCCAGGATCCTCGGGTCAGTGGGGAGCCTGCTTCTCCCTCTCCCTTTGCCCCTCATCCTGCTTGTGCTCTCTCACTCTGTCAAATAAATAAATAAAATCTTAAAAAACAAAAAAGAAATTGCAAATTAAAACAACAATGATATACCGCTACACATCAATTAGGGTGGCCAAAGTCCAAAACACTGACAAACACTAAACGCAGGCAGGACTTGAAGCAACAGGAACTCTCATTCATGCTGGTTGGGAATGTAAATAGTATAGTCACTTTGGAAGACAGTTTGGCAGTTTCTTACAAAGCTAAATATACTCTTAAGATATAATCCAGCAATTGTGCCCCTTTTTATTACCCAAAGGAGTTGAAAATTTATGTCCACATTAAAAACCTGCACCTGAATGTTTATAGGAGCTTTATTCAAATTGCCAAAACTTGGAAGCAACCAAGATGTCCTTCGGTAGATGAGTAGATAAATAAACTGTGGTTCATTTAGAGAATGGGATATTATTCAGTGCAAAAAAGAGATCAACTGTCAATCCATTTAAAGGCATGAAGGAAACTTAAATACATACTGCTAAGTGAAAGAAGCTAATCTGAAAAAGGCCATATTCTGTCTGATTCTAACTATATGACATTCTGGAAAAGGCAAAACTACGGACAGTAAAAAGATTAGTGGTTTCCAGGGTTTAGGGAGGAGGATGAGATGGACAGAATACAAAGGCTTTTTAAGGCAGTAAAACTATTCTGTATAGTACAACAATGCTGGATACATGACATTACATTTGTCAAAAGCCATTTGAAGTCCAAAACTAAGAGTAAACCCTAACGTGAATTACGGACTATAGGTAACAATGCTGTGTCAATGTAGATTCATCAATTGTAACAACAAACTGTGGTTGCAGAAAGGCAATAGTGACGAGGTTGTGTGTGATTAGGAATGGATTATATATAGGATTTCTCTGTACTTAATACTCAGTTTTGCTTTGAACCTAAAACTGTTCTAAAAAATAAACTTTATTAAAAGTAGAAAAAAATTTTATAAATATTATAGTTTCAAAAATCCTAAATTCCGAATTTCTCCAACTTAATAAACAGAAATATGGGAGCTGGTATAAAAATCAAGAAAATCGGATTACTATTAAAGAATAAGAACTATAAAATGAACAAATGAGAAAGAAATTGGCCTTCTGGAATTTAAGACAATTATCCCTGACAAAAATTCTAAAGAAGCCATCAGATAGTATTCATCATGAAGAGCCTCCTTCTTCCTTTAGGTTATTAACTAATGAGTACTCGTAAGACAAGGTTATATCTTATTCCATACAAATTGAAAATGTCCATGAACATTAAAGAACCATGATATGTGGGTGGAAGAGCTGACTTTGCCACCCTGTAACAGCAGCATAATACATGAGAAAGGCTGAGTATTTTGTTTTCTATTCATAAAGAAATCAAAAGAATGAGTATCTCTCTACCTTTTCATTAAAAGTATAAAATGTCATGGTCATTTAAAAAGGTTTTCTGGGGGTGCCTGGGTGGCTCAGTAGATTAAGCATCTGCCTTTGGCCTAGGTCATGATCTCAGGGTCATGGGGTGGAGCCCCACATCAGACTCCCTGCTCAGTGGTGAATCTGCTTCTCCTTCTCCCTCTCACTCTGTTCCTGCCCCTCCCCGGCTCATACTTGCTCACTCTCTCGCAAAGAAATAAATAAAATCTTAAAAAAATAAAAAATAAATAAATGCTTTTCTGTAAAAAATATACCAGAATCATTACCATTTTATTAATTTTCCAACTAATAGGACACTGAAATTATTTAGTAGAACTTTGTAAAAGCTGTATTTTCCCATCAGTAACCCTCTACAATTCTAGTTCCACTATAGTGGAACTATTTTAAAAATAGACAAAACATTTTGATTCAAACACTTTTCTAAAAACAAATGAGAAATGCAATGCAGTATCTACAGCATTAGGGTTTCTTTGTTATTTAAAATATCCTCCACTTTATGTAGATGGACTGTTTCTTGCATATAAAGTGCCAACTAAAAACAAAATTCAGAGACTCAACTTTGTTCTAAAAAGTATATTCAGAGGGTTTATGCCTTATAACTTCTTTTTTTGTTCCTACCAACATCTTACTTCAGGTATTTATATCTCCTACCTGGATGTTAGTGCAGTCAACGTCTAACTGGGTTCACACCTCTAATCTGATCTCTTTTTGCTTCAATCATCCATGCACACAGCAAAATATACTATGCTATACTATAGTATAGCGTAGTATGTTATATATAAAATTATATATATTTTTTTATTTTTATATTATATATACTTATATAATATACTACACTATACTATAATTACTAATTTAGTTTTGTCTTTTGACAGTTTAACCTAGAGACCTACTCTCAAGTGCTGTTTACAGTGCACTGATAGGTCAAATAATCTTCAATCTGTGCGTTCACATTTTGACCTGAAAGTGGAAATTATTTTTGCCACTACTTCCTATGTACACTGTTATAAATCAAATGTGACCGAATAATACTAAAATCAAATATAAGACAAATGAAATATACTAGGAAGGTTTTAAGAAGGATAAAATTTGCTGGGATAATAGGACAGAGATGTCCAGAAAAATCGGACTAGCCCTCTACCCCTAAAAAGATTTAATAATCGTTGGAATATATATAGAATATATACGCCTTGTGAGATATAGGAGAATATTATCAGAATAGAAGAATTTTACTAAATAACCATAAAGATGACCAAGTGACTAGGGCACACAGATGTGTTCACAGACACTGTGAAACTTACTACACTCCATCTGTGTGTTTTGTAAAATTGCTGACCTGTGGGTTATGCAACCAAATATTCTAGTAGATGAATGAATGCTCTAACAGAACAAGTATGAGACTGCTTTTAGTTCTTTTGAAGGCAAAAATTGTCATTCACCTTCCCTTCAATCAGTTTATCCACAGTGCCCAGTAGAGAATAAGTGCAGACTAAGGATACTTTTGTTGAATGAAAACACAGAGAAAGACATAATTACATCTCCTTCAACTTCGGTTCTTCCCATTGTGTTTCTTGGCATTCCTGACTAAGTGAATGTTGGCTCTTTCTCCCAAGCCTCTGTGTAACTCTTAACAGCTTCTACCACAGTAGGTCTACACTACAGATTTTCTGAAGCTGTCTAATCCCCTTTCTGAACTATAAAACCTTCAAAAAAGGGGATGGTGTCTTATCTTTTAGTCTTTTAGTCTTGATATTGCCAACATAATGATCAGCTCGCCAGTCCAGGGGTAGAGTTTCTGAAAAGTGTTTTTTAATACTGATATTATTTCAAATTTGTAAAAATGAAAAATATACATGTCTTCCTAGTAATAACTACAAAACATGCAACTTGACCAAGTTTTCTGGCTGGTACAAAAATGATTAAATGGGGCACAGAGAGGGAGCACATCATATTCTCTGAGCATTCAATTTTGAAATCATCAAAATGAGACATTTATTTTAAAATGTTCAGAAACACTACCTTTTTTCCTAAAGCATTAGGCATAGTGTCTTGCATTTAGTAGGTATTCATTACATATTTGATGAACAGAATTTCTTATATGGGGACAAAAACACAAATACTTTAAAACAGGGGGAAAAAAAGTATTTCATGTACCAACATGTGTTTTTGCTAGGGGAAAAAAGTTCTTTTTAAAGACGTAATAATAGAATTTTTCTCTAATAGCTTCAAATCATAATAAATTTCCTAATATTTAAATATGACACCAGGAGTCCTTATTAATTCTACCAGAAATTTCAAATTAATGAGAACAGCATCCTGCTTCACAGAATAGGAAAGGACTTGAGAGATGTCAGACAAATTTTTCATCTGGTCCCACAGCCCCATTCCATATGAGAAAAATGAGGATTAGAGAAAATATAATGTTAAATGGTTAGCCTTGGGTAGCTCTGAGACTAAAACTTAAGTCTTTTCATCCTGGATCAGCACTTCTGCCAAAAAAACCTTAATCTAATCTATTTTAGTTCCCTATTGAGATTACAAAATTCAACCCAAGTGTTTCTCTTACACATTTACTTAGAAAGGGCCGTGATAGTTCTATACTTCATTATACATTCACCCAACACACAATAATACAAATCTTAGCTGGCATTCAGTTTCTGAAATATATATGTCACATTCAGATGACTGCCCTTGTCAAGGCCTTATTTCTCAAAGAAATGGACTGAATCTGCCTTATCTGCCTTAGGCCAATGGCTCTGACTCTAGTACTCTCCCTCAGAGACTACAATTCTAGCTCCATTATTTCCCTGCCTCGCCTTCCCTTAGATTTCAGATAAATCCACACCTCTTATCTCCCAGAACTGCTGAGATGTGCCTGAAAACCCTGCTAGGCACAAAGCCGGTGGAAGGATGATTCATTATTTGCTGTGAAGAAGTCTTTGCTTTCATGGAGGTCTTTCCCACTGATTCTTGTCTATTTGTAACAGTGATTACTAATGCTGTATAGTTGGAAATGGTGGATAGATACCTGAATGAAAAATGTGAATTTAAAATAGCAAGAAGAAACCTTTTTTTTTTTTTAATGACCTCATTGCCTCTTCTGTTTTGCTTTTTAGAAAGGGAAAACTATTCCATTAGAAGAAAACTCAGTGCACCTTTATAAAAATAGAACTTCCCATTAGATTGTGAATAGCTGACATTCCACAGGAAGTATGCACAAGTACCACAGTGCCAAAACCATCATCAAAAGGACAAACACAGGAACATTCCTTCTTTAGGAATTCAAGTAGTTATTTTATCTTGGAACTGATTGGCTAAGTGACTTCCAATTTTCCCATATGAGTATTTCATTGATGTATAAAATGTTCATTTTTCTAAAGCTACTTACTTTTCCTTTTCATAGAGTAACCACCACAATTAGATAATTTAGAGGAATTATATCTGTTATAATCTCTTTTTAATCACTGAAAATCTATACTACTATCCATTTTTTTCCGACTATCTCTAAAGCTATGGGTGCTTTATTGGATTGTATTTAACTAAGTTATTAATCTCATTTACTGGCAAAGAATTTTGATGAAAACTCCTCATAACTCCTCTCTTAAACTTTATTTTTTTTTTAAAGATTTTATTTATCTGACAGAGAGAGAGAGAGACAGTGAGAGAGGGAACACAAGCAGGGGGAGTGGGAGAGGAAGAAGCAGGCTTCCCTCTGAGCAAGGAGCCGGATGCGGGGCTCGATTCCAGGACCCTGGGATCATGACCTGAGCCGAAGGCAGACACTTAGCTTAACGACTGAGCCACCCAGGAGCACCTCTCTTAAACTTTAAACACTGAAGAACAATTGCAAAGAGTCTGAACTTTTCAGTCTACCAAAAGAGGTTCAATTTAATGTTACTATGGTTCAAATGTAAACTTACACTTTGGTTTCAGAGACATTAATAACACAGATATCATTGTGACAGATATGATCCACTGTAACTGAAAATCTTATTTTGTAGTCACATGAACTGCTTTTTTATATGTTCTGTACCAATTATTTAAAAAGTGATGTATAAGAAAATAAACCTTGCTCTAAATTCTGTGATTCTTATCATTCCCTCCATTTATTAAGAAATATAGAAAACCATAAAATTTTAAATGTGAATATAGCATGGTAACTATGGAAAAGTGGTATGGCATGGCATGAGAAGAAGGGTATTGCTCTTTCACAACTGACCTAACACTGATGTGCTTCTTGGAGCTGAAGTAGATCAGAAAATACCACCCTGCAATATACCACTTTGGCAAAAAGACTATTTTGAGCTAAAGGCAATTGAGAATGAACAAATACAGGAAGAAATCTCTACCCTCCCCTTATCTGTCCCAAAGCAGGGCATAAATTTCCCTTTAAGGAAGGTACCTGTTTCATGTACCAGGAAGAGAAGAGCAATTTTTATCATCTAAGACAAGAATTTGACAGCTTCACTGCTTCTTAGTTTTACTTCTTTTCTACAAACTCCCATGCACATAAATATTAATATAAACTGCATGCCTTTTATTCTATTAACCTGCCTTTAGTCTAATTCACATGCCTTCATGCACTGAACATAAGAGGGTATAGGAAAAATATGTCCTCTTTGATAGAGCTATGATCAAATCCAATTCTGAATAATGGTACTCAAGTAAATGAGCTTTAGCAAAAGTGTTTTTCATTCCAGCATTCATCATAGCATGAAGGACATATCCCAGTTTATAATACATTATCTTTGATTTATACAGCAAAGGAGATCTAATGAATTAAATCTATGAAGAAATAACAACAGATTTGAAAAAATAGGGTAGATACATTTCTCTCACTAAATGCATAAAAAAAAAAAAATCCCTGTTCTCCCAGACCCGCCCAGCAGTAAGGAAGAACACCCCTGAGGTGCCATAGGAGGCTGAATAGGAAATCTGGACTTCCACCCCCACCTGAAAGTAGTAAGATGGCACCGAATAATCCCTACCAATGTGGTATCAGAGGAGGACTGCTACAAAGATTTAAATTAAATCCACAGTCTCATAAAATAATACCCAAAATGTCTAGGATATAATACAAAATCATTCATTATATCAAGAACCAAGAAAATTTCAATATGAATAAGAAAAAACAATGAAAGATGCCAACACCAGCACCACCAAGATGACAATGCAGTTGGAATGATCTGACAAGGATTTCTGATCAGCCTAATAAAATGCTTGAGTGAGCAATTATAAACACAAACGGAAAAAATAGGAAGTCTCAGCAAGACAGAATTTATAGAAAAACCAACAGTCCATAGAACTGAAAAAAGAATACAAAAACTGAAATGGATGCATTCAACAGCAGAATGAAAAAACATGGATCAGTCAAGTTGAAAAAAAAAAAACAGTATAAATTTCCTAATCTGAGCAAGAGAAAAAACAATAAAAATGAACAGAGCCCCAGGAATTTAAGCGGCTATAACAAAGGATCTAGCATTCATGTTATCAAGTTCCAGAAGAAGAGAAAGAAGGCAAGGCTAAAAAAGTATTCAAAGAAACAATGTCTAAAAATTTCCCAAGTTTGGCAGAAGACATAAACCTGTGTATTCAAGAGGTTAAGTGAATACAAAATAAGATAAACTAAGAAATCCAACACACAATCTAAGACACATCATGGTCAAACTTCTAAAAACTATAGACAAAGGAAAAAAATCTTTAAAGCAGCTGGAGAGAAAGAACACCTTACTTTTAGGGGCAAAACAGAGTGACAAAAGATTTTTCATCAGAAATCAGAGAATCCAGAAGGAATTGATGTAACATTAAAAGAATATAATTATTTACCTAGAATTCTTTATCTAGCAAAAAGGAGTGAAGGGGGAAATCAAGACATTCTCAAAAAAGGAAAGTAAGAATTTGTTGCTAAAGTATCTACTCTGAAAGAATTGCTAAGGAAGTTATTAAAGAAGAAAAGAAATCATAAAAAAAAGGGATCTTAGAACATGAAAAAGGAAAAAAGAACAACGGAGAAAGTAAAGATATGAGCTCTGAGAAAGGACTGAAGAGGAAGGACTAGTGCAATATGCAGTGATGACAAACTACAGCCACGTGAACAAGCCATAGGTGGACTGTGACTATGGGGAGGAGCCTGTACAGTGGGGCTGTACATAATCAGAGCTTCAGCCTCTATTTTCCAGCACACACCAATCACCAATATAGCAGACACACTTGGCTGCCTACCTAACAGGCAAAACTCCCCTATTTTCTTCTTAACAAAGCCATGATTTAGATCTTACCTGACCATGTATATGGTGATTCAACGGAGGCCAGTTCCCTCCCAAGACCTACACATTAAATTTATAATTGGTCAAAGCCAATTGTTTTAATTCCATTCCCTTCATCAATACTTGATTCAGGCATGGGCATGAGAAATGGTTCTAAACAGGGATTCCTTAAAAAAATTTTTTAAATAAAAAAATAAATGAATTCATTAATAGATTATCTTCTGAGGAACTGCTGAGAAAGAATAAAAACATATTCTATGACATTAATACTGTCCCTTTCTCTGACTGTGAAAGTCACTGATATCTGTAAATGAGTCAGCCAACTTGAGAACAAACTCACATACTACAGAGAACAAACAAAAAGACAGAAAAAAACTTGATTTCTTAATTACATCATTGAAGGGCTGAATTAACCAAATCTAACACTAACCTACTTTCAGAGTCCTATTACAAAAAATATCTTTTTCTTATCTAGAAAATGCTAGACAGTAGTCCATTATATGAATTTACCATAATTATGCAACTATTTCTCTATTATTGGATCCTTAAATTGCTTTTCTGTCTTTTCTTTTTTCCCCCGTTATAAAAGCTGATGCAGTGAACATCTTTCGGCATAAAGTTTTATCTAAATTTAGGGTATGCTTTATCTGGATTCCATTTCTAGAAGTGAAATTACTATGTCAAATGACCTAATCCTGGCCACTGAGAGGAAATGAGACATTTACTGGGTAAATTTTTCATTCTTATAAAGAACAAGAGACAATGTCTTCCACTGGACATTATCATGTCTGTATATAATACCTTGAACCATACCTATCTGAGAACAAAGCCAATGAAGTAAAAGATGGGAGTCTGATACTGTTGTTGAACCCCTGAATTAACCAACTTCAAGGACCCTTCCTTTAGTCTTTTCCATTATTTGAATTATAGTTTCTTTTTAATTTTTTTATTTGAATATAGTTGACATACAATGTTGCATTAGTTTCAGGTACACAACATAGTGATTCAACATCTTCATACATTATGCTATGCTCACAAGTGTACCTACCATCTGTCACCATACAACGCTATAATATCCCTTTGATATTAGTCATAGCAGCAACTATGAAAATAGTCCCTTATGTCATTTATTCCGGTGATTTATTCGTTCTATAACTGGAAGCCTGTATCTCCCACTCCCCTTCATCCATTTTGCCCATCCTCTCCACCCCCCTGCCCTCTGGCAACCATCAATTTGTTCTCTGATTATGTTTTTTAATTCACTTTTGTTTTTTACATTCCACATATGAGTAAAATCACATGGTGTTTGTCTTTCTCAGTATGACTTATTTCACTTTGCATAATACACTCTTGCTCCATCCATATTGTTGCACATGGCAAGACCTCATCCTTTCCTTGTGGCTGTGTAATGTTCCATTGTGTATATGTGTGTGTATGTGTGTGTGTGTGTACATATGTACACACCACATCTTGTTTATCCATTCATCTACTGATGGACACAAGTTGCTTCTGTATTTTGGCTACTGTAAATAATGCTGCAATAAACATAGGGGTGCTTACTTCTTTTCAAATTAGTGTTGTCACATTCTTTGGGTAAATACCCACAAGTGCAATTATTAGATCATATGGTATTTTTAATTTTTGGAGGAGCCTCCATACTGCTTTCCACAGTGGCTGCACCAATTTACATTCCCACCAACAGTACACAAGGGTTCCTTTTTTTCCACATCTTCGTCAACACTTAATATTTCTCGTGTATTTGGTTTTAGCCATTGACAGATGAGGTGATATCTCATTGTAGTTTTGATTTGCATTTCCCTGATGATGAGTGATACTGAGCATCTTTTCATGTGACTCTTGACTATGTGTATGTCTTCTTTGGGAAAATGTCTATTTAGGTCCTCTACCCATTTTTTAATTGGATTGGGTTTTTTGGTGTTGAGTTGTAGAAGTTCTTCATATATTTTGGATCTTTTCCCATTCAGTAAGCATCCCTTTTGCTTTTGTTAATAGCTCCCTTTGCTATGCAAAAGCTTTTTATTTTGATGTAGTCTAATTATTTATTTTTGCCTTTGTTTCCCTTACCTTAGGAGACATATCTAGAAAAATGCTGCTATGACTAATATCAAAGTTATTGGGCTTTAATACATTTTGAGATTATTTTTATGTATGTGTTAGAAAGTGGTCCACTTTCATTCCTTTGCATGTAGCTGTCCAATTTTCCCAGCACCACTTATTGAAGAGACTGGCTTTTTTTCCATTATATATCTTTGCCTCATTTGTCATAGATTAATTAACTACGTAAATATGGGTTTATTTCTGGGATCTCTACTCTGTTTCATTGATGTATGTCTATTTTTTTCATATTGTTTCGATTACTGCAGCTTTGTAGTATATCTTGGAATTTGGGATTGTGATACCTCCACCTTTGGTCTTCTTTCTCAGGACTCCTTTGACTATTTGGGTTTTTTTTGTGGGTCCATACAAATTTTAGTATTATTTGTTCCAGTTCTGTGAAAAATGCTACTGGTATTTTGATAGGAATTGCACTGAATGTATAGATAGCTTTGGGTAGTGGTGACATTTAAACAATATTAATTATTCCAATCCACAAGCATGGAATATCTTTCTATTTGTTTGTGTTGTTTTCAATTTCTTTCATCAATATTTTATAGTTTTCAGAGTACAGGCCTTTCACCTTCTTGATTAAGTTTATTACTAGGCATTTTATCCTTTTTGGTGTATTTGTAAATGGAATGTTTTCTTAATTTCTCTTTTCTGCTACTTTGTTATTACTGTATAGAAATGCTACCAATTTTTGATTATTAATTTTATATTCTGCAACTTGACTATTTATTACTTCTAATAGCTTTTTGGTGGAGTCTTTAAGGTTTTCTATGTATGGTATCACGTCATCTGCAAAGAGTGAAAGTTTTACTTCTTCCTGATATGGATGCCTCTTATTTCTTTTTCTTGTCTGATTACTGTGGCTAGGAGTTCCAGACTATGTTGAATAAAACTGGTGAGGTGAATATCCTTATCTTGTTCCTGACCTTAGAGAAAAATTCCCTCATTTTTTCACCACTGAGTATGATGTTACCTATGGTTCTTTTTATATAAGACAATAAATTATATATAGTCTAAAAAATTCAATGGAAAATTAGATATCAGCCATTTGTATGCCCAAAGATAAAACTGAGAACTGCTTATGATATCACAGTGAACAATCCAAACAGACTCCTGTTTCAGTTATGAAGATTAATGTAAGTTTTAAATAAACACTCCTGAACAGTCACATTTTTTCAAAAGAATTAGAATTGAATGTTATTTGACGAACATCTAAAAAAATTATAGGGTTATTAATTTAGACTGCAAATTAGAAAAAATCATGTTTAATTCAAAAATGGCTTTCAAATAGCAAAAATAAATGAATACAAAGTATGTTGTACTTACAAATCAAACACCAAATAATGGAAGCCCTCTTCTGATATGCTGTCATGAAGTCGCACTAAAAAAAAAAAAAAAAGGGAAAAAGAGAGGAAAGTTTATGTTATACATATGCTAATGATGAACATTAAACCAGACTTCTAATGGGCATCTGTCTCCTAACTAAAAGTGTTGGCAACATTCTTTATTCTAGGTTCTGATAAGTAGTATCCTTTACAACAAGGCTTGGGTTCAGACAAACCCAGGGTTTAGATTCTGGTTCTGATAATTATCAACTGTGTGAGCTTAATCATTTTTTTTTTTTTAAGAGAGAGGAGAGAAGGCAAGTGGGGGAGGGAGAGGTAGAGGGTGAGAAAGAGAATCTTAATTAAGCAGACTCCACACTCAGTGCAAAGTCCAATGTGGGGTTCTATCCCAGAACCCTGAGATAATGACCTGAAGTGAAATCAAGAGCCAGATGCCCAACTGAATGAGCCACCCAGTGCCCCTGTGTGAGCTTAATCAAATAAATCAACTTAATGATAACAGTACCTATACATTACAAAATGGTTGAGAAGGTTAAATGAAACAATAGAAGTAAAATAATCCACATATTGCTGGGATAAATAAATATTAATAACTTATAATATATATACATCTATTCAAAGTTACCAGGTTCTTGGAATTCTCCCAGTTAGAGTCTCTTCTTTGCCATTCTCTTTGCAATCTCCCTAGTCCAGGTCTTCACCAACTCATGCCTTGATCAATACCAATAAGGAGCAAGAGGCATCATTTGAAAAATCTAGCAAATTGTCTCCTTGCTTCTGCTCTCCCTGCCCCCCCTGTTTTTGGTGGGGGTGGAGGTAGACAGAGTTTCTACATAACACTCCCTGGCCAACCTATCAACAGAGTTTTTATTATGCTACTTCTAAACTCAAGTCACCAAAATCCATTTACCAAGTCAGCCAAAAATATACAGGTAGAACTTCTAATAAAATAATCTGCTAGTTCCTCAAATTAATACTACTTTAATTTTTCCAATGAGCTAGACTTTCACTGATAGGTAGCCAAAACAAATATTTTGCTCTTCTGAATGGAAAACACTCATTATCTACTATAACTCGAAAGTAAACTACACACGCATAACTTGCATACTGCTTTTTCTGCTATTTAATTTTGCCTAAGTCCCCTGCCACCCCCAACTCATTCCCACAGATGGTAAACTCTTCCTATTTATACAAATCACCTGGGGTGGCTTGGCCTTCACTGGGAGCAACAGAGGGCAGAAAAAGCAACAAACCTGTAGGACACAACTTCTTTTGAAAAGTTACCACAAAAGGATAATGATTTCTACTACCACAGGTCCTTAGTATGTTCCCCATGCAATGATGACCACCACGTAGAAAATGCGGATTCCAAAGAACATTTTGATTGTCACACAAACTACGATGATCTATACAGGGAGTCTGCAGTACCCATGAAATTCTCAAGGTCATAGACTTAATATAATGTCCATTCTTTACAATCTAGTTCCATCCCCTTCAGACGCCATCCTTGGGCCACTATTAAAATCTTTTCTGAATCTTTCTTTAGCAACCTTTCCAAGGTAGAGAACTAAAGACTTTTGTTCCATTATACAGAATTTCTTTCTCATTATTACTACCATCCAGTTACCGTATTTCACAGATTTTTTAATCCTTCATAGAACCCTGACAAATGGTAGATGGTCTCTCATAAAATTGCTTTGAGCACTTACTACACTATGTGCTAGGCATTCTTCCAAGTTTTTGGACAGACATTTTCACCAAAGCTCGGTATACCTATATATGTCTAAAATAAAACTATTAATATCAAGCAGTTCTCCCTCCCATAACTTTAATTGTGTGAAGGGTATTCTTCAGTTTACCAATATTAAAGATGCCCACTACCTTTGTTTAAACTTACCCTGCCAAAGAAAATCAAAAGTTAGGCTCAATGATGTATTCTGTTCATAGTGATTCAGCACAGTAAGGAAAGTCAGGTCATGACAGATAATTCAGTGGCTTTCTTGAATAACACAGTCTCACAGATACATACCTCACTGAGCAGCTGTAATGCAACCTGCGTTTAAATAAGCTCAATGAATGGTATGTCTACTTAAGTCAGACAGCTATTCAATGAAAATAAGATGGATTTCCATCCTATCAAAGTAAAAATGAGAAGTAAAATCACAATGTGAGCAGGAGGAAATGATTTTTTCTTTCTTCCACTGTTTCAAAATAAAAACTTCGAGTGGAGATGGGGATCTCAGGTTTTCAGATCAAAGGGTTGTGGAGCTAAACAGAAGTGGAAATTTCAGGTACAACTGGAGAAATATTACTTTCTGGTTCTATTTGGAATAAAATCTTCTTAGTATGATTACCATTTCTTATTAATACTTGAACACCATCATCATTTGTAAGTAAATTATTTTTTGAAAAAGTTAAGAGTTGCTCATATGCAAGCCTAATGACCAGACATATATTGTTTTTGGTGAAAATTAATTTCACAAAAGTATGTAGCCAGCAAGCATATAATAATTGCTTAGGGACAAACCATTTGGCTCAAGTTCACTACTTTTGCATCACAATTCCAAAAACAATCTCCACTATTTCTAACCAGCCATTTGACCAGGTGAGATTAATTATGAATGAGTGAGGTTATTGATAGAGCAGAAAAAACTAGCATCATCTACACTTGGGATAAATATATACACATTTACTTCCTTCCTTTATTCTTTCCTTCCTTATGACTACCCTACCTCGTTCCACTCTTAAAGAACTGGAAAATAGAACTAAATGAAAGCATCACAATTTTCATTTATTAACCAAACTATGTAATTTTATCTTTGCATGGATGTTCCCCTGCTTACAATTACTCTAAGGATGGGTTGGTTTCCTTCTGAAACTTTGAACTCTTTATCATTCTCAGGGTTGATAATATGCTTATACAGTCTGAAGACAGTGTCTTACACACCACAGATATTATCTTTTTTATCTTCGAGCCATTTCAGTCAATCAAAAGTATCCATCTTCCATCCTTTCCCTCTTTTTTTAACAGTTTGTCAAAGGTTAAAACTGTGTTTACTTTCACAAAATCTTACATTAGTTATTCTCTATAAATAAATGTTGATTCATTTCCAAGCTGAAGGAAATACAGGCTATTCTGTTCACCACAGATGTTAGCCCAAGACTGCAGACATGGCCAGCCTTGAGAGGACTGTGGCTGCTCCATGTGGAAACATATTGCACTATGTTCTTGCTATGACTGTTCTTTGTTATTGCCATAGGCTGTACATATGGGTGCATACAATTAACTTAATCACAGTCATCACTAAGATGCTTTCAAAAAGAAACATTAAAGAAGATGAGGAAAGCATTTGAGAACACAGGTTATAATACATCCTGGTAGTCATTCTTTTCTGAAGTTTGCTCAAAGGTAAAATCAAGTTTATGAATGAATGAATTTTCATAAATGGTAAACGTGTAACAGTTCTTATCCAGAATAAAATTTAAAATTCTAGGGCATTAAGTATGAGACTTATAAGGGGAGAAAAGGTGTTTCTGAGGCTAAAATGTTTGCAAAATTCAGTTGATCCATGGCCTAATCCTTTTCCTTTCTCTCCCTCATACGTTATCCATTTGGTCATTTGCATTCAAATTATCATGGGATCACTGCTTTCTCTTCCTGTCCTATATTCCTGTATTATTTCACTGCAGTTTCTAGTTAAGTACTAGTTTCACAAAGGGACCAAAGAGGACTAAACAGGACCTTGTAATTATCTGAGAAAACTAATTTTATTTAAATGTGAAAGAAATTTCCTATTTATTTTAAAACATTCTTTCATTTAAGGGGTTAAAAGATATAATAAAATAACTACAGTGCTTACTATGTCAACACAATGAAAATAATTTTTGCATGAGTTATTTTAGTTAATATATAAGACCTTTTTCCATCACATGAATATGCACAGGCTTAGAGAGGTGAAATAAACTTCCAATGCTTAACAGCTAGTAATTGGCCAGGCTAGGACTGTAATCCAGAGCTGGAGGATTCCAAAGACCTGGTTCTTGCTCCGAATACCATATGGACTCTCTAAAGTACATCTGTCAACAAACTACTCTCCCCCCCCACCCCTCGCCAAGACATTGTAGACTATGAATTGGTTTGTCAGGATACAATAATACTTTTGAAAGAATTAAGGAGGAAGAAATAGTTATGGTGACTAGAAAAAGAAAGCAGTGCTAACTTAAACAAAAAGAAAAATATTTTGAGTTTAGTAAGTTTAAAATGTGACGCTGTAGTTTGGGGGATAGAGAGCTAGATAATATCTAAGGTACAGAGCCAACACCAGCCACATTTGTCTTTCTATGCAGTCCCCAAATCCCTAAAAAATTGTTAATTCTCCTCTTCAAATTAGGAATGTTAGAATATCCAGCGACTCAGCTATTTTACCTGATAGGACATTCAGTGTACCAAAAATCCTAATTAGATAAAGAATCTGGAAAACTTGCACAACGTGTAAAATAGCATAAATTTAACTATTTTTGTTTCCAAAATTAACATTTCTATGACATGGATACTATGATAACATGGGAAGGACAGAGATATGTGTGTGGGGGGGAGGTGTTAGAGTGGAAATGGGTATGCAAGGGAAAAAAGGGACAGACTTAGGAGAATTAGACTCTAAATAAAGAAGCACATTAAAATTGCCTATTAGTACATCTTATCTATTTTTATGACATATATCAAGAACGTTTCTGTCAAAAGAAAGTGAACATATTCTTTTACAGTGATTTATTATCTTTCAAAAAAGAATAATAGCATACAAAGTCACTTGTTTCAATTTCAGCACACTTCCCTCCCTCTTCATTTCCTAACAGCATCCTCCAAATATATTCAAGGGTTGAATGTATAATTCTGTGAAATTATTTATACAACATATCATTTGGTTCAAATTATACTGCTTCTTACTCTTCCATTCAACTATACTCACTACCTGTTGTTCTCTACTAGAATTTACCATCGAGATGTGCCAGCCTATACACTGGTAGTTCCAATAGACCATGTCTATCAATCTCTATCAATATTCATGTCCTTGTGTAGTTCTCTCCCACACTGATTCTGGGTTTGGCCATGTAACTTGCTTTGAGTGATTAGCATGTGTGATGCAAACAGAGCCTTTATAAACTCTTGTACATTGGAGTTGTACTCATGGAAACCACATGCTATGCTAAAGAGAAGTTTGGGATAGACTTAGACAAGAGGCCACATGGAGAGGAACCCTGGAGGATGAGAGGCCATGCTGACATTCCACCACTAGCAGAGCTCACTGCTGAAGGGACTGCAATTACCATCTCAGTTACATCATGTGGGGTAGAACAACTATACAACTGAATCCAGTCAGTCCACAGAGCAATAAGAAATAGTAAACTGATGTTGTTTTAAGCCACTAAGTTTGGAATGGGAGCAAGAAAAGACAATGTGAAATTTGTGATTGACCCACCATCCTCAAAGAATTCTTTCCTTATCATAAGCAATTTTTTTTAGCAGAAAAAGAATGAGTTGTACCTAAAAATATGAGTTACTAGAGACCTCTAAAACTAAACATGGCAGGGCAATGCTGCCAATGTTATCATACTAGTAATAAAATAATTCATACAGAAGAGATTATATTGCATTTTCATAATCACTATTTGTCAGCTGTCAGCAACAGTCCTGGTTATAAATGAGGCAGATTTTGCATTTTTAGCTTTATTATGTTACAAGGATTGAGGTAGTTGGATTTGGTTCACACACTGGGATGGAAAAATGGCAGCTTGTAAGTCAGATGCTTTTTATATTCCCATCAGCAGTTAATTATATTTCAGAGCTAGAGTAAGCACTAGCCAAGTATGGCCATGCAATGTGCCATAGCCTTCTCAAAAGAAGGATGCCAACGATGAGTTCATTTGTTAATTAAAAAAATATACACACACCCACACACATACACACACACACACACACACACACACACACACACACGTCCCAAACATTATAACATTCAAATGTCACTACTCTAGAGAGAAATTTGAGCTCAACCATTACTACTGGCTCTTTGTGATAAAGCCAATCATTTCTAGAGAGAAAAATTTTCAAACAGACATACAAACACTGAAAACCAAATTCAAATTCAAACTAACATTTCTAAAAAACTGAAGGCAAATCTGCATGTGTATGTTTTTCTAAACTTCTACTTCTTATAACACAAGTAATAGTTAATAAAATAATACCATTTAAAATATATTTAGGTTTGCATAGTTGAAAATATATGCACTCTACTTCTCTGAAATATGGATTCTTGTACACTGTTCATGTTATTTTGAGTAAAAACATAGGCAGATATAGATATATAAGTATTTCTTTGTTATTATTGTCAAAGTCAATAGTCTTGTAGCATTTATACTTTGATTCTGTTTGTCTTAATATGATACTTTTAAAATTTAGGCATAAAAAGTGGAAATTAGACTTTGCTGGCTAAGGCGGATAAACTCAACTGGCACAAAAACCATGGTCTGTCCTAATCTTAAATATCTGAACACAAATTCTTAGAATTGCATGAAGGATATGTACTTTTGACAAATACCAATATGCCCGACTAATAAATGCCAAATAAACCATTATTCAGTACTCAAATATTAAAATAACTTTAATATCAAAACTACAGAAATTATTTTAATAAAATTTGAAATATTTTTCTGTCATGTCAAGAAAATGTTTTAAAAAAATAAACTGATTAAGGAGGGCATGTATTGCGTGCAGCACTGGGTGTTATACGCAATGAATCATGGAACACTACAACAAAAGCTAAAAAAAAAATAAACTACATTTGAAAGCAATTCAGTGCTTAAACTTAAGAAAAAGTAACTAATAACTTATTTTTAAAAAGCAAATATAATTATTACATGAAAACTCAGTGGGGAATGTCATCCACATTAATTTTAAGACTATTTTAAAAGTACACAAAAAAAGTCATTGGATCCTAACATGAGTGCTGAAAGTCTAGGCATATCAACTATGCTGACCATAATCTCCATTCTTATTCCCAAATTCGCACCCCATTTCCTGGTTCCAGATTAAAAAAAGAAAGTTTAGATTAACTTCAGTATCTATAAAATCAGGTTAGCAACATTCAGGGCTGACTAGAACAAATCATGATGTCTTCTAATAGGCCAGAGCTAATCATAAACTTAGATTATTCAAAGGAGCTTCTGACTTGTCAAAATATCTATTACTCAGAAAAATTTTAACCTGGGAAGATGACAGAAAGTGAGAAAACACGACCAGAGGTTGCTAATTATATGGCTACCTGCTACAGCAATCACGTAACACCATGAATAACATGAAAGAGCAAGCAATCCTTTTCCTTGAAAGAAAAAGAAGTCATAAAGAGCTAAATATAGAATTTCAGAGATCGTTAATAAAAAAGCCAATGGATAATTCATTTAATATACTTTCCTGCTCATTTTTAATAAAATTGTATATGTGAGGAGAAACTACATTTGAGATTATTACTAATCTAGTAATAGATTTTGTTTCCTTTAAAAAATAATTTGAGATTATCTTGTTACATATTTTAATTGCATGTATCTATTTTACTTATTAAAATTTGTTTTTTGGAAAAATGATTTCATTTCTTGGAAAAGTTAGTATTTATTTCAAGTTTCCCTCATTTAAAAAAAATCTTTCCTTTTTCAATTCTGCATCAATATTATTTATGTATTTCAGTAAGTGGTTCCAGCTTTCTTCATTTTTTTTTTCTTGCCTCATCTTTTAGTTATTCTACCTACTAATACTTATATAAAGCTAGTCAGTGATCACTCATGGATATTCTTAAGTATTAGGAATATTCAAAAAGGAAGAGAAACTATTGTTATATGACTTGCATATTATAGAAATCTTAAGATGGTGCACTTTCCTATTGTACTTTAATTATACGGACCTAACAGAGCATTGAACTAATACCATCTTTTTGTTAAATTTCTTCAAAATGTATCAACTATGTATTAAATTTGTAAGACTGTCTGGTTAAGAGGACAAAAAATGGCCATGAATAATTCCTCCCTTCTAAGTACCTGAACAGCATTATTATCTTTCTGATTGTGGAATCCAGTGCAGGTTCAACCACTCTGTGGTCCACAGTCTGGGTCAAAAAGAGAAGCCCTATTGGCAATTTCACCCCAGGCTGCTCAGCTGGATCCATATTTAAAAGCAAGACACAAACACATTAAATGTCCTAAAGTAGTACAGTACTTAGCTACTTTTTAAAATTAAACAAAGGCTTTGTGATTTATGATAAACTAAGGATATCACACAGGAAGGAGACTGCATCATGCCAAAGGACAAACAAGATAAGGATTTTTTTTTCCAAAGTGAAGATCAAGGCAGCATTTAAAGCAAAAATAAAATATATGGAAGCACATTTCCCATCCAAGTTAACTATAGCTTTGTGAAACTTTGCTTGACTTTTATACATATATATATTGTATGCTAGGTCATGATATAAAACCTTTATTTTTTAACTGTAGATCACAGGAAAAATGCTTGATAAGCACTGGATTACATAATCCTTTAAGAGGATCCTACAAGGTCTTTTCCAACTTTTTTACATTTCTACATTTCGAGATGATTATGGTTAATAAACAGTATAGAAAATAAACACTACAGTTATTACGAATACAAGGTTGAATACAATCCCCTAAATAAGACTTTTTCCTCTAACATTTAAACAAATTTAAGTTTAAAACACACTTCATTTTATTTTTGATTTACTTTTAATGGATAACTAGAGGGAAAGCTTAAAACATTTATTTTGCCAAATTAAAAATAAGCGTTTTTCAAAAATTTACTGAGCAGATGAATTGCTTTTCTGACAATAGCCCTTGGAGAATACAGTGAATGGAAAAACTTATCAGATCATCTTCTCTTTGCAGCCTACTACCGTATTATCTGAACACTTGCAACTAAATTTTCCCTGAAGACACGCATGCCCAAATGGTCTCATCTTTCAAATCCCTTTCTGAAAATTCATTTCTTGCATAAAGTATTTTTCTAAGTTTGATTCATCCTATAAGCAGAAAACACCTGAGTTTAAAATTCTACTAAAATGACAAGAAATGCACTGTAAAATTAGTGTCCATATTATATTTTCTCATAATGGTTTTCAATTAACTATTTTTATGCTGAAATTACGTAAAAAGATGTTTATTTCCTCTGTATAATATACACAAACATGACACACATGAGAAGGAACTGTGATCTTAGGCTCACAACTGAAGAAAACCATAAAAGTGATGTATGAATTTAGTCACAAATTCAATACCATGGGAATAATAAAGGATATTAATAAATATGGCTATAGGCACTGTTAATCAGTCAGCAGCAGCAGCAGCAGGTACCTGGGAATATCTTTTTGGATAAGCATTCAATGGAACAGTTGGTTTACCTGGTCAGTGATTTTTATTTTTAAGTAAAGACTAATTCTTCTTATCATGACATCAGGGAAGTTATAACAAATGTCAGACATCTCAAATACTGGGGGCATTTGCCTGCCTCAAAGATTTCTCAAAACAAGCCCAAAGAACCTATGATCTTCCCTCTAAAACCTGCTTTACCTAGTGTCTTCCATATCTTTCCAGTAGCTCAGGATAAAAACCTCAGTGTAATTCTTAACTCCTTTTTCTTATACCCAAAATCTAATCGGAAAGCAAATCCCTCAAAATATATATTGCGGGGGAAAAAAATTATGTTTCTACCCAGTCCCCTCACTGTCTTTACTGCAGCAGCCAGAATAATCCTGTTAAAACTTAAATCTGATTATTGCTCAGTACCCTCCAATGGCTCTCCAGCTGCCTCTGCGTAAAAGTCAAAATCCCAGCTGTGGCCTCTAAGATCCCTCAAAGTCCACCCTCCTCCCGGCGTCAGCTCCCTGGCCTCTCCCACCACCACTCTTCCTCCGGTTTACTGTGCTCCAACCACACTGGATTCCTTGCTGCTTCTGGAGAACCCCAGGCAAATTTCTGCCTCAGACTTTGCACTTGCTGTTTCCTCTGCCTCGAACTCTTTTCCCCCAGATACGTCTCACTACTTCATCTCCTTCAAATCGCTACTCAGCTTTTTGCCTTTTTTGTAAATAAAGTTTTACTGGAGCACAGCTTCATCCATTTGTTTATATATTATAATTGATGGCTGCCTTCAAGCTAGAACTGCAGTGCTAAACAGTTGCAACGAAGACTATATAGCCAGGAAACTGAGAATATTTACTATTCGGCCCTTTCTAGATCAAGTTTGCTGACCCCTAGAGTAGAGGAAAGATCGTTGAAAGGGAGAGGACTGGTTGTTGAGAGGCCTGGGTGTGGCATCCATAATCTAAGCAGCTAATTAAAGCTGCCAAGACTGATGGTTCTAAGTGGGGAAAGAGAGAAGGTAGTTCCTATAGAGAACACAACGAATGAGGGGGGGGTACCAAGAGAAGGGCAGGAAACTGCTGCACTAGGAAGCGTAGGATGTTATAATCTGAGAAAATGTTTCAAAGATAAGGTGGTGGAAGGATGAGGTGGGGGATATTGAGGGAGGAGGTGTTAACCATGGTTTTATAAAAGCAGTGAAGAGCAAGAAAACACCTCTCCACCCCCAGGTTCAGCAGTATTTAGAGGAAAGAAAACAGCTAATTCAAGAGAAAGCCAGATTGAAGTTAGCAGAAGAAGAAGAAATAAGCATTTAGAGACCACTGGGAGAACAGAGGGCATTTTCCAAATATTATGACATCAGATTTATTATCATATAATTAAAGGGAAAAAGAAAATTAATAAAAGGTATTAAAACGCGGCAATATTCTCACAGTCTAGATAGTAACCCGTAGTTAAACAAATTGTTGAAGATTCTCTTTGATAAATTTTCATATTTATTTTTTTCTTTTTTAGAATAGACATATTTTTAAATAAATATATTAATTTTTAAAGATCATATTTAAGGAGTAGGAGTTTCTGTCATTTTATTACTATCATACTCCTGGGGGAGGGGGGTTCTAATCTCACTAAGGTGTTACTGTGATTTTAAATGGTTATGCATATTTCCTGTATTTATAGCATCTAAATACAAAATACTCTGATTTTATTCCTTTATATCATAACGATTTTAATATATTCATGCTCAGTTTTAATTTTTTTTTCTTCTTGGTTATTTTCCAGATAGGAACACTAGAGAAAAGAAGATACATTTTAAATTGTTTTCAATAAAAACTACATGACATTAATTCTTCTTTTGATGGAAATTGGTTTTGCCATCTTCATTTCCAAGCAAAATTTATGTCAAACTGTCCTTTAATACCGAATAAAAAACCATTAACAGGCGATATGTTTCAGATTTATTTGGTAAATACTTTATCTCTATAATCTTGACCACAGTCTCCACTCAGATCTAAGCTTATGGCATAAATGTCTTAAGGAGCTTTTTTAATGTTGTACCTGAGATTTTTAAGAAATGAAGTTCTTGTTAGATGTGGGAGTTCATTCTTTCAGTCACTCGGCCAGTTAACGCTGGGGCCGTAACTATGAACAAGTCAGTGGTGATAGCCACCCTCACACCATTTTCAGTCTCTGGGACAAAATCCCCTTGCTAATTCTGTGATTCTGCTTTACAGACTCACAGCTTTACAAAGCACATCCCAATAGTTTTATTTCATGGTTTCTCATTCTGCGCCCCGTGGGAACGCAGGAACACAGCATGATGAGGTGGCAAACAACCCTAAACGAAGCATCAGTGACAACTAAATGCACTGGACGATGTCTTCACCTACTAGTGGTACTAAATCAACAGTCCGCATCTACTGACCAACTGATCTCACCAAACAACATATTCCCCTGATTTTTTTTTCCTGGATTGACTTGCTACTGAGAAACTTTAACAAGTTGTTTAACCTGAAAGATAAATTTCCTAGTAAAAAGAAATTTAGCATCCCCTGTGGCCTACCCAAATCCATTATCCAGAAGGCAGCCATCACTTCAAAATGAGGATCTGATTATATCACACCTCCCAGCCTTAAAATTATGTAATGTCTTCCTACTGATTTATCACATAATTTGTCATCTAAACGGGGACACTTTGAGAGTAAAAGAGGGTGATTAATTTTTACACCAGTAAATCAGGACAGCCCCTGGAAAAGAGGTTAGAATGGTCACCCCACACACCAGGCTCTACCTCTTCAACTTCCCCCACACGAGCCCTCCAGTTCCCTCCAGCAAGAGGTCCTCTTTCAGACTGAGGTACTCGGTACTCTGCTCCTTCATACAGCAAGCCACAGCTTCACTGTTAATTCTTTGGCTCGGCCTTCTCTTTCCTCCCGTCCAGCTTAACCACTAGCTATGCTTCAGATTTTATTTTAAGCATCACTTCAGGAAAGTCCCCTCTGGCCTCCCAAACAAACTCTCATAGCATCACCCATCCCTGGACCACCTGCAATGATACCCCTGATTGTGTGATCCTTCGACTAGCATTGTCTTTCCTGCTTAACTGATCTCCTTGGGTGACTGGATTCCTATGTCCCCAGAAAACAGTTTCATAGCGTCAGACACCTCAATTAAAACAATGTGTATACACCCCAAGCCTGTAAATGGGAGACAGGATGAATACATGCCTCTTGAACATCATAATGGAACACCGTCTAACCAACTCACCCAAGGATTACCTAGTTCTCTAAGATAGTATCTTTGTTCTGTTTTATTATTAACTATTGATTAGGCCTTAATCAGGAATGTGTAAACTATGGCCTACAGGCCAAATAAGGGCAGCACTTTTTGCACAGCCAATGAGCTAAATTTTTTTGTTATTGCTGTTTACATTTTTAAGGGACTGCAAAGACAAGTAAAACAAAAAACATATGATACATGACAGAAACCTTATGTGGCCCACAAACCTAAAATATTTACTACCATATAGAAAAAGTTTGCAAACCTGTGGATTAGAGTATTTCACTTGGGTAAAACAGATGACAGTGCAAATAACTGTCTGAGAACAGTGCAAATGAGTGCTTTGTTGAGACAGAAACGGATTCTCAAAGGTTATAGTTTTACTCCCTAGAGGGCAATAATCAGTTTAGTACTATGGCAATCACATTCCAGAATTCTGTGACTATAAATATTTCTGTTACTTTTACAGTTTTTTAAACTGGCTTTGACATTCTGTTAGTTCTCTTATCAATTAGTTAAGTAAATTTTTTGATATTTTAGATAATATGTAATACTTTAATTGGTGTATAGTATCACCTTATATGATACAGCACAGTCTACTTAACCAGTCCCCTCTGGAAAGACACTTGGATTGTCTTCAGGCTTTGGGTCTTTAGCCCCATTGCTATCACTTCTCCTCAGTGAGCTTCTCATTGTTTATTAAATATATATGTAACAACACAGGAGCCAGGATTTCAAGGCCTTCTTTGGCCTAGAGGTATTAACCGATGATCTGTTGTTTGTACTTTACACTCCAGAAAAGCAGGGCTTCTTACTATTCCCTAAAGGACCTATACTTTTTGACTTTTGAGACCCAAGAGTTCCTTTCCTAGAAGGTTACCTACTCCAGTCTCTACTATGGAAATCCTATCTACTCCTTTTTTTTTTTAATTTAATCCTATGTACTCCTTAAGCTCCAGTGCCAGCTACCCTTGGTCCATGGACTCAATATGGATTCCTCTTCCTTTATTTCCTATAGTCCTTTGAGCTTCACTTCGGGAAAATTGAAAGAAAATGCAAAGTAAAAATTACCCACTGAAATAAAAATATGAAACTTAATCAACCTGAATTAGTTTAGTCATTTTGGAAATAACACATCCTAAGGTTTTTGTTGATACATAATCGGGTAAAGAAAATCAGAAATTATATCAAAGTTCCATTCAGACCCAAGATATTTTATGGAAACATGGCTTGAAAGTAACTGATACAAAACAAAAACAAAACTGAATCTTTTCAATAGCTTTGTAACATGCTTGATATAATATTTTTATAAAATGATTTTTAAAAAGGAAAGGAAGAATAAGAATTGCTGTTGTCCTTAAGCGCTTTGGTCAGTTAAAATGAACATTCCTGCTCACTTTGATAGAAAAGTCTTCATTTTATAGAATTAAACAACTTTCTGTTCTTCACGTGCCTTCGAATGTGAACTCTCAAACAAATGAGACAACACACTGTGCATTTGACAACACGGTACCCCACAAAACCTGCTGCTGTATTTCTGGTCTCTGTAGTCTCCATGACTAGCAAATTCTGGCATACAGAGGAAACTGGGTAAATGCTTATTAAGGAATTAATAGATTCTGGTATTAGCATATCAGTGGGTTGGTTTAGGCTAGGTTGGCCTCCTAAAACAACTCTTGGTGAAAGATAAGTCCACATTTCTATAATTATAAAGTTTGGACATGTGGTGACCTATAATCAATACACAGGCATCCTAAGGATTGCTTTCAACTTCATACAAAAAGATTAATATCATCTTAGCTACAATAATGCTTATCAAACCCTGTCTTATCCTAGTGTTTTGTTTATGTCGCTGATAGACGCAAAATCTTCTCTTCTCTCCAACCAAGCACACGGAATAATGAGAAAGGACCGCCTGCCTAGCTGGCCAGATGTCTGGTGATCAGTGAAGCAAACACAAGACATTGCAGCCAGGTCAGACTTATCTTCTAGTTATTTATATATGCCTTGCTTAATCCACAAGTGTTGAAGGCAGGGAGCAGGCATTTAATAAATAGTTGCTGATGAAGAATTATTTTCCCAGTAAATATTTATTGAGTTCCCCTCAGTGCCAAGTACCATAGGTACTAGGAATGAAGCAGAGAACAAAACTATGTGCGTGACCCTCACAAAGCTAATGTTCAAATGTGCGAAGACAGATCAATGTTAAACAAATATACGTGCAAGAGTGTAGTAAGTGCTCTGAAAAAAAATAGAGAAGAGTAAGGGAAAGTGAGCATCAGGAGAAGGAAGAGAGAAGGATATATGGAAAAAACTTCATTAATAAGGTAAATTTTGAGGGGAAACCAGAAGGAAACGAACAGAGCAAATCATGAAGATGGCTCAGAAAAAATCTGATAGAAGACTACAACTGATGTGTTTGAGAAACAGTGTGTCTAGAGCAGAGTGAACAAGAGAGAGGATAGCAGGGGAGGAGGTCAGAGGTCTGAGCATGCTTGTGTTTGGTCAGTGGTCTATAGGGCTTTGGAAGAGGCCATTAAGGGCTTTGATCTTTCCTCTAAGTTATATGGGAATTCACTGCAGGCTTCTGAGGAGGGGAACACTGTTCTGTTTGTTTTAAAAATAACACTGTAACTGGTGTGCTGAAATATACTGTAAGGAAGCAAAGACAGAAACAGAGAAACTAATGTAAAAAGCCAGCTGAGGGAAAGATGATAGAATTTCAGGCAAGAGTAGTGGCACTGAAAGCACACATGTGGTCAGGTCCTAGACATATTTTGAAAGCAGAGCTGACAGGTACTGCTGATAGATGTGGGATATGAGAGAAGGAAAGGAATAAAGTATGATTTCAAGCGTTCTGTTCTGAGTAACTGGTATATGAGAATAGGTGAAGGTGGAGGGGTGGCTGGCTGAGGCGATGGGAGTAAATTAGAAACTCCTAATATACATCTTAATGGAGAAATCAAGAAGGTAGCACATAAATGAATTCACTCGTTAGTGAATGAAATCTATTCTTGGCCTCCCAGAATATAACATGAAAAGAAGATATCAGGGGCCATCTGGTTGGCACACTCGGTTAAGCGGTTAAGCTCTTGGTTTCGATTCAGGTCATGGGATCATGGAGCCCCACACTGGGCTCCATGCTCATTGTGAAGTTGGCTTGGGATTCTCTCTCCCGTCTCCCTCCGTCCCCCCCCACCTCCCACACACACTCTCTCTCTCTCAAATAAATAAATAAATCTTAAAAATAATAAAAGTAGATATCGGAACATTGTTGTGTTTAAGAGCAAGAGCTCTGAGGTCAGTATTCTTATGCTCTTCAGTCTTGGCAAAGTACAGAATGGATCTGGGCCTCCATTCCTCATATGTAAACTGGGGGGCTGGAGTTAGATGGGTCTCAGCATCTGCCTCACCTAAAACAATACATCAGCATCAAACTTTAAGCAACATTTCTTATAACATCGATTATACAAATAGAGTAAATATTTTTCACAGGGATTCTTAAAAAAATTTTTTTTAAATGATAGGCTATAGTTCCATCTATGAATAAGGCAACAAATTACCACTTGGAAGTTATCCCTTATTTCTTTTTGATCACTGATTGCCATATGATGCTCTCTTCAAAGCTAAAGGAAGTAGAGAAAAATGCCCTTCCAATAATTATGCTATTAATTCGATGTAGAAATGTGGTCTTTTAAAAGCAAAAGTAAATTTGATTCTTCCAGTTCAAATCATTTTTTAAATCATTTTTCACTATAACAAACTTCAGACTGCTTAATACAGTGATTTCTCATTATTTGTGGTAGTTTACGCTCTACAAAGTCACCATGGACGCTGCATTAGTAAACACTGAACCAATGCTTCTGAGGAAAATACAGGGTTATCTTCCTGCAAACCTCCAGTCACATTTTTGTCAATTTATCAATGCGTAACCTTGCTTTATATGTGTTTCTGGTTAAAGAAACCTTATTTAATTAATCTATGTTGCTGACTCATTAATGATGAACCCACAGCCAACAGTACTATAACTCATGCCCAAAGGAAGTAAAGCTTATCTAACATGCGTGTTTTTCCGCATGAGGGACATCACAGCCTTTCTGAGTTTAGAAACAATAAACAGTACTTCAGCACTATGCTTGGAGACCATTCCAAACAGAAAAATCACCAACAAAAAGCACAAAAATATGACATTAAATGGATAGTGAAAAAGACACTTGTTTCAAGTATAAGAGCTGACACAAGAAAGCAGATTGTGACCTTGTCAGACCTCAGCCGGGAGTGCCATGCACATCAGGTGACTCCAACTTTTTGCTGCTCTCCACATGTCTGTGAATGTCCAAGACTGACCACAAAAGTGCCCCAATACTGAAGGGATTATAAATAAATTTTAGCAATCAAGCGAATTTGTAAATATGGAATCTGCAAATAATGAGGACTATATTTCCTCATGTAGTTTCAATTGATCACGGCTCTTAGCTCTTTAATTATATTTAACTGCTCTTTAGCACTACTATCAAGTATCAAGTATTATTAATAAACACAAATACTTAATAAGGAGATCAAACCTATGCGGTTAACCATTTATAAAGTAAAACTTAATATATCAGTTATCATCTGATCAATCTACTTTATAATCTTATCTTTTCCAGAAACAATCTTCCTAATATTTAAAACTTTATGTATAACCATAAACAGTATTAAAAGAATGGCTACATATGATGACACTGTGTTAGAAAGCACACTAGCAAATTACACTGCAGTTTATAACCTACTATAAGATTGGCTTCCATTCAGGAAAGAAAATAAAAAAGAGAAAAGGAGTAAGATATAGCCTCATTAATTTTAAAAAGCCATCTTTAATATTAAAATGAACTATGATTAACACTAATGTGAAGATTATACTTAAAAATGAGCAGTAAAATCAGAAGTCTAGGTGACCTTTCTTCTGGATTCCTGCCATGGAACAGTGAAGTGTGAATAGAGTGTGATACCTATCACCTTCTCTGATCCTCTCAAAAGACTTATCTTTCCTCCTACAAAGCTTCTGGGTGTTCAAATTATTCATCATTTCATGAAATATTTGGGGTTCCCTGGCAAGAACAATTCTCAAGATTATACATATGAATAAAAAGAGTAGAAAAGAAAGGTAATTAAAATGAAGGCAATGCTTTCTATTTGGTAAAAATGAATTCCTTTTTTAAAGATTATTTTCATTATTTAAGGGCAATAAAATCTTAGAAAATGTTATTTCGGTGTCATATTGGGAAATTTACCATTAGGTAAAAGGTAGATATTATCACTTAATATCTCCTAAACAGACAGGTTTTTGAACTAGATTGAAGGTTTGCATGAATAATCTTAAAAGCTGAAAAGAAGAACGGCGGCACCTGCTCCTCTTGCTTTGAGCTGCCCGTAACTCAGAACAAAACTGCACCAACAATGTCAAGCACGGGTGGAAGAACATTCCCACAAACTTAAAAAAGTACTTACTTCTAGAACTGGACAAAACAAAATCTAAACAGTAAAAAACGACAACAAAAACTATAAATGAATCATACACTGGAATTCAGGCACTAACATTTTTTATTTCAAGCATATTCTTTCAATTGCATAATTCATTAAACACACACAAAAATAATGAAGAAACTATGCTAAGTGCCAGACTGAACAGAACTACCCAATGGGCTGAACCTCAAAAAACCTTTTATAAACTGCTGATGTAACTGAATGATCTGAATAAATAAGTTTGTATCAGAAATTCCCAAAACCGAGGGTTCACAATTTCAGCGTGACCGTTTGTGATAAAATTTTAAAAACCAAAAACAGAGTCAAAACAATTTTAATAATTTGTTTTTAAGGAAAGATACATGGCATCAACTGACTAAAAGTAAGCTTTTGGTCTTTTAAACTTTCTCAGTAAGAAACAACTCTCAGTAAAAATTATATTCTATGTAGCATATAATAATACAGGCACATACATACAACTAGAAAATGTTACACAAAATGATACTTAACCTTACCACATGTAAGGCATTCTGATATCTTTTATTAAATATTTATTTCATTACATCTAGTGGTAATGGGTCTTGATGTACAGTTCAAAAAAACACCTGACAGAATATTTGTCATCTCTTTCCCAGTTCAGGGTCTCAGTGCTAGTAGTGAATTGATCTAATAGTGAAAAAGATTTCATTTCTTCTTAATTTCCTTAGATAATAATATATGTCATGTAAGTTTACTGCTGTCAATTGGATTATATTCTTAGTAAAATAGAAAAGATAGGAAAACAAATTCTCCATCCTGCCATTTTACTCTAATAGTTCTCAAACCCAACTTCCCCCAGGAAGACTTATACAAAGGAAATGATGTACAATTTGCAAAGTTAAAAAGCTCTTTAGTGGACATTTAGGATATTGACTAAGAAGAGCAATTTAATTAAGCAGATGATGAATCAGGTCCATGTTATTCATAGACCAAGCAATCTAGACATAAATTCAACACTTTCCCTAGGCTCATCTTTATCTTCCTTCCTATTCACATCTAATTCAAGTCACTGTACTAAATATCCATTTGTTAGATAGCAAAAAAAAAAAAAATTAATGTTATTTTCAATGAAGAGAAATATTTACATAGAGCTGCCACTAAATCTGCCACCATTAATATCAATAACGTACAACTGCCAATGCCTCCAGGATAAATGTCAAGTCTGTGTCAAGAATTGGATATTATACTGCTAATGCCTCAAACCAGAGCAGTATGCTAACATACTCACTGACAGAATAGACGGTCCATGCAAAACCAGTTTCCTAACAATGATCAATCCCCAATTTACATATGGCAGAATCTGTCAGATTGCCAATCCTAGGTAAAATGACTGCATACTAGCTGCAAGGAAGGCTGAAAATTTGATTTCTTACTTTTAAGTTGGTAAGAAAAGACTCAAAATGTTGTGATTTTCCAATTTTAGAAAGACTACTTAAAAGATCATAGGTTATGGCAATTTTCCATCACACCCATATTTTGTGTAACATATAATCAGCAAAACATTAAAAAAGATCAAGTTCCAGAATTTCAGACTTAACAGAGATATTAAACATCAACTACAATGCACACTCTTTGTTGTACCAAGGGAGTCCAGGGGTTATATATTTATTTAAATCAGAGTGCCACACTGTTATTCCAAAGCAGGTAATGGGTTTTGTACTGGACCATTCAAAAATCTCCTCTTGTATTCTCCTACCCCTAATGCTATTTGTGAGCAGAGAATGGCTCAATTAAAAACAAGGAATTACACTGAAGGTGGTACAGCTGGTGATTTTAAAAAGTATCCAGACTGGTTGCAGTTGGTTCCTCTAATATCCAACAAACATTCCGCTCAACTGAGAGAATTTGCTAATGATTTTATGAGTTGTTGCCCATGAGTTAGAGGATTCTTGAGCATCAACATTTCAAAAACAGTAATACACAATAGCAAGTCAAATGCCTTAGCAGGATGGTCCTGAACAAAACATTAATTGGATCAATATCGTCTTTGGCGTTTGTTGGCCTTTCGTTAGGTTGGGACGTGAAGATGAGTGAGGGAAGTATGTTGTGGTGAAACTGTGGTGCCACAAGCCTGCTTGCAAGTAGCAAGACAATCGAAAAAGTAATTTAGAAAAGAGATATACACTCACACTGAGTGAAGAAACAAGTGTCCTGGATGATGGTCATCCTCATGATGGTGAAGGTAGGGTGTCCTTATAGAGTTCTATCTAATTTAGAAGTTTTGAAGGAATATATAAAAGGACAGACAACTCCAATGATAGAATTGCAGATGCAAGATTACTTTTGTTAGTTGAAAGATTACTTTTGTTAGTTTGTTATTATGTAGTATTGGGAAGAGAATAAACATATGTATTTATGATTTTTTCTCAGGAGCTCTGGCATAGTAAGTTATAGAATAACAACTGTATCTCAGAGGTATTGTGGGTTCAGTGCCAGACCACCATAATAAAGCAAATATTGCAATAAAGTGAGTCAAATGAAATTTTTGATTCCCAGTGCATATAAAAATTATGCTTGCATAATTATGTAGTCTATTAAGTGTGCAATAGTATTATGTCTAAAATGTACATAACTGGGGCGCCTGGGTGGCACAGCGGTTGGGCGTCTGCCTTCGGCTCAGGGCGTGATCCCGCCGTTGTGGGATCGAGCCCCACATCAGGCTCCTCCGCTGTGAGCCTGCTTCTTCCTCTCCCGCTCCCCCTGCTTGTGTTCCCTCTCTAGCTGGCTGTCTCTATCTCTGTCGAATAAATAAATAAAATCTTAAAAAAATAAAAAAAATAAAAAAAATTTAAAAAAAAATAAATAAATAAAATGTACATAACTTCATTAAAAAATACTTTACTGTTAAAAAATGCTAACCATCATCTGAGCTTTCAGCAACTTGGAATCACTGATCACAGATCACCATAACAAATATAGTAAGTGAAGAGTTTTGAAATATTGTGAAAACTACCAAAGTGTGACACAGAGACATGAAGTGAGCAAACACTGTTCAAAAAATGGTACCAATAGACTTGTTCGACACACAGTCATCACAAACCTTCAATTTGCAAAAAAACTCAATATCTGAGAAGAGCTATAATGCAAAGAACAATAAAACGTGAATTATGCCTGTATGGTAGTAAACATTATCCAATCAAAGCTTATATAATGTAAACAGAGAGGTTCCTGAGCAAACTGAAAACCCTCCCCAAATTCAAATCTATGAAGTTCTTATCAAGCTTCTTATAGCTTCCCTCTCATTCTTGAGGTTAAGTGTCCTCATGTTTCCCTCTGGTTTTCAAATCTTTTCCTCTGTTATCAACTTCAGCATTCACCCCAATGGAACATAAAGCAGGACTCATTTCTAAATAGAGACAGAACTCTTAGAGCAAAAAAGAGAACAATCTCTCATTCATCATTCTGTTCTGTGTGTTAGCATGAGCATTCAAGATCCCTGACTCAGAATTAAAAGTCTTTCATTTGCAATAATAAATTGATTCACACAAGGACAGGTTTTAATCATAAAAGTACAACTTCAAAATATTTTCAGAAAAGTTTTGAAAATAGTCAACCAAATAAATTTCCTCCCCACCCCCAACCAAAAAAAAAAATCAAAGGAGATATAGCTAACAGAAGTATTCCTATGACTTGCAAATCATCAACTTGCTATAGCATAATACATAATATGGTCACTAAATGGTACCTACCCTGCTAGGTCTTGGTTTAAAAGTCTATAGAGATAGGAGGCAGTCCAGGATGGTGACATAGTAAGATTCTAAACTCACCTCCTCCCATAGACACACTGAAACTACAGCTACATCAGGAAAAATTTCCTCTGAAAAAGATATGAAAACTAGCTAAACAGCTCTGTCCATCAAACAAGAAATGGGCACATCAAAGTAGGTAGGAGAGGCTGAGATGCAGTCTCACCATAAACCCCACCACCTACATGTCAATGCATCACCAAGAGGGAACTCACAAATCAAAACTTCCCTCTGAGGAGCAAAGTGCTCATACTCCACACATCAGACACCCCAACTCTTACAACCCGCACCTAGAAGAAGAGCCTCCAAAATATCTGGCTTTGAAAACCAACAGGGCTTGGGTCGCCCAAATGGCTGTAGCAAACTGAGAGACTGCTCTTAAAGGGCAGACTCATTTGCTCTAGGGCCCAGCACAAAGTTAGCAGTTTGAAAAGCACCCAGACATTATGTGAAGAAAATTAATTTGCTAATTTTAAAGCATTCTCTGGTAGGGCAGCGGCCTGTTGAGATTATTCTGGTAGAGTGATGGGTGCCATTTTTGCAGTCTCCCTTTAACTTGCTAAAGCCAATGGGAGGTAGGCACCTTTTTTTATTCCTTTTCATGGAGGATGTCATCTTTAGACTCTTAACTGGCAGATACCATCTTTGCGCTCTCCCCCTGCCTTGCCAAAGCCAGTGGGAACCATACTTGTACCTCCCTCTGCCTTCCTACAGCCAGTGGGTAACATTCCTGTGCTTTCCCTCTTCCTTGCAATAGTTGGCAGGGGCTGCCCTTTTCTTTTCCTTTTTTCTTTAGCAGGTGTCGTCTTCCCACTCTCCCTCTACCACACTCCACAATGTCAATATCTCCTGGAGGGGAGCTTTTACACACAACTGGTGCTTGTTTTATTTTGTTTTGTTTTGTTTTTTAAGCGTAGTGTCTGAGTTTTCGTAACAGCAGCCTATGGGACACCCCTTGAGCACCTGGCTCAGGAGACCAGATGGGCTTGCATTCCTGGATCTCATAGTTCTATAACAACTGGAGACATTCCTTGGCAAACTACTACCCCCAGGGCACTGCACCGATAGCAGACTGAAACACACCCCAGTCTTTCTGAGAAAAAGGCCTATTTGAATTCCTAGGAGCTTTGGCCTGGGGGCAAGCTCCTGGTCTGGCAAACTGAGAAGCCTCCTAGAGGCCCTGAAAGTGCTCTCAGGAAACAGAAACCAATAGATGCCGTCTTTGTACTCCTACCTTACTATAGCTCACGTAACTCCCAGAAAGGAGACTTTATGCTCATCTAGAGCCCCAATTGTTGTAACTATTGCTTGGGGACAACTTCAGATCACCTGGTCTGGAAGCCATCATGGTTTACAATTGTGGTCCCACAGGACTATATATATTTGCATACTTTGTAAGTTGGGGCCTAAAGGTCTAGCTTCTAATCAGCCTGAAATTAGGTGCTGACTAAGATCTCTTCCTTTGGCACACGGATAGGTCTTGGTACAACGTCAACAACCGAGAGCTATTAAAAGTAAAATAGGCTGCTGGGACAATCACAGAGGTTGAGAGGCAACCAGGAGTTGGAGCAAGGTCGAACAGTAAGTTTCATGCCCTATACAAGGCCCCTCCTACAAGACAGAGAGAGGTAGCTGTTTCACCAAAAACATAAAACAGTCACGAAAAATAAGGAAACAAAAAGTATGTTGTAAATAAAAGAATAAGATAAAACCTCAGGAAAAGGACTCAATGAAATGGAGATAAGTCATTTACTTGACAAAACATTCAAAGTAATGGTCCTAAAGACACCCACCAAATATGGGAGAAAACTAAATAAACACAGTGATAACTTCAACAGAGATGGAAAATATAAGAAAGTACCAAATAGAAGCCAGAGTTGAACAACACAGTAATTGTACAGAAAAACTCACTAGAGGGTTTCAATAACAGATTACATGAAGTAGAAGATCAGTTAATTTGAAGACAAGACAGTGGAACTCACTCCATGAGAGCAGCAAATAATAATGAAAAAGGTCAAAACAGCTCAAGCGGCTTATGAAACAACATCAAGTGAACCAACATTCACATTACAGGGGTCCCACAAGGAGGAGAGAAAAAAGGGGGGTAGAAAACTTGTTTGAAGAAATAATGGCTGAAAAATTCCTAACCTGGGGAAGGAAACAGACATCTAGATCCGGGAAGCCCAGAGAGTTCCAAATAATTTGCAATCAAAGAAACGCACACTAAGGTACATTAAAACTAAAATAGCAAAATTAAAAACAAAGTGAGAATTAAAAGGAGAAAGAGAAAAACAACTAGTTGAGAACAAGAGAACAAGCCTATCAGAAGATTTTTTTCACCAGAAATTTTACAGGCCAGAGAAGAGTGGCATGTTATATTCAAAGTGCTGAAAGCAAAAAATTCCAACCAAGAATACTTTTCCCAGCAATGTTTTCATTCGGAATTGAAGAAGAGATAGTTTTCCAAATAAGCAAAAGCTAAAGGAATAATACACCACCGCTAAACCAACTGCTTACAAGAAACGTTAAAGGGATTTCCTTAAGAGGAAAAGAAAGAATGCTAATTAGTAACAATAAAACATAAGAAACTAGAAATATCACTGGTAAAAGTAAATATACAGTAAATACCTTTACTGTACATTAAACACTTATAAAGTGAATATGAAAGGTTAAAAGACAAAAGTAGTAAAAATAATAGCTACAATACTTAGTTAAGGGACATGCAAGATAAAATGATGTAAAATGTGACACCTAAAACATGAATTGTGTGTGGGTGGAGGAGTGAATGCAGAGCTTTAGAATGTGTTCAAATTTAAGTTATTATCAACTTAAAATAGACTGCTATAAATATAGACTGTTATATGTAAGCCTCATGGTAATCAGAAAGCAAAAACCTATGGTAGATACACAAAAAAAATGAAAAAGGAATCTAAGCACATCACTGAAGAAAGTCATCAAACCACAAAAGAAAAAAGCAAGAGAGGAAGAAAGAAACAATGAGGAACTACAATGCATCCAGAATATAATTAACAAAATGGCAATAAGTAAATACCTATCAGTAAGTACTTTAAATGTAAATGTACTAAATTCTCCAGTCAAAAGACATAAAGTAGCCGAATAAATTTAAAAAAGAAAGAGAACAAAAACAAGGCTCATCTATGTGCTCCCTAACAGAGATTCACTTCAGATATAAAGACACACACAGACATCAAAAGTGAAGGGATGGAAAGAGATGTTCCACACAAATGGAAACCAAAGAAAAGCCAGGGTAGATTGTTTATATCAGACAAAATAGACTTTAAACCAAAGACTGTAATAAAAGACAACGAAGGGCATAACAAAATGATAAAGGGGCCAATCCAACAAGAGGATATAACATCTGTAAATATTTAAGTACCCAACACAGAAGCACCTAAAGATATAAAACAAATATCAACAGATACAAGGGAAAATAGGAGTAATACAACAGTAAGGGACTTTAATACCTCACTCACATCAATGGATAGATTATTGAGACAGAAAATCAGTAAGGAAACATGGACCTTAAATGACACATTAAACCAGATGGACTTAACAGATACATACAAAACATTTCATCCAAAAGCAGCAAAATACATATTATTCTCAAGTGTACATGGACCATTCTCCAGAGTAGATCATATGTTAGGCCACAAATCAAGTCTTAACAAATTTAAGACTGAAATTATATCAAGTGTGTTTTTTGGCCATAATGGTATAAAACTAAAAATCAATTACAAGAAGAAAATGAAAAATCACAAACATGTGGAGATTAAACACCATGTAACTGAATAACCAATAGATCAATGAAGAATCAAAGGAGAAAATGAAAAATATATTGAGACAAATGAAAATGGAAATACAATATACCAGAATTTATAGGGTACAACAAGGACATTTCCAAGAGGGAAGTTCATAGCAATCCAGGCCTACTTCAAAAAAACAGGAAAAGTTTCAAATAAACAATCTAACTTTATACCTCAAGGAAACTAGAAAGAAAGAAAGAAATGAAGCCCAAAGTTAGCAGAAAGAAGGAAATAAAGATTAGAGCAGAAGTAAATAAAGTAGAAACTAAAAAGACAACAGAGAAGATCAATGACATTAAGAGTTGGTTCTTTGAAAAGATAAACCAAATTGACAAGCTTTTGGCTAGACTCACCAAGAAAAAAGAAACCTCAAATAAATAAAATCAGAAATGAAAGAGGAGACATTATGACTGATACCATAAAAATACAAAGGATCATTAGAGACTACTAAAAACAATCATACACCAACAAGATGTATGGACAACCTAGAATAAATTGGACAACCAAGAATAAACTCTTAGAAATATACAACCTTCTAAGACTGAATCATGAAGAAATAGAAAATGTGAATAAACTGATTACTAGAAAGTGGAATGAATCAGCCACCAAAAAAGCTCCCAATAAAAGTCCAGGACCAGATGACTTCATTGGTGAATTCTACCAAACATTCAAAGAAGAATTAACACCAACCCTTTTCAAACTCTTCTAAAAAAAATAAAAGAAGATAGAATGTTTCCAAACTAATTTTACAAGACCAGCATTATCCTGATACCAAAACCAGACAAGGATACCACAAGAAAAGAAAATTATAGGCCAATATCCCTGATGAACACTGATGTAAAAATCTCCAGCAAAATAATAACCAAATTCAACAAAACATTAAAAGGATAATATATCATAATCAAGTGGTATTTATTCCAAGGATGTAAGGATGGTTCAACATTTATACATAAATCAACATGGTACACCACATTAACAAAATAGAGAATAAAAATCATATGATTATCTCAATCTATGCAGAAAAGCACTGGGCAAAATTCAATATCCATTTATAATAAAATCTCTCAACAAAGTGGGTACAAAGGAAACACCTCAGTATAATTAGGCTATACATGAAAAACTGATAGCTAATAACATACTCAATGGTGAAAAGCTGAAAGCCTTTCCTCTAAGATCAGAAACAAGATAAGAATGCCCACTCTCACTGCTTTTATTCAAAATAGTGCTGGAAGTCCTAGCCACAGCAATTAGGCAAGAAAAAAATAAATAAAAAGCACACAAATTGGAAAGGAAGATGTAAAAGTGTCACTACTTGCAAATGACATGATTTTATATATAGAAAACCTTAAAGATGTCACCAAGAAACTGCTAGAAATAATAAATTCAGTAAAGTAGAATATGAAATCAATATACAGAAATCTGTTGCATTTCTATACACTAACAATAAAATATGAGAAAGAGAAATTAAGAAAACAATTCCATTTAAAACTGCATTAAAAAGAATAAAATACCTAGGAATAAATTTAACCAAGAAGGTGAAAGACCTGTACAATGAAAATATGAGACATTAATTAAAGAAACTGTAGAAGAAACAAATAAATGGAAAGACATTCCATGCCCTTGGATTAGAATACTGTTAAAATAGCCATACTACCCAAAGCAATCTACAGATTCAATAAATCCCAATCAAAATTCCAACGGGATTTTTCATGGAAACAGAACAAATAATCCTAAAATTTTATGAAACCAAAAAAGACCCAGAATAACCAAAGCAATACTGAGAAAGAACAAAGGTAGAGGCATTACACTCCCTGGTTTCAATCTACATTGCAAAACTATAATAGTCAAGACAGTGTGGTATTAGCATAAGAATAGGTACATATACCAATTTAACAGAACAGAGAGCCCAGAAATAAACCCACACATATATGGCTCATTACTTTATTACTAAGAAAGCAAGACTATATATATAATGAGGAAAAGGCAATTTCTTCAACAAACAGTGTTGGGAAACTGGGACAGCCACATGCAAAAGAAAGAAACTAAACTACTATCTTACACCATACACGAAAATAAATTCAAAATATTAAAGACTTGAATGTAAGACCTGAAACCATAAAACTCCTAGAAAAAAACATGGCATCAGTCTCCTGGACATCGTTCTCGAGTGATGAACTTTTTCATCTGACTTCAAAAGCAAAGGCAATGAAGGCAAAAATTAACAAGTGGGATTACATCAAGCTGGAAAGCTTCTGCACAGCAAAGGAAACCACCCACAACATGAAGCGACAACTTACTGAACGGAAGAAAATGTTTTCAAATCATCTGATAGGGAGTTAGTATCTAAAATATACTTCTAAAAATGTATATAACTGATTAGGAAAAAAAAAAGGAGAAACAAAGAAAGAAAAAAGAAAAAACAAACCCTGATTGGAAAATTGGAAGAGGATCTGAATAGACATTTTTCTAAAGAAGAGATAAAAATGGCCAACAGTCACAAGAAAAGATGCTCAACATCACTTATCATTAGGGAAACGCAAATTGAAACAACGAGATATCACTTCACATGTGTTATAATGGCCGTTAATAAAAAGACAAAAAATAACAAGTGATATAATGAAACAAGAAGCCTTGTACACTGCTGGTGGGAATGTAAATTGATGCAACCATAATGGAAAATAGTATGGAGGTTTCTCAAATGTTTAAAAACAGAACTACCATATGATCCAACAGTTCCACTTCTGGGTATTTATCCAAAGAAAATGAAAATGCTAATGCAAAAAGATATATGCACACACATACACACACATTCATACACAAATGTAATTCTATTTAACCATAAAAAAGAATGAGATCTTTCCATTTGCAATGACAGGGATAGACCATGAGGGCATTATGCTAAGTAAATATCAAGTTAGGCAGAGAAAAACAAATACCATATGATCTCACTTATATGTAGAATTTAAAAAACAAAACAAAACAAAACAAAATGAAACAGAAAATCAAGTTCATAGATATAGAGAACAGACTGGTAGCTGCCAGGAAGGAGGGGTTAGGGGTAGGTAAAATGGATGAAGGGGGTCAAAGGTACAAACTCCGATTTTAAGTCATGGGGATGTAACACACAGCATGGTGACTATAGTTACTAATACTGGATTGTACATTTGAAGGTTGCTAAGCGATTAAATATTAAAAGTCCTCATAAGAAAAAAAATTATAAAAGTTAAGTCTATAGACACTGAAAAACGTTTTTAGGAAGAAACAGAATATAATCTGAGCAATTCAGGCCCAAATGCATAGGTCCTCCTCAGCTTAACCTGGAAAGTGGCAAGATTAGCACAGAATCTCAAAGTACTAAAGCACGAAGTAATGTTCGGTGCATACATTCCTAGGATTTTTATACCTAGGCATAAAAGGTCATTCATATGGTAACTTGTTTCCTACAGCCATCTGTTCTAAATGGAGTAATAGCTGCTTTCTCTTGCAAAGACCAAAGTCCAGAAATCTGGCCACAGACTATATAGTAAATTGTACTGAAGAATGTATTGGGAATTTTACAAGCAAATCAATTTGAGGAAACTAAGGGTAGACATTAAAAGGTATCATATGTTAACAGTTTTCATTGGTTTTAATACTGTACATGTACAAAAATGCATTTTTAAAGGTTATCTACTTATTCATTTGTCTCACTGCCAATTTTGGGGCAGGTAATAGTGAAAAGGTAATTTCCACTGCATGTGGGTTTTATTTCCGCACAAAGGCTACTTCAGCATAGTTGCCACCTTTACTTATTTCTCTTAAGACAGCTACCTCCAAAGAACATGATTAAAATAGCCTAACAGAAAACACAATCAATGTGCGGAGGGCAAAAACAGCAGCATCGACTGCAACAGGACACCAAGTCCAATACCAGCAGTCACAGCTCCAAACGATGTCATTTGTAAATCAATTAAAAGCTGCAGTCATAGAAAGCAGACATTCATTCAGTTTACCAAACATAATCAAATTACACTTCTAGGGGGAATTAATGTCACATACGTTTGGTCATTACTGCAGTTGTCCCTGTGGCAGGATAAACAAAAGAATCCCAGGCCTCCAGAGGCATCATGGAGAGAGACAGTGCAGAGGCGAGTGTGAGCTCTGCACACAGAACGCCTGGCGTGCAGTCCCAGTTAGGCCACTTGCTGGGTAACTATGCAAGGTGCTTCGTATGCCTTGCCTCTGAAATGAACACAATACTGTATCTAGCTCAGAGGGTTCCTATGACTATTAAACAAGATAATGTATGCAGAGCATTTAGCATCATTCCTGGCATGTGATACACATTCAATAAAATGTTAGTAGTTGATATAATTTTAGAGTTAGGTTTAAAATGTACAACCACATAACAGTTGGAAGGTATTGTACATGTTTTATTTGAAATATTTCCGGAGAAACTCTTTGCTTTTAAAAACAAGACAAAGAGCACAAGTAAAAAGCACAGTCTGATCTGTGGCAGAGTCCTACAAAACACTTAGAAGTCTTTGCCCGCCTTCCCAGAGTGCTGTTCACAGAACAGCTGCCATCAAGGTTTCTCTGTTCTTCCTTCCCTTTTCTGATCCTTCATAGGTGTCCACATTTTCATTTTCACACTGGGGGGAATCAGCAGTTTGAATCATAGCTGTGTCCACAGCTGGGTTCTGACATTCAGCTTGCCTCACAAATTAGAAAAGGGATCTACGTTAAAGAGGGCCTGAGATTTCTCTAAGGAGAGAACTCTTTCCAAGAGAACAGAGAACTGGGCAATTAATATTGACCCAGTAATGAAATGTAAACTACAGTATTTTCTCTATCTCTTTGATGGGGAGAGAAAACTTGGTAAGTAAAATCCATAATTTTAATGAGAGGATAAAGAACAGCAACATCGAGCACAACAGGATATTAAGTCCAATACCAGCAGTCACCGCTAGGTAACATTTGGCAAATTAGTTACAAGCTGCATTCACAAAAATGAGATATTCACTGTTTGTTTCCCTCAAAAATTCTGACACCAAGTTACAATTAGCATTACACTGCTTTGTTTTCTGTGTATTAATTTAACAAACATTTATTGAGCACCAATTCGTGCCAGCAAACTTTCTAGGTATTGAGGAATCAACAGCAAACAAAACAGTCTTTGACCTCACTTCCACCCATCTGGGAAGGCAGCCAAGGCATTCTCCCCACATCTGTCTAGAACAAAGATGCATTAATGACTGGAATGTGCAGGATCTTCTGAAGTTTAGGCCAGACACTCCTCTACCCAACCCACATGTACCTGGTCCTGTAATTATCTTCACATAATGGTGATAGCGCTGGGCCCTGAAAAATCAGAGCAAGAAAGAAGAATCTGTGTCCTTATGGGAGCTTACCAACAAAGGTGAGGGGCTCACCACTGCTTGGTGATAGTATAACAAGCAAATATTTACATAAAGATATATTGATGGCTTACACAGTATGACAAAGCATTTTCTGGTGGATTTTCCAAGCCTGACTTGTAAGAAAGAACTAATCAAAATCAAGGTCTTTCCTTTGATAACCACTTATATTTCCTCTTGGTATGCATACATGTAAGCCCAAAGATTTCTGACAGCAGATTACATTCTCAATCCAATTTAGGTGGCATGAATATTACTATAATGGTTTAACTACTATTAAAAACACAAGAGAGGAGTACAAGATGGTGGAGGAGTAGGAGACCTTACTGGTCCCAGGAATTCAGCTAGATAGCTATCAGATCATCCTGAACACCTGCGAACTCAACTACAGATCTAAGAAAATAGGTGCACCTCTACAAATAGAAAAGTGACCACTTTCTACAAAGCGGGAGGTGCAGAGAAGTGAATCCAAGGTGATATATGGGAAGATAAAGGATGGAGGAAAGGAGCCGCTATAAGCTGACTGTCAGAAACTGATACAGCAGCAGAACACAAAATCAGAACTTTTAGAAGTCTGCTCTGGTGGGGGATGTTCCGACCTGAAAGGCGCTCAGGTGGAGAAGCAGGGTAGAGTCCTAGGTGGGACAGTGTGGTCTCAGGATCCTTGGGGTCACAGGAAGACTGGGACTGAGTGTAGCAGAGTTCCCAGACACCAGAGTGGGGAAGCTGGCTGCAGTGAACCCAGGACCAGGGTTGCCATAAACCTCAAATAGTGGCACAGTCGGGCAATTGCTCTCCGAGCAGGGGCCCAACAAGTGGCAGAACCAGTGATACCCCCCCTTCCTCCCCCAGAGCAGTGGCATGGGTGTGTGCCACAAGAGTCTGCAGGGTTTGGAGACTCAAAGCAGAATCTTGTGCTTGAGATAGAAGCAGTGTGTTGTGCCTGAGATAGAAACGCTTGGTCACAGGCCAGGTGAGCACAGAGTGAGGACAGAGACCAGGGAGACAGGAGTGACTGACTGCTTTTCTCTGAGGGCTCACTGAGGAGTGCAGCCCCGAGCTTTTGCTCCAGGCCAGAGATCGGAAAGCAACCACTGTCATTCTCATCCTCTAAAGCTGCTTGGAAACCCTTCAGGGAACAAAAGCCACACACAGCAAACCGGAACAGATTACTTAGCCTGGCCCCCTGGCAAGGGCGGTGAAGTTCTGCCTGGGGAAAATACACCTGAGAATCAAAGCAACAGGCCCCTGCCCCAGAAGATCAGCAAGAACAACCAGCCAAGACCAAGTTTAGTGATCAATGAGGACTGCAAAACTCCAGTGGTAGGGTAATTCAGCACATAGAATTCATGGTTTCTTTAGATGATTCTTTACTCGTTCAATTTTCTTATTTTATCAACTTTTTTCTTAAATCCCTTTTACTTTTCATTTTTACAGTTACAGTCTATCCCTTCACTGTATTTATTTTTCTATATCTATGTATATATACATAAGTATATACATATGTATATATATATATATATGTATGTTTTTCTTTTTTTATAATTTTGCAATGCAGTTTCTTTGAACAGACCAAAATACATACAAAATTTAGTGTGTGGGTCTGTTCTATTCATCTATCTGATCATATTCTCTTTTTTGTTTGTTTTTCTTTTGTTTTGTTTTTGTTTTGTTAAAGTCATTTTTAATTTCATCTTTACAGTTACATTCTATTCTTTCAATGTATTTAATTTTATTTTGGTATATATATAAGTTTTTCTTTCCTTATAATTTTGAGATGTAGTTTATTCTAACAAGCCAACCAAAATACACTTAGGATGTAGTGAATTGCTCTGTTCTGTTCACCTCTGTTTATATTCCTTCCTTTTTTTGTTGTTGTTTTTTTGTTTCCCATTTGTTTTTTGTCTTTTAATTTTCATTTTTACAGTTGCATTCTATCCTTTCATTGTATTTATTTTTGTACACATATAGGATTTTCTTTCTTCACAATTTTGGGATCTAATTTTCTAAAAAAACAGACAAAAATGCACACAGGTTCTAGTGTATTGCTCTATTCTGTTCAGCGGTCTGATTATATTCTCTCCCCCTCTTTTTTTTCATTCATTCTTTTTTTTTTTTTTCAGGTCAGGTCTCTTCTGATTCATTTAGTGTATATTTCTCTGGGGTCATTGTTGCCATTTTAGTATTTTGTTCTCTTGTTCATCTATTCTCTGGGAAGGATGACAAGACAGAAAACTCACCTAAAAAAAGAGAACAAGAGACAGTAGTGACTACCAGGGACCTAATCAGTATCAACATAAGTAAGATCTCGGAACTAGAGTTCAGAATAACAATTACAAAGATACTAGCTGGGCTTGAAAAGGCATAAAAAACACTAGAGAATCCCTTTCTGGAGAAATAAAAGAGCTAAAATCTAACCAAGTCAAAATCAAAAAGTCTATCAATGAGATGCAATAAAAAATAAAGGCTCTAACTGCTAGGATAAATGAGGCAGAGGAGAGAATTAGTGATATAGAAGACAAAATGATGAAGAATAAAGAAGCTGAGAAAAAGACATAAACAACTCCTGGATCACAAGGAAAGAATCTGAGAGATAAGTGATACCATATAACGAAACAGTGTTAGAATAATTGAGATCCCAGAAGAAGAGGAAAGAGAGAGGGGAGCAGAAGGTATACTGGAGCAAATTATAACAGAGAACTTTCCTAATCTGGGGGAAGAAACAGGCATCCAAATCCTGGAGGTACAGAGAACTTCCCTCAAAATCAATAAAAACAGGTTAACCCCCCAACATATTCATGAAACTTGCAAATTTCAGAGCCAAAGAGAAAATCCTGAAAGCAGCTCGGGACAAGCGGTCTGTAACCTAGAAGGGTAGAAACATTAGATTGGCAGCAGACCTATCCACAGAGACATGGCAGGCCCAAAAGGACTGGCATGATATATTCCGGGTACTAAATGAGAAAAATATGCAACTAAGAATATTTTATTCTAAGATGTCATTCAAAATAAAACAAGTGATAAAAAGCTTCCAGGACAAACAGAAACGAAAAGAATTTGTGATCATCAAACTAACCCTACAAAAAAATATTAAAAGGGATCCTTTAAGCAAAGAGAGAGCCCAAAAGTAACATAGACCAAAAAGGAACAGAGACAATATATAGAAAGAGTGACTTTACAGGTAATACAATGGTACTAAATTCGTATCTTTCAATAGTTACTCTGAATGTAAATGGGCTAAATGCCCCAATCAAAAGACACAGGGTATTGGACTGGATAAAAAAGCAAGACCCATTGATATGTTGTCTGCAAGAGACTCATTTTAGACCCAAAGACACCTCCAGATTTGAAGTGAGGGAGTGGAAAACCAAATGGACATCAAAAGAAAGCTGGGGTGGCAATCTTTATATCAGACAAATTAGATTTTAAACCAAAGACTGTAGTAAGAGATGAGGAAAGACACTATATCATAATTAAAGGGTCTATCCAACAAGAAGATCTAACAACTGTAAATATTTATGCCCCTAACATGGGAGCAGCCAATTATATAAACCAATTAATAACAAAATTAAAGAAACACATCTATAGTAATACAATACTGCAATGAACAGATGATCTAAGCAGAAGATCAACAACAAAACAAGGGCCCTGAATGATACTCTGGACCAGATGGATTTCACAAATGTATTCAGAACATTCCACCCTAAAGCAACAGAATACACATTCTTCTTGAGTGCACATGGAACATTCTTCAGAACAGATCACATCCTGGGTCACAAATCAGGTTTCAACCAGTACCAAAAAACTGGGATAATTCCCTGCATATTCTCAGACCACAATGCTTTGAAACTGGAACTCAATCACAAGAGGAAATTTGGAAAGAATCCAAATACATGGAGGATAAAGAGCACCCTATTAAAGAATGAATGGGTCAACCAGAAAACTAAAGAAGAGTTTAAAAAATTCATGGAAACAAATGAAAATGAAAACACAACTGCTCAAAACCTTTGGCAAGCAGCAAAGGCAGTCCTATGAGGGAAATATATAGTAATACAAGCCTTTCTCAAGAAACAAAAGATCTCAAATACACAAGCTAAACTTACACCTAAAGGAGCTGGAGAAAGAACAGCAAATAAAGCCTAAATCGAGGAGAAGAGAAATAATAAATACTAAAACAGAAATCAATGAAATAGAAACCAAAGGGACAGCAGAACAGATCAATGAAACTAGGAGCTGGTTCTTTGAAAGAATTAATGAGATTGATAAACCTCTAGCCAAACTTATCAAAAAGAAAAAAGAAAGGACCCAATAAATAAAATGATGAATCAAAGAGGAGAGATCACAACTAACACTGAAGAAATGCAAACAATTATAAGAACATATTATGCGCAACTAAATGCCAACAAATTAGGCAATCTGGAAGAAATGGATGCATTCCTAGAGATGTGTAAACTACCAAAACTGACACAGGAAGAAACAGAAAACCTGAACAGACCCATAATCAGCAAGGCAATTGAAGCAGTCATCAAAAATCTCCTAACAAACAAGAGTCCAGGGCCAGATGGCTTCCCAGGGTAATTCTACCAAACATTTAAAGAAGAAATCATATCTATTCTTCTGAAGCGGTTTCAAAAATTAGAAATGGAAGGGAAACTTCTAAACTCTTTCTCTGAGGCCAGCATTATCTTGATCCCAAAACCAGACAAAGACCCCACCCAAAAGGAGAATTACAGACCAATATCCCTGATGAACATGGATGCAAAAATTCTCACCAAAATACTAGCCAATAGGATACAAGAATACATTGGAAGGATTATTCACCACAACCAAGTGGGATTTATTCCTGGGCTACAAGGGTGGTTCAACATCTGCAAATCAATCAATGTAATACACCACATAAATAAAAGAAAGGACAAGAACCATATGATCCTCTCAATAGATGTAGAAAAAAAGCATTTGACAAAATACAGCACACTTTCTTGATTAAAACTCTTCAACAGTATAGGGATAGAGGGAACATACCTCAATATCATAAAAGCCATCTATGAAAAGCCCACAGCGAGTATCATTCTCAATGGGGAAAGACTGAGAGCTTTTCCCTTAAGGTCAAAAACATGGCAGGGATGTCCACTATCACCACTGCTGTTCAACACAGTACTAGAAGTTGTAGCCTCAGCATTCAGACGACAAAAAGAAATAAGAGGAAAGGCATCTGAATCAGCAAAGAAGAAGCCAAACTCTCACACTTTGCAGATGACATGATACTCTATGCAGAAAGCCTAAAAGGCTGCACCCCAAAATTGCTATAACTCATTTAGGAATTCAGCAAAGTGGCAGGACATAAAATCAATGCACAGAAATCAGCTGCATTTCTATACATTAACAATGAGACAGCTGAAAGAGGAATTAAGGAGTCAATCCCATTTACAATTGGACCCAAAACCATAAGATACCTAGGAATAAACCTAACCAAAGATGCAAAGGATCTGTACTCAGAAAACTATAGAACACTCATGAAAGAAACTGAGGAAGACACAAAGAAATGGAAAAATGTACCATGCTCATGGATTGGAAGAACACATACTGTTGAAATGTCTATGATACCTAGAGCATCTACACATTTAATGCAATCCCTATAAAAACACCACCAACTTTTTTCACAGAGCTGGAAAAATAATCCTAAAATTTGTATAAAACCAGAAAAGACCCCAAATAGCTAGAGGAATGTTGAAAAAGAAAATGAAAGCTGGTGGCATCACAATTCTGGACTTCAAGCTCTATTCCAAGCTGTAATCATCAAGACAATATGGTATTGGCACAAAAACAGACACATAGATCAATGGAACAGAATAGAGAACCCAGAAATGGACCCTCAACTCTATGGTCAACTAATCTTTGACAAAGCAGGAAGGAATATCTAATGAGATTGAAGACAGTCTCTTCAACAAATGGTGTTGGGAAAATTGGACAGCTACATGCAGAAGAATGAAACTGGACCATTTCCTTACACCATACACAGAAACACTCAAAATGGATGAAAGACCTAAATATGAGACAGGAATCCATCAAAATCCTAGAAGAGAACACAGGCAACAACTTCTTGCTAGACACATCACCAAAGGCAAGGGAAACAAAGACAAAAACTATTGGGACTTTATCAAGATAAAAAGCTTTTGCACAGCAAAGGAAAGAGTTGACAAAAGCAAAGACAACCGACAGAATGGGAGAAGATATTTGCAAATGACATATGAGATAAAGGGCTAGTATCCAAAATCTATAAAGAACTTATCAAACTCAACACTCACATAATAAATAATCCAATCAAGAAGTTGGCAGAAGACAAGAACAGACATTTCTTCAAAGAAGACATACAAACAGCCAACAGACACATGAAAAAATGCTCAACATCACTTTTCATCAGGGAAATATAAATCAAGACCACAATGAGATACCACCTCACACCACTGAGAATGGCTAAAATTAATATGTCAGGAAATGACAGATGTTGGCAGGGATGTGGAAAAAGGAGAACCCTCCCATACTGTTGGTAGGAATGCAAGCTTGTACAGCCACTCTGGAAAAAATATGGGGGTTCCTCAAAAAATTGAAAATAGAGCTACCCTACAACCCAGCAATTGCATTACTGGGTATTTACCCCAGAGATACAAACGTAATGATTGGAAGGGGCACCTGCACCCCAACGTTTATAGCAGCAATGTCCACAATAGCCAAACTAGGGAAAGAGCCCAGATGTCCATCAACAGATGAATGGATAAAGAAGATGTGGTATATGTATACAATGGAATACCACTCAGCCATCAAAAAAATATGAATCCACTTGCAATGACGTGGATGGAACTAGAGGGTATATGTTAAGCGAAATAAGTCAATCAGAAAAAGACAATTATCATATGATCTCACTTATATGTTGAATTTAAAAAACAAAACAGGATAATAGGGGAAGAGAGGAAAAAATAAAACAAGATGAAACCAGAGAGGGTGACAAACCATAAAAGATTCTTAATCACAGGAAACAAACTGAGGATTGCTGGAGGGGAGGGAGGTGGTGGGATGGGGTAATTCGGTGATAGACATTAAGGACGGCACCTGATGTACTGATCACTGGGTATTATATAAGACTTATGAATCACTGACCTCTACCTCTGAAACCAATAATGCATATGTTAATTAACTGAATTTAAATTAAAAAAAATAAAAACACAAGAGAAAGTAAGATCCTTTCAACATCTAAAATCTTATGATTTAAGTAGGGAATTACACCACAAATAACAGGCACTATTATAGGTTTTTACATATTGAATTTCTAAACCTCATTATATAGCGTAGTGGTTTTCTTTTCAATTTTACAGATTGTTTTTCAGAAAAAAGAAGGAAAAAGAACTTGTTTCTACAAACATAAGTTGTACAAAGATCCAGGACTCCAAGACAGGTCTGCTGTACTTGAAAGCCAGTACTTTCAAACTAGTCTTTAAAAATGTTACTATGTTAAGTATTTATATTTAACCCCTAAGGGAAAATAGGGTGGGCATAATGTGAATCAGGACGCGGAAAAATGAGAATGTAATTGGGCTTATGCTTTCTAGGTTGTAGCTTTTTGGGTTTTACAGGAAATCTACATTTATGGTTTATCTGTTAAGTTTACAGTTTATCTGAAAGAAGTGAGAAGGGATGTCTTTTGCAAATGTGATGTATGTTATATATTCTACTGATGGGGAGCTATACAGCCATGTCTGTGTTAAGGCAGGTACCCATCCTGGCTGGTTGGTACTCAGGACATACTTAGTTGTTAAATATTTTAAATATCATTCCTGGTTGTTGTCAACTCCTGATTTTTTATCTCCAGCCTTGACCTCCCCCCAAACTGCAGACTCATATGCAAGGACTTATCTGACATCTCCATTTGAAGGTTCAGTTGGCATTTTAACTTCATGTATAATGAATCCTCTACTCTTCCAACATATCCCTAGCCCTAGCCACGCCCATCTCCACCTGGGGCAACTCTATCCTTCCAGTTTCTCAAAATTCAAGTTTAAGTCCCCTCCGTCTATGACAACCAAACCACCAAACACTCGGTTCCACCTTCAAACCACATCCTGAATCTGACTGTGCTGCTCCGTCTCCACTACTGCTGCCTGACTCAAGACACCAGTCCCAGGAACAAACGGTCCCCTGACTGGTCTCCCTGGCTCTGCTTTGCCCTGGCAGCCCTCCGGCAACATAGCAGCCATGGTAATCCTCTTAAAACAGAAGTCAAATCAGTTCACTTTTCTCCTCAGAACTTTCCAAAACCTTCCCATCTTACTCGGCCTGGGCTGTCGTAACTAAATACCACAGATTTGAGTGACTCAAACAACCCATGGTTATTTCTCACAGCTCTAGAGACTGGAAAATTCTAGATCAAGATGCTGGCATATTTGGTTCCTGGTGAGAACTCTTCCTGCCTTGCAGAGGTCAGCCCTTTCAATGTGCCCTCATATGAAGGGGGCCAGGCAGCACTCTAGTCTCTCTTCTTCTTCATATAAGGGCACTAGCCCCATCCTGAGGGTCACCCTCTCATGATCTCATGTTAACCTAATTACCTCACAAAGGCCCTTCCACAAATACCACCACATTGGAAATTAAGGCTTCAACATAGGAATTTGAGGTAGACACACATGTACAGTCCATAACACCATCTCACTCAGAGAAAAAGTGAAGGTCCTTACCACAACCTGGAGGCCCCTGTCACCTGTCCGGTGGCATTACCTAAAACCGCCTGCCCCCTCACTCCACACCATACCCATGCCACATGGGCCTATGTGTTCTCTCAGCCATGCCAGGCAAGCGCCCAGCTCACCAGCTCTGCAAGGCTCATTCCTCCTCAGATACTGCAAAGTCTGTTCTCTCACTTCCTTCTGGGTTTGGCTCCCTTATCACAATTTGTTTATCCTCAGTTCCTGCCCCAGAGTATAAGCAGAATAAGGCCTAGAAATTTTATCAGCTTTGTGCACTGCCATATCACAGGTACCTATAAGAGTAAATAACATGACCGATATTCAACAAGTATTTGCTAAATGGATCAATAAATGAGTAAGGCTGATTTTGTAGGTCAAGTTTAATTCTACACCTATGATTCTTCTACAATTTTCAAAATAGTTCTACACCCAAAATGGAGCATATCCTCAACTTTGTTTTTCAAAATAACCTAAAATATATCAAGCAGGATAAGAAAGTTGAGTGAGAGTAAAGCATAAAAGGGAGTTATTTTAAGTCCCATCAGCAAGTTTCATAAACTTATGAGCCCTTATCTTTCTTCCCTTGGTTTCATTCGTGTTTGGTTTCAGAAATCCTCATTCAAGCAGCTAAATGCAATCTTTTGTTTTGGTTCGGGCACATAATTAACAATCTTTAGCAGCCAACAAACAATAATCCAACTATTCAGTAGATCCTTTGAAATCTATCATCTATAGATTTACTTTGATATAAAACTTGGACACAAATAACTGTAAAATATCTATCCAGTAAGATATAATCTGAATTTTTTTTCCCAGAAACTATAAAAGTGTAAGTTTTTTACCTGTAGGTTACTTCGTAGGCCTTTACTGTTAGGCCCTGGCTGACTAGGCAAACAAGAGCTGAAATGCTCTTGCAATAATAAACAATTTTAAAATTTCAGACAAGGACTCTCGAGTTTCTGAACTGGTTCCCTAAGGTTCTACACCAGCAAGAAAAAATATCAACCTTGTCCCTGTACACCTTTAACTGGAGATACAGCTCATTATCCTCCCCCTCCCAAATCAGTTTTTATGAATTCATTTCTTGGTGCCTCCTGATTTGTAGCTGAAGAGCCTGACCCACCAGTCACCCTAACTTCTGAATCTTCTAAGCAGAAGGTACAAGCTAGTAATGTGTGCAAATAACTCTGTACATTTGCATGGGCACAGTGTAAAGAAATTCAGATGAAAAAAGGAAGCTTGACTGGGAAGATGAGGCTGAAAACTAGAGAGCTGAACAGAAACTCACTCAGTTAAGTGTCTGCCTTGCACTCAAGTCATGATCTCAGGGTCGTGAGATGGAGCCCCACGTTGGGCTCCACACTCAACGTGGAGTCTGCTTGAGATTCATTCTCTCCCTGCCCCTCTCCCCACTCCCGTGCTTTCTCTCTCTCACAAATACATCTTTTTTTTTTTAATGTTTTTATTTATTATATTATGTTAGTCACCATACAGTACATCCCTGGTTTCAGCCAGGGCCCACAATGTTCGATGATTCATAGTTGCGCATATAACACCCAGTACGCACCAATACATGCCCCCTACTACCCATCACGAGCCTATCCCATTCACACCCCCTCCTCGAAGCCCTCAGTTTGTTTCTCAGAGTCCATAGTCTCTCATGCTTCATTCCCTTCGATTACTCCTTTCTTTTATCCTTTTCTTCCCTACTGATCTTCCTAGTTCTTATGTTCCATAGATGAGAGAAATCATATGATGTATCTTTCTCTGCTTGACTTATTTCACTTAGCATTATCTCCTCCGATCGCCCCATGTTGCAGGAAATGTTGAGAACTCGTTTTCTGATAGCTGAGTAATATTCCATCGTATATATGGACCACCTTTTTAATCAGTCATCTGTTGAAGGGCATCTCGGCTCCCACGATTTGGCTATTGTGGACAATGCTGCTGAGTAAGGTGCATATGGCCCTTCTCTTCACTACGTCTTATATCTTTGGGGTAAATACCCAGTAGTGCAATGGCTGGGTCAAAGGGTAGCTCAATTTTTAACTTTTTAAGGGACCTCCACACTGTTTTGCAGGTGACCTTAACACATTCCCACCAACAACGTGGAGGGATCCCCTTTCTCCAATCCTCTAAGCAATTGTTGTTCTTTGCCTTGTCCATTTTTGCCATTCTAACTGGCGTAAGGTGGTATCTCAGTGTGTTTTGATTTGAATTTCCCGATGGCTAATGATTTTGAACATTTTTCACATTGTCTGTTAGCCATTTGTATGTCATCATTGGAAAAGTGTCTGTTCATAACTTCTGCCCATTTTATGATTTGTTTATTTGTTTCTCCTGTATTGAGTTTGAGAAGTTCTTTGTAGATCTTGGATACCAGTCTTTTATCTGTAGCATCATTTACAAATATCTTCTCCCATTCCGTGGGCTGCCTCTTAGTTTTTTTGACTGTTTCCTTGGCTGTGCAGAAGCTTTTTATCTTGATGCAGTCCCACAAGTTCATGTTATCTTTTGTTTCTCTTGCCGTTTGAGATGTGTCATGAAAAAGGTTGCTTTGGCCAGTCATAGTGAGGTTGCTGCCTATGTTTCTCTAGGATTTTGATGGATTCCTGTCTCACATCGAGGTCTTTCATCCATTTGGAGTTTATCTTTGTGTATGGTGTGAGAGAGTGGTCAAGTTTCATTCTTTTGCATGTAGCTGTCCAATTTTCCCAGCACCATTTATTGAAGAGACTTTTTTCCACCAGATGTTTTTTCCTGCTTTATCAAAGATTAGTTGCCCAAAGAGCTGAGGGTCCATTTCTGGGTTCTCTATTCTGTTCCATTGGTCTATGTGTCTGTTTTTGTGCCAGTACCATGCTGCCTTTGTGATCACAGCTTTGTAGTACAGCTCGAAATCCAGCATTGTGATGCCCCCAGCTTTGTTTTTCCTTTTCAACAGTTCCTTGGTGATTCAGGGTCTTTTCTGGTTCCATACAAATTTAAGGACTATTTGTTCCAGTTCTTTGAAAAATGTCATCGGTATTTTGATCGGGATAACACTGAAAGTGTAGATTGCTCTGAGTAGCATGGACATTTTAACTATGTTAATTCTTCCTATCCATGAGCATGGAATATTTTTCCATCTTTTTGTGTCTTCCTCAATGTCTTTCAAGAGTGATTTATAGTTTCTAGAATATAGATCCTTTACGTCTCTGGTTAATCCAAGGTAACGTATGGTTTTTGGTGCTATTGTAAACGGGATAGATTCCCTAATTTCTCTTTCTTCAGTCTCATTATTCGTGTATAGAAATGCAACTGATTTCTGAGCATTGATTTTGTATCCTGCCACATTACTGAATTGCTCTATAACTTCTAGTGGTTTGGGCGTCTCACAAATAAATCTTTAACATAGATAGATAGACATATATACATACACACACACACACACGTGATCTGCCCCCAATTTGATCCAGGCAACAGGAAAGCAATGACTAAGACAAACATAGGGACAATCCAAAGTGCCCTGTTAGGGGGACAACGTGGTAAGGGCAGAGCTTCCCATCTGAAGTAAGAGGTAACATTTTCATCTACTTCCTCCCCTTCCCAGGTAGCTAATGACCTAGGCTCACTGTGAATCAGACAAAAATAATAAATATAAAAATGCCCAGTAAATTCTGAAAGCAATATAAACAGATACCATTATTATGATATAGTTTGTGACAGACTTAATGGCAACTTATGTGCTAGGCCCAGAAGATAAAATGTGAATGAGGTCTCTAAAGCCAATGAACTAGGTCTGGGGGGAATATGCATATGTAAACAGGCAATGTAAGAGAGTAGCTGCTAGCCTGCACAGCGCCTCTGTAAAATTTTAAAAAGGCAGCCCCCTTGCATCGGCCTGACTCATCCCTTCAACTAAGTACCTTTGTACACTGAAAACCTTCCGCAGACTACCTATTAGCGGTGTCAAGGATGGCAGAGGGTTGATGTCAGAGATAAGGCCTTAAAAAAAAAGAAAAAAGATTATCTATGCTTGGGGGTAGCAGGTGGGGGAGCAATTTCCCAAAAAAGCAATATAAATTTAAAAAGCATCAAGAAAAGATGGAAAACTTGGAGATTGGTGGGGGTGGTCTATATGGCTGAAGAGTAGAAAACAATTAAGGGAACTGAGATGTAAAAGATTTTGCAAAGTTGGGATTTTAATTTAACATGAGGAACTAGAGAACCATGGAAGGATTTTAAGGAGAGGAGTGACAGATCTGATGTGCATTCTTAAAAGCCCCTTTCTTGGAAGCAAAGTGAAGAGGTGAGAAGAGGAAAGGTTTATTAGAGCCTATTCTATGATATGTGGGTAAAGAGGAGGCAACAGATTTAAAAGTCATTTAGGAAGTTAAGTGAGAGGAATTGGTAAGTGATTATATAAGTGGGCAAGGGAAAGAGAGGTGGGCAGGATGCTACCAGGTTTCTGGCTTTGGCAAGGCTAGAAGTTCAGGCAGGGAACACAAGCAGTGGGGGTCAGGTGAGGCAGCAGTGGAAAACGAGGTCCATTTTATACATGGTATTACTGTTAAGGTACCAGTACAGCATTCAAGAAAATTTTCCAGTAGGGAGTAGGAAGCACATCTGGACAGAATTATTAAACTGGGGATGCCTGGGTGGCTCAGTCGTTAAGCATCCGCCTTCGGCTCGGGTCATGATCCTGGAGTTCTGGGATCGAGCCCCACATCGGGCTCCCTGATCAGCAGGANGCCTGCTTCTCCCTCTCCCACTACCCCTGCTTGTGTTCCCTCTCTTGCTGCCTCTCTGTCAAATAAATAAACAAAATCTTAAAAAGAAAAAGAAAAAGAAAAGAAATATTAAACTGGTAAAAAAAAAAAAAAATAGGTTTGGGGGTAAACAGCATATGTATGAGATGCCCTGGGTAGATTTAAGAGACAGGCAAAGGAAGAGGAACTCAGGAAGAAGACAGAAAATAAGCTGTTCGAGACAAAGAAGAAATCTAGAATACATGCTGTGCTGCAAAAGCCAAAGTAGGCGACTCACACTTGCAACTACACAGCGATCAAGACCAGAACCTGAAAGGTTTCACTGAACTTAGTAATAAGGAGGTCCTTGCTAATCACAGGAGAGCAGTTTCACTGTAATATAAGAAGCCTGAATGCAGAAGCTGAGGAAATGGAAATAGAGTATTTCTTTAAAAAAGCAAACAAACAACGGTTCAGTTTGAAGGAAACAGGGAGGAATTACTTAAATAATTGATTGTTTAAATAATTTTTTAAATGTAGGTTGATTACCCAGCATTATCCCTAGAAAGGACTCCTTTCAACTTCTGTGGTTTGGGGAAAACACTGTTCCCTCCTTAAATCTTGTCTTTAGAGATATTCAAATCTGGCCAATATTCTGCACAAAACATTGCACAGACAACATGAGACTCTCCTCTATATATCTAATTTGGGCACTTAACTGCATGTACTTTTGAATTGTTGAGTATTTTCATGTGCAAATGTCGTAACTTCCTGCACAAGTTGGAAGCCCCTTCGTGTCAACAATATTTGGTGCCATGTAGGCCATATCCTAGGGCTTTATTTAAATGCAAAGTAACGCAGCTGCACAAAGATCTCACCTAGCTGTGAGCAGAGGAGGAAGTAAAGAACAGAAGGCTTGTATGGTAGAAATGTGAACTTTGGAATCAAACAAATGTATTTGAATCTTGGTTCCACCCTTCATAAAATAAGTCACCTCAGGCAAATGAATTAATCTCTTTGAGACTGAGCTTTTTCATACATACAGGGTACATAACAGGTGCTCAATATTTATTGAATTGAATCAAAAAACAGAGAGGATAATAGCCATAGTGTAGTTGTTGAGAAAATTAAATATGATAATTATAATAAGTGTTTAGACAATGGGTTTCAGTTTGCAAAATAAACATAGGGATAAGGTTAAAAATGTGAAATAAAAAGGTGGGCGGATGGGTGAAATAGGTGACGGGAATTAAGGAGGGCACTTGTGATGAGCACAGGCTGATGTATGAAACTGGTGGGTCACTAACTTCTACACCTAAAACTAACATTGCACTGTATGTAACTAAATGGAATTTAAATAAAAACTTCAAAAAATGCAAAATAAAAGACATACTACAATTTTAAAATAAGAACAAGAAAAAGAGAACACGCAAGCAGATTACAAAGCCATTTATAAATAGATCTATAATCAAATTATATTAGGTGTAGCAGGGAATTATCTTTTCTATAATTCAAGGATTAGAAATTAAACAATCAAAACATTAAATAACTAAATCCCCAGAAGTGAAAGTCTTTCTCAGAAGACCAGTTATATTTCTTCAGTCTATATCTATTCAAATATATGTCTAAAAAAATGTGACTTTGAATAGAATGTGATAATTTTGTCTTCCATGATATTAGGGGTAACTCAGCAAGGGCAGTAGCATTAACGTACAGAGACAGAAGCAGGGGATGGTGTGGAAAGCTGGGAGGATGGAAGGTCAAGGCCAGAGGCAGCTATCAGAGGTTCAGGTCACAAGTAGGGCTGTCTGCCCTAGTCACACATGGGGCTCATGAGCCCAGACTTCAAGTGTGTAGAACAAATGGTCCAGAGCCCAGAAAGAACAAGTCAAAAAGAACAAGAGCTATATCAGCAGTATCAATTTCCAGCAGTAGGACAGGGTCTGGGACCGTATTAATGGTCTTTTGAAACCAGGGAATTCTGATAAGTTGTCGACACAAAGTAAGAATTGTTCACCACGGCTGGCAGCTCACAGTCTACATCTATACACAAATAAGTGAATAAGAGTGGGTCAGTATTTCCCAGGCTCAGCAGCGGAAGCCAGCAGACTTGCCTTCCACTGACCATCTTGATAACCTACTGAAATGGCTCTGTGCCCAGATGTGGTTTGCTCATTTCTCCCACCAGGGGAAATTTCTGTTATATCTGAGGTGCCAAGATGTTCGAAATGGAGACAAAAGACTATTGTCCTGTTTGAGCAATATCAGGGCTCACACTACACCATCCCATTCTGGTTAAACTGGGCAGAGTATTTAAGGGGATCCGGGTCATCTCCAAAAGTGCAAATAGATTTAAAGAATACAGGGATTTCCTCATGAGATATTTGCAAATGAAGATAAATACGATATATTCTCTTCTGTACTCTCACAGGAAGGATCCTCTATTACATCAAAATTAGTTCATTCTAGTTTATACCTATTGTTGTCAGAATGGTTTTGTGTTATTAATAAAGGCAAATTCTCAACTGAGGCCATTCATGAGAGGTGCAGACCCTGGTAGACTCAAGATGTTTTGGGAGGACAGGGCGACAATTAGATACAAAAAGAAAAAAGACCTTAACAATATCAGCATAAACAGAAAAGATAACACCCTGTCGGATTCATGGCTTAGAGAGCAGCACATCTGCCACATGTGGACAAACCTGGCCAAGGTTTTTACAAGGCAAAAGTTTAAAAGTATGAGAAAAAGTCAGGGCTCAAAGTTCTTTTGGAAAGAGCGCATGGATATGTAAATTCAGACATAATCTGAAACAAAAAAAAAATCCCATAAATGTCTAAGAATGAGATTCACTAGCCAAGAGAAAAAAAAAATTGGTGACCTTAATTGACAGTACAGTTCTGCTTCCCTGGGTATCATTAAAATGCTCCCCAAGGTGGGGAAGCAGCTGACAGTTTTAGGTATCACCAAGATAAAAGAGACAGAGACCCTGACACTCAACAAAGTTGACTCAGATTCTCCAGGTTGTGTGGGAAATTTGCCAAAGATTACCAAGAGGGGTCTGGGCCAAGATTCCAGCCAGTAGAATGGGAATTTCAGACTAAGTGATAAGAGTGATAAGGGTTGTTCAGGAAGACCAGGAGTAAAAAGAGGTATGCTAATTCACATGGTTTGTTGATCTTCCAAACCAGGTAGAAGCTGTATGTTTGCTCTCCTGTTTTTGTAATCTTTGTTTAGGTGTGGGCTTGCTGAGCCCACTGATACTCATTTTAGCCAGAGGAAAACCAAAGTTCTATGGACGAGCCCTCTGCTTGAATAAAACAGCTGTGTCCTAGGTTAAAATTTATATATTTTTTCCAATTATATTAATAGAGGTGTTTGTTCCCCTTCAGATTACCTGCACTTAATAAAAATATGTTTACTGTTTAACATGCATTGTTTAATGCCTGCAACATTTACTTACTGAGCACAGACTCTAGGCAAACACTATTTTAGGTACAGGGGATACATTTAATAAGCAAAGTCCCTGCCTTCATTGGGGTTTACATGCTAACGGGTAGAAAATCAATAAACAAGTAAATATTCAGTATCATGATAAAGGCTACAGAGAAAAAACCAAGCAAGGAAGGAAGATAGGGACTGCAAGTGGGCATGGGGTTGAAGAAGGCTGCTTTTTTATGCAGAGCTATCAGGGAAAGCCTCCTGGATGAGGTCATAGCTGAGCAGTGGCCTAAAGGAAGCGAGCCAGCATCCCTGTGTGGGAGGGGGAGGAGCAGTGCCCTCAGAAGGAACACAGGGTGCAGCTCGGGAACCCCCAAGGAGCGCAGAGGGGCTGGCGCAGAGCAAGCGAGAGGGAAAGAAGATGAGCTAAGAGCAGAAGATAAAGGGGCAGGCGATCCTTGTATAAGGCCTCAGGCCATTGTGAGGGCTCTAGGACTTGGCCCCTGAGTGAAGTAGGAAGTCACGAGCAGCTTCTGAGCAGAGGAGAGACATGGTCAGACTCACCCTGACCAGAGCAATCCTGTTAGAAATGGGATATTGCTACTCACTAAACATTAAAATGTTCGCAAACTAAAAACAAGTAACTACAACATAAACATGCCCCTTCACTTACTGTCTCAAAAAATAGCATTTTTTAGTTTTTAGAAAAACCTTGGGAGAGAGTTACAACATTTTTTTTTCATTTTATTGGGAGATGCTTTGCAACTGTTACATTAACACATCACTGATTTGGATTAATTGGGGAGAAGACCTGTCAAAATTAGTTAAAAGATTAAATGATCTATTTTATTTAAATAAATTTCACTATCCTTTAGCATGTGAAGTAAGAAATCAGGCTTGCCAAAACTGCCTAATAAAATGTGTTTTAATAAACAGATTTCTTTTGGTGAGGGGTGGGAGGAGGAAAAGGAGAGGGAGAGAATCTTAAGCAGGCTCCATGCCCAGTATGGAGGCAAATGTAGGGCTCTATCTCACCACCCTGAGATCACGACCTGAGCCAAAATCAAGAGTCAGACGCTTAACTGACTGAGCCACCCAGGCATTTCAATAAACAGACTTTTAAAGGATTGTAATTAGCATACATCAGCACCAGTCTATGTTAGGTTAACTTCCGCTTACAATGCAATTTCTATGCTTCATTTTAATTAGATACTTCTAAATCGTCTCAAAAGCAGTTTATTCTCTACACTAGATACATATCCAAAATCTTACATTATTCATTTTCTTAACAAATTCTTTAGGTGGGAGGTATGTTAGTAATGTGGAGGTATAAATAGGCATAAATACATGTAAGACTAAACTAGTTTAGTTCAGTTTCTGTCCAGCAGTTTATTCTTTTTTAAGATTTTATTTATTTATTTGAAAGAGAGAGCGAGAGCAAGAGAAAGAGAGAGAGAGAGAACACAAACAGGGGGAGGGGCAGAGAGAGAGGGAGAAGCAGGCTCCCCCCTGAGCAGGGAGCCTGATGTGGGGCTTGATCCCAGGACCCTGGGATCATGACCTGAGCTGAAGGCAGACCCTGAACTGACTGAGCCACCCCAGGTGTCCTAGTCCAGCACTTTATTTTTTTTTTTTTAAAGATTTTATTTATTTATTTGACAGAGAGAGAGAGACAGCCAGCGAGAGAGGGAACACAAGCAGGGGGAGTGGGAGAGGAAGAAGCAGGCTCATAGAGGAAGAGCCTGACGTGGGGCTCGATCCCAGAACTCCGGGATCACGCCCTGAGCCGAAGGCAGACGCTTAACCACTGTGCCACCCAGGCGCCCCATCAGTCCAGCACTTTAAATACCAAGTCAGCTGGGTGGTATTTCTCCCTTCCACAGTCAGGCCACATCCCCAACCCAAAATGCACACTTTAATAAGATAGGAGTTGAAGTGGAGAGAAATTTGTAAATCTTTTTATGTGAATTACAAGGTCATTAAGACTAACATGAGAGTCACATTTAAAATTAAGAGACCATTTTACTATATTTCTTCAAAATAAGGTTTCTGTTTTAATATGAAATCTATGGAGAAAGGTCCATATTTGGGCTCTAGTAGTCTCTGAAATATTTCAAACTACATGAAAAATTTGGCATCAATATGTAATTTTATGGATAAGGAGAATAATCTATGGCCTATAAAAGTTTATCTGAACAAGGTTCAAGATCCAAAAAGAGATAAAATCAAAATGATTGACAATGAAGATAAAATTAGTTCTCAGAGAATTACTTCTCTTGTTATTCTTAGGAAATATTCTCCTCATTTTACTTTAATATTAACTTACATAGTTTACTCCTTGCTTTAAATTAAAAAAAAACTTCAAATACATAAATATCCTTTTTCAATGATTTAGGGAAAAACAATATTTTAATCTGTGACTTCATCTCATTTATGACTGACGTTTAAACTAGTTATTTTTCTACTCTTTGGTTAAAAGGGAATATTTTAGAAATTTCTATTCACAGGATAGTCTAAGTGTCATTGCTTACTTGTCCTTCATTTAAGGAGACATGGTGACTATTTTTTTTTAATATATATAAGAAAACTGCATGGGTCCAGAGCTAAATCAAGTTAAGTCTAGCTTTTTGCTGTATCGTTGTTATTGTTGTTGCTCTTCCCTTAAATCAGGGTTTCCCAATCTCAGCACTATCAATATTTTGGACCAAATAATTCATTATTGTGAGGTGCTGTCTTATCCATTATAGGATGTTAGTAGCATCTATGGCCTCTATTCAATTAATGCCAGACGGGCACCTCCGGTTCTAATGACCTAAACACATAGTGCCAAATGTCCCCAGGAAGAGGAAAGAGTAAATGCTACAAAATCTCTCCAGGTTGAAAACCTACCTTAAATCAATGGTTCTTTGGCTTTTGAGGGTGGGGGAAAGGGAGTGGCCTTATCTCATTTATATTGTCCATATTATGAATGTATTCTTAGAAAGTGACCAGAAGATGTAATTTAATTTTAAAGGGCAGATTTATAAAAAGGAATATCAAAAGAAAAGGTCACTGGAATAATCTATAGATATGAGAATGACATTTGAAAACCATGTTTTATCAGGGCTCTTCTCTTGTCAAGTTCCTAGCAAATAAGTTTAAATATATATTTGGTACTACCAGTTTCTAAATGAGACATTGTTTGGGGGATGGCAACTGGCAGAAGAAAAAATATTATATTCAATATAGTAATTTCATTGTAGTGCCAACAAAATTAAGTCCGTTAAGAAAATAGTCTTGGTCCTTTCCTTATAGTTTTAAGAGTAAAAATTGATATAAGCCTAAGATCAACACATTTAAACTGTTATTGCTAAAATGAAGCCTATATTGCTATTTTTACACTTCCAAATATTTTGTTCCCAAACTTCCTTTTATTCATCCAGAATAAAATTTTATATATTTTGTATCTATTTTGTTTTAAAGCACATTCAGAATAAAAATAATCTAAGAAAATTATTGTTGTTATTGGCCTTAAAAAAACCATTTTCATGCTCCTTATGGCCAGGTATTAGTGATCATCTGTCTTTGACCCTCTTCATAATATGTTGCTGTTTGCCTTTATCCACTTTAACTCTCGTACATGTAAATGTCTCCAAAATACATATTCACACTCTCTAGAGCTCTATGTGGTATCCCACATGGTAGTCAGATAAGATACATCCTAATTAAAGTAATTATCAAATTACTGAGTCATTTAAAAGATATATGTTTGGCTAAGGCATGAGAGATCAGTGAAAAGTGAGCCTTACTACTCTAGTTGACAGAATGTGGGGGAACACTCTAGAAACATTCAGCCACAGTTAGGTGATAAAGTTGGTCCAGCAACTATCTTATTTATTCAAAAGATATTCTGAGAATTCAACTTGACTCTCTTTACTTCCTGCATGAAAAAAAGGACCCCAAACCAAAGGTCTACCTACATTCTCTTGTTCTAGAAGGGACGATCATAACCATTGCCAAATACTTCCATCCTGAAGAGGAATGCCCAAATGGGGAAAGGCTTAGAGTTTTTAGCAAAAAGTAAATGATCAGGGTTTTATGGGTGTCATTTGCTATTTCTATTTTTCCTTCTTTGTCCATGGCCCCCCATAAAAGGTATTTCCCAATCTTTAAAAAATACTTTTATCAGAGGTGCCTGGGTGGCACAGTTGGTTAAGCTTCCAACTCTTAGTTTCAGATCAGGTCGTGATCTCAGGGTCATGAAATTGAGCCCCAGGTTAGAGTATGCTTGGGATTCTCTTTCCCTCTCCCTCTGTCCCTACTGCTTGTGCTTTCTCTCAATTAAAAAAATAAATCTTAAAAAAAAAAAAATACTTTCATCATGTTCTCAAATCAACTAAATATCTGATTTCTCCCAACTTACTTTTCCTCCTTTGTTCCTATTCTTAATGAAATCAACATCTCTCCAGTCACCCAAACTTAAAAACTTCAGAGAAACCACTTTCTCTCTCATTTATCACAATTTAAGTACTGCCCAAGATCTCCTAATTCTACCCTCACAATATCTCTGTATTTTTGCCCTTCTTACCATCTATGTTCCCATTACCATGGTTCAGGAATTCATCATTTCCCCTATATATAAATTAATTCGAAAGACTTACAAATGCTCTTTCAACACAAATTTCTCCCGACTCCACAAAATCATGTTTATTACTGACAAAATTGTTTTTCTAAGGAACCAATACAATCATATGAGTCAAATAAATACATCTTTAATAATTCCTCATTTCTCAAGGTTAGAGATCAAATGCTTCAGCATAGAAAAGTCAAGACTCTCTGTTATCATTCCAACCAAGCTTTTTGACCAACACACCCAGTATACTCCAATCATTCCAGATTTTCTAGCATTCTTCAAGTGTAACATGAACTTTTACAACTGATTTTTTCCTTTGGTTGTTTTGTCTTTCTGCACTGCTATTGAGTACAATACCTACTTCTTTATGGCAAAAACTCTTTCCATTATCCAATGTATTTCAGTTAAAATTCTTAGTTTAGTCCTTAGTGCTCTCAGGGCACTTTAGTAAGAGTGTCATTAAAGTACATAACCACATTACATTTTAGTTACACAAAGAACTATCTGCCCTCCAAAATTGTGAACTAGTGGTCAAGGACTATGGCTCATTCATCGTTGTAATGATCTTTCAGTATTTTAAGTGCAATAGAGTTAGCCGTATTCAACTCCACGCTTAATACTAATCACTGTAAATAGAAGACAACTTGCATATTATATATACTTTTATTTTCCTCGTCTTTTTTTCATTTTACCTTTACCCAGGCTGGTAATATTAATTCTGAAATCAAATGTAGATTTAAAAAAAGACTCATCTAATGATTGTTTTAAGATATTAGAAGAAAAAATAGGGGCGCCTGGGTGGCTCAGTCATTAAGCGTCTGCCTTCAGCTCAGGTCGTGATCCCAGAGTCCTGGGATTGAGCCCTGTGTCGGGCTCCCTGCTAGAACTCCAAGGACTTATCTGATCTTAGGAATCCATCATCTCACAAGTGTCATATCCCGATTCTTTTTCTACAATTTAAAGAACAGTTTTTTAAAAAATTTGTCATATGTTACACATCAATTACTGTTGTTCGTTTGTTTCCTTAACCTTCATTGTTTTCTGACAGATATTTGTCATTCATCTTCCCCATCAATAAGACGAGAGTAAAAGACAGTCTTGCACAGCAAGTAAATAATTAATTTAGGGCCGGATACAACCGCTTAAAAGGTTTTTCACAAAGATGCCGAAAATTACTGTCATTAAAATATAATTAGTTCTATAATATCTATATTTGCCATAAGTGTTTCAATAATCTTATGCTATTTCCCCCCTAGAGTAAGGACTAGAAATAAATAGCAAAATTACATAGTATCTCTAGGAAAGGATTTTTAGTCTGCTGTTATTTTAACTCATCTTAATAAAATTTGGAGATTCTTTACTTATTAAATAACACTGTGACTAATTCAGAGTTATACAACCATACGATGGTGATACCAGGATGTGCAGGCTGGAATCTCAACTTTACTACTCACTAGCTGTTTGACCTTGGTTGTCTATGTAGCCTGTTTGGGCTTTATATTCTTTGTCTGTAAAATGGAGACAAGAATGGCACTTGTTTGTTTTGAAGAGTAAAAGACTGGATGCATGGAAAGCATTTAGATGAGTGTCTGATAACACAGTTAACAGCTCTGCTATTAATTGTAGTGACAAAGTTCACTGGAATTTCAACCTAATTTTTTTTCTTTTATTTAGCCCATCTTCAAATCTCAACACAATAGCTTATTGTATTCAAGTTTATTTTTATTGTCAAAACTATCAGAAGAAAGGGAGAAAGCAATGATTTTTAAGTGATTAAGAGGTTCCTCAGCTCCTTTCAGCATTTCCAGGCTACATGAGCTGTTTTTACCCAGGGTGAGGTAAGGAGGTGGAGAGGGGATTCTCTATAACTCAAGCCCCAAACAAAAAGGTGCTAGTGACGCTGGCAACTATTTTTTCTTTCAAAGTTTCAGTTTAGGGCACAATTCTGAGCCCAAGAAACTATTGTAAGCTTCCAATACTCAGATACGAGATTGTACCCTGAACATAGTGAAGACAGGAAAAGGTGGAAATAAAATAGGTTTAGTAGAATAAGACAGAGGATATATTTAAGTATTATCATTGATAGATCAAAGTGCTCTATCCAGTAAGTCGAAATCACAAATTGTCCTTCAAACGAAGAACCATTTTTTCTCCACAGTTTCATATCAAATCCAACTATTCTAATATAACTCAGGGAAGTGGCCATTTCATTGATACATGGAAAAAATAATTTATTTACAAAGCAATTAAAAAATGATTCATATCCAAACTCATCAATTAAAAGAGAATTTAAAATGTTATATTGTATCACTGTTTTTTATATCCATATTTTATCTTTCTACTAAATGTTTACTTCAGGTGATGATGAATTTAACTTTCAACGAAAAATTACGAAGGGTACATCACTGGTACCATATTAAATGAACAAAAGAAAAAAAGAAAAAGCTACAAAAGATAATGAGAAATTTTGAGAATAATTATTTGCTGGGAAAAAATATCTCTGTGCTGCTTCTCACATTTATTGAGAGGGTAATCAATTCTGCAGACAGTGAGATATTCTGAGAAGTAATTTAGCCTTCACACCAAATAATCAAGATAAAAAGGTGAGACTTAATCAAATAAAAGGTGAACATGAAACAAGAGTACCTTGCTTTTTTCTACTGAATTATGTTAAATTACCTTTTATCTGTTGAAAAGTCAGTAGAGCAAGTTGTTTAGCAATAAAAATTACTTATTCTTGTATAATTACAAACTTATGAATATTAGGCATAATTGCCAATAATGGGGGAGGTCATAGAGAAAAACTTTAAGTATCATTCTCTTGCAATGTTGTTCAATTTCTCATAACACTGAAAAAGACTTGAGTGTCATTCAAAATCATTAACTTTGTTTTCTCAGCACACCAATTAACATTTACTCTGCACTAACTCTGTCCTCCTTTCCCATGACTTTCAAAGGATTCAAAACTGAAATACTGTAGCAATAGACATATAAGGCAATTTAATCATTTGATAATATTTAAGATAAGTTTTTACTGAATTTAAGCTTGTACATACAATATTATTAGGACGGTATCTTATAAATTCTAGGAACCTGGAAGAGGACTGCATGTGGAGTAGAACAAAAAGGTAAAATGTTGTTAAAACCAAAAAGCAAACAAAAATGACTTAATTTTGTCTTGTAAAAATTAGAGGTATGATATTTAACTTAAGGATTATTTGCAAAATATAGGGAGATCTAAGATTGAGATTAAAATATTAGTTGTAGAGTATGACACCATGCCTCTTAAGGTCAGGGTAAAGGAAAAACACTACATGCAAAGCAAAGTAATAAGCAGGTTGTGGCATTTTTAATCCCTTTGGAGATGTGTATGTGACCTTGGGCATTACCTCCCTATTGAAACCTCCAAACTCCCATCTGCAGAATCTAGGCTGGATTTAGATAATTCCTAAGGGCTCTTCCAGCTTCACATTTTAGGAAAAGGAAATTATATAAATCCTAGATGCCATAAATTATCCCTCATGGGCATGGAAAACCTGCTTATATAGTAAGTAAAGGCTTTATATATTTTCTAATCTCTACCTGTCAGCATATGTAACTTTATGTATTGTTATATATGTCAAACTATAAACCCTGTTCAGTGTATCTCCATGGAACATGTGGTTCCATATCAGAGTAGACAGGTGTTGCTTATGCTCTCCAAAACTTACAAAGTTTTCTTTTCTTCTATCAGTATTTGAAGTTTTTAACTTAATTTTTTTTCCTCTATGTTGGGGAGGGTGGATTTGAAGCAAAAACAACTTCAAAATTCTCCTTGAAAGGGAACACGATTACCAACACCTTTTCAATCTTGCTGCTACAAGTCAGGTTCCCTTAAACATTAGTATCTCTTTATACAGAGGATATCAAGAATTTAGGCTTGACAACATCATTAAAGAACTGTGACTTTGGATAAGTCATATAGATACAGAAAATTTTAGTTTCCACAATAAAAAAATAAGAGTTTGTACTAGATAACTATAAGATCTCTGTTACTGAAATACTGTGATTCTCTGATTATATATATGGATTATATAAATATATGTATGTATATGAATTAAACATAAAAGCTTCTGAAATGTTTTTCCACTGTTGAGTATATATCTCTCAGGAAAAAGCTACCAGACACTAAGAAATGATCAATTAGGTGGTATATGGTATAAGTAATGCCCCTTAATAATTTACCCAACTGTTTATTTACATTAAGTATCTTCCAAAGCTTATTAAGTCCTCACCAAAAAGATAAGATGCACTACCTAGTTCTCCCTAACAATTCTCAGAAGAAAATAAAATGGTAAATATTTTCTCTGCTTTACAAAGAGAGCAACTAGACATTAATAAGAAAATGGAATACGCTTCAGCAGTTCACTGAACAGACCCAGTGTCAGAAGCAGAATAAAGTGGGGTTCACTGAGTCTACAGACTTTTCCATTACTATTGTGTCTTTAATTTTCTATTACATCTTACAATAATGAATGAATGTGTTTATGTGTTTTGGGGTAGTGGCTCACAGAGCTGGTAGGAAGGTGATAATCATTAAGATATTATGAATGGTTAACTAATTGAACGAGGGGCCCCAGGGCACTAGTCCAGACTAGATTCTTTTTATTAAAGGCCACACAGGCCTTCCTTTGGCTTCTAGCTACAGGGATTCATTGAGCCATATCACCAAAGGCTTACCTTACAAAGGAGGTATTGATCTACAAATATAAATGTTCCCTTACACTTTCAAAAAACTGTCTTGCTCTTTCTAAAGTCTACACAAAGTGTAAATTCAGGTCTTCAGAGAATGGGATAGCCCAGCCACAAAATTTATCATCCCGCCAACTGAAAAGTTGTCTCAAATATTGATCTCCTTACAAATAAAGAATAAGTGGGTATCGTCTCACTTGGGACCTCAGGTGAATCAGATCAAAGTTGCTGACATTTTCTCTTTTCCTCTCCTGGCCCACTTCTTTTCAGATTTATATAGTTGCATTAAATGAGTGTTTTGTCTGATCTCTCTAGTTTCTCTTGTTTTGAGTTATTTGGACTTCCACCATAGGTTTCAAAAAATTCCTCAATAATAATGCTTATCATTATTATTGAAAGCAATAGAAATATAAAATAATTTTGAGAACAATTTGGCTATTACCTCAAGTATTTTATTTCACTACCTTAAAAATATTTTTCCTTCACTTAGCAGATATGTTAACATATAGTTCAAACTATTTGATTTACCACAGATCTATTTATAACTCAACAGAAAATAAGCCCATTTTATTAAGATAAAGGATGAACATAATAATAAAAATAAGCTAATTAACAGAAGCTTGAGGTAAGATGTTCCTTCCAAATTGCTTCAACACCTTAAGATAAGGTTAGCTGTAATATTTCTAGTTTGGGGCTCAAACAAAATAGTCTGGCTAGCTGCTCTGAAGACAGGGCAAAGATGGAGCTGCTTAGGAAATTGCCTGCACTCCCAAATTTGTTGAGCCAAAAAATGCACGGTACTTTGCATGGACTGTGTGGCGTGCACAGAAGTCAGCCCGGATCTACTAAATTCTTACCGAAAAGATGGAGCCAAGGGTAATAAACACTGGATTCTAATGAACTAATGGAGTACTATTATCTCTGATTGTGCTCATGTGACTACAACCCATTTTACACACAGCAGGCAGAATAAATCAGATGATGACACACTCTTGCTTATCATCCTTCCATTGGCTTCCCACTGCACTTAGAATAAAACCTAAACACTCTAAACTGATTTCCAAAGCCCTACACGGTCAGACATCTACGTATCCTTCTGACCCATGTCAGGTCACACTCTCTCTCTTTCACTCATGGTGGGCTACATGCTGATCCTCTGACTCTTCCCCTAACAGAGGGAGTTTACTCTGCCTGAAACCCTTTCTCCCTGAGCTTTTTCATGATGGATCCTTATCTTTTAGATAGCAATTTAAATGTGAACTTTGCAGGTATATCTTGACTGACAAGCCACTCTAATGTAGCGACAAAGATTGTTCCTTTGACCAAAATTAGGCAGGCTCCTTTGAGCCCTCTTTTTGACTAGGCCTTGTCTTGGGCCCTATAGTCAACTGGCCTAAGTTAGTCTTAGCAAAGAATCCTACCAAGTCATCCCTCCATCTTTGATATGTGATCACCCTTGACATCTAATCAAGTTCTTCATCCCTCACCCTTGATGTCTAAGCCTTTGGCCTTCCTTTAATACAGTAGTTGAGCAAGTTCAGTAAGAATCCCCCTACGTCTGATATTTCCTCTCAGCAATTTTCAATTCACTGACCCCTCATTCTGCTCCTTGGCTAGAAATCCCTAGTTGTCTTTGCTATATTTGGAATTGAGCTCAGCTCTTTCTCCTAATGCAATAATATTGAATAAAATCTATCTACTGACTTAAATGAGTGTCTGATTATGTTTGTCTTTGATAGTAGCCACCCAATCCCCTGGTGTCAATTTACACTATTTTCATTCCCTGCATAGAACTAATCTCTATGACATTATACTGATGGTCATTTGTTTATGGCCTATCTTCTTACACTATGGTGTGACCTTTGGGAAAGCAGAGACATTGTTTCTCTTGATTACCACTTCATCACCAGTGTGTTGGGCCTTAGAACACGGCTGGCAATGACCACAACACTAAATAAATTTTGTTAAGTAAAACAATTTTAAAAATTATGTTTTCATGATTTACTTAAATGGGTATGAAAATAATGTGTAGAAGAGAATGCTGAAGTTATCATACACATAAAATTTATCAACAAAAGGTAGAAATGAATACAACAAATATGAAAAGTCATTTCCTTTGGTTTCTTCTTCAGACATGACTGTGTTTTCCAAACTTTCCACTGCGTTTTACTTTGAAAATTAGAAAAACATTAAAAAAACACTAAAGAAAAAAAAAGAGTGGTTTATGAATTACCAGTTTTAGTTGGTTTATGTGTTTCTTTAGTTGGTAAGATTCTTTGCTAAGACTAACTTAGGCCAGTTGAGTATAGGGCCCAAGACAAGGCCTAGTCAAAAAGAGGGCTCAAAGGAGCCTGCCTAATTTTGGTCAAGGGAACAATCTTTGTCGCTACATTAGAGTGGCTTGTCAGGCAAGATATACATGCAAAGTTCACATTTAAATTGCTATCTAAAAGATAAGGATCCATCATGAAAAAGCTCAGGGAGAAAGGGTTTTACTTTCAAGTTCTCAGATTATCGATTTTGTGCCAAAAAGAAGGCACATAAAAAATAAAAAAGTAAAAAGCAAAATTTCACAGGAGGAAAAATTGTCAAAAGTAGTATTTCCTTCCTTCAAGTTCTAAAACCTGCCAGATTTTAAGATAACCTAGTAATTAACAGAGTGGAGGAAAGGGAAGAAGAGGTAAGAGTCTCATGCTGGATATCACTTTATCTGTATTTCAGGAGAATCAGGACTAAATGCTGTTTTCCCTGAGTAAACTGAACCACTAGTGAGCAAGGACAAGTGCTCTATGTGAAACCGTTAACCGAGTGCAACAAACTCAAGAGGAATAGCAGCACTCTGCTTATGGCACTGTTCGCCCCTACTCTCCAGGATAACCTCAGATACCCATCATGGCATCTACCTTTAAAACATTCCTTTGTTCACTGCTGCTTAGTATTTTTGACTATTACTGTTGGTATTTAATCATTTCTCTTTGTATAAGTAAATACAACATTGTCAAATTGCATAACATGAAGATTAATTAAGATAATCAATTAAGTTAAGGTAGTATGAAAAATAACTTATCCACATTTCTCCAATTAGAAAAAAGTTTTGATGGACTCGACTGGGTAAACTCTTGCTTCAGGGTTTTTACACAAGCTATTTGTTCCCTCTATCTGTTGATGCTTTTTTTCCCCCCCAGAGAGCCAAACGACTTACTTCCTCCTGTTTTTTAGGTCTTGATTCCAATTTCATTCTCAGTTAAGTCATCCTGACCAACTATCTGAAATCATAATCCTCCAACATAACCAATTTCCATTTCCTACTCTTTTCCCCCTAAGTACTTGTCACAATATAACATCCTATACTTTGTTTACTGTCTACCTCAAAAATGCAATCTATGTGAGGGCAGGTATAATGGTCTGTTGTATTTCTACTGTATTCCCAGAAAATTAGTTTGTTGAGTGAATGAATAATATGAGTAATTTGCCACTGTTATGATATTTGAAAGTGTGTCTTATAAGTTTAATCTATTTATGATTCCCATCTTATAGTACAGGACCACTAAAAAATCTCTCTTGTGCTTAGAAAAGGATCTCAGAATTCAAGGACCTGGGATTTCTATAGTTCATTTTGTACTCCTGAAATCTTGAAAGATGGAAGAAAACCTCAAGTGAGGCGACCAGGGAGCCATGACATTTGGTTGCTATGGACCACTGAAAAAAATTATATGCAGTGTCAGAGTGTGTTGATGGTGCTATGTCAAAAAACTTGAGAACTTTTCCTAGTGTACAAATTCCCCTTTGTTAGTAAGGTTATTCTGCATGGGGTTTCAAAATGAAAATTGTTCTTGTTTTAGTTTGAGTGTCTGACTTTGGTCTCCTATAGGAAATGAGGACAACCAGTTTATCTACAAAAACGGAGTTTCACAGAAGGACCTTGATTAAAAACAAAACAAATAACAACTCTTATTCACAAGAATAACAAAGCAAATCAAACAAAAATTTCATTTATCTTAAACCTGAGCAAGAGCAGTGCTCTTTGAACCATAGAGGGTCATACTGTGTAATTTCTTGTTAGCCAATATTATCGGCTGAATTGTGTCTCTCCAAAATTGTGTCTCAACCCTGGGACCTCAGAAAGTGACTGTATTTGAAGATAAAGTCTTTGAAAGGGAATTTAAGTTAAAATGAGGTCATCAGGGTGGACCCTAATACAATATGATGGTGCTCTTATAAGAAGAAAAAATGACAACAGAGACAAGACCATGTGAAGACACAGGGAGAAGACATCTATCTACAACCCAAGGAGAGAGGCATCAGAAGAAACAAACCCTAACACCTTGATCTCAGACTTCTTGCTTACAGAATTATAAGAAAATAAGTTTCTCTGTTAAAGCCATCTAATCTGTCGTACTTTGTTATGCGAAGCCTGGCAAAATAAGAGCCAACCAAGAAATGCCAAAGACTGTCATCAGGGCAAAACACTTATCAAGAGGTAGATTTACATTTTAGAGTTGTTCCCTCTTCAACCAGAAGGTTCATATTAGACAGCTGCTGGTTTGTTAATGCTTCAGATTTACTTGGTAGTGTCCACTGATTCACTTAAGAACCTAAGAAGCATGCAGGACACTAGAAACTTCAAGTCAGGAATAGAAACTGAACAGTCCCATTCACAAAAGTAGAAGAACCATAAACCTTCTCAGGGAATGATTTTGCAATCCTACTGCATTATCTCACTCCCTCTCTCACAACTTTTACATCACAAATAATTTGGCTGACAATAAAACTCAGAGCTGGGGAAGTGACATTTATCTACAATAATCAAAACTATGGTCACAGAATCATGTTCTCGTTCTTTTTGTTGTTTTTCTTGTTCTTTTTCTTTCCTTTGTTTCTTCTATTTTTCTTATATTCATCAATTTTTTATTTTGAACATTATCATGTTATTTCATAATTTATTAGGGATAATATTGTAAAATAGTTTTACTAGTTTCTGGAAGAAAATCAATTATTATAGGAAAATTCCTACAGGATACGTAAAAAGTAATTTAGCTGACCAAAATAATGACATAAATTCCTCTCTTCAAACTGTAGCAGCAGCAGCTGAACAATCCTTGAAGACACATAAAAGCACTATTCAATTAATAATACTTTATATTATTTTTAAGGTATTAATATATTAACTGCTACCTTTTGAAAAATGTTTCAAAAACTTTGAAGAATCAAATGTAACCAAAACCAAAAATTAGGAACTTATTTCTTAAAAGTTACAAATAGTCTAGATTACTAAAGCAACATTTTTACTGTGGTTAAAAAATACATAACATAAACTTTAATTAACATTTAGAGTACATTGAAAAGATTTCCTTACCAATATTGGGGTGCTTCAAAAGACGGCAGATTCTAGCTTCTCTTTCCAGTTTCTGATGATCTGTTTTAAAAAATAAATCATAAGTCTTAGCAAAAAAGATTAAAAGACAATAAATAGCATATCAAAATGACATAAAGCCTTTACACTTATGTATCTTTTGATCTCTTCTTATAAAGTGCTAATTTCTTGTATTAACAGTTATAGTTATCTGTAAAAAAGAAAAAGTTGAAAATAATAAAGCCACACTTTTTTATTTGCAATTAGGTGAACATAATATAGTTTAACAATCTAATTTTCTTTATTTTTCATTGGCTTGACACTTGATAGAGTGAGATACAGAATATAGCTGAATTTAGACAGGGCCGAGAAAACAGTGAAATTGTCACAAAACAATTGTATTCTTTCTTTACCTTAAGTATATATTATTACAACAACTGTAAATAACCCAATATACACATACACATTTAATCAGAGGATGCCTATCTGGAATTTGAAATACCATGGAAACAGTGCTAAGTAGGGTTACAATTTGGCCCTAATGAAGAAATATTTCCTGTCTAGTTCTATTTTCTATCAACCACTCTTCATACAATCATTGGTCTAACTTCCCAGGTTTATGATGCTCTTTCTTAAATCAGAGACTTCCGAAAGTCCCAAATTGCTTGTTCATCTTCCCCCTTCTACGTTTCCCTAATCATTTCTTTGAAGGGGCATGACCCCTGTAAACTTGCATTTTAAGAACTATCTGATACTCTTCTTTGGTTTCTTTGTGCTGGTTCATGTGCATATATTTAGAACCAAAATCACTAGCCAAAGCACAAAATTAATGGCAAAAAGAAACAATAACAGAGCAGAAACACACCTTGCCAATAAGGACAGCACTGCAGAGTGGTCATTAGTTGAGAGCCTCATGTAGATATCGGACTTAAACTTTACAATAGCCCTCTGAGAATAGACAATACTATATCCTTATTTTAAAAAATATAAAAACTAAGGCATAAAGAGGTTAAGTGATTAGTGGCATCTACCAAATCAGCTTTCATTAACGAGAGTCATAAAATAGCCTTAAAAGGAGAAGAGGAACACTTAACATAACTACCAACACATAGTCTATACCAATGGTCCTCCAACTCTGTGGTCTCAGAACCTCATAACACTCTTAAAAATTATGAAGGACCCCAACGAGTTTTATTCATATGGTTTAGATCTATTCATGCTTACTCTATGAGAAGTAAAACTAAGAAAAATGTTAAATATACATTAATTCGTTTAAAAACAATAATGAACCCATTATATTAACATAAGTTATTGCATTTAATTTTTAAACTTTTTATTTGGAAATAACTAAAACAGAAAATTTGAAGAACAGAACTAAAAACACTTTATATAACAGATTTCTCAGATACATCTATTATTAACTTTATACCCATTTTAAAAAATCATTTATGTTCTATGTATGTGTACATGTCTGTGTATGTGTATATGTATACACATTTAATTAACACATGAATATATATATTCAAATATGTGTTTTTATTTATACCTAAACTAATTTTCTTCTGAACTATTTGAAGGTAAGTTACGAACATGAAGGCCCTTTTTTACCCCTAAAATTTCAGTGTATGTTACCTTAAAATTGTGAGACTCTCTTATAATCACTGCATAGTTAACAACTTCAGCAAATGCCACAGTAATACAATACTTTACCATCCATGTTCTAATTCTGTCTACTTAACCCAATGATGCCCTTTCTAGGATTTTCGCCTTCTAACACTGGATCCAGCCTAGGGTCAGATGTGGCACTTAGTTGTCATCTCTCTTTAGTTGCCTTTAATCTGGAATATTTCCACAGTTTTTGTTCTTTATGACCTGACAATTTTGAAGAATATCACATCTATCTTTTAAAAAGAATGACTCTCATTTTGCTATTGTCACGTTTGCTCATGATTTGATTTCGGCTATGCATTCTCAGCTAGAACACCATCCTTCTCCAGCTGTCACATATGGACGTACACATTGTCCACCTTCTTCTCAAAAAGGGTAACTTTGATCACCAGGTCAAGGTGCTGTTGAATTTCTCTGCTAAATATTATTCTTTTTTTATTTTTCCTTTGTCACTAATAAATATGTGGTGAGACTTTTTATGGCCAGTAAAACATCCTGGTCTTCATCAAAATTTTCGTGTAGATTTTGCATTCAGTGATGATTCCTACCTGAACCAGTCTTTACTATGATAGTAGCAAAATTCTGATTTTCTAACTCCAGCACAGTAACATTTTTATGAAAAATACTGTTATTTTTTTTAAAGTCAATGACACTTTAATAAGAATTAAGGACAAATAGTAGCTACACTTATGGTAAACAGAGCATAATGTTTACCCAATCATTATGCTGTACACCTGAAACTTCTGTAACACTGTGTCAACTATACTCAAAAAATGATTTTGAAATGAAAAATTAAAAAGAGTAGCACAGTTTTACATCTTTGCCAAAACTCTTTCATGTCTGGATTAATAGCAGACAGCTGTATTCTCGTGTCTGCTTCTATATTCAATCTACTGTACTATGTTGTTTTGGTTGAAGTATATCAACAAAATCTGACCGCACAAAGATACATAGTTGGAAAAGAAAGAGTACTGCCACAGCCTTTTCAGATAATTGTGGGTATTGTTCTTCAATATCATCCCAAAACTCAACAAGTGATAGTTTTTTAAAGGTTAGTTGCCATGTGAAATCTGAAACCTTATCAATGTACTTTATGAACCATATCAATAAAGTCATGAACTTTAAATCAAATTAATTTTCAACATGAATATAATAAATTTTCTAATAAAATAAAATTTTACTCTGCTACATTAAAATTCATTGCTCTTTCTTGTACTTCTTTTATACCCAGGCATAATTTTATAACAAGATGCACCATTTGGAAAATATTGGTTTAGCATGTTACGTAGTTCTTCCAAACACTGACACATTTCATTATATACTATCATAAAACAATATCACCACTAATATCACCAGAACAATCTTTAAATTTGGGAATTCATCATGTTCTCATGGGCAAATACAAGTTTTCCAAAATTCTAATTTTTGTTTGAAAGCCTGAACTGTATTATTGGCAATAAATGCTGTCAGTTGTCTTCCTTTAAGCAACAGGCTCACTTTGTTCATTTTGAGAAAATGTCTTTCAATAACCTAAGTCCAAATAATCATAGCTAGTTTTTCAGTTGTAATTTCAAGTAAAAATGGTATCCCATGAAAGACTATCTAGTTCAGCTTCCAGCTCAAACAACTACAAGTTACTTTTCCTTGAGACAACCACTGTACCTCAGTATGGAGCAAAAGTGCTTTACACGTTCTTCCCATTTAATCATGTGGATTGTTGCAAAGATATGTGATCAAAGATCAAAATTTAATAACAGTAATAATTTTACTGGTTCATCATGTGAAACCCTCAGTGAAGTAAGGTCTTTTTAGTCTCTTAAGTGCATAGTGCTAAAAAATACAGATTGAATAGTATAGTTCCATGCCACTCTCTTGATTCATGCAAAGGTCCCAGCAATTATACCCACTATTTCTTTTGCATCTAGGTATAAACATCAACACACAGACACACACACAGAAAGCAGATAATGTCTTAGATTTACTATGAAAATAATTTTGACCTTGTAGGTTCTCTAAGAGGGTTTCAGGGGACTCCTGGGTCTACAGGCCACACCTTTGAGAACCACTGGTATATTCCACAAAAAAAACAAAAACAAAACAAAATAAAAACAAAACAAAACGCTGTGTCATATAATACTTCTTTTTAGCAATTTTGAAAAAAATTTTTAGATACGTATAGTGTTATTTTTTAAGTAATCTCTATACTCAATATCGGTATATAGTGTTATTTGTGACTCAAATAGAAATAGTGTTTTAAAGAATCAGCACAGCATTGGATTGGCTCTAACACTGTATCCACTATATCTGGATTACCAAATATAAAGACAGATATTCTCCGGCCTTACCATTGTCTAAAACTACAAGCACCTCAAATAAATGTAAAATGTAAATTCTTCAAACTTCCTATCTCTTTAACAGGTTCTCATTCTTAAGATAAGCTACTTCTAGAATATTCTCACTTAGAAATATACAAGTAGGGGTGTTTGGGTGCCTCAGTCGGTTAAGCATCTGTCTTCAGCTCAGGTCATGATCACAGGGTCCTGGGATCAAGCCCCATGTCAGGCTCTCTGCTCAGCAGTGAGCCTGTTTCTCCCTCTCTCTCTGCCTGCTGCTCCCCCCACTTGTGCTCTGTCAAATAAATAAATAAAATCTTTAAAATACATATATATACAAGTAAACACAAAAGGTTAAACCCAGTTTGAAACATCTAATACTACCTTAAATCCTGCAAAGTGTCCTATGTAAAACATATGCTTATAGAAATTATAATTTTGTTGTGAAGACAGGGATACGCAAATACATATGCTATACCATGTGATATATATATTATGTATAATTATTTAATATGTATATACATCATCTGATACCTATTTAATTATATTAAATAAAAATAAGATGACAAAAGATCTTTTTTTTAAAGATCTTTATGAACAATATGTAGATAAACATAATTACAGAATTTTATATAGCCTATTCTTATGGGTTGAACTGTGTCTTATAAAATTCATGTTTAGTTCCTAACTCTTACTAGCTCAGAATGAGTATGTATGTAGATCCAGGGTCTTTAAAGGGGTAATTAAGTTAAAATGAGGTCATTAGGGTAAGCCCAACTTCAACATGACTGGTGTTCTTGTAAAAAGAGGCATTTAGAACAGACATACCTTGAGGGAAGACCACATGAAGACAGAGGGAGAAGACATCTACAAGCCAACGTGAGAGCCCTTAGAAAAAACCAACCTGTTGAAACTTTGATCTTGGACTTCTTGCCTCCAGAATTTGCTAAGAAATTTCTGTTGTTTAACCTCTCATATGTGTTACTTTGTTATGGCAGCCCCAGCTAACAAATACACCAAAGTATTAGTTTTCCACTGCGATATAACAAATAGCCACAACTCTGGAAGCTTAAGATAACACACATTTACAATCTCACAGTTTCTGTCGGTTAGGGACCTGGGCATAGTTTAACTGAGCCCTTTGTTTTAGGGCCTCTCAAAAGGCTGCAATGACTATATCAGCTAGGGTTGGGGTCTCATCTAAGGACTAGAGAAGGATCTGTTTCCAAGCCCATATGGTTGGTGGCAGTACTCAGTTACTCAAAAGCTGTGGAGCTGAGGGTCTTGGTTCCTAGCCAGCTCCTGGCTAGTGGTTGCCCTCACTTCCTTGTTATGTGTCAACATGGCAACTTGCTTCATCAAAGCCACTCTGGTAAAGAATCTGCTACCAGAACGGAAGTCACCATCTTATCTAGCCTAATCACAGAAGTGATATCCCATCATATTTGTCATATTAGATTGGCTAGAAGCAAATCCCTAAGATGGCCCACTTTTAAGGGGAGGTAAGTATACAAGGGCAGGAATACCAGGAAGCAAAGATCACGGCCATCTTAGAGGTTGCCTGCCACATCTAACTTTATAATAGCACTGATGTTTTCATGGGCTTTCGCTTCACTTAGTTTTTCTTCCATACAATCACACAACTTAGTGATCTCCTGTGACTCCTAAGGCATTCTTCACTCTCCTCCTGGGGCACATTCTGACATTCCAAACCCAATGATAGAACTAAAATTTTCATTAAAACCAAAATTTAGCAATAATTGGAATGCTTCACGTTCAACATCAAGTTTACAACTTTCCTTTAGAGGGAGCAGACAGGTGAGGAGGAGTGGTTAAGTGCCCATTAACACCAAAGCACATTTCTGTATTTATTCTTCTAAACAGATAAGTTTTACATTTAAAATTTCCTTTCCTTTTATTTCAGTCAGCAACAAAAATCATGCATCTCTACCTCATCATTCCCAGCTCTCACAACTATAATGGTAAGAAGCAAAGACAGATTATAAAAGGCAAGACATCCATAATACTGCTTATCACCATCTAAAGATTTTCTTTTATTATCCACTCACCCTGCACATCCTGCAGCTACTGTAGAATCAGATTCATTTATCATTTAATATTTATTAAAGTAGTCAAACTATAATAGTTTGACTTTTTTCTTCCTTTGAATCTTCCTTTGAATCTCAAGCGCACACAGTTATATGAATAAAATACAACCCCTCAGGCTGTAATATTGTCAGGTCTGAAAAGATACATGCTGTTAGCAATGGATGGTTGAAGATCTACCCTACAAACAATGCCGTAAAGAAATATATCATCATTCAGTTTTGACATGGTATCAGTAGGGAATAGTATTACCCAGTACAAAGAACTCAGCATTTCAAAAGTTTCTGAGAATTTTGAGATAATGTAGTCACTTCTTCCCAGTTTTAAGATACTTTTAGATACTTTTTAAATTTAATAAGGTATTTATTTCAAATGAGGAGATAACTGTGATTTCAAACCTAATGAAGTAAATCCTTCACTCCTGTTCCAAATCAAATTTTAATCTTTATGGAGAGTAAGTCTGATCACAAATGGAAATTAAAGGGCTAGCCCTGAATCACTTTCACACAGCAACAGGAGTATCACTAAAGCTACATAAAGCAACAACTTATTTATCCAGCCAACATCAGCCGATGAACTTTCATCGAGTAAATTTCAAAAGTAACTACCTCCTCTACCCCAAATGACAAACAACTTAAAACATTAACCTGCTGGGGGGAAATCTAAGAATCATTGCTTTCTTAAATGACATATAAAATAATTTAACCTTTTTTGACAGCATAGGGTCATTATTATTATCATCATTACTCTGCTGTAATTCAGTGAAGCTCTCAGAGGCTACCGAGGTGTGAGAGCCCACAGGGTACTTCCCTGTGTTCAGTCTGCCCCATGCCCCTCCAAGTGGAATCACCTTGTCAGCACAGGCAATGTCAAGGGATGGTTTGGGCAGGCGGAGGGTAACTATCATAACTGGTCACTTACCACTTTCCCTCCAAACACACACATGAGTGTAAACATACAACCTAAGGAAGACATGGATTTGCCACACCCAAGAGGGTTCAATTCTTCCAGTTCCCCCTCATCACAGATTCCCACCCATAAAGTTATCTTATATAGCAGTTACACAGGAATCACCCCTCACATCCATGAAAATAGAATGTTTAAAACCCAGCTCCATATTAATGTTTGTTCTGTTGACCTTTGGCTTGCCAGTGTAAACTGCTACCTTCCTTGCTCCTACCTCTTTGGTTGTTCCTCGGCCAGTGCGCCAGTGTGAGATGAATGCCTTAGCTCTATCAATTTTTGAGGGCAGGTTAATCCAGCTTTTCTGGCTTCTCCACTACCACCAACCCAACTCGATTCTTAACTTCGTCACATTTGTTTGGTTTCTAAGAAACTACACTCTCAAGTAAGAGACAGCCCTGCTCCCCATCTAGAACCACACCTGCCTGGCTGTCCATTTTCAGAAGAGGGAAGATTAAACAAAATGGACCTAAACTACTTTAAGTTTTGTATTGTTGCATCTCTTTATTATACCTTTTCTATTTCTTCATGTGTTTTTTACTGTCAGCTCTTACTGCTGTATCTTCAGTACATAAAACAATTTCAAGTACACATAACAGGCATTAAATACATCTTTGTCAAATGAATACATGAGTTAATGACAACTGCCCTTTCCTTGTTTCATAACTGCTATGAACTAAGAACAGAGGAAAACAAGGATATGAAAATATAAAATAATTACAAATAACCTGGCAGTGAGAACCTGAAGAAACCTTTTCTGAACAAAGGGTGCAATGTTTAGCGCATGAATTCTGGAGCACTATAATGTGGCTACTCAGAGGCCTTATTCCTAAAGATTTTTTGAATTACATTCTGAATACATTTTCTTGTTAGAGAAATTACTTCAAGCTAAATGAGGCATTCCTTTGGTAGGAATATAGATTCTGTCCACTTAAGTAGGTCACATTTAGAACCACACTGTAAGTTAGAAAGAGCTATTTGAAGGGGTCACTTCATTACAAAGCCTGAGTATGATGTATATGGATTTAAAGCTATCATATTCATTTAACAAAGGTTTTTAAAATTCATAATTAAATATTATCTTTCATTGTATCCTTTTATTTTAAACTAGGCTTAATCCATATCATAAATTTGATTTTTTTTTTAACTATTTGACCTAGATTCTTTCTGACATTAGGTACTGGTCACTTCCCATTACTTTGCCCACTAACATCCTGGATACATCAGTAATATTCTATAACTATATAGGATGATGTTCTTCCTTTCGTGGTAAGGTAGAATTAGATATATGTGCTAAAAGTTCATATATCTTATGAGTGAAACCTGTTGAATAGCTTTTTTTTTCTGTGTGGGAAGGTCATGCAAATGTTAAGTTCTGAATTATGATGTCAATCAAATTTTCATTCTATATGGACCAGAAACCATGGCTTATGATTTCTACAGAAAGCCTTTTTCTCCCTGACTTTTTAAAACATTCATCACATGGGAGTTAAAGCAGGCCTCTACTTCATTTTTCCTTCTTTCTGCAGTTTCACCTGTGGAGGAAGATGGAATTGCCCACAGATGCCAGAGAAATAAAAGGCCTGTAATGAAAGCTCCTGATTTTGTAGCAGTAGACACAGAGACAACCCAGAGGGATGGAAAGACCTCAGCTTCCAGAGTAAAACAGACAAGAGTTGCTATCTGGTTCTACCACTTACAACTAGCTGGGTATCAAAGTACCTTGACTGCTCAAAAGATTCATCTATAAAATGAGCATAAAATATCTAGCACCAGGCAGCATATCTGGGACAAGGTAGGTACTCAATAGATTATGGTATCATCATCATTATTTCTATTTTTACTAGAAATCTATAACGCTAAAAAAATGAAATCCCTAACAAATGCTATTAATTCCTTCAAGTTTTAATGATTTTATATGTACTCTAATATACTATGAAAATAATTTTTCCATAAAATCATATGATTATGCAATTTGGGCCATTTGTTGCTAATTGAAACAGTGGGAGAACCACCAATATCTACAGTCAGAAAGAGACAAATTAATACAGTAAAATATGGACAAAAACTCATAGTTATTCAGTGTTATGGTATATTCTAAACATCTCAAAAAACAAATAAGAATACAGGAAAAAAAGTGAGTGTAAAATTTTCAAACAAATTAAGCTGACTAGTTTTATATCCAAACTATATATTTTTTATTCATTCATTTCACACATCCAAAATGAATGGTGCCTGATAAATAATTTATCATATGACATTATTTCAGAGAGAGTTACCAGATAATATATTTAGCCTATTTTCTAGGGATGTAAAGGAATAAAGAGTGAAATGTGATGGTACCACTCTTAAGCTGTCCTGCAGGAGAAATATTTTTCTTCTTCCACTACAACAGTAACATTCTTTTTTTTTTTTTTAAGATTTTATTCATTTGAGAGAGAGAGAGCGTGCATGCACACAAGAGCTGGGGGGAGGGGCAAAAGGAGAGGGAGAAGTAGATTCCCCACTGAGCAGGGAGCCCAACCCAGGGCTAGATCCCAGGACCCTGAGATCATAAACTGGGCCAAAGGCAAATGCTTCACCAACTGAGCCACCAGGTGCCCCACAACAATGACATTCATTCAGAGACATGACATTATATCTGTTATGAAAATAATGCTTTACACAAAATTATGAAATGCAAGACAAAATATCTTATAAGACTTTTGTTGAGTAGCAACTTAAACAAGCATACAATATGTATAGGCCTCTCAGAACTACAAAGAGTGAACATTAATTTATATAAAATACTTTTATATAAATGTTTAATATCTGGTTATACAGAATACATAGAATATCTACCTACCAAGAAAGTAACAAGGGATGGGAATACTCTGTTCTGACACACTAGAAGTCTTAGGAAAATCTCCTAGTAAGCCTCTCATTAGTTCTAGGTGATGGGCTAAGAGAATCTGAATTGAGCTTTTATCCCTGAGAGGAAGAGGGAGTGTAACTGTGTAGCATTTAGGCACAGGGCAGAGAATGTTGTAAAGACTCTTGCTGGAGTATAGATACCCTCCAGATGATAAAGGGAGGGGATGGACAGGAAGCCCTGCTTACGCCCCTTTAGTACTAGGTGACATCAGCCAACTCTCCTCTTAGTAAGTTCAAAGCCTCTCATGGTGTTGCCATCCTCCTCTTATGGGGGGGTGCCTCTGCCTGTCTGTGTGTCTCTCATTTTGCTAACATGGTGGCATCACTCATTACATGTTCTAAGGCAGGGAACTTGTACTGTGAGGCTCACCAAAGGATTCTGTCAGGAGAAACAAATCAGAAGCAAAAGAACAGGAGAGTGGTACCCAGAAAAGACAGATAGCTAGGACAAGTCTCTGCAGCAAGTCACGGTCAAGGCATGTTCACAGGAGGAGAGCAAACTTCCCTACATGGCATTTAGAACACAAGGTGTCAGACTGAGAGTTCACACAGAACAGATAGATGTCTCAATAGTATGATTTTAAGCTGTTTTGGCTCAAGTGACTGTTGGTATCATAAAAAAACAAACTTTTTTTTTTTTTTAAAGCAGGCTCCATACCCAATGTGGGGCTTAAACTCATGACCTGAGTTTTACTGACTGAGCCAACCAAGCACCCCAAAACAAAACTTCATATAAACAAATTATGAGGATATTCATTGATGCATATTAATAATTAAAGATATTTCAATTTATATCTTTATTTTAATAGTATGTCAATAATTCATATGGCATTTTAAAAAATTATTCTGATCATATTCTTATAGAAGGGTAATGAGATGAATTTTGCATCTCATTCTGCCCTCAGTCTCTAGAATTTGGTCTATCTAGTACTCTCTCCTAAGTGTAATTTTACTTGTGCTTTTGGAAGAATTTAGCTGCACAATTCCATTCTCATGTTTAGACATAACAGAGCTAAGTCACTTGAGACATTCTGTATTAAAATATTTTAAACTTACTACCTAGAGACTACAAGGACCCAGAACCGAAACAAGGCATAGTGAAGATAAATACAATCCATGCTTTACCATTTTTCAGTGGCCCAGATGACTTTTGTAGGCAGTTGCACAGTAACACAAGAGAGCATTTACTGTAGGGATTTCACAAAAATATCTTTTTCTTACTGTGGTAAACATAGTTTGCTATTCTTAAATCTTTTTCTACTAATCAAATACACACAATTTATTCAAAACATGAAAAGGAGAAAATATATGGTTTTCCACAGGACATTTTTCCTAATGTAGTTTAATATTAATAAATTAAAAACAAGGATAAAAAATAACTTTGGATAACAATTTAAAGATTTTATTTACTTATTTATTTGAGAGAGAGGAAGAGAGTGAGCGAGCATGAGCAGGATGAGGCGGGGGGTGGGGGGCGAAGCAGACAAGCAGATTCTGTGCTGAGTGCAGAGCCCTACATGGGGCTTGATCCCACAACCCTGAGATCATGACCTGAGCTGAAATCAAGAGTTAGACGCTCAACTGACTGAGCCATCGAGGCACCCCCGGATAACAATTAGAAGAATAAAGGAAAGAAAGGAGAGACACATGAACTTTTATGATTCCTTTAAGCATCTGGAACATTCAGTTATACACTTTTCTGTTAACGAGTTTCCCTAAGAGGTAACTTTGAAGCTAACAAATCTTAAACTTCAGCCCCCTAAGAGGATCTTACCTATATGATCTCCTACAGTTTGAGATAAACAAGAATGGCTTCCTATTTAAATTGGACTCTAAAGGCATGAGATTTTGTCTGGCTAGCTGCCCTGGAGCTACAAAGCAAAGTAGGCTCTGTTGTGAGCGCGCTGAACTTCCACCACTGGCAAGGTAAAGATGCACATTCCCATGAGCCAGATTTGGCCCTGAGGAGGGATTGATTGTCTTACAATGGACAATCCCCACAAGAACTACATGGAGAGCCAATGTGACTCAAAAGAGGAGTAGAATGGCAGAAGCCCAGGAGCTGGAAAGGCAGCTAAAAACATGGCCATCCAGACAGGGGAAACATGGCCATCATTAGCAAAATTGTCACCAGTGGTCCCTAAAAAGAACTGTTCAAAAACTAACAAAAATGTCCCATGAGATCAGTAATCACACATCTCTCAGACAGTACCAGTACAGATTAGAAATGTACCAGTGAAATCAAACACGCACAGCTCCTTAAAGCTTTGTCCTGAAGGGGCACCAACAGCAACCAGGGAATGGGAGAGGAATTGAGGTGACAAAGTGTCGGGTACTACACCTTTCTCTGGTCCCTGGAGTCTCTCGAGTGTGAAACAGGCCTGACTTGGCAGAGGAGAGAAATGTCAAATGATATTACACTGGTCAGGACTTTTTAATTTCTGAAATGAGACTGTTGCCGTGACTCAAAGGAAGTGCAAAGCTCTGAGATCTGACCAAGACTTCTTCCAGGGCAGGAGTGAACAGCTACAGTGAATTTGAGGGAGCTGAGGAGAGGGGGTTTCAGTGGGGTGCAAATGATCTGATTATAGTGTTTTCATATAATAGTCAGAGGTTACAAATATTTTCCTTAACAAATCTAAAACCATCTAGAATCTGGATTTGCTGAATATTGTTATTTCTTTCACATTGCATTCTTCCGCTCAGAGTTCCCATGTTCAATTTCCTTTGGAAGCAGAGCTATAAAAAATAGATTACATTAGAATACCTATGAAATATGTTTGTGTACTTTCCAATCACCTAAAAACTTTCTAGATAACTTACAGTTTACAGTGTATCATCTTATTCCATCTGATCTTGAAGTTACAATGCGTCTGAAATGCAGGTCAGAATTCCCTGGACTTAAGAGAGTGTCATTCTTAATTCATCATTCTAGATGTCATCCTTCATCATTCATTGGTAATGAGTATTTATCTTTTGCTTAGAATTCTCTATCTCAAGTAAGTGCTGTATCATTTAGAAGACATATTTGCCACTGGCATGGCATTACAAACTAGGCCAGCTCTAAAGCAAAAGCTTTTTGCAACCCTGCTTGGCCCGATGTTTATAGTTTATAAGGACGCATATTAAATGTCACCCAAATTGACTTTGGTTCTTTCTAAACTCTAAAAAAGAGGAAGATGCTTGCCTCTCTGTGGAAAACTTTAAAGCCATCAGCAAAAAATCTGTCCTGGACTGACATATGAAATTAACGTCTACTTCCATTATAATGAACAGACCCACTGCCCAGCTGCTATATGTCTACTATCTGTACAGTGACACTGAAAGAAAAATCTAATTTGTGTCAATCCACAGATATTAGGAGAGTCAAAACAAGACTCCCTAACAGCTGGAAAGGGGTCAGGGGAACCCCTGGGAGTTGATCATTTTTTTCTGTATCACAGTTAAAAGAAATCAATGGCTACTTCCCCCCAGGGAATAAAATGCCAGCAGCACTAGGGAGAAACCCATACCATTTGCTCCTTAAAACATGAGACTGTAGGAATTCTGCCAAGTGACCTGGAAACACCGGACTGTGACCAGAGGCCTTTGAAGAGAGCATCCTGCATTAGCTTCTCGCAACAGAATCAAATACGCAGCTATAGTCCACCCGCGCACATTCCATCCTTGACAAGTCCTCTATCTCCTACACAATATTGTTTTTCCTTTTCACATCATCTTATTCCTGACTTATTTGCCCACTTCCCTTATTTACCTTCTTTCACCCTGATATTTTTTCTAAAAATCTTATTGTAAAAATGATAGATTTCACCTAGGAATTATATGCACATATATGACATATTTCAGCTAGAATAAATCTCATTTAAAACACCACTACCCAGATATAACATTATTTACATCTTGATCCATGTCCTGACAGTTGTTTTGCATATTTATAACACACTACTTCTGATTTTAAAATCATAGTTTATATGCTTTTGTAAACTACCTGAATCTCTCAAGCAATCGCTTAGTAAAGACAGACTGCTGGCTGGCCGGCTAAACAACTGAACTGATAAAAGCTTACAAACTAGAATGTGGGGAGGCAGGAAGATCCTTACCAGAAAAATATACCCTAGTCATACCAGATGCCCCTCCATGCAATTTTTGTCAAAAGGATGTGACTAATTGGCTCCTCAAAACATTTGCATAAATGGTAAAGTTCCCATGGAATCAGAGGGAAATTAATTATTCTAGTTAAAAATTTCACTTTTGGGAGAAAAAACAAGACTAATATGTAAATAATGGACATGTAAATGTAATTGTACTCACAGAGGTAAAATATCATGTAAAATTTATAAAATTTTCAGGCTTGTATGAAAATAAAAACAAAATCTTCCATCTAAAATAGCTGTACTGTTTACTTCATTCACAATTTATTATTATGCTTTATTCATCAACATCTACCATTTGTCTTCGGGTAAGCCAAGATCGACATAGGCTCTACGGAAGTGATTAAGACACAATTCCTGTCATCTTGGAATTTGCAACCCAAATGAGGAGACTCCTTTAGCTCTGATTTTTTATGTCCATATACTGGCCAAAATACAAGGAAAATACGGAAAAGAGATCATTCACAATCCAGGCTATCTCTATCATACAAACCATTCAAATCTTAGGAAATTTTTATTTGGCTTTAGTGGGTCTCCTTCCCCTATCCATTCCCTGCACCCCAACCATTCAATCTACTTTGCTAATTAAAGATGGCACCTAGCCAATCTTCATCTGCACCCTGCCAACATGTTAGGCTACTTCAACAAAGGGATAACTCGTCCACACAGGGCTTCTCAGTTCCTTGACCGCTTTGTCTCCAGTGATCTGGAGATTACTTCTGGCCCATTTCAGTCACCACGCTTGTAGTCATTCCTGGAAACTTGGTCATCCTCCTCCAGAGTCAAGAAGTTAAAAACCCATATCCAACCACCAACTGCTCATTTTTCAAACGGTGTGTACAGAGTCTTCTAGTTAACTTTTTTCAACTATCAGGACCTCCAATCCACTGACTCCTCCACTTCCAATCTGTAAGTCCTCTCCATTATTCACTTTCCTCCCCATCCCTGTGGACTCTCACCTCCAGCCATTTAAGTCCCTCAAATGTGCCATGAATTCTCCACCTTAGAACCTTTGTGCATGCCGTCCCCACTGCTGGAATACTCACTCATCCTTTCCTTGTCTAATTTATACCTATTCATTCTTCATATTCTAAAACAAGTTCTTCTCTTTAAGGAAGCCATTTCTAACAGGCTCAAATACTATATTATTGGCTCTCATACATAGTACAAATTCCACTTCATTGTTACTTGCCACATTTGTGATTTTTTTATTCAGTTGTCGGATTTTTTTTTTAAATGATTATCTCAATAAACTATAAGGTCTGGGCAGCAGAATCTAATGTGGTTTTTTTGTTGTTGTTCATCATTTTATATCTTATACTTAAGACAATGCCTGACACATAGCAAAGAAACAATAAGTATTTATTAATAAATGTATAAGTAAACAGGGAAAGGTGGTATAAACAAGAAAGCAGGAGTAAAAAAAAGAATGGAGACTACTCTTGATGTAACTCAGTTTACTTCCTTCTTCAGTGGTCACAAATATATGAGGATAATCTGGTTAATCAATCAAGAGTTTTCTGTAAGAATCAGACAAGACAAAAAGCATCTGAATAAGGCAGCCCCGTGTCAGCATTGGCCACTGGATGAAAACTGAGCCTGGATTCTAGAAAATTCAGTGCTTATTGGAGTGACAAAGAAAGGATTACCCACTAGATTATCAGAAAGGTAAAAATCAAGTTTATATTATATATATTATATATATCAACATATAACATGATATGATATAATTAAAATCTGAACTACAGGCCTTAAGTGATCAGTCAAGTAAAAACAGCCCCATGTATACAGAAAAAAAAAGGGGGGGGGCTTTTCCTGGTGGCAAAATAAGTACAAACCTAAAGGGGATATCATACTAATGTTATGTAGGAAATCTGCATACATACACATAGAAGAGTATCTAGTAGCACCTTGACTCAAGCTTCAAAGATCAACCAAAGCTGTTTATTTTTTAAACAGTTGTGAAATAAACGGCCATGAAAGTAAAGATTTGGTTTTTTATTTATTTATTTTTGACAGCAAAGATTTTAAAAGCTAGAGTAAAATTTCAAACAAATAGATTATTTTATACTTTGATAGTTCTGGTCAGCTGAAAATCAGGTTACCTGAGGGTTAAATGAAAGAACCACTTTTTGTATGAATTGTCATTAGAAGTCTTTGTAAGCTATGTTAATGCAAATCCCCTGTTTAATAAAAACAAACAGTCCTATGAAGGAGCTACTCTAATGTGAGTAGCTACTGAGCTACTCACTGAGCCCCACAGCAGGAAGAACTCAAGCAAAGGAGGCAGCTGGATCCGGGTGCTCTGTAGCAGATGGGACCTTACTGAGTATCAGTCTCCTTGGTCATAAGATGTGAAATCATAGCACCCATAGGACACTTCCAAGACTCCAAACCCTTCTAGGCATCCTTAACTCTTCATGACATACTGGGCTAGACTGAGATCTCTTCCATTTCTGTGATTCTATATTTGGTTCTGGAATTCTTAAAGTCTAGGTGGACGCAAAGCACATCTAACCCAAGGGCATTTCCCCAGTCTGATATTCTAAAAAAAAATTATTTAGATATAAAACACAAACAAGCATATGGGACTGCATATGCCATAAGTATATTGTGCAACGGTCTTTCACAAAATGCACATACCAGCACCCAGATGAAGAAAGAGAACATGACCAGTACCCAAAACCCTTCGTACTTCCAGCCCAATCTCCCAGACCAGAGTAGCCACTATCCTGACTCCTAACAATATAGTTTAGCTTGTGCTTGTACTTAATATGAAAAAAAAAATAATACAATGTGTACTATGCCTTGGTTTTATTTGATCCCTAGAACACATTCCATTCACGTAGTACTGCTCTAAGAGTCTGGTGTACCAATATCATTAAGAGATGAAAATTTGTTCAAATGAATGCATGGGTAGATGAAAAAACAAATTAGTATGAAAAGTTGTTACTGCTAAAGAGCTAATTAAATTTACAAAGGTTTAGTGTAACTGACATATTTACTTTATGACCACAACATAAACAAATAGTGGGTAAAATCAAAAGTAGTTTAAAGTTTAGTAACACCCACATGTCAGAATTTAGTCTCTTATCCTCTTTTTTACTACTACATGCTGTTTTTTAAATGCCTTCCCCTCCCAAGCCCCTTTACTTCTCTTTTACTCTTCTCTAGATGTCAGCCATACAGACCAGTTTCTGCTCTTCTGGGTTAAAATAAAATCAACAATAACATGTAAAAGAAAACAGAAAAATACTAAGTTATATCCCTAAATCATGGATAGGGAGAAATTAAATTTTCAAAAAGTCACATAATTGAGTTTGGAGAGCTCTCATTTCAAAATCCAAAATAATTTAAGCCAAATCTCTAAATGCAAATTCAAAATCAAAGCACAAACCAGGAAACATCAGCCCTCCATTACAATATAAAATTTAATTTCTTAGAAATACTCAGCATACATTCTTTATAAGGATATCAAGCTCACAGTAGCTATCAAATTTACTAGTATTTTAGGACAAAGATAACCAAATCCAAACCATTAGGAAGGAATAAAGAAAACAAGAAAGAAGAAGGGGAAGGATGGCTTCTGTTAACACAATGATGTATTTGAAGACCAGCTAAAAAATACTTGGAAGTACATATCTCTCAAGCCTACTGAAAAGAGGTGTAAGATTTGATGTACTGACGTTTCTTTCCAAAGACTGATACAAGTCAACTAAACACAAAGATTAAGGTAGATTTACTTAGGAATTAAAGTGGTAATAAAATTTTTAAACTTACTATAAATGCCACTACGAGAACTAAGAACCTTACCTGTCAAAGGCTCCATGTCCAATGGAAAAATCCTATGCAACTGTTCTATAGTAAAATTCTGTCACAAACCTAATGGTGACTGAACTTTTCCTTCTTGAGTGAGCTTTGTTTTAATATGAAAATATTATTTCCAAATTAATAAACTACAGAATACGGCACAAGCCTATTACAGAGAAATTTGTTCATTTCTGGCTTAAGGAACTCCTTTCTACTAGTCCCATTTGCTTATTATGTTTAAATTCTTATCAGTGATCAGGTTCTGTGGAGGCAGAAATTAAGACAGTATGGGGTGCAAGATATTTACAGGAATCAACACTTGTAAAAGAATGGGGAAGAAAGAAAGGTCAGGTGGAGTGTGAACGTGAACCGTGATGCAAGTCCAACAATGCTTTGACCAACTGGACCTTGGAATAGCCATCTCTCTGCAGCTGAAGCTGACTCTGTTAGCGGCTCTGCTGACTACCTGCCCCACACCTGGCCATCAAGGCATTCCTTACAGGGGGATTTGAATGGCCTATCTCAGTGTCTGCCACAGTTCTTTAATGGCACATGAGCTTAAAAAATCGTTTAATAGGTCGGAGAAGCTAGGTGGGCCAGGAGAAGCAAACACATTTATAAATTAGAGTTACTCTAGGGTAAGTTCCCATTAGGAATTATGTGGCTTGGGGCACCTGGGTGTCTCAGTTAAGCGTCTGACTCTTGATTTCATCTCAAGTCATGATCTCAGGGTCATGAGACTGAGCCCCACTGGGCTGGCTCCATGCTGGGCTTGGAACCTGTTTAAAATTCTCTGTCTCCTTCTCCCTCTGTCCCTCCTCCTTTGCATGTGCACTCACTCTCTCTCAAAAACAAATGAATAATTAAATAATTAAATAATATAAATAAATAAAAAAGGAATTATCTGGCTAGGGACTGCTGCTTTTACAGATGAGGACACTGAGGTCCACCGAAGTAGAAATCTGCCTGGTCACATAGAACTAGAAGAAAAAATGTGTTTTATGGGAAAACCTGCCCTTGGCCTGAATGTAGGTGACTGCCATTGGGATATGGAGTGATGGCACCATCCCATTCGGGGACTTGAGACAAACAAAGGCCTCTTAATGACAGGTCTGATTTATGGAACACCTTTCTCTAGGCAGGCACTGGGCACTTGGCCGGCAGGGTCTAATTAATCCATACCATCTCTCTGTGAAATAGGTAGGTCACAAAGAGCATTACTCTAAATTAAGAGTCAGAGAGAATGAAACACAAAAGAAATTTCTGTAAATTTCCTATAATCATTCAGTAAATTAAGGAAGTACCAGTAGAAGACCAGGTATCAGGTCCCTGTTGACTATATTTACCGAAGCAAATATTCAGGTTTATTGCTAGCTGTAGTTAAGCTTAAGCTATATTTCTCTTCCTTTCCTTCCTTCCATCTCTCATGTATGATGCCTCTAGATTAAAAATGGAAAATGAGATATACTGTATATTCTTTATTTTCAGTGCAAAGTTAGTGAGTGACATGGCCAATCCCAATAGATCATTTACTAGCCACAGAAAACTTCAAGACTGTATTAAAAAAAAAAAAAATCTGACCTCAAATTTTACCCTGAATTTATTCCAAGCTATAAATACAAGTGATCATATTATTGAGGGCAAAAATCATAGATAAATACCTGGTTAGTCTACCATTTAATCAAAGTCTCTATTGAGATTGCAATGACAATTGAAATATGAATAAACCATTTGTTTAGATGACTTCTGCTTAAATTATGCCAAATGACATACCTAATATAAACGATAGCCTTTTCCAGTTACAATTTATTGTTAGTTTTGTAATTCTGGTATGTTTGTGTCCCTATTTCAAGGAGTAACTCTGATCAAAATTGAAATTTTCCATGCAGAGAAAAAAATCATGGGATGCAGTCAGCAGTGAACCTGGGTTTGAATATTGCTCTGCTCCTTATTTTCCAGAGCAATTGCTAAGCTTCCTTTTCTGTGTTTACATGACGAAAGATGATAATGCTTTACAGGGTAACTGCAAGAATTAAATTAGATTGCATACATAAAACCTTCCATCACAGAATAAAGCTAAATGCTTTAACTGTTTTGATAGAAGAGGAAGAACAATATATTATTTTAATGTATTGAGTTTTCTTTTAGTAATTCTAAATAAACTGTTTTAAAAACAGAATAGGGTAAATGAGAAAAATACTCAGATTTTTATAAATTAAATTGAAACTGGTAATTCTATTAATTTTTTCAAAATTGTAGATTATCGATGTTTTGACTCATTTTAAAAGTGTATAAGCTTTTAAAATTCAAATCCCTAATTTATTTCAGTGCTTTTTAGCTTTCAATTTCCAGTCAAATACTGAATAAATTATAGTGCAGTTATGACTAGACCAGTCTTGTCGTCTTGTTTCCTTTTCTACTCCAACAGAGGTGTCTAAAATCCTCAAGTAATTTCCATCTCTCACCCTCTATTTTGCTGAAATCATTAAGAGACCTCTAATTTGTCATTTACCTTACTTAAAATGAGAAATTATATCACCTTAGCATTTATTACAGTAAACACAAGTGTTCTTCCACTATTATTATTAAAGTAAATGTTTTAATTCAAACATTCTTCAATTAAAGTCAAAATAAAGTCATCGAAGTTTTGCTGTATCAAAGAAGGGTAAAATACATAGTACTCTATGACTGTAAAAAATCTGACTAAATTCACTACTTTCCTTAGAGAAATAAAATGCTCTTGGGTTCACCACGTTCTATCATCTGCCAGTTTCCCTAAATACACTTGCGTCAGATGACCTATAATCAAGAAAACAGAATAAAAGAGGGTACTGGGAAATCCGTCAATGCTCATCCAACATCTGGTAACTGACTTTCTAAATTAAAATGAAGAGAAGAATTGAGGGGCAAAATATTTTAAACACAACTTAGATGTGTTATTTTACCCCATTCATGACATTTATTTGGCAATCTCAACTCCAAGAAATAGGCTGTGTGCACTAATTTTTTCCCACCTACCTCTTATCATACACAGACAAGAGAAACTATTTTAAGTGGGTGTAATGGTTTAGTTTCAGGCATTTCAAAATCCTCCACCACCTGCACAGGAAACTCTGACTGAAAACCAGGCAGGGCCCCTCAGTGCAGCACCCAGGACATGGCAACATGCCCGAGGGTTGAGTCTGGTTACGAGATGGTCACATGAAATGAGCAGTGGGAACACAGTACTCCCAGTAAAAGGCACATGACACCTTTTCTTGTCAATAGAGGTTTGCAGCCAGATTCAGGTTGCTTCCATTTTCTTGTAATTCTGGGACACAAACTGATGCAGTGTTGAATTCAATTTGATATTGACACTATTTCATGAGTGCCTACTATGAATCAGACACTTGTACTAGCTGTACTGAGGATACAAAGCTGAGGAAAACAATCCTTAACCTCAGGAAGTCCCACAGATCAAAAAGAAAAAAAAACATGGATAAACAACACTATATGAGACAAGTACCAAAACAGTTACATATTAAGTGCAGATGAAAGAGAAAACAATTTTACCACAATGAAGAAAAGAGGTAAAGTTTGAGGTAGACATTGAAGAATAAGTAGGGGCTTTCCAGTTAGATGATGATGAAGCAAATTCTAGACAAAAGCATATCATGATTAACAGTATGAAGTCAAAAAACATATTTGGCATGTTTGGAGAAGAAATTCTAGACAAAAGCATATCATGATTAACAGTATGAAGTCAAAAAACATATTTGGCATATTTGGCAATGAAGAAAAGAGGTAAAGTTTGAGGTAGACATTGAAGAATAAGTAGGGGCTTTCCAGTTAGATGACGATGAAGCAAATTCTAGACAAAAGCATATCATGATTAACAGTATGAAGTCAAAAAACATATTTGGCATGTTTGGAGAAGAAATTCTAGACAAAAGCATATCATGATTAACAGTATGAAGTCAAAAAACATATTTGGCATGATTAACAGTATGAAGTCAAAAAACATATTTGGCATGTTTGGAGAAGTCAAAAAACATATTTGGCATGTTTGGAGAAGGACACAGTCTAATGTGCTTGACTGTGAACAAAGACCCCAAACGTGAGCTGAGGAGAATCATAAAGAGTTGACAAATTAGTCCTATGCTATGAAGTTATTAGCATGTCCTGCTGCAGAAAATGTGGGTTTTAATTAGAAGGCTGAGGAAACACGTTTTTGTTTGTAAGGCAGTATGATATAGTGGTTAAATATGCAAGATTCTAAAGTGAGACTGCATGGGTTCAAATATCAACCCCACCACTCAGCGGGTCTGTGACCTGGAGCAAGCTCCTTCACCTTTCTGTGCTTCAATTCCTCCCTCTATAAAATGAGGATTTTTTTTTTAATAGTAACTGCCTCACCGAGTTGTTGAGAGATTTATACAAAAAAACAATAGTGCCTGACATAAAATAAGCAAAACAAAGTGCTAGCTATTGTTATTTTGGAAAAATAAAGATATTGTGGAATATGAAACCAGAGAAGGAAAAGATTGAAGGCAAGGATTTCAATTAGGAGGCTAATGAAAACTGTATCTGCAAAAATTATATGTATTTGTGAAGACATTTCTCTATACAAATATCCAAATATAGTAACTATGTGTCATATAAAGAACACATAAAATATATATACATAAAAAATTACTATTTATACATTCCAAATCAGACACGTGTGTGTGTGTGTGTGTCTCCCCAAATCTCTTAGGCAAGCTAATAGACATGCCAGGTTACAACTTATAAACACAAACATACTCCCCATAGACAACCTAGTAGAAATTATATGTATAACTGGAATTTAAAATTTAGTAACTTGGAAAGCAGATGACTGCAAAGAATGAATACTTCTTTCTTCTTCATACATTAGGGGACTCACTCAGAATGAGGGACAAGGAAAATCATGCACCCCTTCCATGGCAATCTTTCAGTCTTTGTGTCCAAGTTCAGCAGGAATAGAGGAAGCACACTGCTCCCATCTCTTTCTGCCCAGAAAGTCCCATTTACTGGAAAAGCTTTAGAAATCTTTACCCAAAAATCCATTTAAAATCCCAAAATTCTATTTCTCAGAAAAATAATATTACTCTTCAGTCTAGAAATAACATCCAGGCCTCAAAGTGCTCTAGTGTCATTATTTCTAAAAATAAACAGCAGTTCAAAGTCTTGAGGTCAGTTTTAAATAATGCGCTTCAGCAACTATAAACGCGGTGGCCCCACTCCACCCCACTGTCGGCAGTGGGTTCCCTGAAAGGCTAGGCCTGATTTTCCTCTTCTCTGCTGTGTGCATGTGCAGAGAGCTGGCAGCAGTTCACTGGCCAGGCCTCCAGCCAGAAGAGACTGAGCAAAGTCCCTCCTTCTTTACTAACTGCCTTTAGTAAGGCACCAAAAGAGAGCAAATGAATGAAGGGGAGATTCTCCAAGCCAACAGCTTTTCCAAATGGCATCTCAACCTATCTCTGAAGATTCTGTAAATGATTCCCTGGGCCCACCATCATGTGTACGAGCCCCTGATACCACCTTATATCTGAACAGATACACGTAACTTACATTCCAGATTTTAAAAAGGAAACTCATAAACCTAGAGGACAGTAATAGGTCTGTAAATTATGAAAACAAAAATAGGTAAGATTTTAAAGTATTGAGACATTTTAATTTTATGTCAATATAGTCATGAAAATTAACCATTTATTAGAATAAAAATAGATATCTTTGGGAAGTAGGAGAGATAAACAATATTTTCTTATATTTTCTTTTAAAGTTATAATTTAAAAAGACGAATTATATAAACGAATGATGAATGAATGCCAGATCACTAAAATGTACTGAACCTGATTCTAAGCAACATCTTTGAAAGTAATATTTAAATTACCTTTTACCTTGAAAGTAATGGAAAGAATTTATCAAAATATTTTCAAATAACTAAGTCCGAATAATTGAGATTTATGTATATGAAAAGGTATACTCTGGTACACCTTTGTCGTGTCAGTCTCTGTGGTTTTCTCAATTATCTGTAAAAACATCCATAACCAATTGTACTAAGGAGACTAGTTTACTTTTCCTCTTTTGCTAACAACACAATTGCCAAAATCTTAAATTATTTTTCTAAATGCCATAATAATTCTAATATTTCTTTGGGATCTCTAATTTTCTTAAAAGAGGATTTTTATTGCCCCTTTGAGAAGTTTACCTTTAAGAAGGAGTACACAACTTACTTCTGGAATCATTTTCTTCCCCAAGTAATTAGGAATTTGGGGAATTAAATCTGCAAAAGTTTTGAGCCACAAACCAAGTATTTCATAAAACAATAAATATATGTTTAATATGATCATTGAGAAAAAAGCTTTTAGCCCTGATTTATCAATAAAAGAATGATTCTCATCCATCCTGGTCAGTGTGAAATTTTATGCCGCAAGTTTTAACGCAAACATATTTAGTTCCTTTCTTGTTTTTAGTATGTGTGCATATACACACACTGAATTCCTCAAATGATTATCGCTTAAAATAAATTTCCCTTAAAAAAATAACAGAAGTGGAAGGAAAAAAAAAAAAAGAAGAGTTTCATAATACAAAAATTCACCTGGGAACTAGCCAGGAGCACCAGTGTTCTCTTCTTTAAATAGGTTTCTATTGTGACCTTTCCTAAACTGAGCACAAAAAATTAACAGTTCTTCCTTTTTTCTGGCTTTTCTGCATTTGAGGGAAATAAGTTCATCAGTCCTCATGTTAGATTTTCAGCCGTGTGTGTGTGTGTTTTAAGATTTTATTTATTTATCTGTCAGAGAGAGAACAAGCAGGGAGAACGGAAGACAGGGGGAAGAAGACTCCCCGCTGAGCAGGGAGCCCTATGTGGGGCTCAATCCCAGGACCCTGAGATCATGACTTGAGCCGAAGACAGACGCTTAACTGACAGCCACACAGATGCCCCTCAGCCATGTGTTCTTAAAGAGAAGGAAAATTTATCTCAGAGCCAATAATTTTTTATGTTCCCAGCTAATTGGTTATAAATCATCACTTAGCTGTGATCAATAACAGTAACAAAACCTCTAACAGTACAATGTTTACACAAGTGGGTGATATATAAATGTTTATTGACTGAATAAACATCAACTGGTCTGTGGTCACAAACCATCTTCTTAAGGGCAAGACAGGTCATCATCAATCAAATTCAATTCAAATGGTTTAACCAACGAGGATGAAAAGAACTGATAGCCTAAAAAATTGTCAGGAGCACTAGTGACTGGAATGGGCTGATGGACATTGTCCTCCAACTCAGAACAGTAGTATGAAGGGTAATAAAACAGTCTGCCACAAGTAAGACCAAGTTTGTCTTGTACTTAAACAAGGAAGTCTTGGGGCGCCTGGGTGGCTCAGTCAGTTAAGCATCTGCCGCTTTAGGCTCAGGTCATGATCCCAGGGTCCTGGGTATGGGTTCCCTGCTCAGTGGGAGAGTGGGCTACTCCCCTTCCCTCCCCCCTCGCTTGTGTTCTCTCTCAAATAAATAAATATAATTTTTAAAAAATAATAAACAATGGGGCGCCTGGGTGGCACAGCGGTTAAGCGTCTGCCTTCGGCTCAGGGCGTGATCCCTGCATTATGGGATCGAGCCGCACATCAGGCTCCTCCGCTATGAGCCTGCTTCTTCCTCTCCCACTCCCCCTGCTTGTGTTCCCTCTCTCGCTGGCTGTCTCTCTCTCTCTGTCGAATAAATAAATAAAATCTTTAAAAAAATAATAATAAACAAGGAAATCTTGTTTCTAAAGCCTTCTGTCTGGTGTATGCTTTATAAGAAATAAGAAACTCGAGAATTCCTTGAACACCTTCCCACCAGCTGAAAATGGGTAGATTCTGACTGAACTTGTCAATAAAATAAAAGCAGACAAATACAAATGGGATATTTTTATTCTCCTTTTACTCTTAACATGAAATACTAAATCTTTAGGCACTCTACCTATTTCCTACATCCCTTGCGGGCCCAATCATTACAGAAAATCTCCTATAAACACTGTAGTTTTCAGGTGATTTTCTGTTACAAAATAATACATGAATTAAAACTTCTAAAGCAGTATGACAGAGTAACACCTGCATTTACAAATTGAAAAACACACAGAAAGAAAAAAACTTCATTCAATTAAACAGACAGTCATACCTTACCAAATAAAACAATGATTAGATAGATCCGACTCAGCAAAGGAAAAACACTTAAGTCGCTTGTTAAATAACAACTGATTTCTATAGTTGCTAAATCTGAACTAGTCTTCCAGAAAATTCTGCACTCCAACATGAGCTATCAGAACTATGTCTATTCCAAAATAGTCCGAAACTCTTGCCATCTAAAAGCAGCATGAGGCAGACTAAGTGGATCTCTCCTTTACATTATGCATCCGCCAAACGTGTGCCCTTCACAAGGAGATCTGAAGTTCTCAGAACTTCATCTGGAAAGCAACCTTATTCAAAAGATCTTGTAAGCCCTGGGGGAAGGGAGGGTCATTCTCCCCTCTAACCAAGCCCCAGTCTTCAAATATGTAAGAATAAAACAACTTCCCACCATTTTCCGGTTAAATGACTTGGTTTCTATTACATGTATCTGACTTTAGAAATAGCATAGTAAACATCTATTCACACAGTTATCCTCTCCACATAGATGTTTCTAAAATCCATGTCTCTGGCCTGACCTCTGTTCTGATTTCCAAACATCTCTGGCTGCCAGAGGTCCATCTTTATACAGCTGTCCTCATGAGGCACTTCAGAAACATCCTCCACAGAGCAGAACTTATCCTCTTCTAATTCCTGCTGCCCAAACATGCTCCTCCCCCTTTTACTCCTTGCTTTCCTTCAGTCACGTATTCTGACACAGAATGACAACTCTCCAACACTGAAATGTCTCTCAAATCCACCTTATCTTTGCTTTCCAACTTCCACTGACCTAAGCCACACCATCACTGCTTGTCTAAACAAGATGGATTTGTAACACTGTCTTCAGTCTCTTTCAAAATTGGACCTCTACTAAAAAATGACCATGGAAGGGAAAAAAAAGCAAGAGGTTAACATATAAAGAGAACTATGAACACACTTGAAAAAAAATAGTTAAATGGATAAATCAGAACAAAATAGAAGAGGAAGATGGGGAAAAAAATGGAAGACTCTTCCCTAATCCCTACTAACTTTTCCTGTCCTCCTTCAGCCTTAGCTTGAATGAAAACAAAACTGTTTGAGGTGTGTGTGAGTGTGTGTGTGTGTGTAATTGGGTCTGCTGTCACCTCAAATATTTACCAACTATTTAAAATATAAATATAAACAGTGTTCTGAAAAACAAGCTGAACCTTCGATATTGAATGCTTCTGGCAGTGTGATAAATGCTGTGGTACCCTAGTTCAGGACCAAGGCACTCATTCCTTAGCTGCTCAGATTGCTGGAGGCGGCTGGCTCTCAGCAGAGGCCTTATTCCGGAGCTGTGAGCTGCATCAGCTGAGTCCTCTCAGCAAAGGTCACACCTGCATCTATTAATGGCCTATACACAGGTTTAAAGACACAGCTCATTGCCTAAAGATGGGACAACGTGGAAGGGCCAACCCCATGCTAGAGCCTACCAAAAGATAGACTGAGGCCTTTCTTGGGATGTATTACAGTTCCAACTCCTCACTTTGCCCTGTCCGTTTTCACTCCCTCACAGATGTTGATCCAGAGATAATTCCCCAATAATTTTCCTTCATGCAAATCTCCACCTCAGAGTATTTCATGGGGAACACAACTTAAGACTAAAGGCCTTTAATATCCTATATAAACCAGTCACTCCCTATCTCTCCAACCTCATTTCATTCCACTCTCCCTTTTGCTTATTATATTCCACACACACCACTGCCTTTTCTTATCCTCTATCATGCCCTTCCTATTCTTGTCTCAGGGACCTTGTACCTTTTCCCCCCTCTGGTATAACTATTATTCCCTTAGTTTTTTTCCAGGGGTAGCTCCTTCTCATCATTCAGGGCTCTGCTCAAATGTTACCAACGTACCTTTTCTTACTACTCTTTCTCAAGCAGTCCCACTATCATCTTACTAATCTGAATCACACCACCCCACCCTGTCTATTGCCTTCACAGCACTTAACACAATCTGAAATTATCAATGTGTTTATTTGATTACTTACTTAAATCTATTCCCATCCCCTACCATTCTTTAACTCCCACTAAAATACTAATTTCTTAAAGGCAGAGAACTTGTTGTCATGTTCAATACTGTTTCTCCAAAGTCTATGTGCCAAGCACATAATGGTGCCCAACAATTATTAGTTGAATAAATGGCAGAGCCACTGCATAGGAATTAACATTAATTTGGTTTGAATACCCAATGTACCATGGTGAGGAAAGGGGTAACATGGGAGAACATCCAGGTAAAAATGACAACACGAAGCAGATCAAGAATGGTAAGATGAACCAAAAGTAGTTAAACCAAAGAAAAGAACATAACCTTACAAAGTTCAAAATGTAATGACCAAAGAAAGCAACAGAAAGTTCTGGTACAATTCAGCAAGATTTATAACTCATCTCCAATGCAACCTCACCCCCACTCTTGAATTCACACTGGTAAAGGTGCTGAGAGAAGAACATGAGGTCACAGGTCAAACCACTCTGGCCAATAAACCATCTTGTTTGAATTCCTACAGCATCTTGCAAGGAATATATGGGGGAGGGTTCCAGGACATTTAAGGAAGTCATTTGTGAAATAATGGAAAGTGAACTCCCAGTTGTGAGGAGGTCCTTCTGAGAAGATCTGTGCTATGCTAAACCTAGTCCTGTGTCTCCCGTTATAACCTTGGAAAAACTGAAGCAGAAGAGTAACTGGAAATATTATTATTATTGAATAAACAGAGTTATATCTTCAAAGTGTCTACTGAATGGTTTCCCACGCAATTGTCTTATCCTTTCACCCTGTATGAGGATGATTAGATCTAACCCCTACCCTAAAATAGCTAATTTTTTCTTACTAATGTTGAACTACTTCCAGATCAATCCTAGGCAGGCTTTAATTTGAATATATTTGACATATTATTGTTTTTACCATGTACTGTGTAATGTGCTAAACGTATAAACCAAAATTCAAGAACTGCAGTTCTGTATCTATTAGTTTCCCCATAGTCTTGTGTTAGTTCCTCTCCCTGAATTCTCTATTTGAGACTGGTAATAGATCACACAGGAATAAGAAAGGGACTCTCTGTGAATGCCCTGAGACCCAAAACCCTTAGACATAAAATGAGATTATTTTGCTGCACTAAAGAAATTATTATTACAAGCACAAAATAATTAGGATACATGATTGTCTTGGGATTTACAACACAAAGTATTTCTTAATAGAGTGCTCTGTATGCACAAGAACTCAAATGCATCAGGGCAATTCATCACGCTGTCACACACACAAAATAATAATAATAATAATTCTCCTAAAGAATAGAATACTCTCCATTGAAATTAAAGAGACATGGATTATCCATCACGACACTCTAGAAAACTCAAAGACTAATAACCTTACATGCTCTGCATAATTTCCTAGGCTTAAGTACCATACCTACTCTACCAATAGTTTAGGACATGAAGGTATATACTTTCTTATAAGATTAAAGCTAATTACATCTTTTAAATTGGAAAATTGGGTGGAAAGAAATCTGATGTTGGAAATAAAGGCAATGCCATCAGGCTGAGTAGACTTTCCTGGGCTACAGATGTTCTGTGGCTGCATCGACGTTTAAAAAGATTTATAGATGTTCCTGAATGGCTGGGGAAATCCCAATTACATTTGCCACACTACTTAAATGGGTGGTGAAGGAAACTGGCCAAATTACATAATGACTCTTCTGTGAAGTGTAGCCAATAAATATAATTCTGTTTTATGTTTTAATGAAATTTTCTTCCTACTCCTGAGAAAAGGACAAAGAAAAATAGCAATACATGAGAAGAATAAAGTCAACCATGAAACAATTACATAAGCACAACTTAAAATGCTGCTGAGGAAATCACTGAATAAGAGTCCTTGCTAAGTGTCTCAATCTGCAACCTCTTGTTATCTAAGAAAAGATTATTTTTTACAATCAAAATTCTTCATTCATTCCAGGTGTCTTGTCTCTGCATAAGAGTTTCTCTGTTGACCATATTTCTTCCATTCATACACCAAAATACCAATTCAACCCTATCAGAAAAGAATGAAACAAATACCCTTAGCCCTCCTAATAAAATATATTTAAAATAAATAATATCAGACTTCATCAAAATAAAAAGCTTCTGCACAGTGAAGGAAATAATCAACAAACAAAAAGGCAACCTACTGAATGGGAGATGATATCTGCAAATGACATATCCGACAAAGGGTTATTAGTATCCAAAATTATAGAGAACTTATATAAATCAACACCCAAGAAACAAACAATCCAATTAAAAAATGAGCAGAAGAGCAGACATTTCTCTAATGAAGACATTCAGATGGCCAACAGACACATGAAGAGATGTCCAACATCATTCAACATCAAGGAAATGCAAATCAAAACTACAACGAGAGATCACCTCATAACTGTTAGAATGGTTAAAATCAAAAACACAAGAAACAAGTACTGGTGAGGAAGTGGAAAAATAGGAACCTTTGTGCACTGTTGGTGGGAATGCAAACTGGGGCTCCACCGTGGAAAACAGTATGGAGGTTGCTCAAAAAGTTAAAAATAGAACTATCCTATGATCCAACAATCACAGTACTGGGTATTCACTCAAAAAGTACAAAAACACTAATTCAAAGGGATATTTGTACCTCTATGTTTACCACAGCATTATTTACAATAGCCAAGTTATGGAAGCAACCCAAGTGTCCATGGATAGATGAATGAATAAAGAAGATGTGGTATATATATATACAATGGAATATTATTCAGCCATAAAAAGAACAATATCTTGGCATTTGCAACATGGACGGAGCTAGAGAGTATAATGCTAAGTGAAATAAGTCAGGGAAAGATAAATACCATATGATTTCACTCATATGCATAATTCAAGAAACAAACAAGCAAAGGAAAAAAGAGAGAGAGAGAGACAAACAAGAATCAGACTCTTAACTACAGAGAACAAACTGATGGTTACCAGAGGGGAGGTGGGTGGCAAATGAGGAAATAGGTGATGGGGATTAAGGAGTGCACTTAAGGAGCATAGCATGATGTATGGAATTACTATATTTTGCACCTGAAACTAATATAATACTGTATATTAACTATACTGGAATAAAAATGAAATCAAGTAATATCAATTTCATAATATCCACTAAAGTGTCTATAATCTTCAGTGTGTCAACTTTTTAAGTAATACTAAATTTTGATAATTTACATTTATACAGTGTTAATTCCTATTGCACTAAAAATTTTAGAAAACATGCATGCCGCAAAACATCCATGTATACACCTAATATATTTCCTGAATACAAGTGTATAAATTTTATGTTATTCTTAGGAATGTTATCTTCATTGACTATCATTTAAAACAAAGCTATCACTGACATATCAATACAACTTTCAGAATTGCTTATAATGATTTTCATCAAGTCACAGGGTAAATGAAACCTTACACTTCCTTATTTAGGCAGAAGCCCACAGGAAAACATTTAAACTTCCTCTGACCCACAGATGTGAAAAACTAAATAAAACAAATCTGCAGCAACTGGCTGTAAACTGGTTCTTAAGCTAACCTTCCTACCAATATCATCTACAAAACAGAACAATGGGCAAGGAAGATTCTGAGTAGAAAGCCAAACCTAAGCAATCTCCCTGGGTAACAGTCCTTCCCAGAGTGGTTCCATTGTGTTGTCAGAAGCAACATTTGTAAAGTTTATGGGCTCCAAAGCTCCCATAAAAAATTCCTAGGAGACCAGTCTGGAAGTCAGGAGAGCCAAAGAAAGACTTAGCTAGTTTGGCTAAACTCCAAAATGTTAACAGATTTTTTTTTCTGTGACTTCACTGATGTGAGGCATTTGGAGACGACCCAATAAAATACTGCCTTTTATTGGTAGCTTCAGTCAAGCCCTTGCTAAAGATCAGCTACTCACTTCCTGACATTCAAATACTCCTGTTTCTGATCCTTATAGAGAAAAACGGAAACGTCAAGCAAAGGCAGCAAGTGGCAGAGGAGAAAGAATTAATGCCTTATTTCCTTTCTCCTTGAGTCTAATTATTACTCGTAATCCCTCCACTCCAACTGGGACGGTTTTTTCAAAGTTAATTGGGTTCTACTGGAAATTTGTGCTCAGGACTAAGAATTTAAAAGTTTCTCCTATGAAATTTAAGGTTGGATATGGTTATAACCAAATGTAAGTTCAAAATAAAACAATATCTTATCAGTAAAAATGTTTTCACTTATCTAGATGAAACTCTTTAGGACTTATTCAAAGGAAATGTTTCAGACTTTCCAACCCTACCTAAGTAACATTTTAATACCTACTAAAATGAACCCAATTAGGAAGATGTTATCGACTACAAAACCATTCTATTAAGCATCCCAAAGCTAAATGAAAATGAGTTTTCATGTATCCACTCTCCCTCACTTTTATTTACCAAGCAAAAACCAAAATTCTCTCCCTCTACATACAAACCTCTCATGTTTATTAGATTTTAAAAACCTAATATGAAAGTAAAAAATGCAGTCATTATCCACATCAAGTAGTTAGTTGACCTGGGGTTGGTGGATTAATCTAGGGGTGTAAGAATCAGCCAATCTGTCCAGAGAATGGAAATGCCATATGATATCATCTGACCTCAAACTTTAGGAGTTTCCTGACCTCTAAACCAATGGAGCATGGAGATACATTAAGGTCTTCAGGAAAAGGAAGATCTAGTTTCTTACCCACTGCTGATTTATTAATGAAGCATTAATATAAGCTTTCATTAATGCTTTCAGCTTTTGTAATGAAGCTGCTCTTCAAGTGCCACCAATATGTTTATATTTTGAGAAGTTAATAATCAAGAATAAGAGGCAACCTGCAACCTACTAAAAAATACTTTATTTCTCAAAAAGCGGGCATTTCTATAAATGAAAACATCAACATCTGGATTTACAAGAGTCCCTTACTTTGGGAATGTGGATCACATGCTCATTATCCTCAGTGAGAAGGAGCTAGTGGCACTGACTCTAATACCTCTCAAGGGAATCATCAAAACCTATGGGGGTACTGGGCAGACAGGAGGGACAGTACATCTCACCCACACATGATGAAAATAAAGTAATTTACCAGGAAGTTGCCAAAAATATCAAAATGTTAATTTTAATAAGCTTTTCCTTATACTGCTAAACTACACAACCTAAGGCACAATTAAATGTTGTCTTACATTGTGTTTAGTTGGTTTACCTGTGTGTGTGTCCAGGCTCTCAACTAATCAGTAAGTTTCCTGAGGTCAGAAACTTTCAGAAAAACCTCTCGACTACCATCCACAGCACAGGTACATAGTGTTCTACACATGTTTATAGACTGATTCATGGATGGGTAGACCTTGATTAACATGCAGTTGGTACAAAAACACTGTTAAAACAAACATAAAAATAAATGTCCAACTTTCTACTTAGAACAGGATCTATCACAACTAGAGTTATCAAAAGAATCCTTCATCTCACTAAAATGAATACTTATTCTGACTACCTCAAAATGAGAAAAATAAAACGCTCACCCACATCACCCAGGCTGAATGATAACTGACACTACTACTGTCATTTTGGACTTTGTGGGATGGGAACATAAATAAGAAGAAGAAGAAAATAAAGATAGAGAAACTAAATGAAAAAACTTGCAAATTATTCACTACCCAATCTCTACCTTTCAAATACTATCTATATGTTGACAAGCCCAAATCTATATCTCCGACCCTGACCTCTCCCCTGAATTCCAAACTATATCTAAGGGTCAGCTCTATCCCTACTTGAATGTCTAAAAGCCATGTCAATTTAGCATGTCCAAACTTAGCTCTTGTTCTTTCCCTCCAGACCTATGATTCTTCAGTGTTTCCTATCTCAGTAAATAACCCTATCCTTCTAAGTTGCTCAGGCCACATCTCGTCCCTGACACTTCTCTTTCCCTCAAACCTCATATCCAATTGTCAGCAGCTCCTATGGGCTCTACTTTCAAATTATAACCAGAATCCAGCCACTTCTCACCACCTGTACTACAATCACCTGGGTCCAAGCCAATATTATGTCTCTCTACGATCAGTGCACACAGCCTCCAATTTGTCTCCCTGCTTCTGCTCTTGCTCACTTTAGTCTTTGTTCAACACTGCAGCCAGAGTACTCTCATTGCAGCCTAATCAGATAATATTATTCCTGCACACAGAACCTTCCCAAGGTTCCCCATCTCACATAGCATAAAAGACACAGGTATTGCTATGGTCTCCAGTATCCTATGTGATCTATACCTGCTCCAGCCCACACGCACTTTACCTCATTTCCTATTTCTCTCTCTCCAAACACACTGGCCCCCTTCTTCCTTGAACACACCTGTATGTAATCAACTCAGGACCTTTACACTTCTTGATCCCTCCGCTTAGAAAGCTTCCTACAGGTACATACATGGTTATTCCTTTACCTTCTTCAGAACTTTTCCTTAATATGTCATACTAAGTGAAGTCTTTTCTAACCGTATTTAAAATTGTAATCCACACCCCTTGACATACACACATATGCTTCTGTGTATCTATACCTTAGCCCCCTTCTGTTGCTTCGTTTATTCCATAACCCTTATTACCATCTCACATACTTATATTTTACTTATGACTAAAAATGTAAGTTCCATGAAGACAGGCATTTTCTTCTCTTTTGACTCCTACTGTATCACCAGAACCTAGAATGGTACTTGGCATATAGTAAGGAATCAATCACTATGTGTTTAATAAATTAGTGGACCCATAAGAACCAAGCAAGAGGAATTAAAATCTCTACACATTCACTCATAACAGATTTCGGTCAACTCCCTTGTCCTCTTAAGGGTTATCATCCACTTTACTAATAATCTATTAACGACAGCTATTAAGTAGCAGTATTTGTGCAGTCCAGGAGCAATCCCTACTTCTTCAACTTCGCAGATAAGATAAAATATACAGAGAAGCAACTCATTCATAATAGCTAACATTTAATGAATGCTTACAATATATCAGGCACTGTGCTAAGCACTTTAATAGATTAGTGAGTCCTCACAACTAACTCTAAGACACAAGTTTCTAGGACTTTCTTTTTAAAAGGAGACTGGGGCTCAGAGACTAAGAAATTTTAACATGGCTAGGAAGTGAAAGAATCACCATTTGAATTCAGGTCATCTGTTCACAAGCCATGTTTTTAACTCTTGCATCTAACAGAAAGATGGTTCCATCACGAGGTACAGAAAACGTAATGTGTAAGTATGTTTTGAAGTAGTCTGAAAAACAGCCTAATTAGAAATAACACTGGGATGAATGAGGAGCACAATGTCCCTAAACTTCAAAGGAATCTGGATTTGGTACAGAAGGCAGTAGGGACCTGCCGCACTGAGCCAGGTAGTCAGTAATACTGACTAAAAGGTCTCTCCATAAGTACAATGACTCTGGTCTGAAGGTTTTGAAAAGGTTGCGGAGAGAAAGGAAGGGAAAGCTCTACATATGGAAATGCGTATGAGCAAGAGCCTGAAGACCAAAGTGAATGCAGTCACTCACTCATCTGTTCAAATCTGTAGTCTCCTGTTACAGGCCCTGTTATGGCTGTCAAGGACACGCAGAACCCTGTGCCTACGTTCATCCCCTGGCAAAAGCAGCTCCGGGGGAATGATGAAAAAGCCAGACTGAACAGGCCAGTTGTTGCTGAGGGAGGTTCCTGTCGAACAGTGAAGGAAGAGGTTAATCGACACAAAGGGAAGTGATTGTGGAAGATTTTGAGAGCCACAGGAGTTTGAATTTGGTTTTTAAAATATATAAATTATAGGTTTCTCAGGTACACAATAAATATCTATTGAATGAAAGAGCACTATTCTAAAATGCATTCAAAGCCCTGATCTAAAAGCTATTTTTCTCCTTTCTGTACTTGGATAACTATCGCAAGAAAGAAAATCACTTGTTAGCATCTCTCAATAATCTTGGAAAATATGAGAAGGATTTTTTTCTTACTATACGAGGCCAGTGCTTCTGAGAAATGACTCATATAACACCTCTCTGTTTTGAAATACCTACAAAAAATTCCCAAGCATAGTTGATCTCTCCCCTGGAAATAACTCCCTCAAAGAAGTCTTTGGAATTTATCAAATAGACATTTTTCTCCTTGAATTAAGAAGAAAAAAAGGAGACTTCTGCTGCAGAAGTCATGGGGTAAAAGAACCTACCTTCTCTTTCCTTCCTGCTCACAAAACTAGGAAGCCACAATGTTTAGACTTCTAGGTCACAAAAAGAGAGACCATTTATAAATGGTAGCATTCATTCTATACCAATGCTTTTATCTGACTCTTTCCTCATACATTGACTTGGACGTAAAACTACATATTTTTTTGTGCCTCAGATTCATCAACCATAAAAGAGGGATCACAACAGCTCCACCTGGTAGGGTGTCTGTGATAATTTAGTGAATAAATATATGCCACATGTATACAATTGTGCCTGGTCCACTATAAGCATTCAACAAATATTAGCTATCATTATTATTATTATTGTATATATTTTAATTTTTCTATCAGTGGTTAACTTTTAAATTTAAAATATATTACAAATATGTTTACTGCCAAAATAAGTCAAACAGTACAAAAAAGAAAATGTAAACATGAAAATCCCATCTTCTTCACCCCTGGCTCCCACTCTCCCAAAATTTCACTGCCTGCATGTCCTTCCAAACATATTTGGTGACAGGAAATATAGTTATATACCCAAACATTTTATTTTTTATTTAAATAAATTAGATCACACTACATACACTGTTCTGCAATTTGTTTTTCTTTCATCTAACAATATCTTATACACCTATTTATATTTAATCAACTTTTTAACATGGCACTCAATAATTTGGTTTAATTACTCTCCAATGGGTAGACATGGATGTTGTGTCCGGTTTTTACTATTACCAAACAATGCTTCAAGAAACATTTTATATGTGTACACACACACTTTGGGGATTATGTCATTCTAGAAGTGTGTCTATTGGATCAATGGCAATATCCATATTTCAATTATATAAGATATTGCCAAAGTGCCTCTAGGAAAGGATATATCTACCTCAGTGGTATATTTTTAAAATCTTAAAGGTTACATTAATCTACTAAGAATAGAAATATAGGGATTCTACCAACTAAAGAAATATGATATGATCCCTGGGCTTATCTACCAGTACAGGGAGTTAAAGGAGATTAAGGAACCAGCTTGAACAGATTAGAAGCACAGAGGATGTTTTCTGGCAAACAGTAGAGGTAGAGCTATATCTCTAATATGCCATGAAATTAAAGTAAAAGCCATCATGTAAAATGCTACTTTTATTCTGCTTATCTGATATCCTTTTCTTGTTTTATTTTCCATAACACCACACACACTTGTACTACCAAGATGTTACTTTCCAGATAGCCATAGCTTCTCAGAAATATACTGATACATTTAAGTACTATAGATTCCTTTCAATATTATGTCATGAATGCTCAAGCATACAATCAAAAGGTTTATCAAAAGGTTAACTATGATCAATCAGTCTAAAAGCTCTAGAAGACAGGTGACACTACCACATTCCTTCTCCCTCCCATTCTGCCCCACTTTCCAGTCTTCCTCCACACCTAAAAAGTGATTGAACCCATAATCATCTTGTTCCCATCCCTAACAGAGATAAGAGTTATGGGAAATAAAAAATTAGCCCGATATAAAATAAAAACAAAACACACTCTGGGAACTCTGGTATTGTTATACAGAGCACACACAACATAATTTTAACGTAGAGACCAAATTATTATGATGCAAACTTAAATTAAGAAACTCATTCCTATGGATCCACATTCATTACAAATATTTCATGTCTTAACTTGTGTTTTGAATCAAAGACACTAAGTTTTAAGAAAAGATTTATGAGCAAAAGGTAGTCATTCTTTTAAGAAAACACTACTCACTTTCATAATGCAAATGTCGCAACTATGAATCATGTTAAGAAGATAGTTCTACAATTTGTTTATTTCATTTCAAAGGACTATGTACTTAAGCATCCTACATTCCTACTTGTCCATAATCTCACCATCTGGTACCTTTTGCATATCAGATTTTACAAAATTATTTCATGCAAAGACAAGCATATAATATCCAATGGCCAACTGAAACTGAATTTACTTCAGAGGTTGTGACCAAAGCCAGCAAAGATTGAGGCTATGTTTTACAAAACACCCTAAGAAAATCTGCCAGTTTCAAACAGGCAACCATTTCCCTGCCTTGTCAAGGGTTATTTTTAATAAGCTCATAATTGCATGTTGCCCATCTTTGCTTTTGTCAATGTAATTTAAGTAAATTCCACCAATTTGTAATAAAAGCCAAAGGAGGATAAATCCTTTTGGGTTGAGAAAATTACCATATTTTTTATACATATGTGTGTGTGTGTGTGTGTGTGTGTGTGTGTAATATTTATTTTTTCTGCTGGTTCTTGGAGCTGCAACACTGGTAAGAGAACAGACTATTTCAACTCCAGAAGAGTCACTGATACAGACTCCGTTCGCAGAATTCTAAAGCCTATTCTTGTGCCACATTTCCCAGCCCTGGTAACAAAGGCTTCTCCTCCTTAGCTCTAAATAGCAGTATCAAATAACCAACTCCTTCAGATCAAGAAACAACAACAAAAATAAAAACACTCCCCTCCAAATCAGACAGAGCAGTGTAAAACTGTGAAGGAAACACAAGGGGCCCCAGGTAAACTGTGCCATCCACCTATCTAGGAAGACCACCTAATTCAGTTTTCCTCTCCTGATTCTAGCTGTGGGCAACTCTGTTTTCTCTGTAGAAAAGAAGAAAGTGGTCACAGCAAACTCAACTGGCAGGAGGAGGCTCAGCTGTGTCAGCTGGCATTTGGAAAAACTGGAGTGGGTAAAATGCCAGGCAGCCCTTTGGATGAGCCCAGGACACTCTAGAAGAGCACTCTTCCTACCCTCTTTGGGACTAGACTCAAGACAGGGAACCTGATCCAGCCTTCAGAAAAGATCCAAAAGAATACATTGCCAGAATAATTTCAAGTTCTCAAATGTCAACTAGTAAGATTTTAGTTAAACAATGCATTTATCATCACTTACTGACGACCCACAAAATCAGGCACTGATGAAAAATCAGCGTAGAAATGGATATATTTTTAATAATTTTGCTCCCTATAATTTGCACTTCTCTTTACTAGATTAACTCCCCTAAAGCACTGTTTTCTTCATGTCACATCCCTGTTCAAAAAGCTTCCTGTTCTCCCCAGGAGAAAGCCCTTTTGGCAATCTTCTAGCCTACCATTTCAAACATAAACACTCTATACTACCCAGGTAATTAATTTCACTACCCCCAACAGAGCTTTTCTTTGTTTTTGCCTCTGTCCCTTTGTCACCTCAACTCTCAACAAGTGGAATATTATTTACCTTTCTGCCCAGTGCAGGTTTGATTCTCGAGGTAGCAGACTGAGATGGAGTTTAATATGCAGAACATTAATTAGAGAATGCCCTGGGGATCAAAACCTGAGGCAAGGGGAGGAAGGATGCAGAACTGGGTAGGGGGAAAAGCTGAGCTATGACAGCCTCAGCCAGCACTTTCCAGCTCTGTAGCTAAAATGGCCCTTCAGAATTGTCTAAGGCTTGCTGAAATGGTGAGGCCTTTCTACTCAACCTGACCATTCACTGGATACGGGCCACCCTGCAAGGGTGTGACCTTGGGTGAGGTGGTGCTCTACAAAGGCTATCCCTCAAGGGGCTGATAACATTCCAGCCAGCTGAGATAGCAAGAACATATTGAAGGGGAATCTGGGGAGCACCGCACCACATCCAGCACTCTGCCTGCCCAAGCCATCTGCTCCTCATGCTCTTCCTCTTGTCCACTTGTACGTCATATCATGCCTGAACACCGAACACTCTCACTTACTAAAACTTAAGTTGCATTACGTAACATTTCAAAATGTTATTTCCGTTAAACTACAAGGCGCTGGAGGGTAAGAACGATGAGTTATATCCTCCTAACTTCTTTAGAACAGGGATAAACTTTTTATATTAAAGGCCAGAGAGTAACAATTCTAGGCTTTGTGTATCACATATGGTCTCTGTTGCATATACTTTTTAAAAGAAACAACCATTTAAAAATGTAAAAACCATTCTTAGCTCACCAGCCATATAAAAATAGGCCAGATATGGCCCATGGGCCATCATTTACCAACTTTTGCTTCAGAACAGCACTGTCAAATGGAAATTTAATGCAAATCATATATGTAATTTTAAATTGTCTAGCAGCTATATTTTTAAAAAAGCAAAAAAGTGTGCACTCAATTCTAATAGGTTTTATTTAATCAAAAAAACCATAAAGGATACTCTTATTTCAACATGGAATCAAAATAGAAATATTAATGACTATTTTACATTCAAAGTCTTTGAAATCTACTGTGTACTTTATACTTATACCAAATTTCAATTCGGAACCGTACATTTCAAGTGCTCATTAATCACCTGTAACTAGTGGCTACTATACTGGACAGCACAGCTAAAGAATATAGAGGACGGTGCTTCAACAAATGTGCATTTGTTCATTGAAATAGCATTTACTGAGTTCTAGCTACTGAGAATACAGATTGATTCGTGCTAAATGTGAGAACAGAGATTTAATAGGATTCAATTTTTGCCCTTCAGCAGTCCACAGTTTAGTGGGGGAACACAGACAGGTGATATAATAATACCTAGTGGTCTGGAAAAAATACTACAGTAGAATAAAAAATAAAAAGGAGTTAGGGGCGCCTGGGTGGCACAGCGGTTAAGCGTCTGCCTTCGGCTCAGGGCGTGATCCCGGCGTTATGGGATCGAGCCCCACATCAGGCTCTTCCACTATGAGCCTGCTTCTTCCTCTCCCACTCCCCCTGCTTGTGTTCCCTCTCTCGCTGGCTGTCTCTATCTCTGTCAAATGAATAGATAAAATCTTAAAAAAATAAAAAATAAAAAAAAATAAAAAGGAGTTAGTGTTAATTGGTCACCAAACCTGTGAGAATTTCCTCAAGGCACAACAGATTCCTTAAGTCACAACTTTTTTTTTTTTAAGATTTTAAAATTTCTTTTAAATTACCTTTTTTTTTTTTTTAAGATTTTAAAATTTCTTTTAAAATACCCTCTGAATGAGAGAAATAAATCTGAGATGCAATGAAATAACACTATGATAACTGGGTTAAGAACTGCATAATCTCTCATGATGAACTGATGATTCTACTTCATAGGGGGCATAAAGTGGAAGGTATATTTTCTCAAATATATTTCAGACTTCTGCCACAGGTACAGTTTTCTATTTCTTATAACATCTCTTTCTCTTTCTTTTTTTTTTTTAAAGACCAGATGCTTCATATGGCAAAATTATGCTTTCTGAAATCTCAATAATTCAAAAGCTTTTTGTTTCTGTGCAAATTTTATGATTCCCCAGAAAATACAATTGATATAAAATAGCCTTAGAAACACAGTATTGGGCTTAAAGAGATAAGAGGTGCTTATCTGGGAGTCCCAAGGGACATTAAAATGAAATTTGAATGTCTTTTATAAATACATACGGTTAGTATTTCCATTAGTTTTCCCCCAGTAACATAATAAGCGTCCCATACTTTTTGTCCTTAACATTTTTAGTATAAAAGTTAACATAACCTGTTTTTTTTTCTTTGTGCCTACTAAAATTTCATGGTTATAAGCTGTTTGACTGCACTGGGAAATTCTGGCATATTTTACAAATTGTAAAAAATAAATTTTAATGTTATAAGAAAAATGTTATAATGCTTTAATATTTTTAACGTTATAAGAGAAAGGGAAAATTAATTTTCCTGACTAGCAACTTAAATTTTATTCATCTAAAGTAATTTTATATAAAGTAAGTTTATAACTAAATTTCATTCTGGATAGAAACGTGTTTTTGTTTTTTTGTTTTTTTGGGGTTTTTTTTTTTTGAGAGAGAGATAGAGAAAGAAACAGAGACAGCATGCCTGTGTGTAAGGTGGAGGGAGAGAAGCAAAGAGAAGGGGAGAGAGAGAACCTTAAGCAAAGCAGGCTCCAGGCCTAGCATGAACCCAATGTGGGGATTGATCTCAATACGCTGAGATCATGACCTGAGCCAAATCAAGAGTCAGATGCTTAACTGACTGACCCACCCAGAAACACGTATCTTTTAATATATACTGATAGAGAATATACATTTAAAATCCCACTAGCAATGTGGAAAGTCAACCTAATTTACCTGACATTTTCTATGCTATCTTTCTCACACCGGAGCACTTGGGGAGAAGGAAGAAAGCAGGGAGTGATTACACACATGCCTGAAAAATCTCATAAAATCTACAGATCCTCCTCTTAAAAAAGTCCAAATTCCCATACACACTATACAGCCCACAATGAATCCACTGAAGTGCATCGACTTCAAGTTAAGAAACTTTCTACTAAAAAGTGCATCAATCAGTGAAGAATGAAACAGTGAAATTAAACGGCCAAAAAAGTATTATCAATATGGCTTTTATAGTAGTGCAAGTCACATGAACATAAGTTGCTTCAATAAAATAAGAGTGTCTAAAAGTTAGAGCAGGGGTCAAACCACAGCGGAAAAAACAAAAGATGACAGCAAATCCTTTAACATTCAGTTGCTGCCACCATACTATGTTTGATTAGAGACAGGAGAGGTTCCAGGAATACCCCTTCCTTCTTAAAAGTGGTAGATGGAGCCTAGCACTTCCTTCTTCAAAAGCTTGTTCAGGGGCACCTGGGTGGCTCAGTCGGTTAAGTGCCCGCCTTTGGCTCAGGTCATAATCCCATGATCATGGTCCTGGGATCCAGACCCATGTCTGGCTCTCTGCTCAGCAGGGAATCTGCTTCACCTCTCCCCCGCCCCTCTTCCCTGCCCCCCCATCCCCTGCTCGTGCTCTCTCAAATAAATGAATAAAATATTTTTTAAAAAAAGCTTGTTCAGATGCTTCAACTCTTCTCATTCCTGCCAAGTGTTGGTGCCCAGCAGCTATGTACTGCACACTACCACCATCTACGGATGCTCAACCACCCAAAGGCCTTTGCACATGCCTTTAAAAGGTAGCCAGCACCTGGTTTTTAAACAGGAAACACTGTAAGCTATTCTGCCTTTAAAATTTTAAGCTCTGAATTAAGTGATATGTATTTGAGAAAATTCTATACTACCTCTGCAACAGTCTCATAAACATAAATTATTTCAAAACAAAAAGTTCTAACAAAAGTGTGCTGATGAGAGACTATTCAGTAATGGTTTTTATTTTCTCCGTAGACCTGCTGGAGACTGAATTTTCTTAAAAACTGATGGTGAATGGAATTTAAAGGTAATACTACATTCATCACGTTAGCAAACTAAAAGGAGGTAAAGAATTTTATCTAGAAATCAAAGAAGAAACCCATTCTATTAGTCTCTGAGCAAGGCTTCAGAGAAAAAGAGCACTGGAATAGTTGTAAGAGGTGTGCACACCTGTGTCACAAAATACCACTGCTGAAAGTGGTGGGAAGGAATACAAGAAGTATTCCTAGACCCAGGCAATATGTCTCATGCCAAGATCAAGGCTAAGGACAGAATGCTGCTACTCTCTAAAAATTGTCCAATTTAATGGGTCATTCATATGTAAAGAAGATGCTAACCAACTGGTAAGATGAGACTTCGAAATGCTTCTCCAATAGTCGTACTCAGCCAAAATTTTTTTCTAAACAAAATGGCTAATTTTAGGGATACATTTTATAGAGAGAAGCTAATTTTTATCAAGGATCAATTCGATGTTATTAAAGCAGTGATAGACATCCTTTCAAGAACTTTATGGAGCACTGAGACAGCACAAACTTTTAATTAAATTAGAAAGCATATGCAAAAAACTCCAATTCTGAATTGGCAAATTTATAACACTGTAATAGAATGAAAACGGTAAATCCACTAATAAAAGCTATCCCATTTAAGTTGGATAAAAACAAGACATTCCCTAGCTAAATAAAAATAACTTTGATCTCCTTACCCTTAACAGAAAAGATAAAGTATTGGCATTACATTAACAAAATAAGCAAATCTAAAATTGGAAAAAAACCAAAACACTACAGTAACACCACTTTCTAGGAAACAAAGTGATTTTATAAACTAAAAATGTTCTGAAGTGGGAAGGAAAAAAAATGCTGGGTATTTTAATAAAGAATGTGCATTTTGGAGTAAGTTTTAAAGGATGGTATGGCTAAAACTTGGCCTGATAGTTCATACTACTTAATATTTCCTCAGGAAAATAGGTCATTGTAATAGATAGCAAGCTTCAGTTCACATTAGTAAATAAGCTAGAAACAACTTTGACGGATTCGGATAATATTCAAAATGGAGTTGGTATATTAGAAAACCCCTATGTAAATAACTAAATCATTGAGGCAAAGCTGAATTATCAACTATTTAGGTATATATGAAGTATTTCAAGATTCCACCATATATGAAGAAAAAAGCATTTTTAATGTGTTCAAAGTGATTATGTTGTTAAAATCTTCTAAAAGTTTCTTTACCATAAAAATATTCATAATTATGCAGTTCTTATTTGTCATTTTGCAAAATGACAGTTTTGCAAAGTTTTGGAATATGAAATACATAGTTTTTACATAAGCTGCTATGTAAAATAAGTGAAATACAACAGGGGGGAAAAAAAAACATCTTGCACCATAGCAGACCTATAAGTGAAATGTGAGAGTGAGCCACCATTCTTGTTGTGTTTTAAGCAAGCACATTACTGGGGTTCATAAATAGAAAATTAGTTTAGAAACTCTGAGGTAAGCTTCTTATTTTACTCTTCACTGCTTGACTCACACTGGATATCCATGCCCAGTTATGATCTCCACATCTGAAAGGGAGTGCAGAGAAATAAAAAGGAAGGAAGCCCACACTGATGATGAAAGCGTTGGAAAAGAAGATCAGAAGGACACAAGCATTCAGGCTTGAAAGAAAGAGCTGAGGGGATACTTTTTAATGTCCTTGAAATATATGGACTATTATTGAGAATGGTAACCAGCTGTTCTCCATCTCTATTTAGGACAAACCAGAAGAAAATGGCTTAAATCCAAGCAATGACGGATTTAGGTTATTAAGGGAAATGATGGAATCTTTTCCAGAATTATTTAAAACTACACAGGTATCTAATTTACCTAGAATGGTTAAGGTACAGGAGTGAGAACTACAATCTGATTTATGAGATTCTTTTAAACTCTATTTTTTACATGTTCTTTATCAAGACATATTAAATTACATAAAGAGAACTATTAGCTGTTACTAAACACAGTCAACTACTCTGAATTATAGGAAGCAATGCAAGGAAAACTGCTTTGGATTAAACCATAATGTATATTGGGCAAGACTTTTAACCTCAAAATTCTTCAACTCTGTGGAAGCATTCATCACTAGCAGGGGATTATAGATAGCAATATTCACCTTGTAAAAGTGTTGTGATGATTTAAAAAAATGAGATAATCTGTGTGAAGAATCTGGTATAATTTCTTAGACATATTAGATGCTCAGGTAATGTAAATTCCCTTCCATTCCCTGATAGACACCACACATGAGGTTTTCAATTTTCCAAAAGGAATAGAGATATAAATACCACGAAACTTTCCTGAACTGTTGCTCTTATTATTCATAGAACTGTACAGTAGGAAAGTAATAGTACCAACCATCAAAAAAAGACCTCTCTCTAGTCTGTAATTTCCAATCCTCTGAATTTTTCTCCTCTTCCTGTCTCTCTCTTATTGGAGTTCAAGGGTCTGAGTCTTATTTTGAGGAGTACCATCTTACTGTATCATAGGCAAATTGGGGTAAATCAAAAGGGCTCCACATTTTCCCTCACAGGTTGTCACAGCTCACTTTTTAAGTGGTCTATGGTGAGGTCGATGCTGGTATAATCTGAAGGCTTCCAAGGTGTTTCACATTCAGAAAACAAAACCTGGGGACAGATTATCCATGAGCAACTAATTCTATAAACAACTTCCAGGAGTTGAGCTGCATGACTGGAGAATCTCTTTACTGACAATTAAATTCAAGAATTGCAGCTCACATCCTTTAGCCTGCTATTTGTTGCCTGGTAACTGGGAGTACTTCTGCACTCTGACCACTTCACAGACACTACAGTAAAATTATTCCAGCATGCAAATCACCTAGTAATTTCTACATCAAGAGTGGGGAAACTTTTCTTCACAGCTTTAGAGATAATCTTTTTAAAAGCTAAACCTTCCTAACAGTCTATAACCTATCCATAAAACATGTTATCAAACTAAGGCATGTTTTATTCCCTTCAAAATAAAAGGGTGTGGGTGTGTGTCTGTGTGTTTTACTGGAACCAAACTACATGAAAAAAAATTTTTTAAGATTTTATTTATTTGAGAGAAAGCAAGAGAGAAAGCACAAGCAGTGGGGAGGGGCAGAGGGAAAGGGAAAAGCAAACTACCTACTGAGCAAGGAGGCTGATGCAGGGCTCTATCCCAGGACCCAGAGATCATGACCTGAGTCACCCAGGTGCCCCCTAACTACATGAAATTTTAAGATAAGAAAAATATTGATACAGCAAGCTGATCTGGCTGTAAAAATTATTTTCCTGTACATTTTTTTAAGAATAAATCATGCGGGGCGCCTGGGTGGCACAGCGGTTAAGCGTCTGCCTCCGGCTCAGGGCGTGATCCCGGCATTGTGGGATCGAGCCCCACATCAGGCTCCTCCGCTATGAGCCTGCTTCTTCCTCTCCCACTCCCCCTGCTTGTGTTCCCTCTCTCGCTGGCTGTCTCTATCTCTGTCGGATAAATAAATAAAATCTTTAAAAAAAAAAAAAAAAAAAAAAAGAATAAATCATGCCATCTTCTCTGAAACAAATTACATCCTCTCAAAAACATCTTATTTCTTTAGGCACCTATATTATACTTTTTCCTCTAGGCACATTTTATAAGGAAATCAAAAATATTTTTTTCAATTTGAAAAATGGAAAATTCTTCAATTTTTTCAATTTGAAAAATTGAAAAATATTCTTTTCAATTAGAAAAATTCAAAATATTTTTCCAGTTCCAGAAAAATGAAGATCAGTGAGTTTTGTAATTTAAGAATACTATGTATTTTTATTTTATTTTTTTTTAAGATTGTATTTATTTATTTGACAGAGAGAGTGAGAGAGCACAAGCCAGGGATGGCAGAGGGAGAGGAAGAAGCAGGCTCCCCACTGACCAGGGAGCCTGATACTGGGATGCTGGGCTCAATACCAGCACCCTGATATCATGATCTGAGCCAAAGGCAGACATTTAACCACCTGAGCCACCCAGGCATCCCTATGTATTTTTATTTTAAATGCACTGATATTCACTGAATTATAATAGGTTCTGAATTCAAACAAGGGTTAAAACATTGGTCTACCACCTTCCAATTCAATTAGAACACAGGACAAGCAGGAAAGTTAGCAGAGAAGAGGAGATTACTTTTAAATAGGAGAATATGTACCTAAAAGGTAAAAGGAATAGGGTGGAATGATTTAAATATTTTAGGAGCTGATTATCTAAATCTAACAAGAGTGCACTAGATAACTGCTATAGTCTGACAGCCTTCCAAATGTCACATATCCCTGTACCCAAATCGTCCAAAAAAAACCCCAAATGCCATAGGGTATCCATATCAATAAACAGTCCAATCTGTTCTGGTTTCAAGAAGGCCTGTGCATATACAGTAGAAGTAAAAAGCTAACTACTATGAGAGATATAGGCTTATGTAAAAAAGCTTTCAGAACTGAATATAAATTTCCCAGAAAATAAACAGGAATTAACTAGGTAGAACTCCATTTTTGTTATGAGCAAAAGCAACCTGGGGTTTAGGGATGGCACTTATTTTTACTTTAATGCCATGTGAGGAGAGGGGCAAACCTACACTTTTATCTTTAACTCTATTTCCATTGTCTGATGTTGATATGAGAAGTAAAATACAGGAAGAAATTAAGGTATTTGGAAGGCAGTAGTCTAAAGCTCCAATCTTTTTTAATACACCAGATCTCAGAACTACAAATTTTCAAAGACACTTACATTTCAGGATATTTAAGAACAAAGACACCTTGACAAGACTTATTTACATATTTGTGAAAATGTCAAAAGATTTCAATGACATATATGTCTACAGCAATTTTCTAGGCTACCCAGGACATAAACTAGAAACTTATCACTACCTAGACATCAATGAAAGAGGACAATTCTAGATAATATAGGACATAGTAATTAATAAATCCTTGTCTGGATTTTGATTCCCACCTGGCACAAACTCAAGACATACAAATGGTTCTTTAAGGCTGGAGGAATAAAAGCCAAAGAGCTAAAGCTATAAATACAGACACATTCTGAGCTCCCAGGACTATTTGAGGCCATGTGTTTCTACCCATGAAGAAGACAATAAACACCTTGTTCTTTGGCACCTAACTGAAATTACTATTCAACACACACACACACACACACACACACACACACACACACACACACAATCAGTCCCAGGTGTCAATCAATTATTCCTTTTCCTTATTTATTCAAAGATGAAAATAGAGGAATTATAATTAAGGGATAAATATTTTAATTGGTAGAATGTGCCTGTATTAACCAAACCTGAAACACATCTCAAAATCTCACGTGTGGTTACAGTTCCATCCCCATGGACTATTCCTCCTGCCTGACACTCTGCTGCTGTCTCAGCTGTTGCTGCCACTACAACTTCAGCAGCTAGGTGAGGCAATGCCAGAAGTGGAAGGCAAGTTTGTGCTATTTTCAGAGAAAATAGAGAATCAAAGATCGCGGACTTAAGATATATTGAATTCATTCTGAGAATTGGGAAACTGCCTTAATAAGCACTTGGGTACTGATCAAGTGCACAAGTCCCACAGTAAGAAATCAACTGTTTCTCTAACGCATGTCTTCTTTGGATTAATTCTGAAATGTGTTCTACATAACAAATACTATCTAGCTCACACTCTAAAATCTCAATACTGTGGAACTGTCAGAAAGTTTTGTTTATGGTAATTTTAATTTCTCATACTTACGAATTTACCAAAAAATATTATTTTATTTTATTAAATTTAAATATATATTTCTGTATCTAAACATATTTGTAAACACATAAAACATATGTCAATTATGCTGTATTATCTATTTTATTATCACATATAAAGTTGAATATATATGGATATATACATAAAATATATGTACATGTTAGAATTTCCCACCTTATTCTTTGCAATACATTTTCAAAATACTAACACAGCAATGGATAATGCCATTGGATCTCCCATTTTTACACAAACTATCTCAAGGGAAACTGTAACAAACCTCAAAAAGAAAATATTTAATGCTGAGGAATTCAAAATCTATACTAAAGCTAAAAGCTATTAGCTTTATTATTAAATATTATATTAAAGCTTTTAGCTTTATTATAGATATCTACTTTCATAGGTGTGAACATATTTCTACTTAAGTGATTTGTGCCTGTTTGAACTAAAAGAGAAATTTAAATGAGTTGATGAAATCTGGCCTCAAGGCAACTGCTAAACTAAATTGAAATAATATAATAATATTGCTTTGCAATGAAATAGCTATTCCCCAAAGATTTGTATCAGCATGGAACTAGTCTTTATGTTGACCTATGAAAATAAATGATATAGGAAATTTATTTATTATAATGGCTGTCGGGGTGAAAATGACCCTATAGTCAACTTATTGGAAACTTATCACTGGGCCTTCACTAACTCTCCTCTTATGTCATCACCTTATCCTATACTTCATTCTATGCATATAAAGAGTATCTGAATACTGGGTATTCACTGAGTACCCTGAATCAGGGTAAAGAGATTTATTATTTCTAATTTATCTCTAATTTGCAATTTTAAAAATAACATTATCATTTCCACTGAATAAACTTTTCCTTCATTTTATTTTCCTTGTTAAAAACAAGTGTTCATTTGTCTCCTAAGTATAGCATTCACTAAGTGATGGATTAGAGAGGTCACAGGAAGGCACTTATCAAAACATCTACCCCCAATCTACAGGAGGAAGCAATAAACATCCACTTTTACTAATTCATTATTTTGGTGTCTTTCAAACTACTTAAAATAAAAGTATCATTAGAAAATGAAACTCATTTTTCATCCTCAAACACTTATTTTATTGAATGTGAATTTATCAGCTCATGACATATTTTTGTAGGAAAGGATATAGACAGCAATTCCTGGGGGACAGAGGCAAGCTTGAGGGAAGCCTGGGGTAGACAACAATTAACTTTGACCTACTTGAAAATGGGTCCAAGAATGACCCAGGAGGACTATGGTTGTTCATAGTTATTTTAAATTATTCATTATCTTTAGAGTTAGGTTCAAGTTCATAGAGTTAAAAAGAGTTGTAATTTAAAGCTGATGGGAAATAATGTTTCCCAAGCTGGATGCCTAGGTGTTGTACAAGTATACTGCTATTTAAAGACTTTAACTACTCCTGGCTCACTTAAGTGTAACTACCGGGAAAAGCTATATGCCATTAGTTCTTTCATTTCAAAGTAGACATTTTGGAAGTTTCAAGGTACATTCAAACATCATTAAGGCACTAGCTCTCTTTATGGTAACTCCAAAAGTCTCCTCTTCCAATGCTTCCCTAACACTAAAACTGCAAAAACTCAAATCTCTGTGAATTCATTTTTTTCTGTGATAGTTTAATTATATAGAATATAATGCAATGAAAAATTTACCCATCACCATGTCTAAACCAATATTAACATTTCACCATATTTGTTTCCAATCTCTTTTCTTACAAGAAAAGAAAGTCATGTTTAGGAAATATTTCTCAATTGCTATGCAGCATTATCATTCTTCCCAATATTATAGGTGGTTTATGTAATCAAGTGGGTTTCGATAGCACCAAGAACTATGTATCTCCCTCTTAGAAATGTACAACATATCTCACTACACATTGGGTCTGAGATATCCTACAGTAAATACATATACATTGATATTTGATTATTTAACAAAAGTTTCTCAAACTGGCTTGATCAAATAATTATCTTTTCTCAGAAAAACTTACTGGCATTTCCAGGGCATTACTGTACTGCAGAACACTGAGTGGGAGACCAAACCCTGTTTTGGAGTAATTTCAAGAGTCATTAAGCTTTATCACACACATTAAGAGACATTAGCCCCATTACTTTCTCTGAAAAACTCAACACTCGCAAACAGAGGAAAGACCATATTCATGCCACATCACAGAAGACTAAGGGTGCTGAAGAGTTTGTTCCCTGGATTGCCTCAAGGTAAAGGCCTCTAAGTATGTACCCACACGAACTTTTCTGTGATTGCTCCATCTCAGTCATTCGCTCTGACAGTAATAGAAAATATCGATCACAACTGTTAGACTAGTTAAACTTAGTCTATATTTTTTATCAAGTGCCCAGCTTTTATCAAACAAAACACAAATTTGAAGAGCCAAGTACCATTCTACTATATGCCACAAGGAAGGGTTCTGTTGCTTGAATGAGTCTTGTCATTTGATGAATCTTGAATCACAAGCCTGCAGAACTCACCTCTAAGCCAAAATCTTGCCTTTTATTTAATAAAAAAACTACATAAATATAATGACATCTAGCAAAAGTGTACTAGTAACATAAGGAAGGACACTCATTAATGAGCAGAATGTTTAGTTTTATGACTTTCTAAAAATGAATCCCCACAAATTCATATTTGGTACCATATAGGGGTATTTTGCAAACCAAACGAACAATTCAATGATACAGTTATGAACACATAAAAGTGAACAAAAACTCTTAATATTCCAATTATTTTTTTTAATATTTTATTTATTCATTTGAGAGCAAGCAAGAGAGAGGGAGAGAGCACAAGCAGGGGGAGAGGCAGAGGAAGAGGGAGAAGCAGACTCCCTGCTGAGCAGGGAGTCTGGACGCGGGGCTCGATTCCAGGACCTGGAGATCATGACCTGAGCCGAAGGCAGATGCTTAACCGTCTCAGCCACCCAGGTGCCCCATTCCAATTATTTTTATATAGCTTTCAAAGTTGAAAGTTTGAAAGGATTCTTATAAAAGATTAACTTTTTCCAACCTATTTGGCTGTTCCCTAACTTTTAAAAGTGTTCAGGTCCAAATGAATCTACCATTTTGCTGAATAAACCACTGAGATACATCTTTTCTCTCTCTCTCGGAATGCAATTACTGTTACAAATTAAGATGGAAAGGCAGAGGTCTCAGAAAGCAATAAATTCTAATTTGTGGATAGTTTATATTTTCCAGAATTGTCTATCTTTTATATTCATTTTCAAGATCAACAAGAAATAGTATCAACGCCTAAAGAAAATGCTTGTAAAAACATTGTAAGACATAGGAAAGCAACATAAATCTCATCTTGCTGGCAGAAAAACTGTCTTTGGTGGTTTTCACTTATTATGAGTTTAAAAATATAAGGATGATAAAATAAATGGTTTTTAAATTTTACGGAACCTCTAGAATCCAATATAATGAATTTTTAGAGCATGCTCGTAATTAAATTCTCAAAAAATGCAGGGACTAGGAACTACCTGAAACTTATGCACTAAATATCTCTCTCAACTGTACTTTTATCATGTGCATTAGCAAAAGTAAAATGAAGTCTTTACTTCCAAAAGTGAGTGTTGAGTAAACCAAATGCTTTTTTGTAAATACAACTTTTAAATGATCTACTAAATCTCTATGTTCTAGTTTTAAATTATGAAGGCAGAGGAGGGGAAGACTGAATTTGCATTCCTAAAATCTTTGATCATTGAATAGAGAACTGTTCATATACTTACTTGTCTTTTATTTCCTTCTGAAATTAGTAGTCCCAGTTAAATAACTACACCTACTAATCTTATACACAGGTATAGATAAACTGTGATTATTTTTGCAAAGTAGAAAGAGGGTTTGATGAAAAACCTTTAAAGTTTTCACTTTGTAACTGTGGCCTATTAAATTTTACTCACAAAGAAGAATTACTCTAAACAATATAAAATGTATTTTAAAATATGTGTACACCAACTCTCTGCACCAAATTTACTTTGCCTAGAAAGGAGCAAGTCCTTTTTTTTCTTAAGTTCTTCTGTCTTTAAGCCACTAATGTGAAGTAAAGCTTTCTTGCCCTAAATAGTTCACAAGCAGCTTCTAGTAGCCACTAATAGGTTTAATCTGCTTATAACAAATCACTTTAAAATTGATCATCGATAAACATTGCTGGAGTGTCAGGAAACACTGGAAACAACTTGGGCACTTGTATTACCAATAACTCAGTTCTTTTATAATGTTCTTAAACACTTTAAAAACTGAAGGATAATTCCTTTGTATCCTATAACAAATTATACACACACACACACACACACACACACAACCATCTCTAGAGAAGTTATTTTAAAATAATAATCACATAACAGTATAGTTAAAATTGACTTGTTGGAGAAGCATTAACTTCTCTCTTGCTCTCAATAAGGTTCCCATGGGTTCTGTCCTCAAAATACATCAAAATCCAACCATTTCTCTCTACTGAATGACTATGCTATAGAAAATCACCATAACTCTGGTTTGGATTAATTTAATAGCTTCCTAACTGTACCTGATTATACCTCTGCCCTGGTAAATTTATCTTCCACAGGATAGCCAGAGATGTTTTAAAAATATGTCAGATCACAGGGCGCCTGGGTGACTCCGTCACTTAAGGTTAAGTGTCTGCCTTCATCTTCGGTAATGATCCCAGGGTCCTGAGATGGGACCCCCACCCCAACCCCGGCCCTGCTCAGCAGGGAGTCTGCCTTTTTCTCTCCCTCTGTCCCTCCCCCTGCTCTCAAATAAATAAATAAAATCTTTAGGGGCGCCTGGGTGGCTCAGTCGTTAAGCATCTGCCTTTGGCTCAGGGCGTAATCCCAGCATTCTGGGATCGAGTCCCACATCGGGCTCCTCTGCTGGGAGCCTGCTTCTTCCTCTCCCACTCCCCCTGCTTGTGTTCCCTCTCTCACTGGCTGTCTCTCTCTCTGTCAAATAAATAAATAAAATCTTTAAAAATAAATAAATAAATAAAATCTTTAAAAAAAATGTCAGATTAAAGAAAATTCTCAAGTAATTACAAAAAAAAAGCAGGGTCAGGATACAAAGTTAATACACAAAGATCAATAATATTTCCATATGCTAGCAATGAAGATGTAGAAACCAAAATTAAAAACAATACTTTTTACAATTGCTAAACAAACAAAAAAGTGGATTCCCTACTACAAATATACCAATTTTGTATAGGATCTGTATACTGAAATTACAAAATAATGAGAGAAATAAAAAACCTAAATAAGAGACATACTATATTCATAGAATGGAAAACTCAATAAAGACGTTAATTCTCCCTAATCTACAAATTTAATATAATTCCTATAGAAATTTCAGTAATACTTTTTGTAGATATTGACAAAATTATTCTAAAATTTGTATGAAAATGCAAAGGAAGTAGAACAGCTGAAGAATAAAGAAGGAAACAGAAGAATAAAGGAGGAAAAATCACTCTACAGGATAATCTTGCTAGTAAGATTAATCCCAGTCAATGTGGTACTGTAAGAGGGTGGACATGTCTATCAGTGGAAAAGGACAGAGAACCCAGAAAAAGATCCACATAATATGCTCAATTGATTTTGACAAAGGTAGAAAAGCAATTCAATAGAAAAAGGACAACCTCTTCAACAAACGGTGCTTGAGCAATTCGTTATACATAGCCCAAAAAAGTGAACCTCAACCTAAATATACCTTGTTATAAAAAAAAAACTAACTCAAAATGTAAAACTTTAAAAATAAATAAGAGAAAATTGCCAGGATCTTGGGCTAGACAATTTTAAACTCGACACCCAAAGTACGATTCATAAAAGGAAAAGCTGATAAACTGGACCTCATCCGGATGAAAAGCTTTTGCTCTGTAAAAGACCATGTTAAGGGGATGAAAAAACAAGCTATAGAGATGGGGCGGATATTTTTGCAAACCACATATTCAACAAAAGAATAGTAACTACAATATATAATGAACTCTCAAAAATTAAGAGTAAAAACCAAACAATTCAACTAGAAAATGAACAAAAAAATAGACATTTCTCTAAAGAGGAAATACAGATGGCAAATAAGCACATGAAAAGATGTTTAACTTTAGTAGCCGTTAAGAAAGTGCAAATTAAAACCATAATGAGATTATCACTACGCACTTATCAGAATGGCTAAAATAGAGGACAGTGACAAATGCTGGTGAAATGCAGAGAAACTGGATCACTCACTTGTGGCCAGTGGGAATTTAAAATGGCTCAGCCAGTCTGGAAAACAGTCTGGCAGTTTCTTATAAACTAAACATGCAATTACCATATACCCAGCAATTGCACTCCTGGGCATTTATCCCAGAGAAATGAAAATTTATGCCCACACAGAAATCTACACACAAATGCTCACAGCAGCTTTATTACTACTAGTCCAAATCTGAAGACAACAGGGATGTCCTTCAACAGGTGAGTGGTTAAACAAACTGTGGCTGATCCATACCAAAGAAAGAAAAAGAACAAAATATTGATACGTGCAACAATTGGATGTATCTTAAGGGAATTACACTGAGTTTTTAAAAAGATAATCTCAGGGCACCTGGATGGCTCAGTCAGTTAAGTGTCTGATTCTTAGTTTCATGATCTCGTGGGTCATGGGATCAAACTCCACATCCAGCGGCTCTGTGCTCAGCAGGGAGTCCGCTTGAGAGTCTCTCCCTCTGCCCCTCCCCTCACTTACTTTCTCTCTCTCTTTTTCTCTCTCTCAAATAAATTTAAAAAGCTAATCTCGAAAGGCTATCCACTATATGATTCCATTTACATAATATTCCTCAAATAGCAAAATGATAGAGATGAAAAAAAATTCGTGGTACAGGGTTAGGCATGGGATATGGGAATTTTGCAGGGTGGGAGGGGGATCATAAAAGGACAATGGAAAAGATCTTGCTGTTCAGTAAGTGACCTGTGGTAGTGGATACAAGAACCTACAGAGGTGATAAAATTACACAGAACTAAGCAGTGTGTGAATTGTAAAACTGGTGAAATAAGATTAGTAGATTGTATCAGTGTTAATTTTGTGGTTGTGGAGTTATTCTAAAATTTTGCTAGATATCGCCATTGGAAGAAAATGGGTAAAGGGTACATGGGCGCCTCTCAATATCACTCTTTACCACATTTTGTGAATATATAATTATCTTGAAATAAAGCATAATTTTAAAAACCGTGAGTTTAAAAACTCAATTTTAGAGAGAAATGTATATCTTCAAATGCTAATATTAGAAAAAATCTTAAAATCAACAATATATCTTTCTGCCTTAAGAAGCTAGAAAAAATATAAGCACATTAATCCAAAAGTAAATAGAAGGAAAAAGCAAAAGTCAATGAAATAGAAAAATGAAAACAGAAAAGTCAATGAAACTAAAAATCTGTTCTTTGGTAAGCTTAATAAAATCGATAAACCTGCTTGCTAGACTAAGAAAATAACACAAAGTACCAATATCAGGTATTAAAAATGACATAATTCTAAATCACAAAAATATTTAAAGGATAGTAAGGGAATATTATTATTTTTTTAAAGATTTTATTTAGTTAGTTCAGAGAGAGAGAGAGAGAACATAAGCAGGAGGAGCAGCAGGCAGAGGGAGAGGGAGAAGCCAACTTCCCACTGAGCAGGGAGCCCAACACAGGGCTCAATCCCAGCACCCTGGGACCATGACCCGAGCCGAAGGCAGACACCTAACCAACTTGAGCCACCCAGGCACCCCGTGAATATTATTCCAATAAATTCAAAACATAAATAAAATAGACACATTCCTTGAAAGAAAAAAATCACAAAAAGGTAACACAAAAAAGGTCAAAAAATATGAATAGCCCATCATCTACTAAGAAATTTAATTCATAATCAAAACCTTCACATGTATAACATTTCAGGTCCAGATGGTTTCACTGGTGTATTATATTAAATATTGACCCCCCCCCCCAAAAAAAAAGTCACATGAAGGATAGGAAGAGGGAGGAGAGATGGGAGATGGGTGGGGGTGAAGGTGGGGACATTTAAAAAAGACTATAGCTAACATCATATTGAATGGTGAAAGGCTGAATGCTTTTCCTTTAGCATCAGAAACAAGTCAAGAATATCTACTGTCTTCATTCATATCACTTTTATTTAATACTGAACTGGAGGTCCTAGCTAGTGTAATACAGCACACAAAAAAATAAAGGGCATAAATTTGGGAAAGGAAAAAGTAAAAGGATTTTTATTCATAAACAACTTGATTCTGTGCACAGAAAATATTTAAATATCTACCAAAAAATGAAAGAAGTGAAGTTGACAAGTTTGCAGGATGAGGCAGTATTCAAAGCTCAAATGAATTTCTATTTTATATACTAAAAATGAACAAATAGAAAATGAAATTCAAAACACAATATCATTTACATTAAAATACAGTATCTTGTGATATAGGTAATGAAAATGAGCAAAACCTCTATTATGAAAAGTACAAATCACTGCTGGTTTAAAGAAGACCTTTTAAAAAGTTATATTTTACATGTCATGTTCATGGATTAGAAAACACAATATTGTTAAGAAGCTGATTTTCCTCATATTGCTATATAGATTATTGTAATGCCAAATAAAATCCCAGCAAAATGTGGTAGATATTTACAAGCAAATTCTGAAATCTACAATGAAGTACAAAATACCTAGACGAGGGGCACTTGCCTGAGTGGCTCACTTGGTTAAGCATCGGACTCTTGATTTCAGCACAGGTCCTCATTTCAGGGTTATGAAATTGAGCCCATGCTGGGCGTGGAGCCTGCTTATGATTCTCTCCCTCATGCACAGGGTCTCTAAAATATATATATATATAATATATATGTGTGTGTGTGTGTGTAGAGGAGGGGGAGAGGGACAATTTAAACAATCTTGAAAAGAAAGAACAAACTTGATTTCAAGATTTACTGAACAAACTGATTTCAAGATTTACTATATAACTGCAGTAATAAGGCAGTATGGAATTAGTGTAAAGATATATAGATTACGAAAATAAAGGTCAGTATCCAGTAATTGTCCCACATATAGGTGATTAATTTTCAAAAAATATAAAGTAATTCAATGATATAAAAGAAGCATTTTCGAAATCAGCGGCAGAATAACATATACAATACAAATACATATACAGCACAAAATGTATCTTTAACTTTACTTCACACCATAAAAATTACATCTAACAATAGATACAGACCTAAACATAAAAGCTGAAACTATAAACTTTCTAGAGGAAAACAGGAGAAAATCTGTGCTCTTCAAGTAAGCAAAGATTCTCAGGACAGAGAAAGTACCAACCATGAAAGAAAATTTGCTGAGTTAGACTTTATCAAAATTTAACCCTTCTGCTTATTAAAACACATTGTTAAGAAAATGAAAAAATAATGCACAGACTGGGGGAAAATATTTTTATCTGGTAAAGGACTTGTATCCAGAATATATAAAGAACTCCTGTAAGTCAAGAGCAAAAAGTAGAACAACCTTATTTAAAATAAAATAAAGAAAAAGCACTTCACCAAAAAAAGAGTATAAAAATAGCAATAAGCACAAGAGATGTTTAACAACATCAGGCATTAGAGAAATGAAAATCAAAACGACAATGAGATACAATTACACACCCACTAAAATGACTAACATAAAATAACTGGTAACATCAAATGTTATTTAGGATTATAGAGCAACAGGGACTCTGATACATTGATGGTGAGAATATAAAATGGTCTGACAACTTTGGAGAGCTACTTTGAAGTTTTGTTCATTTTGCGGGGGTGGGGGAGCAGAAGAGAGAGAGAGAGAGAGAGAGAATCTTAAGCAGGCTCCACCCTCAACGTGGAGCCCAATGCAGGGCTTGATCTCATAACCCTGAGATCATGACCTGAGCCAAAATCAAGAGCTGGATGCTTAACTGACTGAGCCACCCAGGCACCCCGCTACTTTGAAGTTTCTTACCAAAGATATACAACCTAGAATTCAGCAATTCTACTCCTTGAAATTTACCCAAAATAAATTACCCAAAAAACATAGATCCACAAAAGCCTCATATAAGAATGTTTCTTACAGTTTTATTCATAATGACCCCAAACTGGAAACTATAAATACACATACACACATGTACACACACACACACACACTACCTATCATATATATTATAAAGTATATATATCAATAGAAGTGGTAATATTTATATAATGAAATTCTACTTTTCAATAAAAAGGAATAAGTTAATGATAAAGCAAAAACAAAAAATACCAGAAATACCATGTTGAATGAAAGAAGCTAAACACGAAAGAGTACTGCATGAAGTTCTAGAATAGTAAAAAAATAACCTGTCATTCCATTTTTACAGAGTTCCAAAAGAGACAGATGTAATCTATGGTGATAGAAATCAAAATAATGGTTGGGTGGGTGGGAAACAGGGCACAGTAGCCCTGGAAAATGGCCCTAGAGAATTTTCTGTGGTGATGAAACTGATCTGAGACCTGAGTTATATAGGCAAATGCATTTGCCATCCCTCATTCAACTATATATTTATGAGCTGTCTGTTTCACTAGAAATTTAATTAGCTCCAATAAAAAATTAATGAAAAATTTTAAATGAGAAAACAAAAAAATTAATTAAAAATAAATTTCTAATCACTAAAATCAAAAACACAAGAAACAAGTACTGGCAAGGATATGGAGAGATAGGAGCCCTTGTGCACTGTTGTGCAAATGCAAACTGATGTGGCTACTCTAGAAAACAGTATGCAGTTTCCTCAAAAAGTTAAAAATCGAATTACTCTATGATCCAGTAATTCTACTACTGGATATTTGCCCAAAGAATACAAAAACACTATTGAAAACATACATGCACCCCCTATGTTTATTGTAGCAGTATTTCCAATAGCCAAATTATGGAAGCAACCCGTGTCCACTGACAGATGAATGGATAAAGAAACTGGATAAATGTGTACACACACACACACACACACACACACACTCAAATATTACTCAGCCATTTGCAAGAAGGAAATCTTGCAATCCATGGATGGATCTAAAGAGTATAATGCCAAGTGAAATAATTCAGTCAGAGAAAGATACCATATAATTTCACTTATATGTGGAATTTAAGAAACAAAACAAACAAAAGAAAAAGAGAGAGAAAGAGACAAAAAACCGGACTCTTAACTATGGAGCACAAACTGATGGTTACCTGAGGGGAGGTGGATAGGCAGATGAGTGAAATAGGTGAAAGGAATTAAGAGTATACTTACCAAAATGAGCACTGAATCACTACATTGTACACCTAAAACTAATACAACACTGTATGTTAATTATACTGGAATTAAAATAAAGAAAAAATTAAAATTAAAAATAAATGAATGCTTAATAAAAATCCTAGCAAGTCATTTTGTGAATATCAACAAACTGATTCTAATATTTCTATGGAAAGACAGAGATCCAGGACAGTCAACACAATATTGAAAGAGAATAACAAGTTAAAGAATTGACACTATATGACTTTAAGCCTTACTATTAAGCTACATTAATCAAGACACTTTGGTATTGGCAAAAAAATAGACAAGCAGATGAATGAAACAAAATACACAGCCCGGAAATACACTCACATAACTGTAGTCAACTGATTTCTGACAAACACACTAGAGAAAAGACAGTCCCTTCAAAAAACAGTGCTATAATAAATGGACATCCACATGTCAAAAAAAAAAAAAAAGAAGACAGAGACCTAACACCTTTCACAAAAGTTAATTCTAAATTGATCATAGACCTAAATACAAAATGCAAAACTATAAAGCTCCTAGAAGAGAACCCTGGGAGAAAATCGGGATGATCTCAGTATAGCGATGACTCTTCAGATACACCACCAGAGGCATGACCCATGAAAACAATAACCAATAAGCTGGACTTCATTAAATTAAAAGTTCTGCTCTACAAAAGACACTGTCAAAATTTGAGAAGATAAGCCACAGACTGGAAGAAAATATTTACAAAAGAGATATCTGACAAAGGACTATTACCCAAAATATACCCAAAACTTTTAAAACTCAGCAGTAAGAAAACAATTTGATTTAAAGATGGCCAAAGATCTGAAAAGACATCTCACCGAAGAAGATACACAGATGGCAAGGAAGCCTACAAAAAAATGTTCAACATTATATGTCATTAGGGAATTGCAAATTAAGCAACAATAAAATACCACCACACACCTACTAGAATGGTCAAAGCCCAAAGGCCTGACAATATCAAATGCTGACAAAGATGTGGAACAACAGGAAGTTTTACTGGCAGGAATGCAAAATGGTACTGCCACTTTAAACCACTTTGGTGGTTTCTCCTAAAACTAAACATACTCTTACCATACAATCCAGTAACTGCAGTCCTTAATATTTACCCCAAAGAGTTACAAATGCATGTCCACACAAAAACCTGCACAAAGATATTTATAACAGCATTATTCATAATTGCTAAAATTTGAAAGCAACCAGGATGTCCTTCAGTAAGTGAATGGATAAATAAATTGGGATTCATCCAACAATGGAGTAATACACGGTTCTGAAAAGAAATGAACTGTCAAAAGCCATAAAAAAACATGGAGGAAATTTAAAGGAGACTTACTTGCTAAGTAAAGGAAGCTAATCTGAAAAGGTTACATGCTGTATGATTCTAACTATATGACATTCTGGAAAAAACAAAACTATAGAGACAATAAAACAACAACAGTTTCCAGGGCTTAGTGGGGAGGGAGACTACAGAAGCAGAGCACAGAGGATTTTTAGGGCAGTGAAACTGCTCTGTATGGTACCATAAAGATGGACACATGTCATTATACATTCCTCAAAACCCACAGAGTGTAAACACCGTGAGTGAACCCTAAGGCAAACTAGGGACTTCAAGTGATTATAATGTGTCACTGTAAGTTCATCCATTGCAACAAATGTACAACTCTGAGGAAGGATATCGATAGTTGCGAAGGATATGCATGTTGGGGCAGGGAGTATGTGGGAAACTCTGCATTTTTGCTATGAACCTAAAAGCTCTAAAAATTAAAGTCAGTTGATATGTAGAAAGAAAGATCACACATTCGTCTTGTGAGCACAGAGAAAGATTTTAAAACCAAAACACTATGCCTTTTTGCAATAGCATCATACACTACGCTCCCAGAATTGAGAATATTTTCTCACAATTTATGTTAATAAAGTGAATCCTAACACTTTAAAGAAGATTTTACTCAGTCCTCTGAATTTTGATAATTCAGATTTCTTTTCTTAAAGATTTATTTTTAGAAAGAACACAAGCAGGGGAAGGGCCAGAGGGAGAGAGGGAGAAATAATCGCAAGCAGACTCCCCTCTGAGTGGGAGTCCGATGCTGGGCTCGAGATCACAACCCCAAAATAAAACCTGAGCTGAAGTTGCCCAACCAACTGAGCCACCCAGGTACCCCAATAATTCAGATATTATTAACAGCACATTGTCATTCATCGCACTCCTTTGGTTCTAACAAATTAAAACAAACATGTAAATTTTAGTGCTAAAAAGGTATTACTTCTTAAAAACGGAATAATTTATTTTGAAAACTTACTATATTCCAAAGCAATTTTAATATGCACAAACATATATAGATCACATCCATATACACATATATAATTATACATACAGTATCTTTTTCTTTTTATCTCCTGGTCCAGGGTAAGAAAGGTTTAGTTGATCAATATATCTAATTAATTTTATTTGGTAGAAATGTTGAATTACCATCTTGACAAGAACTTTTTATTCTCAAGGCTATGATAATGTGAGAAGACTGCTCATTTTTAAAATGCATTTATTTTAATGCCAGAGCATAGCATGCTCAGCTGCTCCTTGTTTACATCACCTTCCTTAAAAAAGACCTGAAGTTACAGAGTTCCATGAGTTTGAACCATCACATCTGGCTTCCAATATGTAAATCCTACGGAATCTAATTTTGTTATTGGATTTAGTTGTATCAATAATATTTCTTAAAGTCTTTATACTTGAAACAATTATAAAAATTGTAATTAAACTATGCTTAGATAACGAAAACCCAAATAAGAAATAAAGCACCTAGTAAACAGGGTGAGTGAGTTTAAGTGGAATGTTAAATATTTTAGTGGGTATGCTTTTTAGGATATCTCAAAGAAAACATTTGTTTAAAAGATGTGTTTATCATCTAGAATTGTATCTTATGTTTTTTCAAATTAATACCCATGAAAGCCTTTAGAAATCATGAATATTTCTGTTACTGGCTAACTGATCTATATATAGGAAATATCACCCTGTTGGCAGACTAAAATTGCCTTGGGGTGGGGGTGGCAGGGAGAGACCAATTATCTCAATAGTGTTGCAAGTGAAATGCTCCAGCCATAAAACAAAATTCCAAACCAAATAGGATCTCTTGGCTCCTCAATATCTTTGCAATGTAAAATCATAAACCATTTAGCACTTAAACATCAACTCAAAATTTGGAAATAAATATTCCCTAGGTTCTCTGGCATACTGTCAAAGAAGGGTGACCCTATTTAATCTGCATATTACTTAAATTTGCATAAATAGGTTTAGAGATATAGAGATAAATTCAGAACGAACACACACACACACACAGATGTTCACACACTAGACACAGGAAGAAAAAGGATCCCTAAGTTTAAGTTCAATAATAATGCATAATATTAAAGTATTTGGAATAAAATTCTATTTTTCTTAATATTTAAAATAAATAATCCCCTTACTAATCATTTCTTTGCTTAAATAAGAGACAAGAAGCATTACACAACATCTGCATACATTCCTTCCTCCTTTCTGGCTTCCCTATCTCCATCTCTGACTTATAATGAGAGCTGATATCTAGATTGAAAGCCCATTATGTTTATATAATAGTAACAATTTATAATAATTAGCTGCACATTCCAAGTAACACCATTAAAGATGATGTGATGTAACATCTCACATAATGAATATGCTAAAACTCAGTTATAATGTAGGAATTAGAAGTAAAAAAAAAAACATATTTTAGTGTTAAGGTAGTTACAAATGCCATGGATCCATAAATTAGCCTCTACCACTGGATTCAGAAAAATAATTATGGAATTTCACTCTTTGAAGTTAACAATAGTTTCAACTCCAGTAAAAGGAAAAAAAATACTTCAAGTAAAATGGATACTAAAGTTTCATCTATCTACCTACCTACCTACCTATCAAACAGAGTGAGTGAGATGTAGGACTCAAAACCAAAGTAATATTTGAGAAAAATAGCACGTTTATAAAAAGTCTGAACACTGAGGTCTACAATAGCATTCTAAAGCAAAAGCACATGAGATTACACAGGTTGAACACCTGCACACAGAACTTGTCCTAGCTCTAGATAAAGAGAAAGAGAGAGAAGTTTATGGACAGCTTACCCTACTCCAAGCAGTGTGCTTGGCACCTGACATCGATTTTCTGCTGTAATCATCACAATAACCCTGTGAGCTACATATTCCATCACTCCTCCAATGTTATGTATTGCAAGACGAACGCTCTGAATCGCTATTTTATTACCACTGGCAAAATCAAATCCCAAAAACTGTTATTTTCATTAGTTTTGTTGTACTTATAAGGCAAACACATTTCCCCTAGACTTGGAAAATCCAGCCACATTCATAGTTACTTTAGGAGATTTTCTGTCTCCACATTCTTCATGCAATATTTTATGAGAATACTAGGTACCACAGACCGGCCTATTGGGTAAATTAATTAAACCATGACAGATCATACTTTCATCAGTACAAAATATACACTAGTAGTCAAAAGACTACATATTTTTTGGAAAACAATGTTTCTTGAGAACCATATACAATGGTGAAGTTTCAACTATTCCTCATAAGGTAATGGAGCATACCTCACCCACTTTCATGGGATAACCCCTCAACACCAAGTGCGTATTTTTTGAGAACTGGTGTTTCAACAGACTTACAAGAGACAGAATTTCCTGTGTTTGCTAAGTGATCACATATTCTGGGCAATAAAATAAATGTAGAGATAATACCATATATGTTGATCAGAAGACTCAGTATTAATAGGCCCATTCTTGCAAAAGTAGTCTATAGATTCAATGACATTCAAACAAAAATCCTAGCAGTTTTTTATAAGAAATTGAAAAGCCATTTCTAAAAATTATGTAAAAATAAAAGAACCTAGAATAGACAAATAGTTTGAAAAAAGTAGACAACATATACTATCCGATTAAACTAAAATAAACAAGAAATTGTCATACTGGCAACAAAGAAAAATGAATCAAGATGGTGTCCAGAAATTGACCCACATATATATGGTCAATTGACTCAACAAAGGGACCAAAGCAATTCAAAGGGAAACAAAAGTCTTTTCAATAAAGGTGCTGGAACAAGATAAACTTGGGGGGAAAAAATGAACCTTGCCCTTTACTTGATACCATATACTAAAATAAATTCTAAATGGATTGAAGACTGAACTCTAAAGCTAAAATATATCTTCCAGAAGAAAACACATGAGAAAACCTATGTGGCTGTGAAGCAGGCAAAGATTTCTTAGGACACAGGAAACAGTAACTATGAAAGACAAAACTGATAAATTGGACTTCCATAAATATTAAACATTTCTGCTCAGCAAAAGACACTGAGAGGGAAATGAATAGACAAATACAGTTTAGAAGAAAATATTCTCTCTCTACATATATCTGACAAAAATAAATGTACCTGGATTATATCAAGAAACCTTAAAAATCTATAAGAAACATGCAAATAACCCAAGAATATCTTAAAAGGCAAAGATTTTTAAAAAAAAAAACATACTAATGGACAATAAACACACTAAAAATTGCCTGACATCACTAGTCACTAGGGAAATGCACATTAAAACCACAGTAAGATACCATGTTGTATCCCACTAGCATAGCTAAAATAAAAACACTGACAATACCCAATGTCAGCTATATGTCCAACAACTGAAATTTCCATACACTGCTGGTGGCAAAGTATAATGGTACACCCAATCCAGGGAACTGTTTGGCAGCTTCTTAAAAAGATAAATACATAGCTTACCTTCTAATTCAGAAATTGTACTCCTAAGTATTTAACCAATAGAAATGAAAACTTAATCTTGCACACAAATGCTCGTAGCAGTTTTATTCATAAAATAGCAAAGAACTGGAAACAATCTAAGTGTCCCTGAACAGGTAAAATGATTGATATATTATGTTATATTCATATAATGGAATACATCTCCTTGGAGATAAGAAAAAGAAATAAACAACAGAATAGAGGAGTCTCCCAAAATGTCATGTTAAGTGAAAGAAGCCAGACACAAAAGAATACATTGTCTGTTTTCATTCATATGAAATCCAAGAAGAGACAAAACCAACATATGGTAATGGAAGCTAGAAAGTACTTGTCTGTAGGGTGGGAGGATGTTGGGGGAGAACTGACTGGAAGGAACTTTCTGCAGTTATAGAAATGTTCTATATTTTGTTTGGGAGGTGGCTACATAGGTGGTTACAACTGCCAAAATTTATCCAATTATACACTTAAGATAGGAACATTTTATTACATGTTAATTGTTTCTCAATAAGAGGTATGTTAGTTTGTTGTTTTCTAAGCATTTTGGCTGTGGTATCACAAAGAACTAGGTTCACATTCTGACTGCACCATTTCTTTTTGTGTGATTATGGAAAGTTCCTTAACTTCTCAATCCTTTAATTTCTTTATTTTCAAATTGTAGATAATGCAAGTGCCTCCATCATAGATTATTGTGAAGGTTAAACAAGAAAATGGATTTGAAAGCACTACAGTGCACAAAGTAAGAGTCAGCTCAAAAAACCTTCACTATTATTATTTCGTTATTAATCAAAGCTTTACAAAGAACATCCTAATTCAATCATAGGTAAGTACATACACAGTTTTCCACCTAAAACTAATTTCTTGCCACAGTAGGTTACAACAAAAAGCCTCTTATGGCATTGTTCTGATCAAAAAACAGTGATTATTATAAAACTGCTTTCCAATGGACAGTGGAAAAACACAGGATTGAATGTGCAGCCATAATAAATGCAGATTATGTGTGTGGGGGGGAACCCCACAAAACTCAAACACGCATCCGCTATTTTCAGCAGTCTCCCAACTATTCTTATAGCTTCTACTTTTGCACCTTTCATCAATCTGTTACCCTAGGGAAGCCAGGGTGATTGTTTCATAAACATAATTTAGATCATGTCAGGTCCCTGTTTAAATGATTCCAATGGCTAAGCAATGTTTTCAAGACAAAATCCACATTTCCTACCATGGTCCCCAAGACCCTGCATGACACAACTTCTTACCTGCCCAGCTTTGATGAGCCCCTCCATCCTAAGAGCATTTGAACTACACCTGCCCTTTCTGTTGTTCCAGCTTGTCAAATCTGTCCCATATTTGCGCTTGTCATTCCTTCTGCTTCATGTGCTCTTGCCCACTTCTCCTCTTCCCTTAAGCTTCAATTCAAATGTCTTATCCTCAGAAACCTTTCCTGGCCATCCTATTTGAAGTCGGTCTTCCAGAATCAGTTTCTATTACATATCACCTTCACAGCTCTTATCGACTCCTGCATACAACCTCATGTATATATTTGCTCCATCTCCCATCACTACACTATAAGCTTCATGAAGACAGAAACTGTCTCTTTTGTTCACTCAGCGTCCTCAGTTGCTAAAAGACAGTAAGTGCTCAATACAGATCTGTTATATTAATTAATGAACCCTCAAGGGTGACTATAATTTATTCTTAACTTCTTGGTATTAACAGCAAATTTATTTCATTTCAGCAACATACTGTCAACTTTTTTTTCCCCTAAGCTCTTCATTTTATGGTTCTGTTCACTCTTATTCTCATGACTTTGTTTGGGTAGTAACTTCTTCAAAGTGACATGATGAATTAAAATTATGAGAACAGCAATGAAACAAAGCCCCCCTTTGAGATGAAAGAATTTCATACAGATGGAAAGAAAGTTCTTCCTATTTCTTAGAGATGTTTCACTAAGGTACTCATGAATAATAAGAGTCATATATACTATATTTTATTTGCTATAAAGACCTTTCTACCAAACTACAAACACATACTGCAAAAGAACATTTACCTTGAATATAACATTAACAGAATCAATCCTACAGTTAAGGTCCCGTTTCCATTATATGACATTTTCTTACTCCAATTTATGAAATTCTGGACTTTAACATAATTCCTTCACCTGACTATAGAAAGGATTTAAAGTGTTGATTTTAAAATCACTTTTCTCATGCCAACTTTCTTCTATTTACTCCTTAGTTCAATTCACTGTCATAACCCTCCTCCTGTACAGAATACATAACTGAGCTTTTTCTACCCTTGTTAATTCTTATAACTCTTGTATCGTGTGTACCTTATGTGCAAAGCATGTTTTACATCTCCTTTGGCCAACTTACATGACAGTTATAAGACCACTGAACAGAAACACCACAAACAGAAAGTCACTTATTCAGCAGTTACCATACTACCACATATTTCAAATCACAGACTTAAAAAATGCAACACATATAACACTTAGATGTTATTTAAGTCATCAATTTCAATACATTCATAAACTGATTCTCTTCATAAGTACTATCAAAAAGCCCTTGACTGCCTAGCATTTCAACCTTTCTGGTAAATCTGCCCCCTTGCTTAAGTAACACAGAAAGGCAAAGACATGCCACAAAATTAAAACATAGGGAATGGGCATAATATAGAACTGAGGGCTAAGAGACCCATATTCAAAGACAAAGAAGTCCATGACTACAGGCCCTTCATTGAACTTCTCTGTGTATCAGCATTTCCAGGTCTAAAAGGGGGCCTCAACAAACCTTCCCTAATTGTTTCTCGAGGTTTTATAAAGATATTAAAATTATAATCGTAAAAATGATTTCAAAAAGTTTTAAGAGTACTATGAAAATGATGACTGCATTATTATTATTGAGGCTCCAAAAAGTCAAAAATTGACAGTGTAATAAATGAAACCTTTTCATAAGCACTATATAACATTATCTCCATTCATCAAGCCATTACTTGCCTCATTCCCTGATGAAGAAAAAAGTCACTTCAAATTAAAAGTAATCTAAGAAAGGGTTATTGCTCTTTGTCCCATCCACTCTCACAAATTCCACTCCCCTTCATGAAGTCCATAGCACTGTGATTATAGAGCCACTGGACACCTGAGCTCTGCTCTAGTCCTAACTCTGACACTCTCTGCATGAGGTCCAGATGGGTCATTTCACTTCCATGGGCCCAGTTTCCCCATCTTCAGAATTAGGCAACTGGACTCCAGCAGTGGTGCCTAGACTCTGGGGGCATTAGTACCCTCTTTCAATGTCAAAACACTTGCCTGCTACATGACAGTGGTGGTGTTTCTAGTATTAGTGGTTGAGCTTTTACGAACTCAATAAAACTTTTAAATGAATCTGCCTTTATTAAAAATGGCATTAATTCACAATAGTATTAGTTACATGGTAGTTCACATGTTTTCACATATGTTAATCAGTGTACATGAATACAAAGACCGAGCCCATGGTTTGGGAACTTCTGAACAGGTTTCCGAACTCCCCCATCCTGCTCTGTGCCCACTTATTGCAAGACAAGATCCTACACAAAGGGAGAATATAAGCTAAAAGACACAATATCATATTCACAGTACAAATATCAGCAACACCCAAAGGGTAGGTTAATAATTCAAATCAAACACTAGTTTTTCTAAAGCTTCCATTTAATACATCCCGCTTAAAAGACCTGAGGGATGCCTGAGTGGCTCAGTAGGTTAAACGTCTGCCTTCAGCTCAGGTCATGATCCCAGGGTCCTGGGATCAAGTCCCGTGTCGGGCTCCTTCCTCAGTGGGGAGCCTGCTTCTCCCTCTGCCTCTGCCTGCAACTCACTCTGCTTGTGCTCCAACAAATAAATAAAATCTTAGAAAAAAAATATAAATAAAAGACTTAAAATTTTTTTCATCTATAATACCCTTCAGTCATCTTTAAAGTGTGACTTTTCACACTTAAAAAAAAAAGAGATAAATTTGAACTTCCATTAGCTACTGAGTGACTTGAATAATTCATGCTCGTTGATTTAGAACTTGCTGAGTATCTCATCTGTCTAGTGCATCATATCAAAAAATATGTGTTAGGAAGTCATGCTCTGTAAAAAGTGCTACATGATACAAAAGAAAAGACACAGAAGCTATCCCATAACTTCCAAATAATTTCAAATGAACATAGGATAAAAATTAAGTATCTAATGAATATAAAGTAAAAGAGGCCATGTAGGACACACTGATCAAGAAGTTTCTCACTGAAGAATCTGAATTCAGTTTTGGAAGGAGGTGACGGGGACTAGTGGAGAACAGGGACAAAGCAATTTGCGTCCTGAGAGCTGTATGTGCAAAGAGGCAGAGACCGAAATGATGAAGCTGAAATGTGCTAATGACTGTTTGATGGAGTCCAGCAAACCAGAATCCAGAAAAGTACCATTTTGTGATACTTCTGATCAATTTCAAAAGAAATCTTTGTGACTCTCCCATGCACCTACAATAGCAGTTGCTTTGTATTTATGGAAGGAGTTTTGGTCCTCAATGTCTTTTCTACTGTGTAAGCATTTGGTCTTTAGTCAGTTTTAGGCATGAACACCACAAATGAAAAGATCAAAGAGTAATTAAATGCTAGTCTGATTTTAAAAACTGTTCTCAGAAAGTACAAATCCTTTTATAATTGCTCAACTGAACATCTGTTTTATTCCTACTTTTTTTCAGCCACATTTAAGTGAATTAAAAATCCCCAAAGAGAAGAAAAGTCAAGTGGACAGGCACAATCAGAAATTCAAATAAAATACTAATAATATTAAAATTATAAAAAATTAATTTGCCACTCTATTGAAAGTTTGGCTATCATTCTAAAAGCAGAGCAATGGAAAAAATAGAGAGTTGCTAAACATGTTTTTACATAAAGGTAAAAGGCCATTTCATTTTTAAATATAGAAATATAGGCTCTGCTCAAGCATGTAGCTTTTAAAATATGAAATTATATAAATGGCATTTTCTTCATGAGTAAACTGTGATGCACACATCTAATTATAATGAGCCTCTTTATAAGGTGATTACTTGACATCTGCCTTTTAAAATACATACATAAAGTAACTTTGTTCATGACTCAGCCACTGGTAAGCCAAAGGGTAGGCCAAATATGAACAAACAAGAATAAGTTTCCATTCTGCCTTAAACGGAACTGACAAGAAAAATGTTTTTTAAGGAAAAAATAACTTCAATTTTTAAATATCAACAAGATTCTCACCTGACTTCTATAATAGAACAAAAGAACAAGAATTTTGTTTGAAATTCTCATGTTTAACAGTTTTTTTTTTAATAAGGGTAATTTGATGTGTTTTAGCTTTCAGCTGAGGGTATAAAATAAAATCTTTGCACACAAAATCCCTAAAAATCACAAGAAGTTCGAGAGTAATATAAAAGCCTTATTCTCAATGTTGGTTACTAGAGATTAGTTCAGTCGTTTAAATTTTTTTTTTTTTTTTTTTTTTTTTTTTTCAAAAAAAAAAATTTAATGGGCAAAGAGAAACTTTTGTTTTTTTTTTAGTTCTTTCCAAAATACAACATTACATGGACACAGAGAACCTTGTGATGATTTTCATTCCATCTACTTCTGAGTTGGAACTGGAAGAAAAGCTCACAGAACCACTTACTGCATCATCAGTAACAAATTTACAGAGTAATATTCTACTATGCTGTAATAGAGCAGAGTGTTTTGTTGTTCTTTTTCATTCCTGTAGTAATCTCCTGGATTTAGCCTTTTCAGAAATAATTTTTCCAAATAGATGGCATATATGCAAATCACTTAATGAGTATGCAAATCAAATAGTTCAAATTGTTCAGTATTATCTATTGACAATAAGAGAGTGGGAGGTTCCAGCATTAATGCCAAAGCAACTTTACCATTTCAAGAACTAGCTGACAGCCTAGAAAGACTGGTTATTAAAATGACAAGGCTTTCATAATCAACAAGATACAGCAATTTGAAAAGCTGATGGAAAACACATTTTACTGTGAACACATATTTCTCTAAATACAATATCTGCACTCATATGTTAATACAAAGGGAAAACAAGACTTAATCTTTTTAAAAGCTTCAAAATGTTTTTTAAATTAATGTTACTCCTAACAACTCTAGGAAGATGGGGGGGGAAGCAGAAAAAAATCAACTTAAGTGATCCAGGATTTTTAAATTATTTTATATGATAAACAATAGCATTTTTCTAAGAAATTTTTACACTTAACTTAAAGCAATTAGAAAGAAAGGAAAAACAAAAAGGAGACTCAGGGCACCTGGCCAGCTCAGTCGGTGGAACATGGTGGAGCATGCAGCTCTTGACCTTGGAGTCGTAAGTTCAAGCCCCATGTTGGGCCTAGAGTTTACTTAATAATTAAAAAAAAAAATTAAAGAAAGGAGACTCAAGTAGACAGATAAAAGTCAAATGACATTAAAGAAACTATATTTATATAAATACATCAGCACTCTCACCACTGCAAATGGCAACAGAAAATAAGTCCCCATAACTTTCTACAAAAGTAGCTAATATTTTGAATATCAGAAATAATAAAAATTAAAAATATCCTTTTATCTTCTTTGTTAGATCATCAGAAAGACTTAAAGAGGTTCTACCAACTTTATATAATGCCTGAGCAAGGACATACAGATGGAGATTATTTAGAAAGAAGTTATCTCCACATCTACAATCCATACTCAATTAGAAGTCTACCATATTCATTACCAGAATAAAAAGAACTCCACCTACGAACAGCCCCATAATTGTATAACAGCGTATTTGGGGTCACTGCCATCTTTGAATAATAAACCTATCACTTACAAGCCGTGGAACTATGATCAGATCACTTGCTCAAATAAATCCTTAAAAAATACAAAAACGAAAATTAAGCAAAACATAGCAGAGGTTTTCCAAGGCTTTCTTTCCCACTCACGACTGTAATTTTACTTTGAAATATTCACATACAATCAGATCTACCAAATCATCCAACTTATTCTGAAGGCTTTTTAGATGCTGTTGTTCAATGCTAATGTATCTTAAATATAGTTTTATTCTATCTAGTGTTAGGTGTTAAGTGCACAGTGAAACATATTAAACCCTAAACTGTTCACTTAGATTATTCCCAGAAACCAAAACTGCATGCCTTACTTCAATATATTCCGGCATTTAAAAGATATTGATTTAGGGACGCCTGGGTGGTGTAGTCAGGTATCTGGCTCTTCGTGATCTCAGGGTCATGAGATCAAGCCCCAAGGTGGGCTCCACTCTCAGGGCAGAATCTGCTTAAGATTCTCTCTCCCTCTCCCTCTGCCCTCTAGCTCATGCTCGCACTCTCTCTCTCTCTTTCTCAAATAAATAAATTTTTAAAGATGAAAAGATACTGATTTAGAAAAGCAATTCACTGTAAAAGTTAATCAGTTCAATTTAATCAAAGTTTGTTTCAGTTTTGTTGTATAGCTTTAAAACAAGAGAAACAAAGGAAGAAGCAGGTAATGCAATGGCACATACTCCCTAAAATAGGACCTGCAAAAGTTCCGTAAAAGTTTGCAGATACCTTACAAGTCTAGGGCATAGACAATACTCCGTATCACTGCAATTAGGTACTCAACAAACCAACATTTCTTCAACAACAGTACATGACATTTTAGATTTGAAAACATAAACACTATGGTCTTTCATTCATATTAACATTAATATGATAAAACTAGTTAAATGAAAAGTAATTATGAAAGCCAGAGCAAGGGCAAAAGAAAAAATATATACTGCAAAGTTAAGTGTTAGAAAAGGCAAAAATATCTTTCTGGCTCCTCTTGACTTATTAAATCACATTACTACACTAAAAAGTCAAAACACAAATCAGAATTTAGAACTAGTAAACTACATCAGAATGTTAAATATGTATAGTGTGAAGAATTCCATTTTTCCTTTCAGGTAAATAAATATGCATTATGATTTTTACTGTAATACCTCTATTCATGCAGTAAAAAATTCAACATAAGCAGTGAACAAAATAAGAAGAGTATCTTGGGGGTAAGATCACCCCATACATTCCTGTGTATAATCAGGAAATTAAAATTTTAAGGTATATAATATATATTCCTTCCTCTTTTCCCTCCTTTATTTCACCCAATTAGAACACTCAATATAATGATCATAAATAGCTTTTTAGATAGAACTCTTAAAAATCCCTACTGTTTACAATTGTCAAAACGTGGAAGCAACCTAAGTGTTCACCAACAGATGAACGGATAAACAAAATGTGGTATCAATACAACAATATTACTCAGCCTTAAAAAGGAAGAACATTCTGACACATGCTGCAACATGGATGAACCTTGAGGACATTACGCTAGGTGAAATAAGCGAGTCGCAAAAGGACAAACAATGCAGGAGTCCACTTATATGAGGTCCCTAGAGAGTCAGATTCAGAGGTGGAAGGAAGAATGGTGGTTGCCAGGGGCAAGAAGATTGGAGAGAATTGGGCCAGGAGAGGAGAGAATTGAGGGCTATTGTTTAATGGGTATGGAGCTTTCAATAAGAGAAGATAAAAAATTCTAGAGATGGATACTGGGGATGGTTGCACAACAATGTGAATGTACTTAACATCACTGTACTATATATTTAAAAATGATTAAAATGGTAGATTTCAGGGGGGCGCCTGGGTGGCACAGCGGTTAAGCATCTGCCTTCGACTCAGAGCGTGATCCCGGCGTTATGGGATCGAGCCCCACATCAGGCTCCTCTGCTATGAGCCTGCTTCTTCCTCTCCCACTCCCCCTGCTTGTGTTCCCTCTCTTGCTGGCTGTCTCTATCTCTGTCAAATAAATAAATAAAAAATCTTAAAAAAAAAAAAAGAGGTAGATTTCAAGACAATGTGCCTTGCAAGTTCCCTTAGTATTTTTCACAAATCCAAATTAGGCTTTCAAATAACAAAACATTAAGCAAATTGCTTAAGGTCATCTTGCTGATGTTAGAAATTAAAGTTTATAATTCTGTATGAAAGAAATGGTAAATCACAGCTTTTATATATTGCACACCCACAGAATGAGCAAAGAATCAATGTTATTTCTTTGAAAATCACTTTGTGAGAAGGAAAAACTAAGCTAGATGAAAATAATTAAATGCCTATTTATGAAATCACTGTACTTTGTTTTCTGATAACTCTCCCTAAATTAGCCCTGAATATTATACAAGATGGTCTGTACATGTTCCCTTCCAACCCATCCTCCACAAATGATGGTTTCATGTGGCTGTTTAAATATGCCCATATAAAAACCCACAAGGGAGAAAGAATGTGTGGGAAAGTGAGCCAGTCTCATAGTTCCAGCTAACTTGCCAACCTGATTTTTTAAAATGAAAATAGGATATTGCATAATGAGTGAACACACAAAATATTTTTAATGTGTTGTTGTCCTATTTGGCTTCTGGCAAAACTAAGTAGTACTTTTCATAATTTCTGTATCTCCTTCTTAGGAATCCTGTGTGTGAGTGAGTGTGTGTGTGTGTGTGTGTGTGTGCAAATACAAAAAGACTACATACATAATGCATGCCTCTATCATGCTTCCATTCATATACACATGGTATGAATGAAAATATGATACTAAAAAATACAATGAAATAAGCATTACCAGATATTCACTATTTCAAATACTAAGGCAAACTCTTCCAGTATGGATTTCTTCATGTCACCAAAAATTTCCTGAGAAAAGTCAACTGTGAAAGACTTAAAAGGCTATTAATCTAACCTAATCTTTTTTTTTTTTAAGATTTTATTTATTTATTCGACAGAGATAGAGACAGCCTGCGAGAGAGGGAACACAAGCAGGGGGAGTGGGAGAGGAAGAAGCAGGCTCATAGCGGAGGAGACTGATGTGGGGCTCGATCCCATAACGCCGGGATCACGCCCTGAGCCGAAGGCAGACGCTTAATCGCTGTGCCACCCAGGCGCCCCTAACCTAATCTTTAAAATTAATTACAGCATTTTATGAAAGATGTAATGTGGGGAACAATACTTATTAACTCACTTGAAAATATATATCACATTATTAATATATATAATATACAACCCACCCACAAATGTCCTGCCATCAGTGCAAAGCAGGGTTTTAATGTTATAAAAAATAAATATTAATTGTAAATTAGAATATCCCTTCTAAAAAACAACTTCCTTAGTTCTTCTCCATCCCTAAAATGTTTACAGCATTTAGAAGTACAGTACATGGAAATACTCCATAGATGGGTTAATCTTGTATTGTCAGGCAGGTCAAGAAAATACAATGCTGCAAAAGAAAACAAATTCGTCATCCAAATTTCATGGGAAAGAAAGGCAGGGTGCTGCATTTTAGGGCCTTCAATGAATCCTAAATTCACTTTTCAATGTAGAAGGTGAAAATGAAACTTCTGATTATCAGCTAATCTAGGGTTTTAGTGAAAGACAACTTCAACCTACTTATCTCAGCCCTCATGGCCCCTGTCACCTCAATCACTCCCCAAAACAGTTCCCACCCCAAAAGTAAAAATCCTAGCAAATTTTATACCAGTGTCAACAGACTATGAGTATGTATCTCAGGCTGGAAAGTAATGTGCAGAAATAAGCACCTCTCTGACAAAGGAGGGACAGAAGGGGCAGGTCTAGGATAAGAATTTAATCACACTTTCCCTTCAATCAACAGAAAAATACCCATCTGCATCAATATTCTAACAAAAACCCATGATACAAATAATGATCCCCATGCCAAATTCTTTCTAGTAACAGCGACCATGAGTAAAGAGATCATACAGGGGGGCGCCTGGGTGGCACAGCGGTTGGACGTCTGCCTTCGGCTCAGGGTGTGATCCCAGCGTTATGGGATCGAGCCCCACATCAGGCTCCTCCGCTATGAGCCTGCTTCTTCCTCTCCCACTCCCCCTGCTTGTGTTCCCTCTCTCGCTGGCTGTCTCTATCTCTGTCAAATAAATAAAATCTTTAAAAAAAAAAAAAAAAGAGATCACACAGGAATTGACAGATTGGATTGATGATTCTTTGACATGAAACAGATGTTCCTTTCAACTCTGGGCACAGTTATTTTAAAATAATGGTTAATAAAAATCTTCTTACTTGGTGTGATATCTCTATTCCTACACATGATCATAATTCACTTTCTTACACTGAAACTTTATTTCAATTTTTTTCTCACATCAAAATATCTAAATTACAATACTTTGTTACCTATTTGTTACATGTACATGTGTCATAATGCAAATGAATCAGGTTAATAATCAATAATTCTTATATTACACTATAACTATAGGGTACTATCTATGTCATAAACTCTTCACTTTGCATTTCTTCAATGTGTGCGTGTGTGTGTGTGTGTGCGCACGCGCCTGCATGGATATAGTATTTCCCCCATTCCTAGGTATATATGCAAGACAAATAAAAACATAGGTCTATACAAAAAACTCGGGACACAAATGCTCATAGCAGCATTATTCATAGTGGCTGGAAAGTGGAAATAAACCAAATGTTTATCAACTGATGGATGAATAAACAAAATGTGCTATATCCATAAGACAGAACATTATTCAATAATAAAGTGTGCTACAACATGAATGAACCTTGAAAAAATTATGCTAAATGAAAGAAGCCAATCACAGAAGGCTATATAATGTATGATTCTACTTAATATGAAATGCCTAGAAAAAACAATGAATCTATAAAGAAATAGATTAGTTGGTTGCCTGGAGTTGAGGGAGAGGAGGAGAAGCAAGAATGGGGAATAACTGCTAAAAGTAAGAGGTTTCTTTTGGGGTTGATGAGTCACATTTAATGTCAAAATCTTAACTCCTGATTTCCCACCACAATCTAATTCTACTCCACTATTTTCCATCTCAGTTAACAGCACCACCATTAGATAGTTGAGTCAGCCGTAAGTCCTGTAGCCATGACTCTTCATTTTCTTTCATATCTCACAATCTTTCCAGTACCAAGTCCTATATTTTCTCCTTCCAAAAAATATCTTCTCCCCTACCTTCACATCTTCCAGACTGCAAGACTCTCCTAGTCTTGTTCCCATTCACGTATCCTTATAATTTATCCTCCACCTGGCAGCTAGAGACTTTCTAAAGCCAAAAGCTGGTCACACGACTTCCCTGCTGCACATCCTCAAAATGGCTGACTGCTTTTAAAATAAGTTCCAAATTCCCTAACACTGCCCAAAGGACTCTACCCAATCTGTCCTCTGCCTACCTCCCAAGATCATTGTATGCTTCTTTCCTCCTTGCTAATTACACTCCAGCTATGACTACTTTCTTTCTATCCCTCTGCAAGCTCGCTGTCACCTTGGTCCTTTGGCCTAGAATTTTCTTCCCTCATATTTTCTCATGGTTTGCTTCTTCTCATCATTAATGCCTCAGCTCAAATGTTACATCCTCAGAGAAGCCTATCTAAAGTAACCTCACTTTAGGTCACTAACTTGTAGCCCTTTTTATTTACTTCATAGCACTTATCTATCGAGATGATTCTTTCAGCCTCTCCTATATCAAATTTGCTCACCTCCATATCTCCCAAAATCAAGAACTGTAGCTGTACATAGCAGCTGCTCAGAAAGTATTTGTTAAATAAGTGAGTGAACGAATTAATAAATTAACGATGACTGATATAATGAGGGTAAGATAAGACACGAGATATTATGAGAATAAAGAAACAAAGTTGAGGGCTACAAAAGCATCAGAATAAAAAACATAAAATTTCCAATTATTACACAAAAGCTAATAACTGAGAAAGTTGTAAAGATGTTTTCTTTTCTAGAATTTAAAAGTCTGAACGCAAGACAATTTACTTTATGAGAAATCGGGTGGTAGTGGGACAGAAAAGTAGGAGTAATTATGTATTAAACATCAACAGTAATGTTCAAGGGAGAAAGAATGAGAAAATGAATAAGGGAGCAGATAAAAATTTTATGCAAAATAAAAAAATGACACACATTCTGATCACATCTACCTTGATAACAATTGTTGGGTTCATTGCTTTTCTCAGGGAGCAAAGAAAGCTTTGCTTTTCAATGAACTTAGAAAAGCCAAATCTAAAAATGACACAGACTTTTAAGAAAATTATTAAGAATACCAATGCTTTGGGGAAAAGTTGTCAAACCAAAGTCCTTATCATCATAGTCAATGAACCAGAGATACGGAGATAGGAAAGTAAGCAAGGCACACATGAAATAAAATATTCACAATGATAAACCTTACAAACTTTGGTAATAAAACATCTAAAATGAACTAGCTTATGTCTTTACAGTTTTTTTTCATATTCCTGATCTACGTAAACAGTGCCTTCCTACTGATGAAATTATGTACAACTCTGAACCATTAAGAGCTGCCTGCAGAGGCTTTTGTTTATGCAGAGAAATTGAATGAAATTGAATAGAAATAAGGGAAATTTAGATTCTGAATTGAAGATCCCCCAGGCTTCTCTTTCAGATAAAAAAAGAAATCTGCTACCAAACATTCCTAAATGGAATTATTCTGTCATTCTTGTAGAATAAAAATTTCTTCCCAAGCTTCTGCTTTCTAACTGCCTCCCTACCTCATCTCTCCTGCTGGATGTGCCCAGAGAGAACAAAATAGAATGACAGTGGCAAGGGCTTGTGCGATTACCTAGGGTTGGGTTTTAAATTCTAGCCGCTCTATTCTTACTAGCTATACAAACTAAGGAACATTAATGAGTTTTTTAAAAAGGCTTTTTCTCCTTAAATGTTTAAAAAGTGCCAGGATCCCTGTAGTCTCACTTTGTCAAGCCCTGATGGGTTCCTAGGCACCTCTATGGTCACTATGGGGCTAGATTCATGTTAGCTATACCTGTTAATGATCCCCTGCATAATGCTTTTGGTGGACTCTTCTCTACAAACCCCAAGACCATAACAAATATGTTCTCTCCAAGTTCTCAATCCTACTTCTATTTCTATTAATCTCAGCTGAACTGTAATGGTCTTCTTCTCCATCTCAAATCATCTCAGCATGTGTGCTACCTTCTCATTCTCCTCTATCCTGCTATCTCTCCAGGAAGAATGTCTTTCTTCCTAAACAATCTGTTCCCCCTAACACCCAACAGTCTCCATGACTGCCCAATAAATTTTACACTTTTGCCTTCCATTATCAGTCTTTGTATTCCTTACTGATTTTTGTTCCTCTTCCTCCTAATAAGCTTCAGCTTTATTTATCACCAAAGTTAATTCCCTTGACCTGGCTAATCCCTGGAAGTACTGGTGAGTATGTCTGTCTCTTTTTTCCTGTTTTTAAACAAGCAAGGTTTTTCATGTTATCTCCATTTATTCTTTAATCCCAAGAAATAATTTTTCTTTATCCCTTCAGCAAATACTTATTAAACACCTATTATATTTCATGCTATATACTCAGTTACAAGACTGTAGAGATGAATAACAAATTGACCCAATCCTCATGATCTCTTCCTGAACACTATTGAAATTTCTGCCAAATGAAAACCCAAGGCCTTTTCAGTCTTCATTTCTCTCTACTTTTCAATCACACTGAACGTTATTAGCATCCCCTCCTTTGCAAAACTTCTCTCCCTCAGAGTCAAAGCACTGAACTCTCCTGGTTTCCTCCTTTTTTAACATATCTTTCTATTTCTCTTACACTAGTCCTACTTCCTTTCATCCATTAAACTGTATTCCCCCATACCACTGTCCTAGGCTCTCTATGCTTTACTTTCTATGTTCTCTCCTTTCTGACCTTTCCCACTAGTATGGCTTTTACTACCAACTCTGTGCAGACAAATCACAAATAGTAGCTAAATTGATTATTGCTGTTTTATAGATAAGGAAACCAAGGCTTGGAGAAATCCGGAAGTTTGCCCAAGATCACAAGGACTAGGAAGTAGTAGAGCCAGGCCTTGAATCCTAGCCATCTGATTTCAGAGCCAATGCTCTTGACCAATACAGTATACCCCCTGCTTCCTGAGTCCTTTCTCAAGGATCACACCGAATTTTCAACGGTCTTTTCAAGCTTTCAATCTGAATATACTGCTTGTACGTCAAACACATGTCAATTCATCATCTTTATCCAGATTAGTTGATTCTGACTTCTAAATTCGTTATGTGAAAATTACAACATGCCCCATTATTGAAACTTCAAACCTCAGTTATCCTTGTGTCCTCTCTCTTCCTTATCCTTTCATATCATATCATACCCTTAAGGTTTCAGAACTCAGTATCTCATACTCTTTGCCAATCCATCCTGCTTATTCACTGCTGCCAAGTAATGTCCTAGATGCCCTCTTTAACCCGTCTTCACTATATTTAAGACAATAGTCTCAGCTTGGCAATCAAACACTTTACATGGTTTTAAGCTCTTATTCTTTTAAAAGATTTGAGAGGGAGAGAGAGAGGGAGCATGCGTGCATGCAAGGGGGAGGGGCAGAGAGAGAGGGAGAGAGTCAAGCACACTTCCCCCTGAGTGCAGAGCCCTATACAACAGGGGACTCCCAACTCACAAACCTGAGATTATGACCCTGAGATTATGACCCTGAAATCATGACCTAAGCTGAAACCAAGAGTTGGGCGCTTAACTGACTGTGCCACACAGGCACCCCTAAGCTTTTTTTCCTGATTTCCCACAGATGATTTTTTTTTTTTTAAGATTTGAGAGCAAGAGAGACCAAGAGTGGGGGGAGGGGCAGAGGGAAAAGGAGAAACAGACTCCTTGCTGAGCAGGGAGCCCAACAGAGGACTCCATCCTAGGACTCTGAGATCATGACCTGAGCTGAAGCCAGATGCTTAACCCACTGAGCCACCCTGACGCCCCCACATTATCTATCTTTTGCTCAAATAGGTATTTTTGGTTCTTCCCTGAATGTTAAGTGGCTTCCTGTACCCCAGTGTCTTTGTTCTTCTTCCTTCCTTCTATCCACCCACCTTAATTTCTATTTCCTCAATATTACTTTGCTTGTTTCCACAAGTAAATGTCATTTTGGTACACTGAATCATCATATTACATCCTTCTGCTACTCGTCTTTATCTCTTCTATAATTATGTGTCTCCTATTCTCCGAACCAGGCTGTAAATTCTTTGTGGGAACGGACCGTGTTTCATTATTTCCATGACCCTTACAGCTTGCTTTGCCCAAGAATAATACAAATGGTACTCTTCTATTATCCTTTAAAGAAAATGTTAACCTTGCTTTCTTTCCTCAGCAACAGTACATATTAACTATTATATTCCTCACTATTAAATGTTAAACTTCTAAAGGTACATAGTCACACAAATGAAAAGTGAGGTAGAGTTTATTTTCTTGGGGATAAAGTAGGATATCAAATGTTTTAAAAATAGAATATTTTTGTAGGAATAAGGCTACTGACCCAGAGACTTAACCAAATTATAAATTAGGTAATTAACTCCTTACTACCTAAGCCCCTATGCTCCTTCAGCTGGGTAATACTGCCTCCTCCATTCCACCCCCCCACCCCCCCCACCCCGCCTCACTCCACCCCCTGCTCTGGAGGGACTGTGATGTGCACCATCAAACAGCTGCAACATGTCACTTGGGGATGGTAGGCCTTACAGCACTGGGCACAAGAATCCCTGAATGTCCCTTACCCACACCCCAGAAGTACTAGGAGACTCATTACGGAATGTCTTAAGATCTTTGAATGAAAGATGCTAAATATGAGAATTTTTCAAAAGACTCATTTCACACTCCTCCTCCCCAACACTTCTTTTACATGCAAGGTGGGGAGAAATTATCCTCTCAAAGCTAAGCTCTATTTTTAAAACTGACCTTGTGTGTGTTCATGGAATATTTCTAATGCTGGTCTTTCTAAGTTTGGATTGATTCTATTTGGATTATTCAAAACATATACCTTAAAGTCTCTACCTAGTAAAGTTTATAAAAGTTCAACAAATATGGACTCGATTTTTAAAAATCATCACTACTTTAAAAGATAACCTATCCCAGTGATCCTTCAGCCATCCCTGTTCATGCCTTAGGACTCTCTATTATGTCATTGGCAGAATACAGATACTATGATACAAAGCTACAGGTAATCCAGTAATTGGTTGTCAACATAAAATATATTTTTTTCTTTCAAACCAATTTAAGGTTAACAATTTTGTTTGCCCTTTTCCTGAACATAAAGATGCATAGGAAGCAGTCAACCCAAAGGTTTTTTCCAAAAATAATTTCCAGATCACATAAATATTAGAGAAAAGCCTCGACCCTATTTACAGAAAGCAAACTTTTCTCTTTGACAGTTTTTTCTTTGCCCTCTCCAATTCTACTAGAATGAAAAAATGGCCTCTCTCACTCAAGAGAACAGAAGTGGACTTTGACCCTGAAATTTCCGCTTGCAATCTGGAATTAGAATATTTTCCAACCTACATTCTAATAACTATATCAAACTTGAATCACTGCTTTTGATGCCGATAGAAGATTTTCTACTCAACAAAGCTCCTACCTCAACTCCAAAATATTCTACCATGAATTTTATATATTACAGAGAGAGAAAGTGAAACAGTATTTCTTCCTTTGACCTATACAGTCCTTAATAGTAATAAACTAGGGAAATCTTTTTTTTTATTTTTATTTTTTTACAGCTTTAAGATCTGTTTAAAAATGGAGAGAACGTGGGGTGCCTGGGTGGCACAGCGGTTAAGCGTCCGCCTTCGGCTCAGGGCGTGATCCCAGAGTTATGGGATCGAGCCCCGCATGGGGCTCCTCTGCTATGAGCCTGCTTCTTCCTCTCCCACTCCCCCTGCTTGTGTTCCCTCTCTTGCTGGCTGTCTCTATCTCTGTCAAATAAATAAAATCTTTAAAAAAAAAAATGGAGAGAACATATTGCATGACTGAAGTTAGCTAGGAAGATTATCTAAACTGAAGTTATCTTCTAAGTAGTAAATTAGTAAATGAGTAAATTCCCATTATTTAATGATGGGAATAAATGACTGTTTTCCACCCATCAATTTGTGCTAAATTATATCACAGAATTAATCTGTGCAATTGTGAGCTTTTCTTAAAACATTTCTTTGAAAAGGCAATAGTTGGAAATAATGTATACAAATCTTACTGCTAAAAGTTCTGGGTCCCTAAAGTATATTCATTAATCATGAAATTATGCAGTTTGGAAGTCATGCATTCATTCATTTTATTCAATACATATCTGTGAAGGGTACCAGGTACTAATCCAAACACTGGGAATTCAGGCAAAGAATTTTAAACATCTTACTTTTGGTTTTGAACAGAAACCTACAAACATTTTTTCCAACAGTCATTAATCTAATATCGCAGCTAAAGAGACTAACTTTTCTTGTTTATAAACACCAATGGGATTCCCGAGGGCACTTTTATAATACTGGTTGATAATAATTTTTTTTAAAAAAACACCTCTAATTATCCTCCTCTCCTTTATCTTCCACTTAGTCACTTTTTTTTTTTGTATTGCCCCAGAGCTAAATAAAACAAAACATGCGGTTGATAAGAAGTTGCTATTCCTCTCTTATCAGCTGTTCATCCCTAATGACTCAGGGCTGTAAAATCCCACAACCCACCTTATTTAATATCTTGCTGTACTCAATAATTCTCTGCAAAAAAAAAAATTTTACATCTCTTTTCATCAGTTTTTTGCATGCTTTTGAGAAAATTTATACACGATAAGTCAGTCACTCTGGGTAAAAAAGTATTCATCTATCTTCTTTTAAGTTCGCTCTTTACTGACACTTCCTGATTACCTCATTTCTCATGATTCTTTTTATTTTTTAGAGATTTTATTTATTTTAGAGAGACATCGAGAGAGAGCATGAGTAGGGGGAGGGGCAAAAAGAGAGCATCTCAAGCAGACGCTGAGCTGAGCATGAAGCCGGAATCAGGGCTCAGTCCCCAGGACCCTGAGATCATGACCTGAGCCGAAATCAAGAGCTGGATGCTTAACCAACTGAGCCACCCAAGTGCCCATCTCATGAATTTTTAAACTAATTTCCTATTAATTTGTTATCTCTTCTGCCCATCTTTAAATTCAAAACTGGTTATTTTCAAAACCCAGTTCAATATCAACTTCTCTAGGAAGTCTTCCCTTCTCTTATCTTTCACCAATCCAACAGTTATGTCCTTATGCCTCAGAATGAGTAAACACTTCCATTGTGACACTTATCAACCTGTATGGTAATTTACTTGACTCCACATCTACTTCACCTTGAGATGAAGGACGTTACCTTTGTACCTTTGTTTAGCCACACCTAGCAGAGGGTCTGGAAGAAGGTAAGTAAACTGAAATTTAGAATCATGCTCCCCAAAATTCACTTTCACTAGCATAATTGAATGTCAGTGATGGAAATGTACTAACTTGTAGAATGCAATCTGGCAATAATGCATCAAAAATTTTGATATTACATCTTCTAACCCATGACTTCTCCTTTGTGAGTATTTCCTAAGAATCAGAAATATGAAAAAGTTTTACCAAACAATGTTTACTATTTTGTCAGTTGCCATAATAAGAGGCAAAATTTTTTTTAAAAACTAAAAATACTAAATACACTAATGTTTTACTCAGTGAAGTATAATTCAGTTATTAGGAATTCAAAGGATTTATAGTAACAGAGAAATTTTAAAATATTAAGCAAAAAAGCAAGACACAAAACTATATTTTAGTTCAGTATTCTGACCAATTAAAAAAAAAAAAAGATAAACCTCAACAGGGACTGGGAAAACTGAACTATGAATATGTTGTCTTCTTTCTGTTTTTCTGGATTTCTCCGGATTGCAGAATTAGTATGCATATATTTCATGATACAATTTTTAATGTACTTATACAAATTGGTAATGAATAATTAAAAATTTATTTCAGAGATATGTCCAAAATATACAATTCTCCCTGTACCTAGCAAATATTAATGCATATATAATCTTTAATATAAAAGCATATACTACTTACTTTACTAAAAAATTCATCATGGATAAAATTTCTACAAAATGGCCAAAATGTTCAGCTGACCTAATTTCACAAAGCACAAATCACTTTTACCACAATTACACACAAATATTTTCCATGTTTTTATGAAAATAACAGCATATCTTCTTAAAATATGTGTGTGAATATATGCGTATATGGATGTATATGCACATATATCATGCACCATAAAATTATAGAATTGTGAAACCCCTAAATACAAAAATAAGTGCTTTAAAACATATATTGTCCCAAGGGATTTCCAACACCGAAACAAGCACACTTTCTAGTCCTTTTACCAAGTTTCTGAATTGACAGACACAGCAGTTGTAACAGCTGGCCTCCAACTGCCTTAACAAAAAATCAAATAATCTCTATAAGCAAATGATATCTATGATTTGTGTATCCAAAACTATATAAAGTATCACCAAAATGTTTTTTTTTAATGAGCCTCATTAAAAAATAAGTCAAAAGTAAGCTCCTCTGGAGAATGGATAGAAACCTAAAAATCCAAACATTTAAAATATCGTAATGATACCATGAGTCTGGCATTACTGAAGTGGTACTAATGTACACACAGACCATGAAAATGTTAACCCCTTATTACTGAGCCACTTTACATTACATGGTAAAAAACAGCAATAAGAATTTACACATAGTTGCTCAAAAACTTACTAAATTATAAAAAACTCTTCCCAACAAAGCATAATTTGTCATCAAGGAACTAATGAAATAATATATGAATTAAAAATTATTTTATAGTTAGTGTATTCCATTCGACATGAAGTCTCAACTCAATTTTCACTTTATCTGTCACAGGCCTTTGTTAAGCATATGTCTACTTCTAGAGACAGAATCTTATTTGCTTACTCATTCATTTGTCCACTCATTCAACAAACATTTACAAGTATCTTCAATATTGTAATTACTATAACAGGCACAGATGCAAAGATAAGCTTAAAAATGTCCACAAGATGTTTGAAAGCTACAACATATGTAACTAAAATACAAAAGGAGAAATGTGATCAGCTGCTTAAGAAACATGAAAAAGCTATTCAAGGGAGGAAGAAAAGGATCACTTCAGCCTGGAGAAGGAAAGGAAGGGTGGAGAGTAAGTTCGAGACAGTATCATGGAGGCGGCAGCACCTCAATGGAGTCTTAAGGGATTTGAACAGCACCAGCTGTACTCTTTCTTTCTGGAGGGTGGAGGCAGGACTTTCTCCCTTCCTTTGAACAAGCTGCTTACTTTGCCTGAACAACCATTTCTCCCTCCTCTACCATGCTCGACTGCCATTCAAATACACATCACACATCTCTTCAAGAAATCTGTGATAACCACCTCCTCCAGCCTGTATCTACATGAAAGCCCTACGCATGATTCTATTACAGTCCTCAAAAACTATATTGTACTTGCCAGGCTATCATCCACACTAACAGACCACAAAATACTTGAGGGCAGATCTCTATCTTTCACCTCCGTATCCCTGCAATTAATCAAGATGCCCAGCACAACGGGTACTGAAAGGTCTAATGATAAACTGAACAAATGAAAACAAACAACAAACATGGTAACCATCAGCTAGAAAATCTGTTTAGGAAGCTGTTTAAAATAGTTGAAGCAAGAAAAAAAAGAGCTCAAGTTAGACTGGTGAAAAAGGAAGAGATGGAAAGTATTGAGATGGGTTAAGGAAAAGAAAGAAAATCAAGCATGCTTGAAAGTCCGGGAAAATTATGGGACCATTCATAGAAGGAGGAAATTACTGAGTCCACTAAGGAGGAGTACAGTTTGGGCCTGGATTACTGATGAATACCCTTCACAGCTGAAATTCAAGTTATTGGAACACAGTCTCCAAAAATCACAGAAGTATTTAACAAAATATCAAACTTTAAATTAAACACTAATGCCATGATGTGGCATATCTCAACACTACAACTTCTCTATAAGATAGAATAAAAATCTAATTTTCACTAACTATATTTACCTTTAATAAGGTAGTTTTATATAACTTGCTCTTGCTTTATTTCAATGTGTAGGCATCATCATTAATGAAATTGCTTCAAAAAGACATAGGAAGAAAATAATTTCCTATTACTCAATAAATTCCAAATAATTTAAGCCTTCCCTAGCCTTAAGGGATAGGGTAAAATTCTATACTAATATGAGAATTAATAGTTTATTCCATAAACTTATGCATGTACAATATAATACATATACATACACATATACTATTACATATACCTAGATAATGAGAGCATAGATTTTCCATTGGTAACTGACTGATCAACTGAAATCAAACAATTAATTAAAAAGTTCCAGGGCATGGAGAAATAAAAAGAGATTTCTCTCCTAAAAAAGTAAGAGATAGTGATTAACTCTTGGAGCAAGACAAGAGATGGAGATCAGCTAGGAACACACAGGTAGCTTCAAAAGTAGAGGGAATACTCTAGCTATTGAGTGGAGGTTTATTGGGTGCTTACTGTTTTATAATATATAAAATATAATTTCATATATAAGATTTTATGTAATAAAAATTTTTTAATCCCTATGTAATCTAAAAAAGAGAAGAGAATCTTAGGTAGAGTAATTAACAGTACATAAATATTACATGACAATATTATCTGTATATCTTTATATGACTTGCTGCCCTAAATTATTTTTCCAACAAACTGTTAAGTTTTATAATTTATAAATTTTATAAAATTTTATAAAATATTTATAAAACTTGATAGTTTTATATTTTTCTTTCACTTGCCACATTTTGTATGAATTTGACACATACGACAGTAGTTGTCTAAGAAGAAACAACAAAACAACGAACATTTGCCTTCCGTGCTTCACTGGTTAAACAAGATGCACCAGAGAAACAGAATGCCTTTCTCAGTACCTCTGTGCTTTGGTTCAGGACTGGGTTTTTGGGATTTTTTGTTGTTTTTTTTTTCCAGCAACAAGTGAATCATTTAGAAGAAATAATCCTAGGAACTTATTGAGATATTATCAATCAGTTAATCAATTAAGTTTACCAAAACACTTCATTCTTCTGTAATCATTTTCCTACTGTTCTAATAAGATTTTTTGCTACACTGTTTTCCTTCCAGAAAACAGCACAGAGGGACTGTCAAACTTCAATTTGATTTTATGTTACTGCAGCAATTAAAACATTTTCTTCTCTCACAAGTTGGAACTCTAAATATATTTTCCAAAAAAAATACTCAACTCTATACATTGCACTGAGAAAATAAAAGATGTGTAAGACATAGTCCTTTTTATGAAATATCCTGAATAATCTCTCCAAATTGTTTATTTAGACTTTGATACTTGAGCCGTATCTGCATTACAGTTTTAAAAATTTATTTAAATCCATATTATATAAAAGCCTCTCTTCATCTCTCCAGGCAGAAATGATCTTTCCCCTCCTTTGAAAATCAACAGCACTTTATTCATGCTAGACTTACACCATTTATGCCTTCTATAATGTCTATCTGTGTAGATAGACTGACTTTTCCTAACACTCTGCCCACTGTACTCATTCAATATTTATTAAATAAAAATATATAAAATAAGGTCACATGTGTGAATGTGCTTAGTAATCTATAAAGTAGTAAGAAATGTAAATTACTACAAAGGTATTGTTTAGAGTAAAAATATTGCTAAGACTCCACTTAATGTACAGCAGTGCAATTTACTAAACAAGCATTAACTAATTGTCAATAATAAAAAACACGGTGCACACCATACCTTAATAAATGCAGAGGGACAGATGTTTAAAAATAATAATAATAATAACTCAGCCCTAGAGACACTAGCAGTTGGTCTGCCATGGTATCAGCCCAAGAAAAAGACTTTTAAAAATTAAATAAAATTCTATGGGGCACCTGGGTGGCTCAGTTGTTAAGCATCTGCCTTCGGCTCAAGTCACGATCCCAGGGTCCTGGGATCGAGCCCCGAATCAGGCTCCCCGCTCAGCAGGAAGCCTGCTTCTCCTTCTCCCACTCACCTTGCTTGTGTTCCCTTTCTCACTGTCTCTCTCTCTGACAAATAAATAAATAAAATCTTTTAAAAAAATTAAATAAAATTCTAGTTAACAATGAAGTTAAATGCCCAAGACAATCCTAGTATGTGCTTTACAACAATTCATGATTATTAACCTTAAAAAGGCCCATAAAAATTTCCTACTAAAACTTAATTTTTTACACTGAGTTGATTCAATATTTCAAAGGAAATGAAAAGTATTAATCTAACTGTATAAACAATGAAGGTTCTCCAGGTGTTCGATTCCTACTGCATGATCAGTCAGGTAGAGCTTGACACTAGTTACTAATATCACAGTGAGGTATCTGACAACCACATTCTTTATTAAGTTTGCCTATTTTAATGATGCTGGAATACAGAAAAGATTATTTATTTCCTAGAAATGCAGACATACATTTTTATCTCCTAACCAGTTTGAATACATTGATATTCTCATTCACCAAAAGAGGAAAATAGATATCTAATATCAAAACCCAGGTAAGAATGAAAATACAACTAAACATAACTAAAGGACACTAAATGCAAAAATTGATACATGCCACTTTGGGGCCCAATAATTAAAGAGCTGTAGAAATTCCATATGCAAAAATAAAAATAATTTACTAGTTTCTTCTTAAAGCACCGCTCAAACCAAGAAACTTTCAAAAAATATTAATTTGCCCAATTAGCTCCAAATTGCCAAGTCAATAATGTATAATCAGAACAATTTGATTCATCTATAACATCTCAGTTCTGCTTCCAATTTAAGACAAGTAACCATGAGGCTGAAAAACTGCAGTAATTTCTTGACTGTCTGGATGCCAAGGAAGAAAAAAAAAAGTAGCAAGAGTTAGTTACTGACATCTCTATTATAACATAAAAAAAGACTATTTAAGGACATACATGCAACATTCAGATTTCACAGATGAGACCTAATTTGGTGTACATGGTCAAGTAGTTTTATAAAGTCCTGATTCATAGTCTACTAAGATCATCAACTTGGGAATTAACAAAAGCAGCAAAATCAAAGAATGCCAAATGATTTAATTGTGTTATATCTGTGAAGTATTACAGAAATATAAAATGAAATCTTTTTTTAACTTTACCAAGGGAGTAGAAAAATTTGTAATAGCATATACTATTTCAAGTTTCTATTGTAGTTTACATTTTACAAATACAATGACTTGTGGCATATCAGACCCCATGTAATAAAAAGTGGTTTCTAATGATCAAAAATTACATTGGAAAATGAACATCAAGAAGTCATTACTACCATAAAAAAATCTTTTATCACAGGGAGACTTTAAAATGTGAAATAAATCACAAATACTATTTCTAAAGACATCTGCCATCAGAACCATCAGTCCACTGGGTTCTGAACTACACTCACAACCCTTCATGGACTTCACATAACCTGACAATACCTTCCAGTTACAAACATGTCAAAATCAACAAAGTATCAAAACCGCTGAGCAAATTAGCATTTGTTAAGTACCAACCTATTTGTCTGGGACCAAAATGATGTAATTTCTACTTCCCATGGTAAAAATAGGAGATAAAATTCAATCATTACTAACCACCATTTATTAAACATACCTTCTAGTCCCATCTAATGAAAAACTTAAGACAGAAATTTCATATAAAGTATAAGATGTTTGAAACTTTTCTACATTTTTAAAACAAGCCAAATTATGTATCAGTGTAAGTAATCTATCTGATCAGTATCATATAATGAATGCTCTGTGCCTGCACGTGTTAATGCAAAAGGGAAGAAATTCTTCAACAGACTCTGAGTCTCCCAAATATGGTCTGTGTGACTAACAGCTGAGAGGAAATGCAACTGAAACTGTCTGCTGGAAATCCATTAACATCCAGGCACAGAAAAATGCCTGGGTGACAGTAGAGTTGGATGTGCAAATTTGGGCAGGAAGATAGCCAAATTTTTGGCAATCCCTCATGGTCTTAAATGTATTGACAATGGCCTTTCTTTTTCAGTTGTAACTCTACATTTAAAGAACATTATTTGAGTTGGAGGACCTGCCTGGTCTTTAAAGCAAACAGGCTTAAAGCTTAGATTTACAAAGGCACGACATTTTAAATAATACAAACAAGAATTTGTACAAAAAATTATATGCTCCACAAAAACTGCTATGCGCAGTCAAAAGAAAAAAAATCAGTACGTTAAGGAAAATAAAGTATACTAATTTACATATCATTTTAATTTCCCTTTAAATATATTAAGATTTTCTGCAAAGATCATTTTAAGGATTATTATATTCTGAGAAGGGAGTGTTTTTAGAGGAATGTTCATATTTTAAAGCATATGCTCTTAATACACTACTTTATAGATTACATCTAGTATTTGCTTGTTCTTAGGCATAAACTAAGTATTTAACTTATCCAAAAACCATTTAATAGCCACATTTGATCCTAGTCACTGTACTGAGTCCCTCCTATGTACTCAATGTTGTGAAATGTTATATTAAAAAATGAAAGCATTTTTTAAGAGTTTATAACTTAATATGGGTATAGTTTAAACAAATATATCCACTCAAAGGTATAAATATGCTATAAGCAGCTCTAATTGTTGTGGTGATAAAATAAATTGAACGTTTTGCAGGAAAGTACTGTAATATTTCACAAGTGCAGTAATAGGTCAAATTGACTCAGTACTTTGCAGTTAAGAAGTGATTCTCATAAAATTCACTGAATCCTCAAAACAACCCATTACATCCTATGTTTATTTTTCCCCCATTTTATTGATGAAGAACCTGAGATCAAGAAAAGGTAAGTGACGAAACCAAATTTACACACTAAGCAGTAAAGGCAAGATTCGAACTGGGTTCTCACAGCTAAATCAAGGCTGCCCCTGAATTTATAATTTTCACATTCTTTCATGTAAATAATCTCATCTGATCTTCGCAACAACCCAAGAGATAATAGCAGCTGATATTCATTGAATACATATTATGTATCAGGTGCTCTTCTATACTATATTAATTCACTCCTCACAAACCCTATAAAAGAAAGAGTTATGTTATTACTCCATTTTACAGATGAGAAAAAAAGGCTTATCGAAAATATGTAAATTGCCCAAGATTACACAGCTAATAGGTAGGGGAATCAGAATTTAAGCTCACGGCATTTAGTTCCAACACCTGCTTCTTTACCACCTCACTCCTCGGAAGGATTAACATAGGCAGGTTAAGAAACTTGCCTAAAGGGGCGCCTGGGTGGCACAGCGGTTAAGCATCTGCCTTCAGCTCAGGGCGTGATCCCAGCGTTCTGGGATCGAGTCCCACATCGGGCTCCTCCGCTATGAGCCTGCTTCTTCCTCTCCCACTCCCCCTGCTTGTGTTCCCTCTCTTGCTGGCTGTCTCTATCTCTGTCAAATAAATAAATAAAATCTTAAAAAAAAAAAAAAAAAGAAAGAAACTTGCCTAAAGTCACAAGAAAGAAAACTGGAGAAGCAGTAGCATGTTTTCTAGTACTTCACCCTACTTTTCCTAAATGTAATTGGAATCATTGAATCCAGATGAGGCAAGGTGGCTTTGGGTGTAGATTGTTCTTTAAAGCAGAGTATGAGCAGGTGAGGAACACTGGCAGGAAGAAGGAATCCCATCAGGTTAGAGAAGACTTATCTTCCATAGACTGGAGGCAGAAGAAAGGAAAATAAAACGTATGTGAGCAGAGACACATGTATTTGCCTTTCTGACGTAGGGAGTATGAATTAGGGTAGATGAAGAGGGATGTCTCTAATTAAGGAAATCAGTAAAAGTGAAGCATAAGATTGATTTGTTTTGAGAGAAAATTTAAAGCCACTGAGAGATTTCGGATAGGTGTTGTAATGCCTCCAAAAGAACTGATACCCCTACTCTTGCCAAAAGTACCTGGCACACAGGAAGAAAACATACAAGCACTGAAAGAATTACACATTTTCATTTTTTTCTTTTTAAAAACTAAAATGTCATTTACAGTTTAGCAACTCCTTTGACTGTTAAAAACCTTCCTGCGGAGAGAAGAGGGAAAGGGGAACATAATCGAGCATAACATGCTTCTTATTAGTTCTCAAGCTGTGAAGCTATGGTACTGGTTACTTTAGCACATAGATTTTCCTCAGAGTGCTGTTAAAATAGGATGAAGGAAATCACAACAAAATCTCGCTGAAATGAATAAACTGAAATGCCAATCTAAACCTCAAGGATATGTTAAAAGTAGCATTTGTAACAGATGGGGGTGGAAAAATCACAGCAGAGACCAAACACAAGGATACCAGGATACTAGGAAGCAGGACTTTTTAGAAGACAAATTAAATGAGGCAATCTAACCCTAATAGAATTTCTTCTCTCATTACTTAAAATAAACCAGGTCACTGAAATGGGCTTATACTGTGGCATTTTGTTCATTTTAATTTCATTTAAATTTCATTAAACCATAAATTCCCATGGAAATACCTTAGACACGTGCTCACAATAATTAGAATGCCTACCATTTCAGTGTAAGTACTTTTGCATGAGTTCAACAAAATAGAAAGAATGCAGTGAGGTGCCTTCAAGTTTTTTATGTATGTCAACAGCTATTTTATGATAAGAATTATCTCTGTGGCTATAAAGCATGTGTAAAATACATTACAGGAGTCCATGAGAAGCCCAATGCGGAACACTCAGTAAAGGTCTGGACTGCACACAGAAACATCAAAATCAAGCTAAACTTCCTAGAATATAGCAATGATAAATTTTTCCTCCCAAAGCTATTACTGTTAAATATACCTTGATGAATTAAGTTCAAGTGTAACTACAACTGAAATATGATTCAACTGAGCTATGACCTATTTTTCCTTTCAAAAGCAAAAGAGAATAATGACAGTTGTGAGACTTACATTTTTCCATTCCAGGGTATTTCTGAAAGTTATTTCACAGCAGAGCTAAAGGCAAAATGCACTCAGTGACACTTATTTGCTTTAAAATATAGTTATGTGTACTACTGCTCATAGGACAGTTGTTAATTATTTAAAAATTTGTTGTTAAAATTCTATGTGTTCACTTACTTTTAAACGATACATACCAAGAGGCATTCAGGAAGGAATAATCTCAAAATGTAATAAGACACCTAAGTCTACAGTTCAGTTATAACTATATATCTACAGACAACAGAACCAACATCAACATGACAAATACAAAATCAACATATACTGTATATGTGGTTGAAAATACCCACCCCTAGCAGAAAGCTTTTTGGTGTTGATAATTTTGGCAGCATATTCTTGTCCAGTAGGGATTTTCATACATCTTCTCACCACTGAGAAAGCCCCCCTGAAAACCAATAAATATGTCATCAATATAATCAGCTCTGATATCCTTTTAAAAAATTACAGCAATCTGAGCATTTTTATTGCATTTAGAGATTTATAAAATATCAGTACACTACAGTAATATCCAGAAAAGGAACGATTCTTCCTGGAAACCCAAACCTTCTTTAATGTTGAAGAATAAAAGTAAATTTTATTTAACTGGGAGCACACATTATTAATCAACAAAATGAAAGGAACTGCCAATTATGACGGCTCTTGTTTGCACATGAAATTTGAAAACATTTTACAATTCACACTCACACAGCACCAAATGCTCTGAGAAAAAAAAAAAAGAAAGAAACCCTGCAAAGAGCATGGCTGAGGAGGAGCAGCAAAAATCTGCTGCCTATTTATTTTGTTAGAAAAAAAAATTAATGTGGCTCCGGCTAAGTAAATATGGTGATTGTTTTCATTAAAATATAAATCTTGGGACCATTTGTGTGGTTTAACAAATCCTGATATGGTGATTTCTCTGTGCCCTGTTTTGAGCTGGGGGAAGGGAGAGATTTGAATTAAGCTGCTCTGCCGACATATTCTCCATGTTTTAACAGCAGACAACATATAAATATATAAGGATATAATTACCATTACATTTAAAGGATAATTACATTTTCTTGAATTGTATAAAACAACCACATACATATACACGCACCCCTTTCATAAGTAATAGTCGACACTAGCGATAGAGGAATTGGATTTGGGTTGGATGCTACATAAATCAACATTCACGTTTTGGCCCCGAGGTCCCTAAGCACAAAGGTCCTCAGGAGGTCTCCGGTCCCCTTCCTTAAATTCTCCGAGTAGTTCTGTCAGTCGGGTGAAGGAGGTCGTTTTACACAACGCTAGGCTACCCTTGGGAAGCTTTCTCTCGGTCTCCAGGTCTTTTCCACTGCCTGTATAAATAAATCCTCCCAGAGAATGCGAAGAGGTACACGTAAATCAATAGGAAGGATGATGATGAGCGAATAATCTAGTGCAAAGAATAATAGTGGATATGGGGCAGGGGGTCGAGTTCCTTTGGGTGACCCTTTTCCTGGACAGAACAACTACTGGATGCGAAATAGACTCTACGCCAAGTTGAACTTTCGGCATCAATAAATATGGCACCGTCTGTGGCAGTGAGTTCTCATCCGTACGTGGGTCGTACGGCCGACACGCCGGCTAACCAGGAGGCATCTCTATTTACAGAAAACATGATCTATGTTGCATTTTACATGGGTTCTTGTTTCCTCTACACACACACACACACACACACACGCACGCTCGCACACTTCTCAGGATGACAGTTACAACTGCAGGGATCGTAAATCCACTAAGTCTCTAGTGCAAGAGGGTGGGGGGAGCGGGAGAAGGTGGGTTTAGGATTATCGGAATGGGCCACAGCCCGGGTGGAGGGTCTTTTCCCGTCTCTGTCCCCTCCTCTTGCTAAGGCAGCACCTTTCTCAGAGCTGCCACACCACTGGCCCTCCTCCCTCTCCTCTGGTCTCCCAAACTCCCTCGCCCCACGCGGGAGGCCGGTGGGTCGGGGGTAACGCGACCCGCCCTCTGCTGGAAAAGGGACGTGCGGATGCGGTCAAAGGCGCTTACTTTCCGAGCTCCTCGAAAAGCTGATACTCGTCCGTGAACCTGGTGCAGGTTGTGGTCGAAGCCATCCTCGGTGCCTGGCTGGGAGCGCGGCAGACAAGACTCGAACAGACTCGCGGCTTCCCCGGGACTGGCCCCGCGGCGCTGTCACCCAGGGCCGCCCTCACTTTCCTCGTCCGAAAGTAGCTCGCCCGGGAGGGAGTGTGCGCAGGGGCGGGGCGGGAGGGGAGATGACCAGAAAGGGTGGCGTGGGGTCTCCTCCCCACGGTCCGCGGATTCTCTTCCTCCTCCTCCTCCTGCCCTTGCTTCCTTCTCCTCTGGACGCTCCACCCGCCCCCTTTCCAGCCCCTCTCCCCAAATGCAGGGGGCAAAGTACTCTGACAGAAGGGGCCGGGAAATGGAAAACAGCCGGGCACGGGGCGAGAAGACTAGCAGTTGCGAAACTAGCGCACCGGGGCTGGAGGAGTAGGGGCGGAGGGGAGGGAGCCCGAGGGGGCGGAGGCCGAGGAGCTGGGAGCGGACAGCTCGAGCCCAGCTGCAGCTGTCAGCAGGCGCGGGCGCGGGACGCGCAGGGGCTCCGCCGAGCGTGCGCGCCCGGGGCCGGCCTGCCTCCCGCGGGCACCTAGGCTGCCTGACACTCCCCCACGAGCCCGCGCCGCTTCGAGACTGCGCGACTGGAGAAAGAGCGCTCGGATGGGGCGAAGCCTCGGCGGCCGTCCCCAGGCCTCCGCCTCCTACCCCTTCAACAACCCCCGCCGCCTCCTCTCACCACTCCCTCCGCCTGCCAGCACCCCTTCCCTCTGGAAGCCCCCTCCTCGCCGGTCCCACACCTCCCTCTAGCGATTCCCAACCCTGTGCCTTCGCGGATCTCGCTCTCCCGCCCTAGGTCTCACACTCGCGCAAACCCGTCTAGGGAGAGACCAGGTGGGTGGAGGAGGATGTACGAGGGAGAAGCCTGGAGAGGATTTAGGTAAATCAGGCGAGACGTCAAAATTACCCAGTTAAACTCGCTATTAAGCTGCTGCCTAAATCTGGGGTTGATTTAGCGGAAAGATGCGGGGTAAATCGTGAGCTGCCCGGGGATGCTGCCCGGGCCCGTGGAGGGCGCGGGGCACTAAACACCCCTCCAGGCCGACCCGCGAGCCGCAGTGCCCCGGCTGGGAGGGCGAGGTGAGCAACCATTTCATCTCCGCGCCGCTCCTTGTTGACACAGCGGGGGCCGGATGTGGGCAATTGACTGCTTCCTTAGAAGGGTCCCAGCCTACCACAGCCTCCCAGTGACTCCGGGCCCACCCCAGCCGAAGCCCCGCCGCCGGCTCCCAGCCCATTTAGCTAGGGCCGACGCCCGCCCTGCGCCACGTTTCACTTCTGATACGACTGCCACCTCACTCTCCACTTCCCCCCGCCGTTTTCTAGGTTGGGTTGCTCAGACTCTGGCAACCCCCGAAGGCCTTTGCTTCGGCCATGAACGCTAGAATGAAAGCAAAAACTCCCCCACTGAGCCACACCTTCCCTTCAGAGTAACTCCCCTGTAACCTCAGTAAGTTCTGATAGTAAGGCAGTTTCTCGCGATATTTCCTGCTCTGGCGGCGGGGGCGGGGTGCTGGGGAGGTTGGGTGTCGGTCACGCGACCTGGTTGGGACTTACGTCACTAGCATCACGTGAACACGTTCTAACCCGTTTCGTTTTGCAAAGGAAAAAGGGGAAAGGAGAGGTCGAGTGTTCTCTGCTTGTATGATCAAAGATCTGGCTAGATAGTGACACAGAAGTATACTTTGTAAATGACTGTCTGAAAAGCCGCTTAACAGTTCAAGAATAAGTCCCATTCATTAGCATACAATAGATAGGGGAAAAATAATTACGCATTACATTTAAAATAAATCGCTGATTGTTAAAACAACCCCTGGGTCTTTGTTATAGTCTTCTCTCTTTAATAAACTATGCAACTGCAAATTTAAAGGCAGAACAAAAGGGTTGTGAACGGTATTTCCAAATTACTGTCCTTTGTTTTACAACATGGGACCCTAAAAAACCTTGCAGTTCTGCAAATTTGTTCGTCATTAGCATTACATCATGGACTCAAAATTCCACCGCTGAAAGATAAAAGATAACTTGGATATGCAGACAATCTAAAATTTAAAGGAATTGTTTCTCGCTCCCAGGGGCTGCTATTCATTAGTAAATTACCTTGTCTATGGTCACACATAATCGTAATTCCCTCATTTCCTCATCTGGGGGATGCTATTCTGCCAATGTAGAGCTTTTACTTAAGTTTTCAAAATATCTACAAATTTTAACAGTTATTATAACAAACTTGAACTTTGTATTTATTTTTATTCCCAGCCATAAAAAGCAATTAGAACATTGTGTAAAATGTAATAATACAAGGTGATACCAAAAGCTATATAAAGAAACAGGTATCAAAATATTAATAATTGAGCTATGAAACTGAAAAAAAAAGATTCAGTCTGTGCTTAAGATTTTTAACTTATATCTTAGATATTTAGCAATATGGTTCCAAGTTATAATGCAATAATTTAATATTCTCTGAATCTAAAAATGAAACAAAAAGTAAAATTAAGACAATAAATAAAGATAATATAAAATTTTACAACTCCAGGGAAGAAAAAAAAATTTTTTTAATATTCAAGTAATGAGGCCTACATAGTTACAGTATTTATCTTCGTTATTTAAACTACCAATAATTGTAAATGGTTATGACGATTGTATGATACAATGAAGGAAACATAACAGTTTTAATGATGTATTATTAAACAATAAATGTGTATTTTAAACACTGCTTACTTAATATTTGTGCTGTCTTTATTTATATCTTAGACTGATTAAATATTTCTCTTATTTAAGCAAATATTGACAGTTATTTCTGAAGTTTGGGCTTTCTTAAGACAGTAATCCTTCTAAAGTTACACAGAAATTCCACTTGGATTATCATCTCTTGCCTTCTTCCTGGTCTCCCACTTCTGCCCTTGCCTCCCTTCATTCTAGTCTCTTCACGGCAGGCATAATGGTCCCCTTAAAACCTCAGTGAGAATAAATCATGCCTTTGCTCAAAAACTTCTGAAGCCTTAGCATCTCAATTGGACTAAAAACCAAAATTCTAAAAATAACTTACAAGGCCCTCAGGGAACTGCCCTCCACCCTTACTCCATTAGTCTTCCTACCCTCAATTTGTGCCCTGGCTCATTCCATTCCAGCCACATTGGCCTCTGCTGTTCCTGGACCATGACTTGGCATGCTCCTGATTAGGGACTTCACATTTGCTATTCTCTCTTTCCTGGAAGATTCATCTCTCCTATTTCATTTCTTCACCTCCTTCCAGTATTTTCTCAAATATCACCTTATCGATGCAAATTTCCCTAGCCACTCTATCAATTACTGCACATTTTTCAGACACAATTTCTATTTGCACTGCCTGTTTAATTTTCCTCTTGATATCTACTACCATCTAATATACTATAAATTTTATTTTTTCCTTAATAGTTTATACTTCCCAACTAAAATATTGGCTCCCCAATGGCATGAGTTATTGTCTATTTTGTTCGCTGTTCTATTTCCAGCAACTAGAATAGTGCTTGGCACATAATACCTGCTCAGTGAATTGTACTGAATGGGCAAATTAATTATTTTGGAGTTTAAATTATCTAATTACAATTTTTATATTAAAGTTAGTTGTTGATAATTATTATGCCAATAAAACTTCTTACTCTAACAGTGATCATTTTCAATCAGGATAGTCACAGTATCCCATGATTAAAAGCACTTATGCAGAGAAATGGATTTTAAAAAATACATTAAAAATTGACATCAAGGAAAAAGGATCTAGTACTAACTTTTTTGCCATTGAAGTCCATAAAGGAAGAAGGAATTTCTGGGTTTTTTAGATATACCAGACTTACTAAATTTTACATTGTAATAAAAGATGCCAAAAATTTCAAATGATTAGATCTCACTGTGAAGGCATAAGTCAATGTAAGGAAATGAAAAATGCGGCTTTGAAATGAGTTTTTGTAACTCCTAAACTAGTTAAACACCACCACTACTATGAAAGAAGAGCCATCTTATGATGTGAAGAAATAGGAAGTTATAAATGTGAAAAGAATGTCAGAAGTTACAGAATGGGAATGAAGGGTAAAGTTAAGACATTTTCTAAAATTTAGTAACAAACATGAGCTGAAGATTACACAAAAATAAAATGTGTTGTTCAAATGTAAATGGGAAAAAATTGTGAACATACTTGTTTTCTCAACTGATTTAGATTAATCACACAAAAATTGAGATCAGCTAGTGTTATAAACTCCTAATGTTCCATTGCTAAGGTAGAAGAAGAGCATTCATAATTTTATCTTCTTTTAAAACATGTTAATAAAGGACAAGGTAACATCAAGCTAGGGAGGAGGGGTGAAGTATGAGGTGTGGGGGCTTAAGGAGTAAACTAGTTGTAAGCAGAGCCCTCTCACTACCTACATTGCTCGACTTCGATCAGATGAAATGAGGTTAGCGCCAGGACCACACAATATTTTGCTCTAAATATATTCCATCGCTTTTGTGTATGTGTGATAGGATCAACTGATGAAAAGTAGCAAAGAGATAGAAGACAGACTGAAAATGATCACTACGTACAAATATAACAGGAGAACCAAAAAATATCTTTTTTCTCTTTTTGGCCATTTGCAATTAAAAATTGCAAGCCTTCAGTAGTCCCACTAAGAAAGGATACATTTCTAATACTTAAGTAAACAAAACAGATATTGACAATCAATGATTTTCCTTGCTACAGAGTTACAAGACAGGAAACAATGAACAGATGATGCCATCTCCGTAGCTCCCCAGAGTGAAGACTATCAGTAAGTAGATTGCTGTGAGAATTTTAGCAGGATCTGTATTGTAGCCACTTTTCACTGAAGATTTAGAGGCAAAGAGGAGAAAGCAACTTGCTGTTGTTGTTTCCAGTTAGCCTTCTCAAGGTATAATAATTTAACCACATAGAGCCAGACACAAATACAGTCACTAGTGAGTGGATAATCTATTTACCAAACTACCCATTCGTGGAAGATGAGTTTGCAGGTGAAGAAACGAACTATTCATAAAACGAAAGCTCTTAACAGAAAAGGTTTTCTTTGTTTCATCATGTCCTGGAAGAGTTACTTTTTCCCCTATAAATAAACATAAATGTGTAAATGAACAAGGAAATAAGGGATAGCCCCACAATGAAGAAGTAGCTTTTTTCCCATCACTTCCAAGTATATGCGTTAGCATATTTCCTCTTCCACCAAGATATCTAACACTGTCAAAAAGAATTGTAACAGATTATATTAAATATGATGCATAAACCAAAACAACTATATAAAATGTTGTTGATCATTAACAAAGTAAAGACATGAATTAGCAGGTGTTGCGTCTCCCTGGTAATGACTTTCACTTACTACTGTTGCAACACTTATCCCACTGGACTGTGACTGTTGGCCCCTTGGTGGCAGAACTGTCGGTCTCCTACTGCAGTACTGGTACAGGGCTTGTGCCATAACAGGTGCTTAAAAATACCTTTTATAAAACAAAAACAAAAAAACCCAAAACAAACAAACAAACAAAAAAACAGAAGAATATATGTTATCATCAGTCTTTGTCTCCAAAATACTAAAAATGCCCAATCTTTAATAGGGCATAATGAGGCCTTTTTGTGTCAATATATAATAGATCTTTTTCAATCCTTCCATTACTTGACTTCTCTGTATCGTTTCATACTGGGTTGAAAATGTTCTCCATGGGTTTCCATGTCTAACACCACAGTTTCCATTCACAGCACCTCCTTGCCCCCACAACTTTTCTGTCTCCTTTTTTCAGGCTCACTCCTGAGTTCTTTTTTCTCCACCTGTATGGTCAATGGTGTGCTTCTGCGTTCCATTTGAGGCTGCTCTTTTTCTCACTTTACACACCCTTCTCAGGCTGCTTTAATAACTCGTTGTCTTGATTATTACCTGTCTTAAATTTGGCTCTCTGGATGTAGACCCCTAGACAAAAATGTCTGGACAAGTGATTTATCAAGGCAGAGTTCTCCGAGAAAAGGATAAGGAGGAGGAGGAAGCAGGACAAAACAACCAACCAACCCAGTGCGTCACTTCAGGCAAAGTCAAGTCCCAGCCGCAGTTCGATCTACACACAGCCCTAGAGCGTAGATTACATCCAATTTTGTTCCCTTCCGGGTATGGACTTTCCTATTCCTTCACCAGTCCTTCACCCCTAGCTAAGGGGAAGGGGAAAGAAGGGACATAAGCCCCCAAGGAGTCGAGTAGGGCCCTGCTTCCTTGCAGGCACACACAGAATGGGGAGGGGGAAAAAAACAAGAGTCTGCTAGATATTAAAATGCTGATGACCCTGAAATCTTCATCTCCAGCCTCTCTCCCTGAGCTTCAGATATGTGTTTCCAGCTCCCTACTGGAAATTTCCTCTTAGATATTCTGCCTCTCTGTCAGATTTAACCTGTCAAAAATTCATCTCCTATATTCCCTCTTCACTTGCACCTCTTCCATATCTCAGTGAAACTTGAGGGCCACCTGCAACAGTCCTTCTCCCTTGTTCCCCCAGCCAATCACATGTCCCCGTATCTCATCCCCACTGCAAATGCCTTCCTGTAGGCCACCACCTTTTCTCACTTGGATTAGGGTATTAGGTCACCTTTCTGTAGTGAATTCATACTAAAAAAATCTAATATGTCGCTCCTCACCGTCTATCCTTAGAAAAGAAGTCCAAAATCTTTAGTATGCCCTATCAGGCATTTCCTGGTCTGGACCCTGCTTAGTTTCATAGATTAATCTCTCTTGTCACCACCCCATACCGTGAGTCCCAAGTATTTCTAGAATTATCTATCCACTTCGTATTTCTCATCACTGGCATTCTAGACCAAACTGTTGCCATCTCTCAACCAGTTTGCTGAGAAATCCTCCCAACTCCATTTATTCTTATCCTGGGTTCCATCTCCTCCATATAGCTGAGAGAATGATCTTTTGAAAACAAACTGATCCCACAATTCCTTTCCTAAAATATTTCAATCACTTTTCCAGGCATCTTGAAATAGAGACCAAAATTTTGTGTATTTTAGAAAGCCCTGCATGATCCGTTTTTGTCTGTTTCTTACAACTTGTTGAAGACTTTTCTATTCACAAAGTTATTTATTGGCTTATATTTTCTCTTAATAATGTTATGATTCGTATTTTAACCTGTCTAAAATTTATTGTTGTGAATGGTATGAGGCAGGTATCTACTTTCATTCTTTTTCCCTAAAAGAGCTAGTTTTGCCAATGCATTAGCTGAATAGTTCATCTTCCCCCACTTCTCTAAAAGACTTTTTAAGAATTCATATAGTCATTTATACATGGAATTGCTTCATTACTTTCTATGTTCTATCAATCTATTTGTCTATTTTTTTAAGATTGTATCTATTTATCTGAGAGAGAGAGAGAGCACGAGCTGGGAGGAGGGGTAGAGAGAGAAACAGACTCCCTGCTGAGCACAGAGCCTGATGTGCACTTCGATGCTGGGATCCTGGGATCATGACCTGAGCCAGAGGCAGATGCTTAACTAACTGAGCCACCCAGGTGCCCTTACCCTTTATCTGTTCCAAAACTCTCCTCAATGCATGTGGCTTTAGAGGAGGGTAGCATTTCCCTCATCTTTCTTCATTATCAAACTTAAAAAAAAAAAAAATCAATGGTTTAAATTATCTTTGCCAAAAGCTGAAAGTTGTATTTTTCTTCATGTAGGGGCCAATATCAAGGCTTTGCTGTATGGTTAAGTACCAACTAGGCAACACAAACTCGACTCAGAACAGATTTTAAAACATGTTTTCTTACTCATTTTATTATCACCAAATCCTGTGTAATTATAGTAACTTCTGTCCTATTTGCATGACAGGTCTAGCTAATTTATTATTATTTATTATAATTTGTTATTCAAATACTACTTATTCATTTCCTAGATCACCAGGCCTTTAATATTTCTTACCTCTCTGCTTCTCAGAATTGGTTATAGATATGCTCATTCATTCCTTTAAAAAATAGAAAGAGAAATGGCTTGAAATTTTTATTTGGCCAATGAGATAATACATGTAGTTAAACCTATCCACCAGAATCTGTTCTATCCTTCTACAAAAATAGGGTTGGAATGGAGCACATAGGTAGAATCCACCTACTAGAGTTTTCTGCCTCCAGATTAAATTCTTGGCAAAGAAATGTGAGCAGAAGTGATGTACACCACTTCAGGTTTTGCATTCTCCCCAGCTCCCGCCCCTGCAAAACAACTCCCCACGCACGCTCCTTAATGTTCTTCACATTTCCTGAATTACTGGGATGGCAAATCCTAGGATAATCTTATAAGTGCCATGTTGAAGATAGCAGAACCACTGTCAGCCCGAGTCCCTGAAAGATTTCGTAAGAGCAGAGCTGCTAAGGGTGCCTGGGTGACTCAGTCAGTGAAGTGCCTGCCTTCTGCTTGGGTCATGATCTCAGGGTCCTGGGATCAAGTCCCACATTGGGCTCCCTACTCAACAGGGAGCCTACTCTTCTAAAAGGCACTGAATTTTAAGGATCCTCTCTGTTTCTGTAGTTTAACATGCCCTATCTAAAACAAAGCATGTAAAAAAAAAATTCTTAAAATCAAAAGTCCCGTATAAATGTAAAGTATCACTATAACTTAAAGTTTATGAATAAAAGTATAATTAATGAACGAATGGAAATAGGTGGTTTGGGTTATGACCGTATTTAATTTTTCCATATTATGCTGGTTTCCATTAGTGAGGTTATCGAGATTTAGCTATGTTGTAAAATGGTCCAACTCCAGTCAGAACAAGTGTCTATATGGTTCAAGTTAAAAAAATAAACAAAAGAACCAGTTTACCATTTTCACTCCCTACCCCCCTACACACACACACACATTTCATTCAATAGGGGAAACAGAGTTTTTAAGGTCCTGGAAGCTAGAGCGATACCACTGCAAAGCGCCATACACATTTTTCTCTAAAACCTTCCCATTTTTAACGTTTTTCTATTTCATTTATTACTCCAAGAGAAAAAAAAGCTTCAATTAATAGCTTATTTGTAAGCAACACTTTTTTTTTTCACATCTACTTGGTTCATTTAACAAAGAAGGTGTGCCCTCAAATTAAGAGTTTAAAGGTGTTTTTGGAGGTGGAGGCAATTAAGCTGGGTGAGTTGTCAAAGTATGTGGAAAACAAAGAACTTTCTGCAGCTTAAATGTGAATTGTGTCATTAATTTTGAAACACTTATTGTCTAAATTGTGTTCTCATATATTATGCCATGCACTCTAAGGACAGAATGTAGAGCAAAATAAATAGTGTCCCCACTATTTAGGGGGGAGGGTAAGCATTAAATCAATGATTTGTAAAAAAATTTAAATAATATAAAAGAAGAGTATAGGGAGCTCTGAGAATGTACAATATTAGTCTTGGTAGAACAGGCAAAGAAGGTTTTTCTGAGAGTGGAGGAGCAAACGAGATCTGAAAAATAAGCAGGAATTAACTAGATAAGAGAAAGTACAGGGAAAAGCAAGTCACCTGGCTGGCTGAATTGGAAAAGCATGCGACTCTTTTTTTTTTTTTTTTTTTTTTTTTAAGATTTTATTAATTTATTTGACAGCGAGAGAAAACACAGGCAGGGGGAGCAGCAGAAGGAGAGAGACAAGCAGACTCCCCGTTGAGCAGGGAGCCCAACACAGGGCTTGATCCCAGGACCCTGGGATCATGACCTGAGCTGAGGGCAGACAATTAACCACCGACTGAGACACCCACGTGCCCCATCATGCAACTCTTGATCTCAGGGTTGTGAGTTTGAGCCCCACATTGGGTGTAGAGATTAGTTAAAGGTAAAATCTTAAAAAAAAAAAAAAAAAGTTCAGGATAAAGCATTCTAGTAGATGGAACATGACAAATTCAAGGAACCAAAGGAGGTCTACCGTGGGTAGTGTGCAGTGAGCCAATGAGTCTGTGGGGATGGATCTGAGAAGCTCTCATGGGGAACTTAAAACTATATGAAAAACAGTGTGAAGGGGCGTCTGGATCGCTCAGTTGGTTAAGCATCCGACTTAGGATCTTACCTCAGGTCTTGATCTCAGGGTCATGAGTATAAGCCCCACATTGGGCTCCACATCGGGTGTGGAACCTACTCAAAAAAAAAAGAAGAGGAAAAGAAAAACAGTGTGGAAACACTGCAAGGATTTTAGAATGCATGTATCCCATAGCTCAGTCTGGATGCCTCGTGTAAAATGAACGCTAGCAATCTAAAGCAATCAGGTTAGAAGGCAAAGTAAGAGAAAGTAATAGTGTGGATTTAGGCAGTGGTGGTGAAAATAGAATAGAATAATTGAATATTTAAAATATAGTTGGAAAATTAATATTAAAATGATTTAAAAAAACACACTGACAACTGAGACCATCTGTGTTAATAGGAATTAGATAAAACTATAGACTATCTATGTTAGCATGACTTAGATTTTGGTTTTTCTGTTGTTTTTAGGAAAACTCTGCCCAGGAAATGTAGTACTATAAATCAATAAATAGCTTTACTGTTTGCTTCAGGAAATTCCTTTGGATCAAGTTATTAGAGTAATCTGCTCACCTGGCTAAATAACGTATTCATCAGTATAGCTACCAAGAATTACTTTACAGTGTCCACTACCTTTAAGCTCTTTTTTTTTAAATAATATTTTTTCTATTATGTTAGTCACCATACAGTACATCCCTGGTTTTTGATGTAAAGTTCCATGATTCATTACTTGCGTATAACACCGAGTGCACCATGCAATACGTGCCCTCCTTACTACCCATCACCAGCCTATCACCTTTAAGCTCTTATATCATGGACTTCGCCCAATTCTCCATCTCCCTTCTCGGAAGACTTCCTTAAACATCTTGCGGTCAGACCCCAAGTCCTGTGCATATCTCATCTCTGACTTCTTTCTTCTGAAACATTAAGTGGTATTCTCCCTATTGTAATGAGTTTGTACTGCTTTATTAACAGGCTGTCTGAAGATATTTTGAGGAGTTCAACAATGGAAACACAAGAAGTTCTTTCAAAAACTGGCGTGTTGTGCAATAAAATACATGCAGCTATTACTGCATCAAATCGTGCTTTGCAAACTTCTGGCATGGAAAAATGTCACAATATGTTAACTAAAAACTCTAGTTACTAAAGAGTCTATTTTAATCCCTATTTAGTTTAGTTTAGCTTAATCTCAGTTTTAAATTTGGTTTATGTTTGGTTATTTGGATGGATGAATGGATGGATGGATGGATGGAGAGAGAGACAGAAAGACAGAGAGAGAGGGAGCTAAGTGAGAGATGAGAGATAGATAAAATTCTCAAACTTCAAACAATTTCCTAACTTTAACTCTAACTATCTTTGGGGGTAGGTGTATGAATTATTTCTTTCCAGTGTTTTTGGATTTTCCTTCCCTGAATATCTTTTATTTGTGTAATAAAAGCAATGAATGTTATAAAGAGATAAAACTTTTGAATTTGCATATATTTGGGAATTAGAATGTACATTCCAGAACCAAAAAGAAGCTTAGAATTTATCAAGTCTGTGGCTTCTTCCTGAAGATTTCCTTGTTTGGTGTTGGGGAAAAAAGATGGAGGAATAGTAGTAACTATTCTTTTGCATGTCATAGTTTCCCAGTAATCATGTAAGCAACATGACATTTTTCATCTTATGGAATGAGAAAATTGGAGCATTAAATGTTTAATTAACTTTTTTTCCCACTAGAAATAAGGGCCACTTCAAGTTTTATACTCAAGTTGTATACTAAGGTAATAATAATAGCTAACATTTTTTGAGTGTTCACTATATGACTCACAATCCTCTGAGATAGTTTTCTATTACAGAACCACAAAAGGTGTACTTTTAATTACTATATGTTATCTTCCATATTTGTATTCATTTTACATGCCACAGCTAGATACTCGTAGATACACTTTATAATTTTTCAGATGGGTAACTCTGAAAATATTTAGCTATGTAGGTTTGGCTGCTCTTTAAGGGGAGAAACAGTATGGAGTAAACACATGGACTACGGAAGTCATGTCTTCAGGGGAAAACCAGTGAATTTCCTACTTTGATAGTTAGCTACATTGAGCCCTAAGTGGGCAAATAATACTAGCCAATCAGCAACTACTTTTCCAGAGAGATAGGTGACTCATTTTCTAAACATAATGCTTATGTAACTATCACCTCTTGCTACAGAGGTTTAGCTGAACACATCCTTCCTCTCTCCTTTGTAGGCCTTGTCCAATTTTTGCTTCTCCCTGGCTCTGGTACTCCCATTCCTCCACTTAGTTTCTTACTTCACCTCAGAGCTAATCCAGTTAGGATGTGCAAATCTGACTAAGTGGTAAGGGGGGGAAGTTAATAATAAACTCCTAAGCCCTCACTAGATACTTCAGTAACTAGAGGCAAGCCCTTTTCCTTTATGTTCTCAGCTCACCTCATTTCCTGAGCACATTTCCATGGTCTACTCCCTGAACTTCAAAACAGCCTCTTCCAATAGGCTGGCAAAGCCAGATTCCAAGTGGTCCTCAGAAATGTAAAAGAAGGATTCACATTCAGGTGGGTTCTATCAATATCTACTACTGCCATCTGTTTAAGTCTGTGCATTCTCATTTCCATCCCTCAACCAACCTGAGAATCCTATTAACCTGCATAGCCAATTACCACCTTTTCTTGAAATCAGTCTTCCTCTGACTTCCTCAATTCCAGTTCTCCTGGTTTTCCTACTGCTAAGAATTTTTCCTACAGTATTTCTATTTCTGCCTTATTCTTCTTCCTTCCCTTTTTCTTGAAATTTAGGCCTTTCCCACTACTTTGGAGTGGATAACATTGCCAAAATCCTTGCCTACTGGTTCCATGGAGATAATTCCCACATCATGATCCCTACCCCTATAGCTCTCCAGAGTTGCTCATTCTTCTATCACTTCATGTTTCGATGGCACCGTATGTCCTTTCCAGACTCTCAATTTCTGTTACTGGTACCATTTCCCCAATTCTTCAAATTCAATCCTTAGAATAATGTTTGATCTCTTCCTTGTATTCCCTATTTCCAATGTTACCACATCCTATAGATTCTATATTAAATGTATCTGCGTTAAAACTACCAATTGGAGGGCAAAAAAACTACCCGTTAAGATTTATTCCTTCCCACTTATATGTCATCATCATAGTGGGAGTCTATTATCTTTGTGCTCCGTGACTGCTATGGCCTCCTAACTGAATATTTCACCTACTGAGCCTTTTCCTCCAAATCACCAGCCCACTTCTCCAGTCTTCTAGGATGCCCGTTGGTCACCTTCTGTATTAAAAATGAAACCAAGTTTAAAATGGAGAACCCAAATTATCAGGCTCATCTGTGTTCCTCTCATAGTAACTATTACTTATTTAGCATCTACTATGTGCCAAACACTTTTTTAACCACTTTACATATATTTACATTTTTAATCTTTTCAAGAACTGTGGAAAGTAAGGCCTATTATACCTGTCGTACATTTGAGCAAACAAGATTCAATTAACAGTATGCTTGCTTTTGTAAGGTCACACCTACTAGAAGGCAGATAGAGCTACCATCTGATCCAGGTCTCCTGGATTCCAAAGCTTGTTCTAAGAATTTAACGTATGATACTACAGAGATGCATAAATTAACAATCACTGGATACAAATCTTTGTTTTATATGTGATTGTATATCAGAAAAAATAAAAATTAATCCAATGAAGTTAAGAAGCTTGTTCCCAGGATTTTTTTGATGTAAGATAAGTACAAAAAAAAAGTATTGATACCTTAACCTATTCTAAATTTCTTAGTCAGATTCAAGAAATGGTAATTTCTCTGATGGCCAAGTATTTATTTATACCCAAACTGTGATTGTCAAAAAGGAAAACTATCTACCACACCGAGCAATGGTAGGGACATTCTCTGGATGGTATTGTGTGAAATGAATGCTTTCAACACATGATTCTACACAAGATGTCTGTAGTGCACTGTGTGTTAGAGCAAGTTCACCTTTCATGTAAAATGGTAGAAAGACAATGAAAAAACAACTTCCTATATCTTTACCTGGAGGAAAGTAAATGTCTATGAAAATGGCTCTGTGAAGACCTGAAATGCCACCATTTATGAAAAAGCAGAGCTTTTCCCCACAATCATAAAAACAGAACAAACTAGAACAAAACAAAAAAGCTTTGGTAAGATATAAGCTACTACCCAGAGAGGTCTTAGTAACACATTAAGTGGTTCCATTCTTGTTCCTGTTTATTCCACTGTTTCTTTCTTTCATGTCATTAAGCTGTTTTTGTATGAAACCTTCTGATTCCTCCTTTTCACTGCCGCTCCAATTCTGTTTACAAATTGTTCCAAAAAAAGAAAAGGCATCTATTTCACACAACACAGCTTATGGTCCAGCCTGAGGAGCTCATTATTCATAGGAAGTGGATGAAAATTAAATTCATTCTGGATGCAGTTAAGGCAAACCTTTTTGTTCACTGAAGGATTTGTCAGTCTCTGAAACCAAGATCAATCCAGAAGTAAAAGGAAAGCACGTTGTTGTATTCAAATGTCAATTCAATATAGCTTATTGCCAGAATCGTATCCGAATCTGCCAGTGATTCTTAAGACATTACTTTAAAGCCAGTGTTTATGTAACGAATTACAATATTTTGTTTTCAAGTGTCAGGAATGAGCATGATCTATCTTAAACAAAATGGAGGATTTTATTTTAAAGATTCAAGAGAATATTTTACAAAACACAATGATAGGAATAAACCTTTTTCTCAAGGAGGTTTAGAATTTAGAAACAGAAAAACATCAGAGTGCTAGCAGTAGTCTTATACCATCTCCCATTTAGACTTCTTTCTGTGCTCTACTTTTTATTTTGCAGGGCATAAAATGCAAGGCAATCCCATAAGATTGTACGGGTTGTTCACTACACAAGGGTGTCCAGGCAAGAGAGTTAAAATACAGTCTACTTCTGCTGGCCAAGCTGTGAGCCCTCGGGGTTGAGTTGTCCTAGAAAGGGCGACTTTTTCTAGTTTCTAAAAAGCAGCATATGGACAAGTGGAGACCCCATCAAATGGCCATGGTTTTGCATACTTCAGATCTAACCATGCAAAGAAATTTAATATTGTTCAAACTCCAAATCCCTGGAGAAGAGATTTTGATTGCAAGTGGTTCCCACTCCTGGTTCCATTAGCTATGACTCAGGAAGTAAGGATATGCTTTTAAAAAAATTGTGAAGTGGTTAGGCTTTGGTGGGTAAGGCAGTTCTTCACAATTCCTAAAATTTTTATATTTCAGACTGTCCACTAACCTTTAACTCTTGGAAATCTCCTAAGCACCAATTACTCAAGAAATTTATATTGGGATGGAAATTGTGCCAAGAGCAGCAGAAACCATCTAGATTTGGAAGGAGAGCTAATTCTTTTTCTCTCTCCATATGCATACAATTCTTTATGTATTGGCTTTGCATTTCTAGTGGATTTGAGATCCATTTTTTTTCCAATTAAAATATAAGGTATTATTGTTGAAATATTTGTTTTGCATTTTCTTCCAAAATAATTTTTATCTTCCTTTTATGGTTACCCGATTTAGCAAATAAAAATACCCAGTTAAATTTGAATTTCAGACAAATAATGAATAACTATTTAGTGTAAGTTTGACCTATGTAATATTTGGGACTTAGATATACTAAAAAAAAATTACTGCATGGGACATACACTTAATATACATTGCTTATCTGAAACAAATTGGAAAAAAACTATGCTTACCAGTCTACCACCAACGCTGCGCTGTTTGAAACAAATTGAATTGGGCATCCTTTATTTTATCTGGCAAACTTACTTCCTTTTCATTATAAGTTGAACCCTACAGAACTGCTTTTAAACATTTCTAAATCTAAGTTTGGCGGAGGTATGAAGTCAAGGAAATAGAAACAGATGTATATCCTTACATATAAAGGTCATTAAAGCTTGCATTGGTGACTTTACAGTGAAATATGATACATAATCACCTGGTCTACATGAGTAAAAGGTCTATGTTTTCTTCTGTAGAAGAAAACGAATGAAGAATATGTTGTATTATTTTCATAGTATTATACACCTACTTAATCACACAATGGCACAAGGATATTTTGTAAGTAAAACATAACCAGTTAAATAGTACATCATTTCATCAGAAAGCTAATTTACTTTTCTAGAGCTGAAAGAAGTGAGATATTTCCACACATTAATATTGTCACATCTCTTTTTACTTTTCATTTCTATTTTAAATACTTGTAATAGTCCCAAATTAACTCTATAGAATCACAGCCGTTATTTATAATTGGTCATTAAAAAAAAAAAACACACCTAATGTTGTCCTTCGTCCTTGAGATTTAGCCTTACTTTTAAAAAATGGCGCACAGTATCCGTTAAACTTAGAAACAAAACCCATAGAGTTTCGCAACAGAGTAACTATCTTATTAAGTTATACACAACTTAAAAAGTTGGAATAATTATTATTTAGGTACACGTACAATGCACCTGAGTTTAGACTTAATTAGGTAATCTCAGTAAGAGTATCATTTTTGTTAGAAATTAGAGAAATATCTTATTTTTTCTTTTTTACTCGAAAGTAGCACCACCATGATTATTTTAGTGATTTCATGAGCGCTTTTCTGTTCCATACAATATGCTAGTTAAGGTACACATTTTAATCTTGTTTCATTTTCATAATTCCTATAAGGTACATACTATGATCTAGATTTTTTAAACTAGTAAAACCCAACACTTAGAAATATTTATTAACTCCTCTAAGCAATGCATATAAATGGTCATATCTGCTCCTAAAGCCTATTTGATATGCCATAATAAAAAAATAATAATAAACATACTGTGTTACTAAAAGATAAGACCCAAACCCAAGGTAGAAAATATTGACAATTTATCTTGATTTCTTGATTTTTTTTTATTACTAGTAAAGGTAAGTACATGATTTTAAGAATTAATTAACACTGGTATTCACAACTCTTTTTTTTAATATAATGAATTATTCAGCTTGAACTGTGGTACACTGTTTGGGGGACAAGGATAATGGCCTGTCAGCTTATGGTGGAAATATTTTTGGAAGTTGTAGTAATTTTTTATCTTCCAGGAAGGCTTAGAGAGTGAGCAACGTGGTATTGACCACTAGAGGGCTTGAAATTTGCCATCCCTGTTAATAATCTAATAGCACTAATGTTTTAGTTTAAGTGCATTTTATTTTTAGACAACCTACCTGACATGGTTTTTTGGGTTTTTTTGCCTTAAAACAATGCCTCTGCGCCAAGTAAATCAAGCCCAAAATTAATGAAGAGCTCAAGGTGGCATCAGTCCCATTAGTGTAAGTCCTGGTGTTGTATGGATGAAAAGCAACAGCCAGTTATGACGACGGGTGAAAAATCCAAAGTAATAGCAAAATTGGTTAACATTTTCCCATATCTAAAATATCTTTAAAGAAAATCATAGATGGGGTCACACTATCCTCATAGTACTGGAGCACGGCAACCATGTCATCTGGATTCATGTTATTAGCAATAAAGAATCAGTAGTTTTAGAATTAGCAAGAACGTGCTTGATTTCTTCTGCAGCCCCTGTCATAAAAGGTTTTGCTCTTTTTGGTCTCTGTTCTTCAAGTCTGCCTTTGAGTAAGTTCATGTAATATTTGATGTACTTGCAGGCTTCTTTAGTGAAGCTGGTTTCCTGCCAGCGATGGTTCATGACAATATCAACACCAGTGATAACTGTGCTTTTGCTACCTTCACCCTTCAGGGGTGGCATTTTCATAAATGAGCTAGTCATCAATGTTACCCATTGTTCTACTGACCATCTTCCCCTCCACCTCCAGGCACAGGATCTGGGATCTCCCGGATCTTATGGATGTTGAAGAACATCTCATCATGGCTGATGAGGTCCTGGCAGATCACCATGAGGGCACCTGGAGAGAAGCAAGGAAGTGCTGGTTTAGCAGGAACTGGGAACCCTCCCCGAGAGCAGTGCAGCAGGAGCAGTGCTCAGGTGGAAGCTAGTAGAGAGCAAAAAAGCTGGATAGACATTTCATTAAAGACTTGTGGTAAATTTAGAAAAGGGAAATAGATACACTGACTATGGATCTCCTATGACTAACAAATGTTAAAATTAATTTTAATGTTTGTTGGAATCTTTACTTCTAAACAATTGTACCATTAGGATGGTTATTGCACAATTATTATTTTATAAATTTCCCAGAGAATCTTAATGAAATTGGAATATAATGTAATTGAAGTGAAGCATTAAAGTTAACAATAAGGATAGGGAGAGGCCAATAGAATACCTACTGGGAAGAGAAGCCAATAAAAGACTGGAAGAGATTGCCTGGAGAGAAGGAAAGAAAAGATGACAAAGGAGCAAAGACAACTAACCAAAAAAAGAATAAAAAATTGAGTGTTCTTCCCTTGGACTAGCATGAGTTTAGCAATGTGAAGCCAAGGGCTGAGAGATGGGTCTAGATAATAATCATAATTATAAAAGTAACATTTATTGAATTTTTACAATGTGCTAGGATTCTACTAAAACATTTATGTATATTAACTCATTGAAACATCACAAAAACCAGGGGTGCCTGGGTGGCGCAGTCGTTAAGCGTCTGCCTTCGGCTCAGGGCGTGATCCTGGCGTTCTGGGATCGAGCCCCACATCGGGCTCCTCCACTAGGAGCCTGCTTCTTCCTCTCCCACTCCCCCTGCTTGTGTTCCCTCTCTCACTGGCTGTCTATCTCTGTCAAATAAATAAATAAAATCTTTAAAAAAAAAAAAAGAAACATCACAAAAACCTCATGATAGTTCTTCTATTCTTCTTATTCTACAAATAAGGGAACAGAGCCTTTCTCCAAAGTCTCTTGCCCCACCCCCCCCCAAAAAAATTCAATAAAGGATGCAGCAGATACAAAGCAGCTTTCCTAAAGCAGACTTAGATTTAGGGTTTATTAAATTCAAGATCCAGGACAGCAATGATTTCAGATGCGGATGTATCTTTCATGAGCTTTGGGAGAACTGGGGTCAGTGCATTTAATAGCATCTAATAGTGGGAAGCTAAATGTCATTTTAAAATATCTGATAATTAGAAGCTGGGAAATTGCACATGGTCCAAAATCTTGTATGGGGGACCAGGGTGAGAGAAAATGTTAGTCGACCATATTGTTAGATGGCTAGATATTTAAAGGCTGATCTTGTCATAGGTTCTTAATGGCTTTAAGTGGTGAAACCAGATAAAACACAGTAGAAAACAAATACCTGATATACTAAATATGTGCAGCAATTTCTGGCAATTAAAGGTTTTGCCAGCTAGTGGAAAAGGAAAGCCTGCATTTTGGATACTCTCTGAAGAGCTGAAAAAGAAGTTGTGAAGGGTCATGCCACTGACCCATGGACTATTACCTGAGGGAACACCATGTAAAGTGCATTTATGATGGTTTTAAACACAAACACACTCAAAGTTGTAGCACAACATAATAAGTAAATAAACCTAGAAAAAATATTTCAGATAAGGAAGTGACAGATGAAAACATTAAATTAGCCATTGTTTTGGGCAAGATGTTGTTTATGGGTGACTCCAATAAGCATAATTATGTAATGTTCTCTAGGAGTATTTAGCCACTTGAATGCAGGATAGATTAATGCATCCCACAGATAGGTGAATTTAACCAGAGTTTAGGTTTTACCGGGAAAGATTGCTTGAGGGAAAAAGGAAAAAGGGAGTTAAAGACATTCATTTGGGAAGTAATTATAGGGCAGAATCATGAGAAACAAGCTGGATAATATGACATGTTTAGACATGGAGTTATGATGAATAAAGTTGAATTATAGGGTCAATGAGTTGGTGGTCGTGGTGAGATGGTGAATTGCATGAGTGGTGTCCTAGAGGGAATAGACTGGCAGAATAGGGAATGACAATCAAAATGAGACATCTGAAACTGAAATTCAGTTTTCAGTGATGATGAGGTCTAGGTATGACATATGGGTCATGAAGAAAGAATGGAGAAAAAGATTATCAGAGCTAATGAAACAAAAGAATTTAGAGGCCAAGGTGGTCGTTGGATCATATAGCTGAATTTTGAAGTAGATAACCATAATGGCAGGAAAAGTATTAATGAGTGAAGAACAATGACTCAACGGTCCATATGTGGCCTGACAAGGATGGATACAGGGTGGCTCAGTATGAGAATGTATGTTTCAAAAGACATGAGAGTTTCAAAGAGAGAAAGGAGTGACTAGAAGTAGGAACGGGGAGCAGAAAGGACCCTACCTCAAGCTCCAGACATGTGTACTACTTAAGCATGAGAGGAAAAAACAAAAATAAGTCCTTCATTTGAAGGACCCAGGAAAGCAATGCTTTCAGGGGCCAAGTTAAATTTCAACAAAAATCTGAAGGACATGTGCAGTGAGGATGTTAAGGAAGGAGAGGAGTTTTCTGACGTCAGGAAAAAAGTTTGAGTGGAAGGGCTTGGATAGCCAAGAGTGTGGGAGATATGGTTAGATTCGTGGAGGCTGGGAACAGGGTGGTGATGAACATCTGTGTGAAACTGGGTCATCTGGGAACCTTAGACTTCTCATGGTGATACAGGAAAGCTGGTGTTGAGGCAGACGGGATTTGTTTCAGAAGCCACAGGACAGTGATTAAAGGTCATGTGGTGGCTGGTCTTGCATACAGCTGGAGGCGGGGTGGTGGTGAGGCAATAGTCTCATCCCTGAGGTTTCAGAGCAAAGGATATCTAGAGATCTTGGGTCTATTTTTGCTGGAGAAAGAGCAGCAATTCAGTGCCCTTCGCTTCCCATTAAGGGCCCTCTCTACTAAGTAATTCTATTTATTGGAAAAAATTCCTACAGAATCTTTAAGCCCAAAAGTCCCCTGCTCTGTGAACACTTTCCAAACCTCCACATCTCATGGTTAGTCATTTCCTCTGTAACCAGAAGAGTTTTGCACAAATAGCTCTTTGGACTTGTATGGCATTTCATTGTAATTATTCATGTATCTGTCTCTCTCAGTACACACTGACCTCCTTGACCCACAAATTGTGGCTTACTTTGCATCTGCACCACAAAGTGGATCATAGCCACACAACTGGGTAACAAACTTAGGACCTATTCAGTTCTGGATAGTTTTTGAGAAGTGAATTAAAGTGGATTAAAAGACTACTTCAGCCGTGTTACTGTTACATGTGACTAACCCTTGAGCGTTTCCCATGGGTAAGCATTGTGCTGGGCGTTGTCTGTACCCAATCCAGACTTGCTAGGTGTCCGAGTCAGCTGGGGCTGCTCAACAAATACACTTCAGACTGAGTAGCTTAAACAACAGACATTTATTTCTCAGTCCTGGAGACTGAGATCAGGGTGATAGCATGGCTGGGTTCCTGGTGGAGGCTCTGNNNNCCCTAGTCAACAGAGGGCTGTCTTTTCATTGTATCCTCACATGGAGAGCAGAGAGAGAAAAGAAGCGAGCTCTCTCCTGTGTGCTTCTTACAAAGCACTAATTCCGTTCATGACAGCTCTATCTTCATGACCTAATTACTCCCTAATTACTCCCCTGCCTCCTAATATTACCACATTGAGGGCTATGATTTTAATGTATAAATTTTGGGGAGGCACAAACATTCAGTTCATAACAATAGATGACACTATTGTCATTTTACAGGTAAGAAAGCTGGGAAGGTTATACAATCGGGAGGATGTAAAACCAGGACTCAGTCCTAGTTTATCTGATTCTAAAACCTTTCAATTCTATCAAACTGCTCTCCTGATTCTGCTTATGTTGTCATGCTAAGATATAGGAGTTTAATTATTGCCAATGTAGATTTAATACTACAGTAGTAAAAATGGAGAAAATAAAAGTTAATTTTGTGGTGATATTTACTATTTATTAACGTGACTCTTTAAAAAAAAAAAACAAAAATATCTTCCAGGAGGGTAAATGATACAAAAAGAAAAATGGTTTATATAATTCAGATTTGATCAAAACTTATGAAGACAAAACTTATGAAGGCAAATTATACTCTGAGAATAAGCTCAGCTCAGAATATGTGAATAACTCTAATTCCACCCAGAGAGAAAGAAATATAGAAATATCCCGGAATGTCATGAAGTTTCACAGAAATCCTGACATAGGTAATAAAATATGGTACTCTATTTTGCATTTAAATTATTTAAATTACAGCACTCTTTTAAAATATGAGAGGCCAAGTAGCCTCATGCACTATTAACTTTGTAGTACTCTCCCTCCCTAAACTGAATTCAGTTGAATACCCAGGGCCCATGTTGGGCTTGGGCAAGTCCAAATGCCACAGGGTTCCTTCTGTGAGTTCTATGCTGTAAATTGTACAAGAGAATCATAAAAATCTCCTTCATTGATAAAAGCTTAGATGTGTAAGGCCAGAGTAGGAGTTCTCTGTCATTTTGGAGAGAGGAAGATTTGAGCCTTTCCTCGGGTCACGGAAGCAACAAAGAATCCTATTTCTTTATTCTTATCTTCTGGAGCATTTGTAGGAGTATCAAGTTCAATCTGGACAAATGAAAGGATGCCAACTACTCAGGGATCAAAACATTCAGTTGTTGGTACTGTGCATGTGACAGTAACTTGACTGCACGTAGGAGACAAATAGGAGTAACATCAGCAGCTGCTGGTATTTTTTGGAACAAGAAATGGTTGCAAGGGTTGGTGTCCATGAATAGATCCTTAGTAGATAAAGCATTTATTTGTTCAACTTGATCCAAGTGGCCAGCTAAATCAGATGGTTCCATAAAAGAACTGCAGCCAATAAAACTCAAGGTCTTGGATTACGTGGTTTGGTGGTTCACATCCAAATAGGCAGACAGTTTGCAAATCTTCACTTCATTTGATGCCTCATAGCTTATCTTGAGGTTTATAGGCAAATAGAGAAGTAGCTGGTTCATCATATAATTAAAGGTCTATGGAAGAGGCCAGACTGGCAAAACTGGAATTTAACTCTGGGGGTTACAACCTCTGAAAGAATGGCACTTAAATTTCATTGGTTAATCTGCCCAAACTGCTGGACTCTGAACATCCTTGAGATGCTCACCCAGGTTTAGCTATTTTAACACTCAACAATTTCTGTTGAGAGTAATTAAGATCAGGCAGATTCTCTGACATAACTGCTGGATACATCTCAGTAGCATTTATCGTGTTGAGTATTTAAAAATTTGAACAGGATACAGGAACAACAAGAGTTATTAGCTATTCTCAGCTGATTAAGCTTATCAACTATGATCTCAGAAATCCTATCTTTGCTTTTAACTTTTATCTGCTGACTCTCTTGGCCAGAGCTTTAAGTCTTCTCCTAAAATCAACTATCCTGCTAAGACTTGGATGCTGAGGGTGTAGGGGAGATTAGGAGAAGTCAGGATTTGGGGTTGGCCATATAGGAATGACACTGGATGATATGGTAAATCAGAAGGGCAAGAGATTATGTTCAGAAGGGTCAGCTAGAAAACAGAGATATAGTACAAAAATATCAGAGCAATCAATATCCTTCTAAAATATTTGATTCTATTTGCAGTGAAACAAAAAAATTAGTCCTTATTTTCTCATCCAATGTGCTCAGACCATATTTTTCTTTTTCTTTACATTTTCCATGATGGTGACACAGTAAAGGAAAAGATTCTGGGATAAGGGACGTCTTTGGCGGGGGGGGGGGGGGGTACAGAGGAGGAAAGTTTTATGTTGGTACTTAACATGAGTTAAAATTTATTTTTTAATAATATTAATAGGTATAACAAAAGCTTTAAGAAGGAGAGAGGGTGTATACAACAGATAAAAAATTGAAGAAGAAATACTGATATGCTGTCAGAAATTTTGAGTTTGACACTCTAAGAATAACGTATGGCTGGTTAAGATGAGGGTGAACTTAGAGAGGGAGAAGAGCCAAATGTGAGTGATGGATATACAAGTCCCACTCCATTCTCCAACAAGGTTGTTGGCTACTCCCAGAACATACCTGCATCCATTTTCTCAGTGGTACTGCCTTTCCGTATCATCATTTTCAGTCTCTACACAATCATCTAAAGCCGTGTACACATACACAGCACACTAGAGTATGGCATACATAGAGTATATATGGTATACAGATACTATAGTATCTTTCACCTAAAAGACAAACACAAAAACTGTTTTTATAATATCTTCTGTCCATATTATACCCCCTTGTAGAAAAACGCAAGGAAGAATTGTCTATACTCTATTTGCTAGCTTTTTATTCTCTCTTGAACTCACTTCACGAGTCCTTTTTCCCTACAACTAAAGTTACTCTTGTCAAGGCCACTTGTGACCTTTTGTTGCTCAATCTGTCTATTTTTAGTCCTCAATTACTTGACCGCTCATCAGAATTTGGCACAGTTAATTAGTTACTCTTCTTTTGAAGCACTGTCTTCTCTTGGATTTTAGTACAACACTCTCTCTCCTATCTCACTCATCATTCTTTCCCTGTCTCCGGTGGGTTCCTCTTCATTTTCTCCATCTCTACATCTAGGAACCTCCCAAACTCAGTTTTTGGAACACCACTGCTCCTTAATTATACTCACTTCTCGAGTAATCTCAATCTAATTTTATGATGTTAAATGACATCTGTACAGGATAGATTCCAAAGTTCATGACTCCAGCCTAGACTTTTCTCCTCAACTTCACTTTCGTATATACAATTGCCTACGTGACATGTCCACATGGATAGAATAGACATCTCAGACTCTTGTCCCTAACCACACACCTGATCCCTCACCCTAAACACTAGAATCCACTCTTTCAGTAGTCTCTATGTCATCGTACAGTTAATGAAAACTCTATCTTTGAAGGTGCTTAAGGCAAAACTTCAAAGTCTTTCTTGCTTCTTTTCTTTATCTCACATCCAACCCATCAGCAGATTTTGTTGGTCATACCTCAAAATATATCCTGAATCTGTCATCTCAATGTCTCCATTGCTACCACTCTCAATCAAGACACCATTCACCCTTGCCTCAATTACCGCAAGCATCTCTAACTGGTCTCCCTATTTCTGCTCTAGACACCTACAACCTATCTTCCTTCCAGCAGTTGGTATGAATTTTAAAGAACATGTCAGATTATGTCATTTCTTTCTGCACTCGGTAAGATCCAAAGCCTCTTCTCTGACCCTCAAAGCCCCCCATGATCATCCTCTGGCTGCCTCTCTGAGTCCAGCTACTGCCACTCTACACTCTGTTCCTGTGCTCCAGCCATTCTGGCCTCCTTGCTGTTTCCTGCCTTTGCATCTGTCATTCCCTCTTCCCAAATGGATAGATAACCAAAGCGTGATGTTCTTCCCTCATTTCCTTTTTGTCTCTGTTTAAATGTCCTCTTATTGTGAGGCACATACGCCTTTCCCAGATTCTGCCTCTCCATGAAGCTCCGTAGGGTGTTGGACTGTAGTCCTCCCTGGCTTATTGGCTTAGACTCTAGGCTTCAGAAACTGATCTAGTACCTGCCTTGCAACTTACCTTTTCCGACTCCAGTTAATCTGTACAGCCAGTTGACAGCCCGAGCCTTGTCCAGCCTAAGTTTGACCATGATTAAAACCAACCACCCACTGGAGCAGTTCGTTAAATTGGCAGCTCAGTTCCCTGGCCTGTTCCTCTGTATTGTTGTAATTGTTGTTGTCCCTTTGAACTCTGATGGTGAAAGAGGGACATCTGTACAGGTTGTAGGAGACACGGCAATGAGGAGTGAGACATAGAATCATATGTACCAGGTGACTGGGTTTGGCTTCATAATAGCTCTTGGATATATTCTAATCTTTCCCTAGAATTTCTTTCACAAAATCAAGTGAATCATACTGTGCCTAAGAAATAAACTTTACGGGGCACCTGGGTGGCTCAGTCAGTTAAGCATCTGCCTTCGGCTCAGGTCATGATCCCAGGGTCCTGGGATGGAGCCCCAAGTCCGGCTCCTTGCTCAGTGGGGTGTCTGCTTCTCCCTCTCCCTCTGTGCATCTCTCTATCAAATGAATAAATAAATCTTAAAAAAAAGGGAAATAAACTTTACATAATTCAAAAACTATAACTATAGTTCGTATAAATGTGATTGTCTACAGCATCAGGAATTGGGCAAAAGTAGAAAGTGATTTTATTATTCAAGAAAAGAAGAGTTTAATCACTTTTTAATAGATTCAAAATTAAAGCAGGATGATTCATATTAATATTTGCAGATTATACACACTTAGAAATCGCATAGGCCTGTGTCTTGAATTGGAAAGTCTATTGGCATTCCTGGCAATTTTGAGTTGAAAGATAACGAGCCAAATGGAAAATCAGAATGATGAAATTTCTTTTAAAACTGGTCAGGAAAAAAGTCTTCAAGAAAATTAGATGGAAAAGACTGAGGTATTTTTAAGGCCAAAATACCTTGACCATTGTTGTTTGAATATCCATTTAAATGGTCTTTTCTGCTGTCATTTTTTACTCTCTCCTCCCTTTCTGTGCGCTAACAATCATTTGTCTGAAACAGACCACTGCCTTGCTTGAAAGCATCTGTTGCCCTCCAACTTCCGATTTCATTGCATGGCATGCCATCTCTTAAAATTCATCCCTGACCACCTGTCTGCAGCTATAGTTTTACCTGTAAAATCGGGGTTCCCTAACTGTTCAGGCAGCTCTGCTCTTCCAGGCCTTTGCTCAGGTCATTTTCCCACCCAGCAATGCTGCTATCCTTTCCTGGCTGGGAGAATCCAGCATATTCTTTAAGTCCAAATCAAAATTCACTTCCTATGGGAGGTAGTTATTCTCATTTGAGCAGGATTTTTTTACTGTGAATTATAGTAAAGGTGTTAAAACGTATCTAAGGCTAGTATTTACAACATAAGGACACAAGACATGCTTACACAGAGTTTAATTCAAAACTTAAGTCATTTTATAAATATAAAGAATAAATTGTCTTTACTTCCAGAGTAGAAAAACAATATGAAATTAAATGTGATGATATGATCAAAAACACCCATGTAAAGTCCATTGGGTGTTTAACACACCAGTAGCCCCTGGGAATAAATTATACTAATTCAAATGTTTGCAAGGGCCAGAAACAAACTGAGAACATTGAAGCAGTTCCTTGCTTTAGGATGTGTTCAAAAATATTTGCAAGATGCTTTTAATTAACACTGTGGTGTGTGTGTGTGTGTATTTTTGAAGGATCTTAGACATAGCTTAAGTTTTTCAGAAGTGTCATAGGTAAAGGACACATTGGTAGAACTGGACAGCTATACTGTGCTTTTAAAAGTGACTGTTAACATGAACTGATATGCTTGCTAGTATGGTCAAAAATTTAAAAATCTTGAGAATTTCTTGAGTGGCTGGGTAGTAAATCCAGCAGCCAACCCAACTTTTTTTTTTTTTTTTTGTCTTGATGATTCTTATTTTATAGCCAGAGTTATGAAAAGCCAAACATTCAAATTATAGGTCTGCTTCCTTTGTGCACTGGCCGGTTCTGTCTGCCTGGCAGACAGGCCTCTGTGGCAAAATTCAGACCTCTCATGTTCTAGAAAAGGAAAATGTTGTTGATGGCTGGCCCACAGGCCCTGAATCAGAAAGAGTCTGAGTCATGATGGATACATTACAAAAAAAAAAAAAAAAAAAAAAAAAAAAAAAGGCACAAAAGCAAAAAAAAAATTTATTACCTTGGATATATCAGGTGTTACATATCTGTTGCTTTCCTTGTTTAAAGGAAAAGCCCATTAGACAAAAGCATGACAAAGGAAAGGAAATCCTGACATGATTTAATGAGCTTATTGCTAGTTTTCATTTAGATGATATTTTTTTCCCACAGCGTTATGAAAAATGTCAGAAGATACACAGAGCTTTAGGTAGGATTATTCCATTAAATTTAATGGCTCTGTTTTATGATTCAGAATATAAGCATCTTAATCATTGCAATAAATATTTGTAATAATCATTGCAATAATCATTGCACTAAATGTTTGTAATAATATCCAGTGTAGCTCATTTTCTTATTTATTTTCCCTTCCCAGTTTTATGTCATTACCCTTACAATATATTCTTTAGGGACTGTATGTCTGTAAATATTCAAAGGAATCTTAACGTATCACATGTTTTAAACACAATTATTTATCGAAATTATTCCAGAAATTAAAAATGTAAAATATCTTCAAACAGTCTAGGAAAGTGGGTATTTATAAATTTAAAAATATATTGTTTAGGGGAGGAAAAAAACCTAAAATAAATAAAGGTGTGATGGGATCAAACTGCTTTTGGGTAGATGTGACAGAAAGAAACCTCAGTTAGTGTGTCATAAATAAATGGAGTTAAATTTAAATCTAACAGTCAATGGTTTAATGGAAAAAATAACTATGGCACTAGGATTTATTAAGAGAACCATAGCATGAAGGAACTGAGTTTCTATTTTTATAATGAGTATTAATCAAGTTTTATACCAGAGTCATGATAGATTTGGGTTCTGCAATTGCTTTGTAATATGGAGAATTTGCAATGAGATTCAAAGAACAATCCATTTACAACTTAATCTTGAGGGAAAATGTCTTGGGTTAAATACCGCAACGAAGACGGGTCCAGTGATGAGATTGGGTTGATCTCCAAGAGCTGAGAGAGGAGCACGCTCTTTTAAAATTAAGGATTCCTTCTATCCCAGGTATCTCGCAAGTGTAGATGTTAAGAGGGTCACCTCAATGCTTCCGGAGATCAGAGATCCTATTACTTGCTCAATTACCTATCATTGTTTTAAACTGAATTCTAAGGGCTGTACAAAATCAAGAAAATGTGTTCCTTAACTAGCCAGCGATACTGAATGCCTGCTGAGGACCATCAACTCTGTGGTGGCTTACACTGTGTGCTAGTTATCTATTGCTGAGTAACAAATAATTCCCAAGTTTTGTGGCTTAAGACAACAAACATTATCTCCTAGTGTCTGTGGGCCATGCACCTATGGATGGCTTAGCCTTGTGCTTTTGCCACAAGTCAGTAATAAAAATGAAAGCCGTGGCTGTGATCCCTTCTGAAGGCCTGGCTGGAGGAGGATACAATTTCAAGTGTGTTTACCTGGTTACTGGCAGGATTCAGTTCCTCATAGAGTTTTGGACTGAGGTCTCAGTCCCTTCTGACTATTGGCTGTTGCTGTATGAGCCTCTCCATAGGGCAGCTCACAGCCTCGCAGTTGAGTAAGAGAGAGCATCACATCAGCAGCTACAGTCTCCTTGTCACCTACCCTTGAAATTATTCCATTATTTTTGCCATATTCTATTCATTAGAGCAGTGAATCACTAGGTTCAGCCCACACTCAAGAGGAGGGTATATTATACAAGGGCACGAATACCAAGGTGTGGGAATCCTTGTTCAGCATATGTTCATTTATGGATGGGGAAACAGAGAGTTTTAATAACATTTTCAAGCAAAACAGATAGTAAATTTAAGAGCTGGAATAATCAAATTGAGGTGTGATTAATTTCAAAGCCCAGAGTGTTTACATTAAAACACATTACAACCTTGCAGTAATGAAAAAATAAGAAAGAGAGTAAGGTGGAGGATTTTCACTTGATATGAAGCTCATAAAATTACAGGTGGAACTGGTCCAAGGTTAGGTAATAAATCAAAGGTGCAAGCCCCCAAACAGACCCACACATATATGGTCACTTGGTTTTTAATAATGTTGGCGCTTCAGAGCAATAGATTAAGGAGTGTCTTTTCAGCAAATGGTACTGGGTTAATTGGATAACCATGTGAAGCAAAATGAATTACACCACACACAAATATTAATTTGTAAGTAAAAATGTGTATAGTAAAACATTACCCTCTTAGAGGAAAGCATAGGAAAATAGCTTCATGAATTTGGAATAGGCAAAGATATCTTTAAAGCGAAACCAAAAGCACTGGTCATAAAAGTAAATTGTAGTTGTATCTGGACTACAATGGAATTAAAACCTTCTATTAATCAAAAGACACACCAGGAAGACACTTTGTGGAGAAGATATTTAAAACCTTTATAACCGACAACATATCTGTATACAGGATATATAATGAAGTCCTTACAAGTAAATGTGAATGCAAAAGAGAGCCCAGTTTAAAAAGGGGACAAGAGAATTAAGCAAGCAGAATATGATACCCTAATGGCAAGTAAATAGATAGAAAGAAGAATTAACCTCCATGGTAATCAGAAAAAGCAAATTAAAACTACAATGAGATGTAACCATACACCCATAGGATGATTAAGGTTCAGCAAAATTAAACTTGTAATCACAAGTGTTTGCAAGGATGTGAAGCTGGTGGCATCATAATTTAGTGCAATCACTTTTGAAAACCCTTTGGCATTATCCACTAATGGTGAACACATATTACCCTATGATCTAGAAATCCTAGGTTTACACCAAACCGAAATGGGACAAAATAAAAATTCAAGAATCCCCTTATCAGTATGATTTTAATGACCCAAGATGGAAACAACCCGAGTGTCCATAAGTAGTAGAATAGGCAATAGAGATGATACAACAAGGAGAACGAATAAAACACTGCTACTCAAAACAACGTGGATGATTCTACAAACATCACACTGATGCCAGCTATAAAGAATATGTCCTATGGGATTCTAGCTATATCAACTTCAGTAAGGGGTGCTGGTATTGAAGGAAAAGATGTCCTAGTTTAATGGATATCTAGTAAGATATTCGAGAGGTCAGGTTTCTAAGCATACAGTAGAAGAAAAATTAGTTCCACTAGAAAAAGTATTGTTATAGAAAACAACAAACAAAATTAATGAATTAAAGAAAATCAAGTTGATAAAAAATTTTTCTTAATTTCCTATTCAATTAAGTACTCAATGTATTCTGAGTTTTGTCACTTGAAACAGTCGTATTTTAAACTGTCTTGACCTCTCTCCTTTGTAGTGGTAAATTTTTAATCCACGTAGACAAGTCTGATGAATACACCTGGAGATTTTTTAAGTTATCTAAAATGTTAGAGAGCAAATTAAATGAAGTATATCTTCTAAAATAAATTTTAGGCCTCACTAGCTTTTAACAATTATATAAACCTAAGATTTGGGAGCAAACCTTTTAGTAAATTTCACCAGCCGCAAGTACATACACAAGGCATAGAAATGGTTACAATGACTGGCACACAGCAATGAACCCTGAGGAAAGGGTTCATTAATGGGCCTTTTGTGCGTATGTAATGGGTGATTATGGGATGGCTGTTTAGTTTGGAAAATTTAATTTCTAGACAGAAGACTAGATGCTGGCAATGTTCTACCATGTTTTAAATATTTCTGAAAATACATTTCTTTAATTAGAGCATTAGATAATTGTAATTCAGTAACCTGATTTTATAACACCTCTGTAACGTTCTCTTCCTATGTGAAAATTTATACTCTGGCTTAGCAAAGGGAAAAAAAATGGATTTAATAGCTGGCAATTTAAAACTCTATTTGCATATGGCATTTTATCCAAGCAAGGCTGACATGATTGTGTACATAATTATTATTTAGGTTCCTGCAGAGCATCTGAAAAGTAAGGGCGTACATTACTTCACTCCTGATGTAGAGTCGGAGATGGCAGCCGGGAAAACATTCTGGGGTATAGTCATCTTAAGTCTGGCTGATCATAGAATACAGGAGACTCTTACCCTTTCTACATTTTATTCCCAAATATCAATTTCCTTTTCTTGAAAACACTGACATAATCAAGAGCGGAGTGCACTTCTCGATGTGTTCTATTTATTATAAGTCTACATAATGCATCGGAATAAGCTGTCATGTATAGGACATCTAGATCCAATTGTCTTTAAAGTCTGTGTCAGTACAACTACAATTGCATTTATTAGGTGAATGTGTGGAGTGGACTGACAGTCTGACCCCGGGTCTCCATAGCTAGACCGTCATCTAGCTATGCCACACAGCAAATCAATGAACATCCCTGAACCTGATTTTTCTCATATATAACATAAGGGTGTTGGGCTCATTCAAGCAGTTCAAGCGTTTTCATCTTGCTTTATAAAATGATGTGGCAGCCATGGGATGAACAGTGTTTACAACTAAAAGGGCAAAAATTATATGGAGGCCCACAGCTTGCTAGATTCCTGTAACAAAATGGAGAGAACATTAGAGTATTACACCCAGAGTCAGGAAATAGAGTGAATCCCAGCCCTGTTGTTACTAGCTTTGGAGTGTCGAGAAAGTCACTACCCTTCCTAAAACTTTAATTTTATTCTCTTTGAAATTCTACCTTAAGCAGGACTCACTGTACATATCATTTTAGGTTATCCACGTTTCTCCTGGAGCAGCCTCGGGATTGCTACTGCGTGTGATCTGTTTATGACTTGTGATATATTCAGTGCACATTCTGGAGATAATAAAGACTGTAACTGAAAGCACGTTAGATAAACCAATTAACCAGCAAGTGTGCTGGAACCCAGGGTTGAAGCAAGAGAAGTTGTTGGAAGTGCTGCTTGGTTTGGGATATTGGTTGCCCAGCCCGCAGACAATCACAGTTTCTGTCTCTTATTTAAATTCTTGTGAGGTCATCTGATTGGTGTCACTCAGCCAACAGAGTGGATGCGCTCCAGTCAGAGTCCAACGCTGGAAAAACAGCTGTGGTCTAAGTGGTGGAGTTAAATAACAGAAACAGGGCCATCTGAGACGCCCACGAACAATGGATGGGATAGTATCCAGCAAAAGGGGCCATGAATGGGAGCCTATTCTCTGAGGAAAGGGTTCATTAATGGGCCTTAATGTGCCCACTGTCATGCAGTGGAGCCCGAGGACAAAAGCTGTTTATGGTGTTTGGCCAAAGGTGAAAAATAAAAATATAAGAAATAAGAAAATAAGAACTTGCTAACTGTACAATGATCTGTGATCTACAGATTGCAAATTTTAGCTCTAAGATTGCATATGTTTTTAGAGTTTAGACAGCAAATTATTTATTACCTACAGTAATCATTCAGTGCTATGCCAAACGGTACCATTATTGTTTATATTTTTTCTCATTTAATTCAGTTCACCATGTAAGAAATTGAACATACGTGAATAGATTTCAAATATAAAGTTTATCCGACCGAGTCTTTAAAATCTTGTTTTTTTTCATAGGACTTATAATTTTGAAAAAGTATAAAGTACTTAGACTTTAAAAAGGCAGAGCTAAAACTCAAGAGAATTAAATATATCTCAATCATTTCTGAAACCAAAGTCTAATTTAAGGTAATATTCTAAGTGCGAAATATTACTTATTTTGATAATTTTATTGATTTTCATAGATATACTCTCTTAGCGTTGGTTTGATTTTGAAATCTGAGGAAATAAAATGAAGGAGACTGTTTTCCTAGGATAGCTATATGACAATAAACTATATATGTATCATCAAAATATTGTCTTCCTTCATGTGAATTTAGAACTGACCTAAACAACTCAAACCAAAAAGGCTAAAAAATTATTTTCTCATGCTACCAACTGCCAACTACTGCAGTATTTCTCCAGATTGCCCTTTAAAGGGGAAGTAGAACAAAGTCTTAGAACAAAGAGAAAAAGGTTGCTGAAGGACGATATGGGAGGCGGATTGGGGAGGGGGGCTGCTGCTGTTGTCAGCTTGGTCAGTTCTACTCTTCCCCACCCTGGGTCATTCCCTGCAGCCCGGCCCATGGTGGAATGTCACATTACCAGGGAAGTGGACTGTGCTTGCCATCACTTTAGAGTGTTGGCCAGTCGTAAAGTTGTCGTTATCTTAATCAGGTATTTCTTGGGCATGGCGGGGGG